>NC_084460.1:273146691-273834691 GCF_027409185.1 Cynocephalus volans | reverse complement strand
TCAGTGTTACCAGTCGATAATACAACTATTCAAAAAAAAAAAAAAAAAAAAAAAAAAAACCTGGATAAATGAACGTCCCTGACACAGATCTATATATATTTAAGAAAATAAAATGTTTTCTTGCAAGAAAAATTAGCCCATTAGTGGGTTCAATTAAGCCCATTAACCTCAGAGATTTTCAGTTCCACACAAGAGATCATATGAAAAAAGTTTCATAATTATCACAGGAATCTGGAGTTTTGGGGGCCTTACGTTATTGTTGATATTTTCGGTCATGAAAACAATCACTATATTTTCAGTGGGTGCCCCAGTAAAAAAACATAACAGTAGGAAGAAAATAAACACAGACTTATTGAATATTTCTCAGAAGAGGTGGAAGCCTCCACCAGGAGTAAGAAAAAAGACATGGTGGAATCACTCAGAAAGAGGGAGAAGATCAGAGTGCAAGTGATCCACTCCTGAACAGGAGCTCACAGCAAAATTCCAAAGTGCAAAAAAGTTTGAAGAAAAGAAAGTAAAGGATATTTAAAGCTCACTGGGAAAAGCTGATACTAGCTGTATATCTGGATAAGGAGTAAATCACAGATTCTGATGTCTTCTTTAGGCTTTTCTATACTTCCCAAGTAAAACTGTATTAAATTTATAATCTTTAAAAACCTTGATCATATGCACACATGTGCTTTTGTCAATCCCTGTTGGATGATATATAAACAAAGACATGACTTCTCTTTAGACATAATGTTCAGAACAAATAAAATAAAATAAAATAAAATAAAATAAAATAAAATAAAATAAAATAAAATAAAATAAAATAAAATAAAATAGCTTCTGGAAGTCTGGCTGGAAATAGGGCTAAAAAAAAAAAAAAAAAGAAGGAATGTACAGATAGTGTTTTTGCCCTAAATTATTTCCAAGCTGCCGTTCTGTATAATTAATTTTTTGAATTTGTAATGAAAGCACATGACTCAAAATTTAAGTGAAAAACACTGTGCAAAAACACCTCCCTCAGTTCCTTGTCCTATGGCTGTCTAGTTCCCTCCCCTGGGGTCAGCCAGCATAACCTGGTTCTTGATTAACTTTTCAGAAATAGTCTAATATATACTAATAAACATATGAGTGTTCTTTATAAATAACTTTCATACGTTTCTTACCCTTATATACCTTTTTAATACTTCTTATAACTTTATAGCTGTTTAAACATATACATTTTTATACATACAATGCAATTTTTACACATTTTTATATCTCTCTCTCTATAGCTCATCTTTCTTATATATTTACTAGCATACTATAATGCAGTTTTATGATTTGCTTTGTTAACACTATCTTTTTTTTTATTTTAATAATATATTTTATTTAATCCAGCATCTCTAAAACATTATCATGTTATTTATTCAATTTGAAAATGTATTTATTTATTTATTATTTTCTACATCTTAAGATGCTGTTGAGCAATTGGGGGGAGAGGGACTCAGAGGGAATGGGGGATGGGGGTTGGAGGAGTTGGGTGGGCCTGGCCCACAGCTGGATACTTTACTAGCCTGGTTGCAGAGGGCAGGATGGTGTGGCTGAGGCCCACATCTCCCCCATTGTGGCTTGAGAGCCCTGGGGGCTTTCAGCTGCAGGTCGGTCATTGCTAGGCTGGATGCGGATGTAGGGGAGGGGTCATGGCTGAGGCCCCCCTCCCCCGGCTCAAGAGCCCAGGGGGCTTCTGGTGGTAGCTCAGTCGTCATGGGGCTGGATGCAGATGTCAGGGGGACATGGGTGAGGCTCTCACCTCCTCACCCCCAACTTGAGTGCCTGGGGGGCTTCTGGTTCTTTTAGGTTTTATAGATGTCTTTTGTGGTGTTAGACCTTTACTGGTTAATATCAGAATTATGTCTCTAATCTATGAGTTTTTTGTTTTTCCTTTTAGTTTTGTGTTGGATTATTAGCTACCCCACCATTAAACTCTGTGGTGGAACCAATTTGTTGTCCTTTGTTTACTTCTAAACTGAGGGAACTTTCTGTGGGAACCAGCACTTGAGCCCTGCGGTTGAGCTAAACTGATGCTTTGCTGCCAATTCCCTGGGGAAGGCTTTTTGTTTAGCTCAGGATTTAATTGTTGACTTTGTAAGCACTTCTGGGTCTTGTGAGATCTGGTACACCTGCGTTGTATCCACCTGAGACCTCTCTCCTCTTTATCACTCTGCTGCTAGGCCACCCACATGTCCAAGGAAGTTCACCATTTTTAGGTGGTCAAGATAACTGAGAGATCTAATCTGTCTAGTATTCACAAACCAAATTTAGCAAAATAGAATTAACTTCTTCAGCTGCTTATGATATGCTTGACTTGACTGCATTGCTTTGAGGTTGATGAACACATCACTAGTCCTGCTGTTCACTTATCACTCTTTCATTTTCCTAGACACAGCAACTCACATGATGCCAAAAGAGTTACCAGAGAAACAGAGATAGGGAGAACCCAGGAAACACAAGTGGTAGACCCTCATGGCTATTTTTAACATCAGTCTTAGGACTAAGAAATAATGTAGGACACTGAAAAAGTGCCTGATTTGAAGCAATATATTTGAAGCTTTATATATTTGAAGCTTTATATATTTATATATTTGAAGCTTTTATACCTAGTTCACATGTTCCTCCCTTGCTTTGTGCCATCAGGCACTTATTATTGAGAAATAGAATATTAATATTTGTAGACATTTGAAGGAACTTTGTGTAAACTGGGAAAAGTCATTTGTTTCCATGTGTGAACTAGATAAACTAATAATCCACATTTATTGAAAAACCTGTAATATACCAGACACTGTGCTAAGCCCCTTATGTGGATTACCTTTGTTAATATTCTCAGCAAGCTTATGTAGCAGGTGCTTTGTTGTTCCCCGTTTTACAGCTGAGAAAAACAGGCACAGCCACGTTCAAAGACTTGCAAGTCACAGAGCTAGCAAGCTCTAGAATGCAGATGAAACAGGGAACTGTAACTCTATCCTAAGGTTTTAGCTTGTTCACCGCAGTGATAAGTGGATGTTTTACTCATAAATAAATAACTCTGTTAGTCTAAAGTAAAAATTCCATAAAATACTGCATATATCATAAAAATATAAATATATTGCAGCAGTGCACTTCAAATATATGGTGATAAGAGGAGAAGATCTTGTGTTTTGAATAAAACAGACAGTTTCAGAATTTTTGGTATCATCATATGGCCTTTGAGTGCCTCAGTGTTCATTAATACAAAACAGATAAGATAATAATAGTATATCAAAGAATTGTTAACAAAATACATTGTAAATAAGATGCATTTGAACATAAGTAATAGAAATCTGACTCAAACTGGTACAAATAAGGGCATTCATCTTTACATAAATATAGGGCAGTCTAGAAAAATGGTATGCTTAGGGAAATGCCATGCTTTGGTTGGCATTAGCCCAGGTTCTGAGTCATGGGGAAATAAAATTACTAAGAAATTGGTTTGGAGATGAGAATTATCTTCTCCTTAGGCATATCTGCTTTATTAGAGATGGCTGGATACCTGACCCACACCATTGCTCTGTTAAGAAAGAGGATGGTTGAATAGCTGCTGGCTTATGTCCACTATAAGTGTGGTTATGTCCATTATGAGTGAAAAAGAGTTAATAACTTAAGTCATCGATATTTTAGAAAACACAGATAAATTTTAATTTGACTCTTTCTTGAGTTGTTCCGCATAGATAGTTCAATTAATATACTTTAAAAAAACCCTTTCAAAAACACACTTTTACTTTAAATCTTTTAAATGTCAACCTCCCATAGAATTACAGTTACTTATTCATTGCCTATTCCTCCAGAATTAATTGTTTTTTAATTTATTTGTTCTGAGTAAAAACATTCTACAAATCATAACCTATATTTATTAAATGGAAAATAGAACAGTAGAATTTGTGATTTTTTGTTGTCCTCCAAAGTCATTTCTCTTTGTCAAGTTTTATTGAAAATCTAATATGAATGGTATAAAATAAAGTTACCTAAAAGACACATGGACTAAACACTATGAAGGCAAGCCTTCTGATTACCTAAAGTTATACAAATAATTTGATTAAGGTAGAAAACAGATGAAATCAACTAAAATACATTATGTTTCATATTTGACTTAGTTCTTTTCCTTGAAAAGCTGTAGAAAAATATCATTTATAAAAGTTTGGAAAATTATTTTTGCAAACTGTGAAAAGCATATCTTAAGCAGCTGAAGAAGTTAATTCTATTTTGTTAAATTTGGCTTGTAAATACTAGACAAATTAGACCTCTCAGTTATCTTGGCCACCTAAAAATGGTGACCTTCCCTGAGCATGTGAGTGGCCTAGCAGCATAGTGGTAAAGAGAAGAGAGGTCTCAGGTGGGTACAGGTCAATTCGGACAACTGCCTGCCTAATAAAGTTTTGTGAACAAGCTTTTGTGAATAAGGTTTCACAGCCACTTCTGTTTGTTTACATTTTGTCTGTGACTTCTTTCACAGCAGAGTTGCATAGCTGCAACTAGGATTATATGACCACCAAACCATAAAATATTCACACTTTGACCCTTAAGCAAAAAGTTTAAAGACCCCTGATTTAAGGTGAAAAAGTTACAATGAGTTGATATTTAGCTTTTCTCACAGTGCTTATCCCTTTTATTCTTTCCTCATCAACCAAGGTTCAAAAGGACTAATTAAGTCTTTATTCCTAAGCCAGAAGCAGAAGATATACTCTTCAAATACAGCTCCTCTTTTTGGGTCTGGAAAATTATAGAACTAACTTAGAAAGCACTGTGTGACCATAAGAAAGAAGAATCAGTAAGACACAAATAAATGGAAAGTTATCCCATGTTCATGAATTGGAAGAATTAATATAGTCAATATACCTAAACTACCCAAAGTAATCCTCAGATTCAATGCAGTCCCTATCAAAATTCCAATGACATATTTCACAGAAATAGGAAAAATAATCCTAAAATAAAATTTGTATGGAACCACAAAGGACCCTGAATAGCGAAAGTATTTTGAGCAAAAAGAACAAAGCTGGAGGTTTCAAACAACCTGATTTAAAAACCTGCTATGTAGCTATAGTAATCAAAACATCATAATAATGGCATAAAAACAGACACATAGACCAATAGCACAGTATAGAGAACCCAGAAATAAATCCACACATTTACAGTCAATTGATTTTCAAAAAGGTGCCAAAAACACACAATGGGAAACGGATAGTCTCTTCAATAAGTGGTGCTGAGAAAACTGTATATCCACATGCAGAAAAATAAAAATAGGCCCTAACTTCATACCATATACAAAAATAGACTCAAAATGAATTAAAGACAAGTGTAAGACCTAAAAGCGTAAAGTTACTAGAAGAAAGCATACGGGAAAAACTCCATGACATCAGTTTGGGCAGTGACTTTTTGGATATGACTCCAGAAGCACTGGAAACAAAGGAAAAAATAAACAAGAGGGATTACATCAAACCAGAAAACTTCTTCACAGCAAAGTAAACAAGCAACAAAGTGAAGACACCTATGGCTATGGAATGGGAAAAAATATTTACAAGCCATATATCTGATAAGGGTTTAACTTCCGAAATATATAAAAAACTCACAACTTAGCAGGAAAAACAAAACAAAAAAAAAGTAATCCAATTTTAAAAATGGGTAAAGGATCTGAATAGACATTTCTCAAAAGAAGACACAGAAATGGCTAACAAGTGTGTGAAAAAATACTCAACATCACTAATCATCAGAGAAATGCAAATAAAACCACAAGATATCACCTTACACCTGTTAGAATGGCTATTATCAAAAAGACAAAAGATAGCAAGTGTTGGTGAGGATGTGGAGAAAAGAACTCTTTTAACTATTTGTGGATATGTAAATTAGTACAGCCATTGTGGAAACAGTATGGAGATTCTTCAAAAAAAATAAAAAATAGAACCACCATATGATCCATCAATTCCACTACTAGGTGTATACCCAAGAGAAATAAAATCAGTATGTTAAAGAGATATCTGCAATCCCATGCTTATTACAGTATTGTTCACAATAGCTAATAGATGGAATCAATCTACATGTCCATAAATAAATGGATGTATAGAAAAAATATGGTATATATGAGAGTACTTCAAAAAGTTCAGGGTCAGATTTGTATTATCTTCTAATTCTATTTTTCCAAGAACTCTTTAAAGTACCCTTGTATATACAATGGAATACTATTCAACCTTAACAAGAAGGAAGTCCTGTCATTTGCAGCAACATGGATGAATCTAGAGGACATTATGTTAGGTGAAATAAGCCAGGTATAGAAAGACAAACACTGCATGATCTCACTTACATGTGGAATCTAAAAATGTCAAACTCATAGAAGCAAAGAGTAGGATGGTGGTTATCAGAGACCAAGGGGAAAGAGATGAGGAAGGGGATTGGGGAGATGTTGGTCAAAGAATGCAAAATTTCACTTACACGGTGGAAATAAGTTCTAGAGATCTATTGTACATCATGATGGCTATAGTTAATAGCAATATATTTTATACTTGAAAATTGCAGACAGTAGATTTTGTGTTCTCATCACAAAAAAATAAGTATATGAGGTAATATATATGTTAATTAACTTGATTTAGCCATTCTACATGTAAACATATTTCAAAACATTGTGTGTATTCCAAAAATATATGCATCTTATATTTGTCAATAAAAACAAATAAAAGAAGAAGATATAATCAATCCCTCCCAAAACAGCAAATCTCATCCTGGAAGAACAAAAGCTGAGAAAAGGTTGGGTATGTCAGAGCACTCGTTGTAGGGAAACAAGAACATGAAATATCATGAGACAAAAGACCTGAGGAGGCAGTACTGTTTGGGGCAGCAAAAAGAGTGACTTTGACATGGAAGGAAGAGAAGCCCTTTAAAAATCTGTGGTGAAGGGAAAGAAGGATGTGAGATGGGGAAATTAAGGATCCTGCAGAAATGAGAGATAACCACAAAAACTGTCAATTAAGGCATATACTCATCCTCCCCCAACTCCTATATCACACAACAAAAAGAGTATCTGGAAGACATGGATCCTGACCAAGAAATCTAGTAGGCATTTCCAAACCTAGTTAACTATGTCTGCATGCAACTGTTCTGGGCTTGTTGATGGGGAGGGGTGGGAGATAACAAAATGAATAGAAAATGGAGACGACATTCCTATGAAATTCTATAAGAACAGGTAACAATCAATCAGAACATTTCAGCAGATAAAAATATTTGCAACAAGACACACAAATGAAAAAACTGAACATATCACTCAAATCTAAATGAAATACTAATAAACAATAATTTGGAGATGTAAAAAAAATTGAGTCAAAAATGTTAAAACTTAGAATGTAAATTAACCAAATTTTTATTTTGTTTTGTTAATGTAGTCTTGCTCAGTTTTTAAGAGTTGGGATACAGGAGTCCTTGAGCCATGCAGTCCCCTACATTATCATGTAGTCTAAGGAAAGTTAGAGAAATATTATACAATGATATTTCAGCCCAATTACTGGCAACCTCTGTCAATGTCTTTAATCCTGATTTCCAAACACTTCTGAGGTATCTTAATCAAATACTGTGTACACAGTCTATTTCCTGATAAGATTTTCAATGATATTACATTTATCTCAAGTATGTTCCACCTAAATTCATTTCCTAAATAAATTATGTGTTTTATCACAGAGACCAATTTTATTAAATGTTGTGCTGTCTTTACTTCCATCATTAGTTGCAGAATTGCAAGATCACCCCCAAAAAAGATTTTAATTTAGTGTATAGGGTCCTATTTAAATTGATCTATCTCTTCTTCCAATTCATAATGAAGGTATTTTTTAGTGCCATTGATGAATATTGATTAGGATTTCCTACACCATACACCAGTAAGTTATATTAGAGATCTGTACCTAAAGCTTTTATGCATTGTCTTAAAGTACACACATTTCTAAGATGAAAGGTTTTGCTCTTACTTGGGTCTGTTATTTCTAGTAGCAATTTTTCACTCATTAGTTGTCCTCTGAAGAATTTAATTCTTTGAGAAATTATGCTTATTTCTAAAGATTAAAAAGTTTGAAACAATATTAACGTCACATTGAGAAAAATTTGAAGCATCTTTGATTTAATTGTTATCGACTAAATTTTGACCAGACTTAAAGATCAAAAAGGCTGCAGACCTTCAAATATGGATTCAGGATGATTTTATAATATTTTCTTCTCCCAAGAACATTTCTTAACTCCTAAAATCCTTCTATTGCCAGCCAGTCAATGGAAAAAGCCAAAATAGCTTTAGAATCAACCAATCAACCACTCATATTAGATTCAAAATGTTTCAGGCAAGGATTCTCAAATGTGGGGCTTATTTTTTAAAAAGTGTTCTTTCAAAAACTACAACAAAAACATTCCTTCTACTAATGATGTGGTCAGTGGTAAGCCTTTCTATATTGAGAAAGATGATTTTTAGAAATAGAACTAGCAAAACAAATATTGAAAGACTGTGCAGCCTGAACACATTAAGCAAGGCTCTCAGCAGGTGGTTCCTTGGTGTGCTACTTAGGGCAGGGATAGGCTTAATTGAACGGAAACACATTTCAACTATTTGCAATAACATGCATTTCTGTTTTCCCCTCTAGACCCTACATGACAATGTGGGTTTCATGGATAATTAAGGCAACATGTTTCATTTCCTCCACAGACTTTTAACAAAATTTAAACTTAGTGATTCTCCAAATTATAAGTAAATTTAATAACTATGTTAATTCATTGCTTGAGGTTCAAACGGAAAGCATTCAAAACTCAATATTTTCAATCTGAAAGGGATCTCAAAGACAATCTAATCCAGCCACAGCATTTAATGAAGGAGAAACCCAAAGCCCAGGAAGGTGGAATGAGTTTTTTCAATGTCTTGGCATTAGTGTGTGAAAGAACTGGGACTGCTGATCACCTTTTATGCGTGCTTTCTTTTGGGTAGTTTGTAACACAGCATGCAGACCCAGGCATGGATCCTGCCCTTTGGAGGTTACTAATTGAGAAAAGAAAATCCAGGGAGTCTACTCTGTAGGAATATTGGTGTATGCAGTGCCATGTCCCACACAATTTTGCTTCACAGCCTGATGGCTCTCCCAGGCTTTTTTCAGCTCCCTCCTCATCTTCTCTCCCACAGGAAATTCCTATAATCAAATCTTTGCATGTTTAACTCCTGGGCTAGAGAGTTTTAAGAATCCCTTCCAGGGTTGCAAGAGAAAGGCCATTAACCCCTCTGCTGTTGTTCAACATCTTTGTTCTTCCTCTTCTTTCCACTTGTTGCCTCTTTTGACCAGAGAGCAACTTCTGCTCCTTTGGGCTTTCCAATGGCCTGTCTGTTCACACCTAATGTACCTCTCAGGTACATCACTAGATTTAAATTTTGCTACCTCCATTGCTTTCCCTAATAGGGCCTAGGAATGCTTTCTATCTGCCTCTAAAATGGGATTAGAAGACTGTTCATGGAAGCTGAAGGAAATATTTTTATGCCCTTTCAAACTAGCAACTATCTTTATCCTTAATTTAGAAAAAGCAACCACATTTGTAAAACAGGAGCCTTAAACAGATCTATCTTCACAGACATTTTGGATTTGAAATTATAATAAAATACTTGGATGTCATACGATATGTGCAGAGTACAGTGTAAAAAGCCAAAAGCATTAAAAAATATTATGTGAATTCAAAGCTCTATTATTTACTAAATCACAGGAAGAGGAATGAGTCTCTGAGAGCAGGAAAGAAATGTGTTACAATTAGTGCCAGTGACTACCTAGAGATGGCAACTGAAGCAGTCATCAAGGAAATAAAATCACTGGGATCCAGCAAAAATATATAAGTGAGAGGTAATGGGCAGGTTGTGCAATATCAGAACAACCACAGTGGGAAAATAATGGCGTTCACATCTAATACCCTAAGTTATTACTTAAAAAATGAAAGGCTGGCCAGTGAGATTGAAGTAGGTGCGTAATGTTAATGGGCAGCTATTCAAACATGGGGAAAATAGCTTTCTACAATCCCGGCTCCGTTCCTCAATACTGAAAACATTAATGGCATCAGATCCCTTGGTGTTGCCTATAGAGCATCTGAGATGCTATATATCTTAAAAATCATTATACCCACAGGGCAATAATTAAATCTGAATTAAAGGAAGCAAAGTAGATATCAAAGGAAGGGCATGATTCCACGCCATTATTGATTTGAAATTCTATTCAACTTTACAGTGAAAAGAAGGACATTTTTACTTTTTCATAAGCACCTGGATGCTCCACAGGCCTGGCTTTGGCCCTCAACCACTCAATGACCAGGATCAATTTATGGGCACTCTAGCTGTCTCAGTTTTCTCCTCAGAAAATTCCTCTGAGGGATAGTAGGGAGTGTGGGTGCATGCACATGCATGGGTGCATGACTTTCTAGGAACATAAAAGCTAGAATGGACCAAAGATGTAATAATAAAATATAAAGTATAAACGAACAAATTTTAATATTGCTGCTCTTTAATGAACATTACTATCTGCTAGAAACTGTTTTAATATCTTGATTTGTATTTACTCATCTATTCTCCACAATAAACTTTTATGGTATTATCATTACGTCATTTTATAGAAGTGAAAATTGGCACAGGGGGATTAAGTAATTTAATCCAAGTCACACATTTTGGTCACATAAATCACATCCAATGGGGCACTCACAAAATGCCACATAGCAAGTGGCAGGGCCAAGAGTCAAGCTGAACAGTTGATTCTGGATCTTGTACCCTCTCCTCCAGGACTCTGCAGTCCATGCTCTCTCATCCTTGCCAATTCCTCAAATATTTAAATTTCTCTAACGTTTTCTCTAAAATATTTTCCAACCTCTCTTTCCAATTGCAGCTTCCCACCAGCTCTCAAATAGTCTCAGTTCTCTCCAGTTCCCCCCAATAAAAGACCATTTGAATCTACCACCTGAATGTGGCTGCTTCTTCATGCCATCTTTCCTTCTAGTTTAAGACTCACTGAAGATGTACTCGTCACCTCCTATTTATACTTCATCCTTCCTCCTCTTTCCTAACAGGTCCTTCCCACTTCCTCCTTGAATCTTCCACCAAAACCTAAATGGCTTCCTCTGTCTATGGCCATCTGTGACCTCCTGCTTCCAAATCCAGGGGACTTGTCTTTGTGTTGTTCCTTTTAACTCTCCGGTAGCATTTGACACTGTCTTCTGGAGTTTTTTCTTTCTTTCTGATGTTAGTTTCCCTTGCCACCCCTCCTGTTGCAAGTTTCGGATGCTCTCTCCTTGGCTCTGGGCATTTCTCTCTACAGCTTCACTTTCTCTGCAGGTTCTCCTGACTTGATCTCCCCAAATCTACATCTCCACATGATAGAACTAAATAAGTCACAAAGCAACTAAATCAGAATCTTTGGGAAAGGCCTGGACATTGTATATTTTAACAGTTACCCAAGTGAGTTTAATGTACAGCAGGACTGAGTAACCCTGGAAAATTCTATCTATGGAGATTTTAAATACACCTTATTATTATTAAGAGAAAAAGTTAGTACCCAACTTATACTGTAATCTTCTATTATAACCAGCAGTAGAGTATAGGGAGAAAAAGCTTCTGTGGGAGGGATGGCTCCTGCTTTTAGCAGTGTCTACCAGCTAAGAGCCACAGCATTCATTATTTTAGTTCAATAAATGTATGAGGGTACTTCAAAAAGCTCATGGAAAATGGAATTAAAAGGTAATACAAATCTTTCCGTGAGCTTTTTGAAGACCCTTCATATTATCTCACCATCAAATAAATAGTGTCTCTCTTATATACCATGTTCCCAGAGATAGGAAAAAGTGTCTCTTTAGTTGATTTCCACAAACATAGACTCTTAGAAAACATGCATAGGTATGCTCTCCTGAATATTAGGGGAGGTAGATGTGATTTGCAATGCCCAGTAGAAACAATGGTAAAGAGAATGTTAGATATAAATGTCGGAAAATATTTTTCAGCCCACCCTATATCACATTTCATTGCTTTTTATAGACTTTATCCTATCTCTCTGGGGGGCTCGCTTCCTATAGCTTCATCTAATTACCATCCTTCCCACTTTGTTTGACTGTGCAATTCAGCTCTAAAACTTCTCAGCTACAAGCCTAACTTCGTACATTGAAAGACTTCACCATTCCCTGCCACCTGTTTCCACCCTTTAATTGAACAAAAAGAAAAGTAGAAGTGGCTTAGAGATTTTCACATTCTTCCACCAGTGTCTGTAGGAAACAGACATAACTCATCCACTAGCACAAATCATGTGATGTGCTCTAGAATATATAAGGAGTCACAATCAAGTTGGTTTCAAATACCAATTTTTCTCTGAGTACAAATATATGTTTTTTAAGTATGGGTATAGAAAATATTAACAGTGTTTATCTCTAGGTGGGGAGAATATTGATTTTTGTGCTTTAATATACTTTTATGTATTTTCTGAACATTTTATAGTAAATGTATATTAATTTTAGAACCAGAAAAAAAATGAGTGTGAAAAACTCTGCAGTCCTATTCTGTCACCTGCCCTTTAGTTCTCTGTTTCCAGATTACTGTAAAATACTTCCAATAGACTGACTGCAATTCCTAAATACCCGCTGATTTCTCGAATCAGCTCCCTTTCCGACTACTTTACTAAAGTTTCCTTTCATTTTTAACTTATTTCTCACTTTCATCTTTTTTCATCCATGTTTCTATGTATTTGCCTATTCAATAGAGATTTATTAAACTTTGTTACATTAGGCACTAGGCTCTGTACTGTGTAGCCAGTCTATGAAATCTTAATATTTTATTTCTTTTTAGTGTCTACCTACATTAAGAAAAAAGAGATGAATCATGACATAATAAAAAATGCATGGACTTTGGACTAACAAATCTGAATAAAATAATATTTCACTACTCACTACTACCTCACACAAAAGTGCATTTAACCGTAAAAATACTGAAATGCAGTTTTTAGTTCTTATTTGTAAGAGCTTTGGAAATGTTCAAAAGCTTTCTGAAATATTTCAGATGGGTGGGATATACTTTCAAGAAAATAGTTTCCAGAAAGTTGTTAATAAAAGAGTTAGTTATTTTTTTAAAAGTATGTTTGTGTTTTCTAAAAAGTAAACTCTAAATAAAATTAATACAAGTCTAAATATAATTGTAGTTCTAATAGTATAAAATTGATATATACTTAGTCATTCTATATTTTACGTTTGGTCTTTAACATTGTATTTACATATTTACCTTCAATCTATTTCATCATAATTTTACTGAAAATGTGTAAACTTCATCATAATAATACCTTATGAATTCCATATTGATTAAGCATTTGTGGTGTGTAACCAGTCTGTGTTCAAATCCCAGCTTTTCCCTCTTGCTGTGGAATCTTGGGCAATGTACTCAACTTCTCTGTAAAATAAAGATGATAATTCCTAACTCAAAAGTTGGATGGTTACAAGGAGTCAGTGAGTTCAATCACCTTTAGTGCTTGCAAAACAGATGAGTGCATAAGAAAAGCTAAACAAGTTGTCCCTTTTAATAATGATAGTTTTACTCTTATTGAACTTCTATCATTGGGTCTTTTTACTGCATCTAACATTCTCCCACCAACTGATGAGACACTTTCATGCCAATTGTTTTCCACTGATGGCTTTCCTGTTGCTATGCTTCATTGTCTACAAGCCTATAGTTATGATCAATAACAGTTGCTTACTCAAATGGCAGCAGAACAGAAAAAGTAGTAGTCCAAAGGGATTTGGATTCAAATTCTGACTCTATTTATCACCAGCTCTTGTCCTTGTATAAGTCAGTTATCTTCTTAAGTGCCTCAGTTCCTTCACATATAAAATAGAGCTGGTAGTATGATCATTGCATGTAGTAGGTAGGCATTCAACACATGAGAGCTAAAACAGTTTATGCCCAAATTGTTAGATGCTGTGTTTTGTCCTATAGAGTAGACTCCTTCCCAGTGCCTCCATCGCTAGGCTTGTGCTACCTGGGATTCACATAGTCACCTTCCTTAATCTGTTTATCTGCTTGAAATAAAATCTAAGTTATTGCTCTAAACTCCTGATTCCTGTCTATCTCAAATCCAAGTGATCTTTCATGTTAAATGTCTAAGGTAGTCTTTCTAAAACATCCTTTTACTGTATCACTGCCCTATTCATTAACGGAACAACTTTATTGCTTAGTTATAGAAATGAAGTTTTTAAACTGTTTGTCTATTACCACATTCCACAAAAACGACTGGACATAAATTTTAAATTTATTAAAATCACAAAACTTGAGAAGCATATCGGAGATGATCTGATTTAAAATTTGCACATATGTTCACACCCCAAATTTAATCAGTACACCTTGAGACAGCCAATTTTAGGATATCTACCACTGTAGACAGAGTATGCTAAAACTGAAGAATATGTTTGGTGTAATATGACTTAAAATTGGCTTCATGGCTTATATCCAATTCCCTTTGAGAAGCCCCAGTGGACATCTTGAGTAGGTGACCTATTGTCTTAGTCCATTTTCTGTTGCTATAACAGATACCTCAGACCGGGTAACTTAGAAGGAAAAGAAATTTATTTCTTAAAGTTCTGGAGGTTGGAAAGTTCGAAATCAAGGAGGCACATCTGATGAGGGGCTTCTTGCTGGTGGAGACTCTCTGCAGAGTCCTGAGGTGGTGCAGGGCATTATCACGTGATGAGAAGCCTGGGCTTGCTGGCTCAGGTCTCCCTTTCTTCTCTTATGAAGCTACTAATACCACACCCTCCGGACCTCAACTAATCCTGCTTACCTCCTGAAGTTTCCACTTCTCAAATACCATGGTTGAATTTCCCACCCTCTTAATACTGTTACAATGGGGATTGAGTTTCAGCATGAGTTTTGGAGGGGAGAAACATTCACACCATAGCAGCTAGTATCCCTCTGAACTGTTGACATAGAGAAACAATTAAATACCACTCAGAATTCATATGCTGTAGAGAGAAAACAAACCAAATCAAACCAAACACAGTATTTAAAAAATTGTCCCACAATCAAAAGCCTCAAAGACAGAAGCTTAGCTTGCTGATGTTGATTCCTGACCAAGCTGTTTGCGACATGGACAGCTGCATGTGGTACACTCCAAAATGAGTAAATGGAGGAATGACTTTTATGTGTAAAGTTGGTTAATGACTCTCCCGCGTGTTGTTAGGTAAGCCAGTTGGTTGGTGTATAGAAAAAAGATCCCATAAGAAGATAACAAAACCACAATTTAAGTTCCTAAAGGAGTTTTTTTTACCAGGAGTGTCCTGCAAAATCACAGGTGGCTGTTTTGACATAAAGGTCCTAACACCAAATATTTTGATTTAGCAGATCAGGGGTAGAACCTGGATCAGAGGTTTTCAAGAAGCAATAAAAGTAAGACATTTAGATAACATATAATTACCAAGCTCTTTGAAATGAACAAGGCTGCTACTACGTTTAAACTCATTCTTAGCAGGGGCTGTATTGAGAGAATTAATTTCTCTGCCTCTGAATTGATTTCTCTTAGATTGAACTAAAGTTATTCTGGTATTTATTTCTTTTAAAAGCAAGAAAAAACTTTAAAAATTACATATTTTGGGACAAAATTTTTAAAATTAAGTATTCCAGAGATATTTAGAAAAAAAAAATATCTATAATGCCATGCAAACTTTAGCACAAACTCTAAAGACTGAATAAAGAACAGATGGGAGGGTTTCAGTTTAAATTGTGTTGACTGAACCATGTTCCCTATAGTGTAGACAAAAACTCAGTCCTTGGATAGGTAAAATCCCAAGGAAGGTTTTTCTTTTACTGGAGAATAAGAGAAGTCAATTTCAACTCTTAGGTAGATGCCGATAGAAGCCTTCAGAAAATTTCTATTAATTGCTTAGCCCAAAGCTTTTTTGTTTGTATATTCATTTTTTGTTTTTGTTTTGTTTCATTTTTCCTAATTTAAGGTCCCTCTCTAGAGAAAAAACATAGAGGATTAAGAACTGGTCATTTTTTTTTTCTAAAAATTCAGATCCAGAAAATGAGTCTTAAAAAGTAAAGATAAATATAATAGATTCAACCATTTTCTCATCTATGTGGTCTCTCTAGTGCCCTGTTCAACACTTCAGGCCACATGGTATACTTGTTATACGGGTGGAGGCTTAAGGTTTCTTCACTTGAAAAACCATCGACTACCATTTCTATAAGCCAGCCCAGAGACACCCCATGTACCTCTCAATATCCAAATGCTGATGGGTTTTTCTATTGTAAAACTTATCACTAGAGTGCTTTTGCAGACCTTCTGAAGGTCTACTAAAAGATAGTGGTCTTTTAATTCAACTAGCAAATTGGTTAGCTCTTAGAAAGAGTGCTTCAAGATATGTAAGCAAATAATATTTTTTGTGTACAAATCAAGTAAAATTTTATTCCCTTTTTTGTACTTTTACTTTATTAAACCTATTCAAGTAATTTCCTCACTGAATAGTTTTGTTTGACACTAACCATGTTTCAGTAAATATTTGTTAACCTAATTTACTCTCTACTCCCAGTGGAAGAAAGAACCACTTGTAGTGTATTTTAGCTTTTGCATCTGGTTTATCTTCATATAAGGCTGTTTGCAACTGATGGAACTCATCTCCATATGTACTTAGGTCCAATCATCCCAGATATGTCTTCATATGTAGAATGACACTTAAAAAATTTTTTTAATCAATGTTTAACATCAAAGGTTAATTCAGAAAACATTTTTATCATTTAACTCATGCTCAAAAAACAGAAGACAGTAAGATAAAAAAAAAAAAAAAAACAGAGGAAATATCCCATCATGTGAAAATGTGAAAAAACTTTCCATCACTTTCCCTACTAAAATATCTCAATCTCTCTCTGTCTCCCCCTTCCTTAGGCGCTCATCACTCTTTATTTTCTTAAAGCCTGTAGTCACAAAATTGACCATATTTCCTATTCAGAAACTTTGCTGGAAGTTCTTTAAAATCCATTGGTATAAAAGCATTCACCAAAGAATAATTGTTCTTTTCTTATCCAAGTATTGCTGATGGATAAGGAAGAAGGTGAGTTAATGGGCAGGTTGGCCTCTGTTGCTGGAGCACCTGTGTCTGATACAGGAGCAGAGTTGATATGAGGTTATCTAAGGCCTTCTTTGTACAGTTCTTGAATAGCAGTAGGATTATAAAATCCCAGTCTTGTTACCATGCCTAACAGAAACTTTAAAACCCAGGGCAGATATCATAGGTTTTCTGAAATTCATGGATTTCCTTAAAAAATTTTTTTTATTGATTCTACTTTGCTCCCTAATAAAGTATAACAAAGCAGAAAAGAAAGTGATGCAGAGAGAAAAGCATTGGTCACTGTTTATTTCCAGGGTTGTTCCATAAACTATTATTTTAAAAGCTCTGACCTGGAAATCATATTGTCTCAAGGCCTTTTTTCCAGCTCTCTGTTTATCCTGCTCTCTCTCCTGTAACTCACGGACCTCACAGGTCAGCAACAGCTGCCCTTGCCTGTGGTTCTGTGATTTCCTGGAGGTGGGTTCTTTTTTGTCATTTCAACCTTTGGGTTATTCTCTGCTGGGTCCTACACTAGTCAACCACTCATTTAAGAGATCATTTGGGCTGGCCCCATGGCTCACTCGGGAGAGCGCAGCATTGGTAGTGCCGAGGCCACTGGTTCGGATCCTATATAGGGATGGCCGGTGCGCTCACTGGCTGAGCGTGGTGCAGACCACACCTTGCCGAGGGTTGTGATCCCCTTACTGGTCCAAAAAAAAGAGATCATTTATTTTTATTTTTCCGGTTGTAATATCTGTCCTCCTTAACAGAAGAAAAGGAATTTTTCTTAGTGGTAAAAAGAATTTGATATACTAAATGGTTTAAAACATATTTTGCTTGTTTCAAGAAAATAGGTTCAACCACAGTGTTAAGGTCCTCTGCCCTTATTCTAACCCCAAATGACTGCAACATCTCCTTGCTAGTATCAATTGTCATTGTATCTTCTGAACTACTTAGTAAAGAAAAGGAATGACCAACATTCACCCTAAAGGGAACACAGGTTAGGAACGCTCCAAGGTAATTCATTCTTAACTCACAGCAGCATAGAGCACACCCTGGCTATCAAAAGGTTAATATACAATTAAGTATTTTGCCAAATCAGTCATCTGTTTTCTAGATCCTCTGCCCATCACAAAATAAGCATGATTAAACTTCTTAAAAGTAATCAAAAGCTTTACTTTGTAAAGTAATATCAAACCTCTGAGAAAAGAGAATCAAAATTACAAACAATTGCAACAGTTATGTAGTTATTTCTTTGATGTATTTATATGGTAAGCCATTCTAAGAACGTGACTGAACTTCTGAATAATATTGCCTTGTGCTCACAGAAGAGCTACGAATTAAGAATTGTGGGCTTTTTTCCAACTGAATGTGGAAACAAAGGTCAACAATTTAACTGTAATGTCTTTATCTAACCTACGGTCTCACAAAGTAGGTTGTTTTTTTTTCAGAATGGAAGAGGCAGTTCTAAATAACTTACTAAGTGTATCTCTTGATCCTATTTCCCTTTTAGAAAGCCAAACATTCTGCTGTCATAATAAAATAAATGCTTATTTGTTCCCTTAAGGAAATTGAATAATTTTGTTTGTTAGAATTACAGTACTGGGCTCATTTTAGAAGTAAGCAAAGGACAAAAAATTAGTTCCGGCCTAGGAACATCACCAGTGCCTTGGGGCCCAACAGGCGACATGAGGCATGGAGCAGAGACCGGACCCCACTCCCACATCCAGGCATACTGCCAGCACCTTAGGGCCCACCTGGGGACCTGGGGCATGTAGCCAGGGACCAGACACCTCTCCCACAACCATGCACATTGGGCCAGCACCTTGGGGCCCACCCGGGGACCCAAGCCATGGAGAAGTGGACCAGATCCCTCTCCCACAACCAGGCACACCACCAGTGCCTCGGGGCCCTACCCAGGGGCCCAGGGTATGGAACCAGGGACCAGACACTCCCTACAACCAGGCACACTGCCAGTGCCAAGGAGCATGCCAAAAACATCACCTCCATGTGGGTGGCCCACCACAGCCACCACACTAACCATAGCTGCTGTGAAAACGGCTCGCCACCACAACCACCAAGCAGATGGTCTGCCAGCCACTGGAGTGCATTGACACAAGGAGAGTCACCAGCAGAGACAAAGAAAAGAAGAGGATGTCTCTCTCCACAAAGCCCATTTCAGAGTGACAAAAGAAGCATCTGTTCCACGATAATATTGGGGAACCTGACCACACATCTCAGCATTGGATAGATCATCTAGGCAACAAATCAACAGAGTAACCATTATTCTTCAGAAGGAGAGAAGAAATCTAGGGTAATTAGAGGGGGGATGGGGAGGGAGAATGGGGATGGGGAGAGCTTGGACAAGGGGCATAAAGAATAATTACGATTTGTAACAGTATATATGCTAGTAATATTGATTGATCAACATATCTCAATGTTGAACCCAAAAAAACATGTATAATCAATTTTGATTCAATACAAATTCAAAAAAAAAAAAAGAGAGAATTACAGTACTGGGCTGTTATCAAAACTGGAAGCCACACTCATTCACAGCCAACCCACATTCCCCTTGTACATCACCTTTATTTCTTTATACACATATTTTCCTGAAATAGAAAAAAGTGACCACTGTTTTCAAGTCAGCTGGATCTGAGAAACTCAGACAAACAGGCCAACAGACAACAGCAACCTCAACCACAAGGACTCGCTGCAGGGCTGCATTGCCCAGGCAGCAGCAGTGGCCTAGCAGTTCTCTGCCATCCTCTCTGGCTCCCTTCACAGCTCTTCCCAGCCTGGCAGCTAGGAGGAGCTAGTCAAAATGCAAAGCTGTTTGATGGAGTGCTTAACACTTTCCAATAGCTTCTTATTTCCTTTAGGACAAAGACCAAGTTCTTTCATAGAGCTGCTAGGTCTCTGCAGGCCCCTCTCCTGATTTGCAGTCCCCTGATGCTGAGTTATACTGAGCATTTTTTTTCGTGTTTCTGTTGGCCATTTGTATGTCTTCCTTTGAGAAATGTCTATGAAGCTCCTTTGCCCATTTTTTAATTGTTACTATTTTTTTTTACTCTTACGTTGTTTGAGTTCCTTTTATATTCTGGATATTAACCCTTTTTCAAATGCGTAGTTTGCAAATATTTTCTTCCATTCTGTAGGTTGTCTTTTTGCTCTGTTAATTTTTTCTTTTGCTGTGCAGAAGATTTTTGGTTTGATATAATCCCATTTGTTTATTTTTCCTTTTTTGGCCTGTGTTTGGAGAATCATATTCAAAAAGTCTTATTCCAGTCCTACTTCCTGAGGTGTTTCCCCTGTTTTCTTTTAGGAGTTTTTTAGATTCAGGTCTTATAATTAAGTCTTTAATCCATTTTGGGTTTATTTTGATATACGGTGAGAGGTACAGGTCTAGTTTCATTCTTCTACAGATGCATGTCCAGTTTTCCCAGCACCGTTTACTGAAGAGGCAGTCTTTTCCCCAATGCGTGTTCTTGGTGCCTTTGTCAAAGATGAGTTGGCTGTAAGTACATGCATTAATTTCTGTGTTCTCTATTATGTTCCTTTGGTCCATGTGTCTGTTTTTATGCCAGTATCATGCTATTTTGGTTATGATAGCTTTGTATAATTTGAAGTCAGGTAGTGTTATGCCTCTGGCTTTATTTTATTTTATTTTTGGTCAAGATTGCTTTGGCTATTTGGGGTCTTTTTTTTTGGTCCCATATGATATGAATGTTAGGGTTGTTTTTACAGTTTCTGTGAAGAATGTCATTGGTATTTTGTTGGGGATTGTGTTGAATCTGTAGACCACTTTGGGTAGTATGGACATTTTCACAATGTCAATTCTTCCAATCCAAGAGCATGGAATGTCTTTCCATCTTTTTGTGTCCTCTTTAATTTCCTTCAGCAGTTATTTGTAGTTCTTGTTGTAGAGATCTTTCACCTCCTTGGTTAAATTGATTCCTAGGGATTTCATTTTTTTTGGTGACTGTTATAAATGTGCTAGCTTTCCTGATTTTTTTTTTCTGTTAGTTTGTAGCTGGAGTATAAAAATGTTATTGATTTTTGTGTGTTGATTTTGTATTATGCAACTTTACTGAAATCGTTCATCAACTATGAGATTTTTTTTGTGAAGTCTTTAGGCTTCACTGTATATAGGATCATGTCATTTGCAATAAGGGACAGTTTGACTTAGTCTTTTCTTATCTGGATGCCTTTTGTTTTTTTCTCTTGCCTGATTGCTCTAGTTAGTACTTCCAATACTATGTTAAACAGGAGTGATGAGAGTGGGCATCCTTGTCTTGTTCTTGTTATTATTATACTTATTGTCTTGTTCTTGTTCAAATTATACTACAAAGAAGAAGACAAGGATGCCCATTGACAGGATGTGGGAAGGTTAATTCTAGGTGTCAACTTGAGTTAGGCAAAACTAGTACATTATTGTCTCATTTGAAGGTTAAGTATGATTTAAGGAGATAGTATGGACACCAAGTTGACAAGAGGTGGACTTGTGAAGGTTAATTCTAGGTGTAAACTTGATTAGATTAAGGAAAGCCAAGAAACCTGGTAAAACTATCTCTCTCTCTGCTCCACCACTTTCTGCCATGTGAGACCCCTGCTTGCTGTAAGGCCACCACCAAAGAAAACCCTCACCGGACATGTTCCCTGGACTTTGGACTTCCCAGCCTCTGAAACCGTAAGCAATAAATTTTGTTTTCTTTTTTCTTTTTTTTTGTCTTTTTGTGACCGGTAAGGGGATCGCAACCCTTGGCTTGGCGTCGCCTGCACCACGATCAGCCAGTGAGCGCACCGCCATTCCTATATAGGATCCGAACCCACGGCGGGAGCGCCACTGCACTCCCAAGCGCTGCACTCTCCCCAGTGCACCACGGGGCCGGCCCTAAATGTTGTTTTCTTACAAATTACCCAGTTCCAGGTATTTTGTTATGAGCAACAGAAACAGACTAATACAAGATGATACTGACAGTGAGTCTGTCTTATATGCCTTTTATTGTGTTGAGATACTTTCCATCTATGCTTAATTTGCTGAGAGTCTTTTTCATGAAGGGATACACTTTCTTCCATCAAAGTTAATGTTGCTTTTTAGATTATCTAGTTTAGTGATGTCTTAGACTGTTTAGGTTTCTACAACAGAATACCATACACTGGGTGACTTTTAAATAGAACTTTATTTCTCATAGTTAGGAACTGGGAAGCCCAAGATCAAGGTGCCAGCAGATTTAGGGTCTGGTGAGGTCCTGCTTCCTGGTTCATAGATGGTCATCTTTTTGCTGTGTCATCACATAGTAGAGGGGTAAAGGAAGATTTCTTAGTCCTTTTCATAAAGGCAGTAGTTCTATTGGTGAGGGCTTCACTCTCATGATCTACTCACCCCGCAAAAGAACCACTTCCAAATACTTCACATTGTGGGTTAGGTTTCAACATATGAATTTTACAGAGACACAAAAATTCAGTCTATAGCAAGAGATTACCAAATTCCACTTTCAGAGATCCTAGGAGACAATGAATTGTCCATTGGCAAAGAGTCATTTTGTGCCACAAGGGAGGGAAATGGAGGAGAAGATTCTTGGCAAAAGTTTATGGCACTTTTGCAGCAACTTCTGTTCTCCTCCCTGAGGTCTGCACCATGATGGAGGGATGTTTTCTCATGGCTCTTGCTCACTGGGGACCACATGGACACTGTACTTATGGCTTCAGGCTCCATTCTCCCCCATCATTTCACACCAGGCCTCCAGGGTAACTATTCTAAGTGAACTCTTATGGAGTCCAGCTGCATCTGCTCCAGGTTATCAGAGGTTTTGCTCATCACTGCTGGCAGGGTTCCATTTCTCTTTACATGTTGGTCTTGTTGGTTGCCCCACAACCTTATCTCTCAGAAGGGTTCAAGTGAAATCTTGCAGGTTGTCCAATTTTTGTTTTTGTTCCTGCAAAGAGAGGAACAACTTTTTTTTTTTTTTTTTTTTTTTGCTGTCTATATTACCAGGGGGAAACTGGAAGTCAATAATTGATGTTTGAATGCAAAACAAAATTTTAATTCCAGGGAAATCCCTACTTGGCCATGCTAAAATCCTCCTTTTTGTATATTACTGGACTTGGTTTGTTTATATTTTGTTGAGGTGGTTTTGTCAATATTCATGAGGGATATTTATGTTTTGCTTTACTAGTAATGCCCTTTTTAGATTTGGTCACAAATTTATGCTATTCTTATAAAATGAATAATGTTTCGCCTGTTCTATATTCTAAAAGAGATGTAATTTGAGGATTATTTATATATTTTTAAGTTTTATAGAGTTTATCAACAAAATAATGTTGGTCTGAGGTTTCTTTTGTGGGAAGATTTCTAATTACCAATTCCGTTTCTTTCTAGATATGACTTGTTGTGTCAATATTCGTAAATGTGTCTTACCACCCTGACCTTCCTTGTGTTTCAGGATCTTCTCTCCTCAAGTCTTACCTCAAACTATTTTTTTGTGTGTGTGTTTTCCCCCTAAATTTTCTAAATGTTTTTCATAGTGGGAAAATTGGCCTCAAACAGGACAGTTCACTGTTGCTGGAATATTGAAAGCAGAATATATTAATGTGTTGAACTACATGCCAATCACCACCACTAGGTCATGATGTGTTATTGCTTGTATTACTGCTGAATTGAATCTGCTAATGTATGTTTGTGTGTGTGTCTCTTTGTGTGTGTATCTGTGTAAGTGCATTATAACCTTCTATTTGGGCCTTGTCAGGCAATTAAGAGGCTCAGATGAAGCAGAGAGAAATCTAGAATACTGGAAAGAGTTCACCATATTCTTCCTTCTTTCCTCCAGAAAAATTATACTTCTGGATTAAAATAAGCAATGGGGTCTCTCAGTGAGGTTTGTGGGGTTATTTCCATTGCACAAGGAACATTTAAGTCATGGACCATCTCCATTTTACATACCAGAGAATGGTATAACTTATTCCCTAGGGAGCTGTGCTTCCTCTCACCAAATAAGATTAGCTTATTTACACATAGATGAAGTTAATAAGGATACTATAATAGATTATCTGCCTTATTTTCTTTCTCCTGGGGAGTTTCCCCCATAATAGAGAATGAATACATTGTAGACCAGCTTCTTTAGCTCTTTTCTCCCAGAGGTTTACAAATATACTCATTTGATCATTAAAAAAAGTATGATCTTCATTCCTGTATATCTAGAAAGCAAGCAAGGGGGACTCAAATTTGATGCCATTAGTTAGTTGCAAGGTTTGTGATCTTTACTTTTAGGCTTCCAGAAAAAAGCTAAAAAAAATGTTTAAACCATGTACTTACTTGTAGCCCAGGACAGCCCAATCAGATGGATTGTGAATGAGAAACACAACAATGCCTTTTGACATGAGAAGTGTCTTAAGCAAAGGGCTCAGATTTCTGCTTTATTTTCCCTTCAAGAATGAAAAGCAGCAATAAATTAAAGATTCACATGGTGGTTATAGTGGATTGAATTATATCCCCCCAAAACTCCCTGAGGCTTGAATTGTGTCCCCCAAGTTTTTATGTATTAGAAACTTAGCCCCCACTGTGATTGCTAAGAGAGTGGGAGATCCTATTATGGTAATTGAAAGGTGGAGCATTGAAGAGATGATTGGATTGTAGGACCATGCAGTAGTAAGTAGATTAAAAATGGTGGTTAAGGGCATGGTTCTGAGGGCTTTAAAAAAAGAAGAGAGTCTGTCTGCTTTGCTCTCTCTCGGCTCTCTCTGCTTCCACCATCTTGCAATGTGAGACCCCTGGGTCACTGTCACCACCACCGGATGAACTTTGGACTTCCCAGCCTCAGAAACTGTAAGCAATAAATTTTGTTTTTCTTTATAAATCATCTGGTCTCAGGTATTCTATGATAGCAACACGAAATGGATTGATACAGTGATCCAGCATCACCATGTTAAACAAATTGAGTACAATATTAAACTATATTATAAATAGATTTACTGTAAATGAAATTTAGTTCAAATAGATCAAAATTAGATTAGGATCTTTTCATCCTTGACCACAATATTAAGTTTTCCATTTTGCTTAAATTTTAATTTGTGTTTTAACACAATAGATTCTACCGAGGTAAACCTCAGTACTTATTTGTAGAAGCAACAGTCTAGAACAACAACGTACCTAACACTGAAAAGGAAATTCAAAGATTCATTTAGTATGAAAGTTGGGGATATGTGTGGAAAAGATGAAGATCATTCTGGTACATTCCTCTGCAGCATGAGGTGAAATTTCAAACCTTATATATGCTATGCTGAATGTTGCATGGATAAAAGAAGGAGTTTCCTGTCAGACTTGATTACATCTTATGTCAACTATTCATGAGAACCAGCAAGGTTTCTAAATTTGGCTGGAATGCATCAGTTAATATTTTTGGACATTTGGTCTTCCTTAATTGAGATTGAAATCTACTTACACAACACCCCAGGAAACTCAGAAATAAAATAACTCAGAAAGAGAACTATCAGCATATGAGTATTCCACGCTATAGTTTATTCACATATAATGAGAACTATTTCAGCCTGCTTGGAGACTAAACATGTACTTTCAAGGAGCTCATCCCTTTTGGAAGAAATGTTGTAAAAGTAAGGCCATTAGTTAAATGCAGATGTTAGTATTAACCTTCAGTTATATCAGTAAAAATAACTATCAACCTTTATCACCTAGATCCAAAAGATCCTTTGTTTCTATATATTTATTTGACAAATAATTTACAGAAGTGAGAAAATAAAGAAATAATGAAATCAGTTTTACTGGAAATTGTAATAAGAATTAATCATACATCAAAAGTTTTATTCCACATCATCATGTTTTTAAAAGGTATATATACTAGAAAATATTTAGTGTTACATAAGTGCAGTTAAAGTTTATCAGTTGGAACATATCTATCTTATAAACATTTATTTTCTAGGTATACTCACTTCAAATTCTCCTTGTGCTTGCATCATCAAAATTCAATACTTTTGAAACTGTTGACAACTCAATTTTATTGAAGATATGATAGCCACTTTTGCTCTATAATTATAAATCCTTTTCTTTTTCAAATTTACAAACCCTAAACTGATCAACCCAAAATTAAAATTTTACATCTTCAGTTTCCTTCCAGTCACCTTTATATATACATGCCTGCCTTCAGCATTTGTCCACTTAAAACAGTACCAAGTAAAATTTGGAGCACAAATATAAAAATAACAATATTGTCAGACATTCTTTTAGCAAATTGAGATGGTCAGGTATTTGTTTCAAAACAGTGTACAAAGAAATGCTTACTATAGGATGACTAACTAGATGATAATACTATACTTTTATTTTGTTCTTAGAAATATGTTGTTCACCCATCAATTCTTGACTTCGAGGAAAGTTTGGATGCAAATATGTCCTGTGCATCAGGCAAAAATATCCCAATTTTGATACACCTCAGTTATTGTTACGGCTAAATTATTGCTGCATGGTTGAGGAATGCTGTCAGTCTGCTCTGTTCCCTGCAGTTCATTCTAGAAGGGAGATCAGAGTGGTTCAGCTCAGCGACCAACACAGCGAGGGGGCCAGGATTATGGTCACTTCTCATTTGTTTTTACATGCCTGATAATTTAATGCCACATATTATTTATTAAAACCTCTGGAGATTTAGGCTTATATTATCCTCCTTTAAACAGGATTTCCTTTTGATTCTGAAAGTCAAGTAGAGTAAGTGTATGGATGATCAACTTAACCCAATTAGTGATTGAAGGGAGTTGAACATGAACTTCAGTCTTGAGGGCTGGTCTTTTTCTGTTTTCCCCTTATACCTAGTGTATAACCCTTTAAGAGACCATACTGAAAGCCTGGCATTTGTATCATGGCACCTTCTACCTGGCAATTTTGCATCTCCTATTTTTCCTACCACCTCATGGGACGGCTAAAAGTCCTGTTTAAATTCTAGGTCTCTCAGTGGCCAATTTCACATCAGCAAATTCCTCAGCAGGAAAAAAATGTCAGATATTGCATTTATCCCTCTAGATTTCCCTTTACTGCAGGTCCCTCAAGGTTTCCTTTGACTTCAAACTTTTTTTTCCCAAGTTTTGGCCTAGATATTCTCATGGTTCTTTATTGGAAAAATTGGTCTTAAACAAGCTAGTTCACTATTGCTGTGATGATATACTTTGTTTTTGTATTAAATCTGCTAATTTTTGTTTGAATGTATATATGTATTTACAGACACATGTTAAATATGTGATGAACGAAGTATATATATTATGTATACAGAATGTGAGATATGTATACCTGTGTATATATATTATATTGTATATATACAAAGTTTATATACTTGATTTATGAAATTCCATTTTATGCCTTCTTTGTTGGGTTTTGGTGTTCAGTTATGGTCATTTACCCAGTCTACCTATCCTGTCTTAAAGAAAAATTTGAATTACATATTTTAATTTATTCATTTACTTAAATTGACAGATAAAACTGTATGAATTTACCATTGACAACAAATTGTTTTGAAGTATACATATACATTGTGGAATGATCAAATTTAGCTAATTAACATATGCATTATTTCACACAGTTATCATTTTGGGGGTAAGAACACTTTACATCTACTCAGCATTTTTTGAGAGTACGATACATTTTTAACTATAATCACCATGTTGTACAATAGATTCTCTTGAACTTATTCCTCATTTCTAACTAAAATTATATATTTTTGACCATCTCCATGGCACCCCCTACCCCCCATACAACCCTAGCTCCTGGCAACCACCATTCTACTCTCTATTTCTATATCAAATTGTTTAGATTCCACATGTGAGTGAGATCACGTGGTATTGGTCTTTTTGTGCCTGGCTTATTCCATTTAACATAGTGCCCTCCAGTTTCATCCATGCTTTCTTACTTTTTAAGGCTCAATTGTATTCTACAATTTTCTTTATCCATTCATCCATTGATGAACACTTAGGTTGATTTCATATTTTGGCTACTGAATAACACTGCCATAAACATGGGAGTGCAAATATCTCTTTAACATACTGATTTTATTTGTTTTGGATATATACCCAGTAGTGGAATTGCTAAATAGTATGGCAGTTCTATTTTTAACTTTTTGAGGAACCTCCATATTGTTTTCTATAATGGCTGCACTGATGTACATTCCCATTGACAGCATGTGAGGGTTCTCTTTCCTATACATCCTTGCCAACACTTCTTATCCTTTGTCTTTTTGACAATAGCTATTCTAATAGGTGTGAGGTGACATCTCATTGCAACTTTAATTTGCATTTCCCTGGTGATTAGTGATGTTGAGCAGTTTTTCATGTACCTATTGGCCATTTGTATAACTCTTTTTAAAAATGTCTATTCATGTCTTTTGCCCATTTTTTAATTGGGTTATTTGGTTTCTTGCTATTGAGTTGTGTGAGTTCTTCATATACTTCGGATATTCACTCTTTATCGGATGTATAGTTTGCAAATATTTACTTCCATTTTGTAGGTTTTCTCTTCACTCTATTGATTGTTTCCTTTGCTGTGCAGAAGCTTTTTAGTTTGATGTAGTCCCATTTGTCTATTTTTACTTTTGTTGCCTCTACTTCTAGGGGCATATCCAAAACATCATCACCCCTACGAATGTTATGAAGCTTTCCCCCTATGTTTTCTTCCACTAGTTTTATAGTTTTGAGTCATACATTCAAGTCTTCAATCCATTTTTAGTTTATTTTTGTATATGGTGTGAGATAAGATTTAATTTCATTCTTCTGCATGTGGATATTCAGTTTTTCCAACACCATTTATTGAAGAGACTGTCCTTTCCCCAGAACTACATCTTGAAATCAAAATGTTTTAAAACTTTGTCGTTATGTGTGTGTATGGAGAAACTCCTCATTAATTTCTCCATAAAACTCCTTCATGGGGATATTAACTTTAAACCCTGTTTCTATAACAATTTTCTCTGATTTTTTATGTTCCATTGTTCTTGTTCCATTATTTGCTCTCCATAACTAGTATTTTCTGTTCCTATTTCTTTGTCCTTTGTCCTGTCATGTTTTAAAGTGTATGTTCTATACCACCACTTAAATTTCTATACTACGTCTTTTGCTCTTTTTCCTTTTGCATTCTAGATGAATTCAGTGGTGCTGTGATTGCTGAAAATCATTACTTATTTTATCCGTCTCTCCATTTGCTTTTGCTTTTTTTTTTTTTTTTTTTTTAGTTGCTCTTCAACCTCATTCAGATCCTTTCTATGGCACTTGTTTCTTCCTCACTTATGGATTATCTTCCTCTTTATTTTTTCCCATATCTGAAAAATTGTGTACTCTTTTGAAGATGCTAAAAAATTGTGTAATCTGTTTCTGGTTTTAACATCTTCAGTTTCCTTTTCATCCCTCATTTCTCTCCCTTTTCCCATGTATTTCCCTCTTAGGCCTTCTTCTTTCTTTTCTTCCCTTTACTCATTCTCCAACATGATAATACTTGCTTGATCCTAGTGCTGATAAATATATAAGGTAAACAAATATTCTGATTTTTTTTTTTTTTGCGTTGGGCTTGAATAGCATTTTTATGTGTAAGAGAGTATAAATTGTGGTTCACAGCTCCCAATAAAATCCCCCATTTTTAACAGTTTGCTCCACTTAGCATATTTCTCCCAACTTCATATTTTAATTCTTCATTACTTTGTTTCCAGAAGCGTACTCTTAACTAAATTAATATAGTCTTTTTTCTTTTGAGCAATATTATAACACTGATGTATTCTAATCAATAAACACTATTTCCTGATTTTTCAGGAATATGAAAATCATGACATTCTTCATCATTACTCTTCTGGACTAAATCTTGGGGCTCATTTAAATTCTGAGTAAGTGAAAGGCAGTTCTCATTGGTTCTAAATTGGCTCACCCATCTGTATTGCTTAGATTCCCCTCTTCCCCAGCTTTTATTTCCCCTTACAGAGTTGCCCTTTATGTAATTCTATTCTCAAAATAAATTCTAGAAGGTAATTGTCAGAGCACTGTACTTAAATCTGACAAATAGCATATTCAGCAGAATTTAAGGGAAAAGTAACTTATTTTACTGGCAATTCATATGACAATTTATTATTTTAACACTGATCATTTTTGTCTTATTTTTAATGAACTTTTAAATTTTGGAATAATTTTAGGTTTACAGAAAAGTTGTGATGATAGTACAGAAAGTTCTCTTACACACCATGACCAATTACTTTTATCATTAACACTGTATGTTTTTCATAATTCATGAAGTAATATTGATGCATCATTATTAACTAAAGCCCATACTTTATTCAGATTTCCTTAGTTTTTACCTGTTCTTTTTCTATTGCAGGATCCCCTTCAGGATACAACATTTAAGTTAGTCTTCACATCTCCTTGGCTTCCTCTTGGCTGTGACAGTTTCTCAAACTCTTCTTGTTTTTGATGACCTTGATAGTTTTGAGGAGTATTGGCTAGGTATTTTGTAGAATATCCCTCGGTTGGGAATTATCTGATGCTTTTCACCTGATAAGATTGAGCATAGAGGTTTTTGTAAGGAAGACCACAGAGATAAAGTTTTATTCTTATATCATCATATCAAGGGTGCATACTATTAACCTGACAGAACTCTGACTCTGGTGAGGTAATGTTCATCAGGATTCTCCACTTCAATGTTGCTCTTGTTTTCTCCCTTTCCATTCTGCAATTTTTAGGTGGAAATTACTGAGTGCACCTTGCATTTAAGAAGCAGGGAGTTACGCTCCACCTCCTTGAGGGTAGAGTAGCTATGTAAATTACTTGAAATTCTTCTGTATTGGAGATTTGGCTCTTCTTTTCACTTTCATTGTTTATTCAATCATTTGTTTGTATTAGACTGGACTCATGGATACATATTTTATACTTTTATTATAACCCAATATTATTTTATTTATTTTGTTGTTTGAATTGTTGTAACTTTAGCCATTGAAATCTCTTTCAGCTGGCTCTTGAGTCTCTTTGCCATACCACCAGTGTCACGTGTGTGTGTGTGTGTGTGTGTGTGTGTGTGTGTGTGTGTGTGTGTGCTTTCTTTCTGGCTAGAAGATGCTCCAGGTTCATCTTGTATATTCCTTACCCTGCCCTGGAATAATCTATATCTACAAAGAGTATGGGTTTATTTGATTAAAAAATGCTACTAGAAACCAAAAGGTAGATGCTAGGTGTGCTCATTGTTGCTGAGGCATTGTTGCTTGCACATCTCTTCTACTGTCAGAGAAAGTAAATATATGATTTTATAGTAATCCATGTGTAAATACATAGCTCTCAATATTTATACACATACGCACATATACATATACATCTATATCTATATTAAACATAAACTGATATCTCCAACTCTAATTCTTAACATGGTGATCTCCCACTTAACAGTGAGAAACTTAGTTCCCACTAACCATTATTCATTTACTTAAATTGCAGTATGTATGGGGTGAACAATCAGAATTAATGTGAATTCCACGTGAAACACCTTTATCAACTAGCATACAGTGCTTAGGTACAGTGTCTTTTGCTTTCACTCTTACATATTCTACTCATTTCCAAATTTACTTGGGTTAGCACCTTTTCCCCTTCCTCTCTTCAGTGAGATTATTTTGTATGTTTTTAATACAGTTAGAGTCTTTTGTCACAGTCTGCACTCAACATAAGGAATGAAATCCCCAAATTCCTAACTATTTTTAAAATTTGCATATATTAAGAATGATTAGCAAAGTTACATGGGTTTTGACATATGCATAGTGCCGCTGTGATAGCATCCTGCAGAATAGTTTCACTGCCCTAAACAATCCTCTGTGCTTCACTTATTCAACCCTCACTCCTCTCCTAAAACCCTGCAACCACTGGTCTGTTTACCATCTCTATAGTTTTGCCTTTTCTAGAATGTCCCACAAATTGAATTATACAGTATGTAGCCTTTGCAAACTGGCTTCTTTAACTTGTCAATATGCATTTAGGATTCATCCATGTCTTTGAATGGTTTGAGACCTCACTCCATTTTATCACTTAATAGTATTCCATTATATGACTGTACCACAGTTGTTTATTCATTCCCTTATTAAAGATATCTTAGTTACTTTCAACTTTTTGGCAATTATGAATAAAAGCGACTATAAATATTCACTTGTAGGGTATCTTGTGAACATAAGTTTTCCAAGCACTTGTGTAAAAACCTAGGAATGGAATTACTGGATTGTATGGTAAAACTGTGGTCAGGTTTATAAGAAACTTCCAGCTGTCTTATGAAGTAGATGTTTTGCATTCCCCCACCCAGAAGTTTTGCGAACCCCCCAGCTAAATTGGAATTCCAGTACCAGAGCAACTGGCAATGCTGCCCTGAAGGGAAATGAAGGGGAGCTGCATGTGGGTAGTTACAGTGCACCTGTCATGGGATACTTCTTTTACCTGGTGGACAGGCTAATGTCTAGTTATTTGACCCTTGACCAGGGAGTTCCTTACACAGGAAACATGTTTAACTGGCCCACACTCTTGTGGGCCTTGTCCGACATCATGTCAAGTTCATGCCTGACCATCACTCTGTGCAGGAAGCCCAATTTTGTATTCTCCCTGGTGGCCCCAGGGAAAAACCTATCTGGGCAGCCCCTAGTTCTTCACATGGAAGGCGCAAATTGAGTTGCACACCAATGCAATAGGAAACACATTCGAAGATTTTTACTTACACTATCTGGGCAGACAGGGCACGATAACTTGGGAAGGCAGTCCTTTGTCCCAGGGTCACAAGAGGCAGGAATGAAGATTCAGGCAAAGAAAGAAAGAGAGAGAAAGGCAACTAGCAGTGTATATCAGTGCACTTTAGTTTTACAGGCAAATATATTATATATAAAAGTGCACTTTAGCTTCACAGGAACACTTTAGCTTCATGGGAAAATGCCTAAATGGTTCTTTTAAAAGGAAGCAGCAGGAAAGTGGAAGCCCAGTCTACTAAGTGGGGAAGATTCCTCTACGATCTTACCTCTGGCCACTAGCTTGAGCCATTTGGGTGTGGTGTAGAAACGATTAGGGTATGAGCAAATTGAACCTGCATTCAAAATAAGTGTAAGGCAACATAAAATTATAAGAATTCACTACAGATGATCCCTGCTGCTCCAAATCCTTACTAGCAACTGGTGTTGTCAGATTTGTTTGTTGTGTGTTAGCCATTCTAGCAGATTCGTAATGGTATACAATTATTTTCTTAATTTTGATTTCCCTAATGACAAATGATATTGAGCATTTCACAATATGCTTGTATATCATCTGTATATCTTCTTTGATGGAGTGTCTGTCTAGATCTTTTGCCCATTTTTAAGGAGTTTTTTTTTTCTTATTGTTGGGTTTTGAGAGTTCTTTGTATTTTTTGTTTTCTTTTATCAAAAGCGTGTTTTGCAAGTATTTTCTGTCACTCCATACCTTTCCTTTTAATTCCCTTAATAGTGTCTTTTTCAAAGCAATGTTTTTAATTTTAATAAACAGTCCAACTATTTGATTTTTTCTTTCATGGCCCATACTTGGGTGTTCTATCTAAAACGCAGCACTTAAAAATAAACCATCATAACCCACCATATCAACAGGATAAAGAAAAAAACCTTCTGATTATATTAATAGGTGTAGATAATACATTTGATACATTTGACAAAATCTAACACCCATTCAGGATGAAAATTCTCAGCACACTAGGAATAGAGATGAATGTCATTTACATTCTTACTAATTTTCCGCCTGCTTAATCTGTCAATTACTAACATAAGGACATTGAAGTCTCCAAATATAATGGTAGATTTCTCCACTTCTCTTTTCAGTTCAATCATGTATTTTGATGTTCTTTTGGTAGGTGTATACACATTTAGGATTATCTCTTCTTGGAGAATTTCTCTCTTTACCATTGATATGATGCACCTTTGAGAATCTTCTGAAGTCTTCTTGTCAGAAATTAGTATAGCCAACCTCTTTTTAAAAAATTATTGTTTTTAGTATTATCATGATATATATTTCTCCCTCCTTTACGTGTAACCTGAGTCTTTATATTTAAGGTGAGTTCTGTAGACAATTTGGGAATTCTTTTATCCAGACTGGCAATCTCTGTCTTTTAATTGTCGAGCTTAGATCATTCACATTTCAAAGAATTATTAACAGAGTTAAATAAATATTTATCATGTTTGTAACTGTTCTCTGTTTTTTTTTTTTTAAGTTTGTAATTGTTTTTTAATTCTTGCATTGTTCTTTGTCTCTCCCAACACATATACTTTTTCCACTCTCTTTGGATATAATTGAGCATTTTATATGATACAACTTTACCTCCTGTCTTAGTATATTAATTACACTTTAAAGAAAATTTAGTGGGTGCCCTAGAGCTTTTTATACATTTTTAACTAAGCTAAGTTTGCCTTCAAGTGACACTTGACCATATCACATGAAGTGTAATTGTTCCTTTGCAGAATATTCCCAGTTCCTTTTTCCTGTCCTTTGTGACATTAGTATGACTAATTTCGCTTACACATATGACATAATCACCCAATGCATTTCACTGTTACTGTTTTAAACAGTTATCTATTAGATAAATCAAGAATAAGATATTTTATTTTTACATTCATTTATTTCTTCTCTGGAATTATCCCATCTTTATGTAGATCCGAGATTCTGACCTTTCTCGTTTTCCCCCTGCCTGATACACTTATTTTAACATTTATTTAGAGTAGGAATCCTGGCAATACATTCTCTCAGTTTTTGTTTGTCTTTATTTCTCCTTCAAGAACAATTTCACTGGATAGAGTTCTAGGTTGGTGGTTTCTTTCTTTCAACACATTAAATTTTTCACTCCACTCTCTTCCTGACTGCGTGATTCTTGACAGGAAGTCTGGTTAATTCTCACCCTAGTTCCTCTATAGATAAAGTGTCCTCATTCATTCCCCAGCTTCTTTTAAGATTTTTTTCTCTCTTTGGTCTTCTACAGTTTAAATATAATATACCTAGGTGTATTTTTTAGTTTTATGTTTGCTGTTTATGTTGTGTAGTATTCTCTGAGCTTCCTGCATCAGTGGTCTGGTGTTTGCCAACCAACACTCCAGTTCACTGATTCTTTCCTTGACCTTGTCCAGTCTACTTATGAGCCCACCGAAGACATTCTTTGTATCTGTTACAACATGTTTATACTTCCAGTATTTCCTTTTGATTCTTTCTTAGAGTTTCCATCTCTTCGCTTACACGTCCCATCCGCTTGTCATGTTGTTTATTTTTTTTATCAGAGAACTTAACATATTAATCACAGTTATTTTAAGTTTAATCAGACATTTAATAATATCTGATTATTCCAACATCTGTGTCATTACTGAGTCTGTTTCTGATGACTTTGTCTCTTCAACTTGTCTTTCATCCTGTCTTTTGGCATGCCAAAAGGCATTTCAAAAAATTTTTTTTGGAAAGCCTGACATGTTTCTGGGAATAGAGCTCAGGTAAACAGACTTTTAGTGTAAGAATGTACATTAATCTGGCTAAGAGTTGGGCTACGTTTAATGTTTGCCACGGGCTTCAAATTCCTCTGGTGTACTGTTTTCGTCTCCCTTCTTGACCGTGGGCTTTCTCAGGTACACTCGTAACAAGTCTGTGTCTAGCAGATCGTTCAGCTGTAACCCACTGTGCTTATACTTAAGCCCTGTTGGTATGGTGGTAAACTGGGGGAGGGGGCTAGTGTTCTATAATCTTCTGTATAAATCCCAGTTGTTTAGTGGGTCTGGATCTCAGGGTTGTGACATTCACAAGAGTTTCTCCTTCATATTTGTGTTTTCCTCAGTCCTTCCCACCCTTCCTGGCTGCAGCTGATCTCTGCTGACTATTTTTACTGTCATGTGAGAGAAGAGGGCTGCAGGGGAGTGGAATGGAAGAAATTTTGGTTTTCCCTCTGGATGTAATAAAGCTCTAGCAATATCCTTTTTCCTGTAGAATTGGACTTTGTCACAGAGAAGACTCTGGATGTATTTCTCAATGATTACTCTCCCTTTCTTTTGCCAAGGCCTTGAGGGAATCTTTCTGGATTTGCACTGTGAGAACTTGGTGTGCTTCCTAGATGTAAGGCTCACAGAAGTGTGGGGCTCCCATAAGACTAAGGACTCAGGAGCTTCTAACACTAGTCCACACTCAGTATACAGCAAATTAGCAAAATTTTCACTTATGTGCTCTTACCAGTTTATGCCTCTTTTTGCTTCAGATCCAGGTAAGCAAATATTCACTATTTCTCTTTCACCGGCACATGTTTCTCAAATTTTAGGTTGATGTTTTGCCCTGTGACCTTACTTTTCTAACAGGTATAAGAAAAGTCAATGATTTTTATCTTGTCTAGTTTTCTTAATTATAAGAATGGAAAGGAACATTGGAGCTGAAATCAGAAGTCCTCATACTGATAGTTTATTTTTTTAGTGAATCTCTAAGTATGTTAATTCTTTCAGGTTGCATAGCAATTATACTATTTTACATCTTCCGAAAAAAAAATCACCTGCCAAAACTTATATTAACATCAATATGACAGTCTACATATTTTTAGTGTACATTGCAGTACCTCAAATATTTTATAACTAAAAATGTACCATTTAGTGTATATTTCTATAAATAATGATTATCTGCTGATACATATCATCCTGCTTACCTCAAGAATTTGTAACATACATCTAATCCTCTATGACAGAGTCATCTTACCATTGAAAAGAAACTGATTCTAAATAATAATGAGAACAGAATGACTATGGTATAGCATTTTGAGTCCTGACTCTTAACAGATTTATAATTTAATATTCCTCCAAGATATACAAAATTTTATGCATTAATATACCTCTAGACATCCTCATTATGTTGCAACTCAGATTTGTGGGATCCTTCACATCTCTTAAACTCCATACACCCATCTTTTCATTTAATGTTTCTATTTTGTTTTTCAAATACCAAATGTTTAATTAAAGGAATAAGAGAGTAATTTATATTAAGTGGGATTGGAATTAAAAATGAGGCAAATTATTCTAAATCGGGTCAAATAAACTTTACATTTTCTGTGTTTAAATACATCTGCACATGCTGTACTATCTCTGTTAGGAAGAATGTGCTCTGGGCCATCATTTTCATTCCCAACTCCAATCTTGTAAAAAGGAAAAAGAAAAAAAGAAAAAAGAAGGAGAGAGAGAGAGGAAACCCTTACAAAGATCAAAATCATTGCTATCTTTGCAAGGCCCTCTCTGGCCTGACAGATGCAGATGTTAGTGTTCTGTTTTCTAAGCTCCCAAATACTCCGTTTTACCCTTTACCACATTGTATAGGAATCACTATTGCATGCATCTTTTTGCTGACTGTAAACTGGTTGAAATCAGAGAGCATGTCTTTTCTCTAAGACCTGTGATAAATATGATATTGGCATTTAGTTAATACCAAAGGAATATCTTTGGAATGAAAAATAAAGGTAGACTGAAAACTATCAAAGGGGTGTAATTTAACTTTTTTGAGATTCTTTAATTTAGACAAATAAATTTAAATTCAGTTTAAATTCTTTTCTCTGCCTTATAACATTAATTCTGAAAGAGTTAGACATTTTAAAGTCAAGTTTATTTGACATTAAATTGGCGCTGAGTGGTAAACATTTGGCTTTGTTGTTGGAATACTACGATTTCTTATGTATACTTAAGCTTTCAGAATGAATGACTTGGGGGAATTGCAAATGTGGTTTTTTCCCCCCTCATCTCTTGAGCTGTAAAATTAAACTCAAAGTACTACCTCTGGATACAATAAAGTTATGCAGTTTTCTTAAAACTTTAGTTGCTCATAGCCTTTACATGCTCATCTTTTTTTTTTTTTCTTTTTCTTTTTCCTGTGTTTTCCCTTACTTGTAATGTTCCTTCCCCTTCTGGTCACACATGGTATTCTCAAATCATCTCATTTTCTGCTCCTCTTTGAAGACTGTGTTTTTCACTCTTTTTAAAAGACAATTGTTTCCATTTCTTTTTAAAGAATATGTAAAATATTATATGACATAGGATCAAAATGAAATGGCCAAAGGAACCAGATTTTCTGCAACGCTTTATTGTACCATCAACACTGGATTGATTCAACACTCAATAACTACAAAAGCAACTACTCAGAGAAAGATGGGTAAAATCACCGCATTGAACCTGTTTCTCCAGCATACAGTAATTGAAGACAGGTTATCATGGATATTAGTCTAATGAGGTAAACATTAAATGGAAACAGCCTGAGACAAAAAGCACTTAATGTGCTTGATATTTTATTACTGGTAAATGTAAAAGAAAAAGAAGACTAGTGGCTTTCTGATTAGGGGATTTTTGAGGAAAGAATTAGTACTTGTGAACTTATTGACAAACAGTGTTCATCCACTTATATTCAAAAAATCACTTACATACTGTTGGACGACCATATTTTTGTACTTTATTAACAAATAAAGAATTTCAAATTAAAAAGAAAAAATCCCTTGCAAATTTAGACTAGGGATTGACAGTCTTGTTAAAAACAGAGTCACTTCTAGTATGGTGGGAACAGATGTCTCTGGGGTGAGAATAATTTCTGCACTTCCAAGTGGCATTTATAGCTATGGCAACACTGGCAGCATGAAAAGTGTGAAGGATGATACTTGGAGACAGAGTGTTAACATGACAAATAATGAGAAGGTATATGGAGTAATAAATGTGTTTACACATTTTTAGGCCGTGATATGCACTCCAGAAATCTATAAATAAATTAGCCATTAAAACTAGGCATGTAGAGAGCTTGATACACAGATTCTAATGCTTTTTAGGTATTACAGATCATGAATTTATTTTAACCCTACATAGATTTTTATCACTTGCTTCTGAACTGCCAAATGTTATAAGCAGGTGAATTATGCTAATGAGTCACACCAAGAGCACCTGTGAACATTTCTTTGAAAAATATGTTGATGCATCATATTGGAGTGAATTGGATTTCTAAATGTGTGAGTAGGAGATAAAAAGTCTGGATGATTAGTCTTTGCAGAGGAAAAGAAAAATGAGGATAAGTTGATTGGTATTCTCTCAGAAACCTATTTAAGAGAAAATAATCAGTATAAGAAAAATAATTTATTTTTATAATTACTTTCTTTTTGATTCTTTCTTTGTGTTTGAGTAATGACTATTTTGTATCTCCCTAATTTCTTTAAGAGCAAAAAAGCAAATTGAAAGCTCTTTTTGATTTTTTTTTTAAAGTTAAACAGGCAAACTTGCTTACTTATTCTTTTTTCTTGTTTTCGTTTGTCTTAATTAATTAATTATATTTTATTTATTAAAACATAATTGATTGTACATATCTGTGGGGTACAGTGTTGAATATCAACACCTGTGTGCGATATGTGGTGCTTAAATTAGGATAATTAGTATATACAATATTACACAATGTAATCAATTTTTGTGGCCCTTTACCAGTATCTCCCTAACTTCCCCTTCCCCTCCCCCTTTCCCAACTCTGGTGGCCTCAGTTCTGTTCACTCCTTTTGAAAGTTCAGTGAGTTATTGTGATTGTTGTATCTTTCTTTCTTTCTTTTTAAAATTTGTTTATTTTTTCAGCTTCCACATATGAGTGAGGACACGTGGTATTTCTCTTTCTGTGCCTGGCTTATTTCATTAAACGTAATTTTCTCTCAGTTCATCCGTGTTGCTGGGAATGGCAGAATTTCATTCTTTCATTCTTTCTTATGGCTAAATAGTATCCCATTGTGTATATATACCATTTTCCTTATCCAGTCATTTGTCGCTGGACATTTAGGTGGCTGCTGTAAAGCTGCAATAAACATGAGAGTGCAATTATTTCTTCAACATGATGATTTCTATTCCTTTGGGTATATAACCAGAAGTGGGATTGCTGGATCTTATGACATTTCTATCTGTAGTTGTTTGAGGAATCTCCATACTGTTTTCCATAATGGCTGCGCTAATTTACAGTCACACCAACAGTGTAGAAGAGTTCCCTTTTCTCTTCATCCTCACCAGCATTTGTTATTCTCTGCCTTTTTTGATAATGACCAGTCTAACTAGGGTGAGATATTATCTCAATGTGGTTTTGATTTGCATTTTCCTGATGCTAAGTGATGCTGGGCATTTTTTCATGTGTTTGTTGAACATTTATATATCTTCCTTAGAAAAATGCCTATTTTGGCTCATTTGCCCATTTTGTCAACTGGGCTACTTGTTTTTTTGACTGTTAAGTAGTTTGAGTTCCTTGTGTATTTGTCGGGCTGGATCACAGACCCCACCACCCAGTCCTGTGCAGATCGTGAGTCAGGTAAGCAAAAAAAAAAAGACCGAGTAGCTGCTGGCAACATGGACATGCTAAATTTCAGATGCAAGCTCCGCCACCAGTGGTTCGAAGCCATTGTCTTATATACCAAAGTACACAGTGGTGGCAACAAGCCAAGAGGAGGATGGGCACGCATGCATACTAACACTACTCGGTGTAACTTGTTTACAAACGATGTGCTGAGTCATAACCAGCTGGGTATGAGGCGAGAAGGCCTGACTAAACTAACTCCATTTTCCTCACACCACACCCCTTTAGGATCCCTTGCCATACAACCTAGGCATCTGTAATCTTCTACGATGTTCCCTTGGTGAAAATAGATGACCCTTGCATCCACAGGCTGCAGCAGCAATATAGGCTGCAGCAGCATGCTACCAAAACACAGGCACTTCTTTGTACCACAGCTAACACCCATCTCCAGGTGGATGACGTATTTGCCCACCACTCCTAGAGGGGGTCTCCAGTCATTTCTTGCACAGCATGAACCTCATTGGGTAACTGCTGTAAAGCTTGAGTAACATTATGATGATAATCAGGCATGTATATACAAAATTCTGTTCCAAGGAGGGCACACACCCTGCCCTGGGAGGCTGTCAGTATGTCTAGGGCCATCTGGTTTTGTAACACCATCTTTCACATCTGATAAAGTTCTTGATCTAAGAGGGTTAAGACATAATAGGTTAGGTTCAGGGCTCTGGCAACATGATTAGCTAAAGCATTTACTTGCCATTCAGGTACTAACACTGCTCCTTGTGGCGAAAACAAAGCCAGTGGATAATACCACCAGGGGGTGCGTTTCACTCTGTATCTAGCTTTAACGGAGTCCCAGTTAAAGGCACGCTGGTCTGGTGTTGTATACGCTGAGGCTGATAAATAAGGGGTGCCCCAGGTACATCTTCCTGTCCAGCTGCGTGGAAGATATGGCCATCCATAGTTTCCATGCACCCATAATGTTCCCTGTGGCACTGGTATCACTATTATCTTGGATCTATTCACAGTATCATATTTTATTTCTTGACATTGGGGACTGGGAGTCCAGTCCATAATTTCTCTAACCATGGTTCTGACAAACCTAACAGCCAGACCCTGAAAGTCTACCCTTTCAGATACTAACCAAGAACACCCATCCCATACACTGTAACATTCCCAAGGCTTGCTAACATTGAGGTAGGCCTTCACTTTTTCACAGTATTCTGTTTAGTAATGTTCCAGATGGCAGCAAGTGAAACATTCCACAGAAACCAGGTCCAATTAGCAGTTGTCATCAGAACGATCTTCCATGGAAATCCTACAGCCACACTGGTGGGGAATTCAGTACACACTCAGCAAGCAGAGACATTGGCCACACATGCATATGTGTGTGCCCAGTCGACTGTGGTGTTGGCAGCTATAAGACTATGGGCAGAAAGACAAAAGAGTTATTGGCACCAAGAGAGGGAGCTCTCATCCCTCTGGCAGAATGCATGCCAGTTTACCATCCTGAGAGAGAATGGTTGGGGGCACAGGTGCCTTACCTGGTTTATGATACCACACCTTATCAGCTAACACTGTGAGATTTGTAGGTTCTACATGTACCAATACAGGAGAACTCATAATTGGCCACAATAACAGAACAAATGTACCCTTCAGGATGAAGCATTTTTCTGTTCCAGGCCATGTTACCTTTACTCACGGAGGCCAGGTGCTCATCACCCAAGGTGAGACTTGTAGGTTCTTTTCTAATCCTTTCCCCAAGGATCCAATGAGGCCTACCCAGCATATCTGGGGGCTTCTATTTTCCATGGCCATTCCCATTGTACTGTTTGCCCCTGTTGCAAACAGGTGGGGGCTGGTAAGAGAATATTCCCATTCTTACCATATCCAGGTTTCAGAAGCTCATCTTTATTAGTAACTTGTAATTAAATAGGTGCTGTGGCTCTATGCAATAGAGCCTCCACTGGAGAGGGCCCACCCTTGTGGGGTCTCTCATTTAAGATCCTGACTGTTGGCCACAACCGCTGTCTCCATCCCTTCAGGGACAGGGGTTGGGCAAATAGCCTTAGTCCCTTTTTCAAAAGACCATTGTATGGTTCAATCATTCCTTCTGCTTGGGGGTGATATGGCACATGCAATTTCCACTGAATAGACTAACTGGAAAGCCCACTTCTGTACTTCATGTCCAGCAAAGTGGGTTCTGTTATCACTCTCTATGACCAGGGGTCAACTGTACATGGTTGTAAGGCTATTCAATGCCTTAATAGTGTTTGTCTGGTCTGGGGCCTTGCAGGGTCATAAAACAGGAGTCCTGTAGCTGTATCAACAGCTGTGAAAATGTACCTGAAATTCTCTGATGGGGAAGTGGTACCACAAAATCCACTTGCCATTGAGTCAGGGGCACCCTTCCTTGAATTATCTGCCCATCGGTATGTGGCACCTGTCAGAGGTGTGAACTCTTGAGCACATACCGGACAAACGTGACACACATTTGCCACATCTTCCCATTTTATAGGTAGGGCCCACCTTTGAGCAGCCATCCACAAGGTTTTGCTGCCAACATGCTGCATCTGTCCATGTAACCACTGGGCTATATCAGTTGCTGGAGCTCTCTCCAGCCCTCTTTCCTTAGCCAGTGCATCAGCTTCATCATTGCCTGGACTGGCTAAGGGGGAATGTTCTGTGACCTGGAAAACAGTTACTTCCTTTTCTTCCCTAATTCCCATAATTTCCCCGAGGTCCACATGGCTTGTCCCCACAGGGGTTAGTGACCTACCAGCCACTGCTAATATTTCCAAGTAGAGATCCAAAGAATAAGACCCTTATATACAGCCCACTCACATTGTTCCAAGTAGCCTAGCAGCATTGGAGCCATCTTGGTTAAATCTGCAAGAGAATCAGAGGTTAGTAAGAAACATTATAACCATGCTAGGCCTGGTCCACTTGGCTAGGTCCCCAGCCACTAAACCATGACAGATGGTTGGGCTATGCAGGCAGCCTTAAGGCAACACTTGAAAAGCCCATTGACTTCCTTCCAGGTGAAGGCAAATTGATGTTGGCTCAGAGCTGAGATCGGGATAAGAAAAAAAGCCTTTGCAAGGTCCAATAAATAATGATAAATTCCTAGCTGAGTCGTCTGCTGATCCGTCAAGTTGTGAACCGAAGGCACAGCCACATGCAAAGGAGACACTACTTGGTTCAGTTCTCGATAATCTACATCCTCCAGGTCCCATCAGGTTTTCTCACTGGCCATACCAGGGTGTTAAAGGGACCGTGTGCAGGATGAATGATGCTGACCTTTTCTAACTCCAATATAGTGGCACCTATCTCTGCAAGTTCTCCTGGCAGGTGATACTGTTTCACACCGACTGCATGTCTTGGCTCGGGTAATACCTGTGGATCATATTTAGCATGTCCCTGTAACACAGGCTTCACTGTCTGTGAATTCTGCAACTGCCATTTGCAGGTGTAACCCATAAAGTACATCTATGCCCAACATGTATTCAGCTGCTGGGAATACATACATAGTATATACACTAGGGGGCAATCGCCCAATGCTCAGCAACAGACGCGGCTTTGACTGTAATAGAATGTCCTCCATAACCAACAACATTCACTGTGGCCCCCAGAAACTTATCTGGGTTGCCACGTATCAAGTTACATTCTGCACTGGCATCCACCAACACCAATACATACTGCACATTTATCCCTGACCAATGTATTGCCAGTTCAATGTGAGGCCTCCAGTCCTCATCTGCTCCCAAACAATGAGCACCTCAGCCTGGTCCCTAGCCAGAAGAGAACTGTCCATCCCCCTCCACGGAAGTAGCCATAAAATCCTTCAGATACACTGGGCATACCTTGTTATGTGCCTCTTGGGAAAGTGTGGTATTATGCTGTTCGGGGCACAATTGTTGCCACAAGGCAAATAAGACCACATTTGATTGTCAGTCAATTTTTTCCCTATCAACTCTTTCTGTAAGCAAGTGAAACTGCATCTGCATATGGCTGGTCTTGTTTGGTCTCTCCAGGGTAAAATCCGAAGCATTTCTTGGGGGTTTAGTCTTAGCCACCTTTTGGACCTCCTTTGCTTATCTCCTCCCTTCTGCCTCACCCAGACTGGTATCATGGTTGTCACTTCATGTATAGGATGACAAATGTATGGGGCCGGTAGGGCCATCAGTGATCCAAAGGATGTCGACGGAGCATTTTACAACACCATGTCTCTCATGCTGCTGGTAAAACATTTATCGTCTGGGCCAAGGGTGTTCACATGAAACATGCACTGTCATATCCCCAGCTCCCAAATTATTTGAAACAGTTCAACATACATTTGCCACCTACTCACAGTTTCAGGCAGTTCTCCGGCTTTCACCCACATGGTCCAGACAGCTGCATTCACCCGTTCCATCAGAAGTGGTTATCCTGCAGAAAGGACATTGTTGGGGGGGAGGGGGGGAGGGAGAAGGGAGGGAGGTTTTGGTGATGGGGAGCAATAATCAGCTACAATGTATATCGACAAAATAAAATTTAAAAAAAAAAAAAAAAAAAAAAAGAAGTGGTTATCCTGTCCCGGTGTGTATCTGTGGATGATTTGTAGCCACTGCTGCCGGGATGGATACATGGTGATGGAAGCCAACTTTTCCATCTACTCAGCAGAGCACATCATGGGATCCACCCCTAGGTCCCACAGCCACAAAAGCCAAGCAGCTAGGGGTTCAACATCTTTCTGGAGAAACTTTCTCCCCAAGTCCAACAAGTAAGCTTGAGTATAGGGGACATAAGTAGTGAATTCGGTCACTTGTGGGCTGCCTACTGGTTGTCCACCTGGTCCCAAGGGCTGGCCATGCTTCAGTTTCTGACACACAACAGGCCGTTCTAGGGGATGCACAGTCTCCCCCAACTCACCATTGGGTTTGTCATCATCCCTGGTGTCAAAAGCAGGAGTGACCTGCTGCTAAACTTCAGCCTCCAGAACAAGTACCCAAACTTCCAACAAGTTTGCTTTCTGCTGCAAATCTCAAAGCTGCACTGCTTCATGGAGTGCCTGGCCCATGTTGACTTGTAGGAGAGTGAGCAACAGCCAGACCCTGGCAAATAGGAAAAAGTGACCACCAGGTACCACATACTTGACGGTAGCCACATTTCCTCCCCTTCCCGAGGGGCTAGTGGCTTCCTTACCTGCTGGGAATCCTGACGACAGTATTCTAGATATTAATCCCTTGTCAGATGCATAATTTGCAAATATTTTCTCCCATTATGTAGTTTGTCTTTTTGTTCTGTTGTTTCTTTTGCTGTGCAGAGGTTTTTTAGTTCCATATAATCCCATTTGTTTACTTTTTTTCTTTTGTTGCCTATGTTTTTAGGGTCTTATTCATAAAGTCTTTGCCCAGTCCTACTTCCTGCAGTGTTTCCCCTATGTTTTCTTTCAGGAGTTTTATAGTTTCAGTTCTTAAAATTAGGTCTTTAATCCATTTTGAGTTGATTTTGGTATATGGCAAGAGGTATGGGTCTGGTTTCATTCTTCTACATATGGATGACTAACTTCCTCAGCACCATTTATTAAAGAGGCAGTCTTTTCTCATTGTATGCTCTTGTTGCCTTTGTTAAAGATCAGTTGACTGTGAGTATGTGGGTTGATTTCTGAGTTGTCTATTCTTTTCCATTGGTCTGAGTGTCTCTTTTTATGCCAGTACCATGCTGTTTTGGTTACTACAGCTTTGTAGTATAATTTGAAGTCAGGTAGTGTTATGCCTCTGGTTTTATTTATGTATGTATGTATTTATTTATTTATTTATTGCTCAGGATTGCTTTGGCTATTTGGGGTCTTTTGCTGTTCCATATGAATGTTAGGATTGTCTTTTTTTTTCTATTTCTGAGAAGAATGTTGCTGGTATTTTGATGGGGATTGCATTGAATCTGTAGATCACTTTGGGTAGTATAGAGATTTTCACAATGTTAATTTCCAATGTAAGAGCATGGAATGTCTTTCCGTCTTTTGTGTCCTCTTTAGTTTCTTTCAGCAGTGATTTGTAGTTCTCATTGTAGAGATCTTTCACATCCTCACTTAAATCCATTCCTAGACATTTTATTTTTTTGGCGACTATTTCTTGATTACTTTTTCTGCTAAGTCATTATTGGAGTATAAAAATTCTACTGATTTTTGTGTGTTGGTTTTATATCCTGCAACTTTACTGAAATTATTTAAAATCTCTAAGAGTTTTTTTTTTTTTTAAGAGTCTTGAGGTATTTTCTATACAAATGTTGAGGTTAACTCTCTTAAAAAAAATCTTGTTCTTATCAGCTTAAATTTGTCATATTGAAATAAGAAAATAATATATGTGGAAGAAATTAGAATTACAAATTTTAAACACAAATATTTGAGAGTTTAATTTCAGAGATAAATGCAAATTTTATTTAAACAATTGATAATTCACTTAAATTTGACCACAGTATTTGGATAGTATCATGTCAGAAATTAATTTGATAACCTTAGTTATCTTATTGTGAGAGCATGTGTAATTTGACTTTATCTGTTAATAACAATTTTATTACATAACAATTAACTACTTAATTTCAATGTAGGAGAAAGTTTAGATGATATGTTTGATACTCAGTTCATGCAAAGGATCTATGAAATACATGGTTGTCTATTTGTCAGTGTTTTATTTAAGAAAGTATTGCTAAATGCTGGAGAGGATAGCAATGAAATTACCTCTTAAAACAATGTTGCCTTTATCTTATTTAATAATTGGTTATGTTTTCACTAACTCAGTGAAGGGAAAATAGGCCACCTGCTCTTATATTATAAAACTAACTTGCTATGTTTTCAAAGAAAAAAAATCTTGTGATTTTGTGTTTTTTTTTTTTCTGTGTGTGTGAGATTAATCAAATTTAGGAGTTAGAAGCTAGAAAGAAACAGTAGTGCTGAATCTTGAAAATATTTTACTCTAAAGTTACTATCAAGCTGAGCTAATAGATTAAAATTTAGATACTTTACAAAGTAACACATTGGTCAAGAAGACTGGTTATAAAAGTAACAATACAATTCATGGAGAGGAGCAGAAAAAAGAAGAAAGATTCATCTTGTTTGGCAAAAAAATTCTGATATAATTATCTGGAGAAAATCCAATATACCTTATAACTGAAAGTTATAAAAAAAAGAAAAGTGAAGACCCTATGTTTTTATATCAGAATTTTTTTTAACTCGCAAATGTATCGTGTCTCTTAAAATGGCAGCTACAAGATAAATTCTGGATGAAGTTCTGGAATATAGCTGTTTTTGTCACTGATGCCTTTGTCAACATATTTGCTGTCTACTATCTGTCAGGTTGATGTGTCCAAGCTTACAGCGAGGTCAGCCATTCAGGAGGCCTGGTGTGTATGTGTGGAATGGGTACATAGCCAAATGGCACTGGATGTGTTTTTGCTGAAGGGACGTGTTTAGTCTTGCAAGGATGCATCAAAGAAGGGAGACCAAGTACACTAAGGTGGCCTTCAAATAGTGGAGCTTGGGCTAGTTGATGTCTCTGAACCCTTGAGATCTCTGCTATGGGCCACCTTCTTGTTTCTCTTGAAGTATGCCTCTACTGTGGGATTTTCTTTAAGGACCCATTATTGCCTTTGTTTTTAAAAAATTTGTATTATATACGTATGTCTATATCATATATCTATACACATACACACGAGGGTATTTCAAAAAGTTCCTGAAGGATTTGTATTATCTTTTTTTAATCTAAAAAATGTTTTTTATTTTTTAAAATTTTATTTTAACTTCTCAATATACATTGTAGTTGATTTTTGTGGCACTTTATCCCTTCCTCTTTCCCCCCTCTTTCTGTCCCCTCCCCCTCCACATCATATCTGTTCACTTGTCTTAACAAGTTCAAGGAATTGTTGGGATTATTGTTTCTTCTTCTCCCCCCCGACCCTTTATTTATTCGTGTTTATTTATTTATTTATTTATTTTTAGCTCCCATAAATAAGTGAGGACATGTGGTATTTCTCTTTCTGTGCCGGACTTGTTATCTTTTAATTTTATTTTTCTATGAACTTTTTGAAGTACCCTCGTGTGTATGTGTATGTTTGTGTGTACATATATATTCATATATATATATTCAGAAACACACAAATATAAGAAAAGGAAAGTCTCCCTGCTACCTCTGCCCTCCAACCACCCAAATCCCTTTCTACAGGTAATCAAAGCTTTAATATCTACTGCAAAATATGTATACAAAATATTTTATCCCCATTTTTATAACTGACACTCTCCTGAACCTTGCATTCCTTACACGATAATATATTTTAGAAATTGTTGTATATCAGTATATGAATGACTTTCTTACCTATTTTTATGCCTACATGTTATTCCAATGTTTCAGTGTACTATAATTTATTTAACCAGATGTCCATCAGTTATTATGCTAATTAATAAAACCAAGCCCCTTTATTTTGATAACTAAAGATAGGCCTTAATTTAATTCAAACGGAATTTTTTTAATGAAATTTTCTTTTTAGCTTTACTTGGAAAATACTGAATTGTTCTCAAGATCCAAAGAATAAAAATCTCAGAATTACTGCTAGCTGGTAGAGGCTCTATTTTGATAGTTAGAATTTTTCTAAAATCTTTCAAGCAACATTATCTTTAAGGTTAGTCATAGAAGCGATATGGCCCATGCTCTTTGTGAAAATATCAGTAATAACGCTAATAGATAACACTGAATGTTTAATATATACTGTTCATCATGCTTAAATGTATATTTTCATTCTAACAATAATATTTTTAAATGACTATTATTTTTATCTTTAATTTATGAATAAAGAAAGTTGAAGTAATTTTCCATAAGGTCACATCACTAACAAGTGATGAAACAGTGTTGGAAACCAGGCGGTCTGATTCTAGATCTGATACCTTTAAACATCACATTCTATTGCCTCACTTAATAAGAAACATAAGAAAGGATCTAGCAGATGTAGAGTGGCATTCTTCTTTCTGATGTTGAAGCTTTATGTCCCATGATATACTGTCTTAAAGTAATTAATATGAAAGGACTTGGTACATTTTTGGCAAGTTATTAGTAAGTCACACGTAAAAAAGATATAAAAATAAACATTTTAAACTGAGCTGAATATCCTAAGTCAATCTTTGTTTATAAAAAAGTAGATCAGATACAGGGTGTTAACCTTTTGATTGATTCATTTCAACAAAATCTTTTGGTGATTCTTTTGTTTATTCTAGCTATACTTGGACCTAGCAATCATATTACTACTAAGCATTTCTAACACAATTGGTCTGATATATGTGCTGTGGTTTATATCTAGACATAGGTAAATAGACGTGTTAGGTAATAATAAAAAATTCCACTGTATAGTAATTATCTTGTGCTCAGAAGATATCCATCCATCCATCCATCCATCCCCATTTTTACCTGGCCTAGTTTGAGTGGGTAATTGTTTACTTCAACACAAAAAAGTTTGCCTAGAATGTGAGCATAGAGGATTCCTTGCTGCTGAGCTCCTAAATGCAGTACCACCTTTATGCAGAATTGTCAAGTAGAAGAAATGTGTCTTTTGAGGTTCTAGCCCCTTTAGACTTCATCATTGCTTCTCCATTGGAGACAACTGCTTCCCCACCCCCAACATCCTGTTAATTTCACTTTACTTTTATAATATTTGTTTTGAGAACTAATTTAATAAATTATATCTCTCAGAGAATATTGAATTTCACTGGTGCTAAACCATTTTGTCGTTATTTTGCCTGGCCAATATACAACTTCCACTTCCATGTTAGGAAATTCCCAATTTCTGACAATTTGAAAGTGTGCTGAATTGTTCTCAAGTACACATTTACCCTCTTCCAGGCTCTCCCATTTATCACAAGGGCTGGAAGTTTGAGAACAACATTTTCCAGAATCTTTTTCCAGCAGAGTTCTGCCTATAGTCTAACAATGAGGCATTATACAAAATTTAGAAAGTTGAGAAGAACCAAAAGTTCTTTTCTCTTCCAGCAATGGCAGGTCAACAGTGAACTTCAGCAGACATTGTTTTAAGAACATCAAGTAAGAATCCCACCACAAATTACCTTCCCTAATATTATAGGCAACTGTGATTCCTAGCCGTGACATATGACTTAAATCTCTTATATATCTCGAGTGTCTCAAGGAGAGAAGTAAACCTGAAAGCTAGAGGCAGTCCCTCCTGACTGTCTCATCTTATACTCTCCAGTGGTTTTCTAAGTACCTACATTCCTGTATTAAATACTATTTTATTTGAAATGCCTCAGGTCAATCCTCTTTTGCTCACTATTCACTGACTGATACAAAGGAATTCCCCACTGTGTGCTATTAGTAGTGTAGGCAAATCCCACTTCTTCCTCTGTCCATATAGATAGGGCTTAAGCACATGAACTAGCCTTGACTGATGCTCCTTCCTCAGAGGCTAAGATAAAGCTTAGTTGGAATTAACTGGTGAAGTCTCAGTGGTTGTATCCAGAAGGAGAAGGAGTATTCAATAACTGATGTGGTATCCAGGCTAAACAATTACTGATTTTTTTCTCTAAATAAAAAGTGGTGCTGTGCATTTTTAACTTTTTAGAACTACCTAAATTTTGGTCAATTTCCCAAGCCTGGTTCTCCATGCTATCATCGATTGCATACATTTCCAATAAATTTCTTTTATTTTTTCCTTAAGAAAACCAGAGGCAGAGGCAGCTTCTGTTGCTTGCAACCAGACTTGTTGCTGATATAAAGGGAGACAGATAAGCCATGCTGTTAGATTCATTGCTAATTATAGAATTCCTTACAGCAAGCTTTAATGTAGAAGTATTATATTCAGGGGACCTGAAATATGAGGGTAGGTGTGTTCTGTAAAGTGACTTTCTGAAATTACATCATATGAATACAGGGTTACTATCTATCCTGCTAATATAAAAGATGGTCTCTGTTTTCAAGATATTAAGGTCATAGCATCTCTGTCACTTTTTCTTCTAAAGAGGTGGAAACTGCAGGTCTTTAGAATCTAGCCGATGAGGGGAATATTCTTTCAGGATAATTGAAAAACCTGTTTTGGATAACAATAATAAAACTTATGTGATTGATTTATTTTAAAGGAAGTTTTCAAAGCACTAGAACATAGATGATGAAAAATATCATTTAAATGCTCAACCTCATTAGTCATGAGGGAAATGCAAATTAAAACCACATTGAGATATCACCCAGTTAAACTGGCTATAATCAAAAAGATGGTAAATAACAAATACTGGTAAGGGTGTGGAGAGAAGGGAGCATTCCGGCACTGTTGATGGGACTGTAAATTAATACAACCACTATGGAAAACAGTACAGAGGTTTCTCAAACAACTGCAGAGAGATCTTCCATATGATCCAGCAATCCCACTCTGGGTATTTACCCAGAGGAATGAATCATCATGTTAAAGGGATCCCTGCCCTCCCATGTTCATTGCAGCTCTGATCACAATAGCCAAGATATGGAATCAACTTAAATGTCCATTGATGGATGATTGGATAAGGAAAATGTGGTATATATATAGCATAGAATACTACTCTGCCATAAAAAGAGTGAAATTCTCCCATTTGCAACACCATGGATGAGCTTGGAGAAACTTATGTTGAGTTAAATAAGCAAAGCACTGAGGGATAAATACCTCAAGTATTCACTCACTAGTGGAGTTAAGAGAGAAAGAAGGAAGGAAAGAAAGGCCACAGTGGTGTGTTGGACTTGCAGAGAGAGAGAGAACATACCTAGGGATACAAAGTGGAGTGGGGAAAGGGGGAGGGGGAGGGAGGTTGGGGATAATTGGGTGGGGGAATGGGGTATAATTGCAATTTGTAGTAATGAGCATGCTGCCAGTATGGATCTGGTCTTCTCATTTAGGGCAGGAGGAGTGACAATCAGCTTTGTATCTCATGAATATTCATAACCATGTTTTTAAAAAAGAAATATATCATTTAAAAATTGTTTAATTCTAACTTCACAATATTATTCAATATGTTTGCTTTAGATTTTTATAGTTCAGAACCATCTATTATTTAATGGTAAAATAACTGCCAAAAGTGTTTTTCAAAATTTCATAGTTAATTAGCTACATTTTTACTTCTGTGATGAAAACATGCTATTTATTTTTTCTTATGCTCCTTTAGAGAAAACAAAACTAACCAATTTCTTTCTGTGCTTATTGTAAGTTATATAATTGAAAAATTGTTGCTTTTCCCTCAAGAGTTTAAAACTCTTCTTCTCAAACGGAATTCCCTGTAACTAAAATATAATACTGCTTAGAAAATTTTGTCTGTCCTCAGCGTGGGACAAAAGAATTCTTAATCGAGTCTACTTTTTACTGAAATATGTCTTCCTTAAGTTTGTTTGGCTTTTGCTTTTCCAATTATCAATTTAATAATTAATATTTTAGCTTCTTCAGTTTTCAACATTTCTGCAGTTTATATTTTATCTTAATATCTGGTTTATTTAATATCTAACCTTGAAATCAGAAAGTTTTTAATATTTTGGCTGTATAGACACCCTTAGGAATCTGGTTAAATGTTCAGAATACTCTGCTCATCCCAAAATTCTCATTAGTTGAACTACACTACTCACAGGTATTTGCATATCATTTAGATGGTTCAACCCCCTAAAAGCAAATATAAGGCTCTATTGACTCCAGCTTAAAACTCTGGCTCTGTAACTACATATTTCGTAATTATCAGGAAAGTTTCCTCTAGAATTTAACACTTCTAAAGCAATTTTGAAAAACAATCTTGAAATGTCACACGTATTCTTTAGTTAATTTTGTTAAATTTCCAGTTAGAAGAAAATCTGTGCTGTGAAGATTTACTAATAACCTATTGCTTCAGTCATATTTAACCAACTTGTTCCAATGACAGCATGTAGTTTCTTTTCACTTTAATGCTTTGTTAGTCAATTTATCTCACTTAATTTCCTGTCAATTTACGTACCACAATTTCTCACAAATACTTACTTGCCACCTGGAAGATAAACATTTTTCTCTGTTTAACTACTTTGGCATATTGTAAAACCAATCTTAATGTATTAATATTTTTAAACTTATATTTCTCCCTGACTAGGTGATTATTTTCAAAGCTTTCATTTTTTATCTTCAAGCAGTGACAATAACCAGTTCTTGAGAAGTTCACTTGATATTTTATAGCTTTGCTCATTATAGCTGATCACTAAGTCATCTATTTCACTTTATTCATATTGTCCAAGTTAAAATCTAATTTTGTCTTACTGATTTATCTTCAATAAATCATAAGTACAGTCAGTATATAGGTTATAACTAAAAATTAATTATTTTGTTATTATTACAGTCAGCTAATGTATTTATTACAATACTCAGCTATGCACAAGATGTGAGCCATCTCGGTTAACTTCACAATAATATCACTAATGAAAACAGGGCAGACAGAATGTGCAGTTGTGTGTGTGTGCATGTGCATGTGTATGTGGGTTCTGTGTGTGTACTTGACCTGAGGTCACTATTGCTTTATGATTTCATAAAACAACGGCGAATGTTGTGATTTATTGTTTCTAACAGTGACCATACAGAGCTCATACTTTTTTTCCAGGAATACTTTATTCTTGGTGTATTTTTATGACTTGCTTTTTGTGGTTTGCCTCTAAGCCTATATTGTAAATGACACAGAAATGTGGCCTCTTTGTTTTGAATCCACATCTCATTCTTTACTCAATCCTATAATACCAGTAAGATCACCTATTTATTCCACAGCATTAACTCCAATACACTTTCAGTCTTTTTCAAAATCAGACTCACCTGCAAATGAACATACCTTGCTCTTTATAAAGTTACAATTATTTGAAGACTACTTTGGGAATGTGAGGCTTGTGTTTATGTGGTTTTTGATAAGAAAGAAAATCTACCACAGAAGCTCAGAATATGGGCTTGGGAGTCAGACAGACTTGAGTCCTTGTTCCAGCTCCACTGCTCAGACAAGTCAGTAACTTCTGTGAGCCTCATTTCCCTCAAAGATCCAGAGATGTTCCCAAGTCATAAAGTTCTTATGAGAACCTTATGTCATCCTTGTAAATGGTTCTCACTCTGCTTTGAGTGCAATAAGCACTGAATAAATTGCAGACCCTCTTTCTCATACATGTGCTTGATGTCATGAAAACATGGGCACAGCCATTACCTGAATGTCTTCTCCTCTCAGATGCCCTTGATGGGTGCATTCCTGTGCTTTTGTGGTAGAACAGAGTCAAAGAAAAGGGGAAACATGTAAAGAAGAAGATGGCGTGAAGAGGGCTGAGAAGATTCTGGAGGTAAGGGTGGGGATTGAGAGAAGCTCAGGACGAGCAGCTCTGATGGGCAGTGGGTGGGAGAAGCAAAAATGGAGCAGTGCAGCACTATTGATGGGGACATGTATTCCTTTTGTGGAGTTCAGCAGATTTTTAAATTTTTATTTATTCTTCAAATACTTTTATTGTACCCTTTGACTAACACCTCCCCTTCTCCTACCCTAACCCCCTACCACACACACACATCAAGCCCCTGGTAACATCATTCTACTGTCCGCTTCTATAAATTCAACTTTTTTTTTTTAGATTCTGCATATAAATAAGATTTTTCAAGATTTGTCTTTCTGTGCCTGGCTTGTTTTACTTAACATAATGTCCTTCAGTTCATCCATATTGTCACAAATGGCAGGATTTCCTTTTTTTACGAGGATGAACAGTATTCCATTGTGTATACATAACACATTTTCTTTATCCCTTCATCGGCTGATGGACATTTAGGTTGATTCCATATCTTAGCCATTGTAAATAGAGCTGCAATAAAAATGGGAGTGAAGATAATCAATTTTTTTTAAAGCAGTATTATGAGGTTCTTATAATATGTTAAGAAAGATGGAGCATGAAACAGAGAACTTTGAAAAAGCCAGAAGCCTTTTAAAAAATGTTTCTATTCTGAAAAGGGTAACATATAAAAATGGAATGAACACATACATTATTTTGGGAATAAGTCTCAGAGGCAAATGGAAGATGTAAGCTAAGGTACAGAAAAAGGTAAAGAAAATAAAATTGTTAGAAACAGTTTCAAGAAGGGCGGCGGCTGCGGCGGCTGGCGCGGAGTAGCTGAGGTGGAAAAGGTGGCCACTGGGCCTCAGGCAGCCGGGAAACTTGTGGACCTTCCTCTGGCCATCTCTTAAGGGAGGACTGCTGCTGCTGGCCGGTCGTGGGGGCTCAACGCCACTTTGCCCCCGGCAGGAGAGGCTGCCTCATTTACAGGCAACAGCTTTGAAGTGTGGAGCAGGAAAAGAACTGATTCTTAGCTGCAAAAGTGAGTCTTGAAACAGGGAACACGGCGCCAGGGCTGCTGTGGATGCAGCCAGGATCCCGGAGGCTGGGGCCGCACTGAAGGCGGCCAGCTGCCCTATTCAAGATTCGAGGTTTCAGGCCGGCATTAAAGAAGACTCCTGGGAGCGCCCGAGCGGCGCCGCGACTGAACAGCCCGAGGCGGCAGCGCCGAGAACACGGAAGGCAACAAACCAGAGACAGAGCGAGCGCCCGACCTGGCACAGCACTGTGAGTGATCCCTGGCACAGCTCTGTTCGGGGGGTGGTTGCCCACGCGGCTCCCCGACTGCACCACCAGGTCACTCACTGCCCCGGTGCTGCCTCCATTTTCCCAGGTGCGGGCAGCTCCGCCCTGCTCGGCCATCACTGAGCCCATTTGCTTGGCCTGGCGCGGGGCTTTCCGGACCCTGCGGGCCGGCTTCCTCTCCCACTCCCTCCACGGTTCTCTGGCAGGGCTGGGGGTGTGGGGCGTCCCGACCAGTTTTGGGAGGGCTAGGAAGTACGGGCGGGCCGACTGTCACTCCACCACACCCTGGACTCCGGCCCCGGTAAACTTCCTGTTACTGGGAGGCAGATACCATCTCTGCGACCACCAGTTTGGAAAAAAGCCTAACGAATTTCTGGTTGGGAATAGTGTGGTAGGAGAGTTCCCAGGTCCGCTTGAACCTGCCGGAGAGCAGGCTGCAGGCGGGCACTAGACTCGGTTTATACCGGGGGGATACAAAGGTGAACAAGACCCGAGAAAGATCTACACAGTGTTACAAAGGCACCCAGAGAGACCGGTCGTCTGTGCCTAGCAGAAACCTGGTAGACTTCCTGGGCGAGGCGGTGCTGAGCAGGGTCTTGAAGGCCCAGCTGATAGACGAGGGGTGCAGAAGACACGCCCCAACCCAGCACAGTGTGCACAGAGGGGGGAGACGTGCGGCCAGGGAGGCGGAGACTCGACAGAAACCACACACCCGGTGGGGTCGCCACTGCACGATCTAACAGCCTGGGCCAGAGCACACGGAACGGGGAGAAGTCCTGTACAGAAAGTGAAAGCTCAACAGAGATCACACACCCTGTGGTACGTGATCCACCAGCCCAGCAGAGTACAAGCTGACCAGAAAGGTGGATCCCCGGAGAAGCCCAAGACCCGAGGCAACCACACACACAAGACACTAGAGGCCAACTGAGCAGTCACGGCGGGAGCCATACCAAATTGGCAACAACAGCAACATCCTAGTTAGTCATTAGTCTTAAACCGGTGGACTGTGAAACCCCCTGCCACAATGAATAAACACCAAAAAAAAGACACCAGAAATACAAAAAATCAAGAAAGTACACCACCAAAAGTTAATAAATCTCATACTCTAGATCCTATAGAACAAGAAGCCCTTGAAATAACTGACAAGGAATTTCGAGTGATAATTCTAAAGAAACTGAATGAGATACAAGAAAACTCAGCTAGACATCATGATGAAATGAGGAAAAGTATACAGGATCTGAAAGAGGAAATATACAAGGAAATCAATGTCCTGAAAAAAAATGTAGCAGAACTTGCTGAACTGAAGAAGTTATTCAGCGAAATAAAAAACACAACGGAGAGTTTAACCAGCAGGCTTGTCGAAGTTGAAGAGAGAACCTCTGAACTTGAAGATGGGCTGTTTGAAATAACACAAGCAGACAAAAAGAAAGAAAAAAGAATCAAGAACATGGAAGAAAATCTGAGAGAGATATCAGACAACCTCAAGCGCTCAAATATCCGAGTCATGGGTATTCCAGAAGGGGAGGAAAATGGAGATTCCATTGAAAACATATTCAACAAAATAGTGGCAGAAAACTTCCCAGGTATAGGAAAAATCACAGATCTTCAGATCCAGGAAGCTCAACGATCTCCAAACGTATTCAACCCAAAAAGGCCTTCTCCAAGACATGTCATAGTCAAATTGGCAAAACTCAGAGACAAAGAGAGAATCTTAAAAGCTGCAAGAGAGAAGCGTCAAATCACCTATAAGGGAGCCCCAATCAGGTTAACATCAGACTTTTCATCACAAACCCTAAAAGCTAGAAAGGAATGGGATGATATTTTCAAAATACTAAAAGACAAAGATTGCCAACCAAGAATACTCTACCCTGCAAGGCTATCCTTCCGAAATGAGGGGCAAATAGTATATTTCTCAGACAAACAAAAACTGCGGGAGTTCACTACCACAAGACCACCCTTACAAGAAATCCTCAAGGGAGTACTGGGTTTGGTTCCTGAAAAATAACTACCACTGCCATAAAAACCTAAGAAAAATCTAAACCCGCTAGTACAATAAAAATGGCATTCATGAAGAGAAAACAAGCTAACAAAAACACTATCTACAACCTAAGGAACCAACAAACAAAGAAACCAAACAGTAAATCAGAAAGCAAGGAACAAAAGACACCTAAGACAACCAAACAACCAATAAAATGCTAAGAATAAATCAACACCTTTCAATAACAACTCTTAATGTTAAAGGCTTAAATTCCCCAATTAAAAGACACAGACTGGCTGACTGGATCAAAAAGCAGGACCCAACTATATGCTGCCTACAAGAGACCCACCTCACCCATAAAGATTCACACAGACTAAGAGTGAAAGGATGGAAAAAGATTTACCATGCAAACAGAAAAGAAAAACGAGCTGGAGTGGCTATTCTTATATCTGACAAAATAGACTTTAAACTAAAAACCATAAAAAGAGACAATGAGGGACACTACTTAATGATAAAAGGACTGATCCATCAAGAAGACATAACAATCATAAATATGTACGCACCCAATGTTGGAGCAGCCAGATTTATAAAACAAACTCTATTAGACCTAAAGAAGGAAATAGACACTAATACCATAATAGCAGGGGACCTGAGCACTCCACTGTCAATATTAGACAGATCATCTAGGCAAAGAATCAGTAGAGAAACACAAGATCTAAACAAGACTCTAGACCAATTGGAATTGGCAGATATCTACAGAACATTCCACCCAACAACCTCAGAATATTCATTCTTCTCATCAGCACATGGATCATTCTCCAAGATAGATCACATATTAGGTCACAAATCAAGTCTCAATAAATTCAAAAAAATTGGAATTATCCCATGTATCTTCTCAGACCACAATGGATTAAAACTAGAAATTAATAACAAGCGAAACTCTGGAAACTATACAAACACATGGAAATTAAACAGCATTCTACTTAATGACATATGGGTCCAAGAAGAAATCAAGCAGGAAATCAAAAAGTTTATTGAAACTAATGAAAACAATGATACATCATACCAAAACCTGTGGGATACTGCAAAAGCAGTATTGAGGGGAAAATTTATTGCATTAAATGCTCACTTCAGAAGAATGGAAAGATGGCAAGTGAACAACCTAACACTTCACCTTAAAGAACTAGAAAAACAAGAACAATCCAATCCTAAAGTTAGCAGACGGAGAGAAATCATTAAGATCAGAGCAGAACTAAATGAAATTGAAAACCAAAAAACAATTCAAAAGATCAACGAATCAAAAAGTTGGTTTTTTGAAAAGATAAATAAAATTGACAAACCATTAGCATGGCTAACAAAGAAAAGAAGAGAGAAGACTCAAATAACAAAAATTAGAAATGAAAAAGGCGATATTACAACTGATTCATCTGAAATACAAGGAATCATTCGAGACTACTATAAACAACTATACGCCAACAAATTTGAAAATCTGGAGGAAATGGATAAATTTCTGGACACACACAAGCTCCCAAAACTGAACCGTGAAGACGTAGAAAATTTGAACAGACCAATAACAATAAAGGAGATTGAAGCTGTTATTAGAAGGCTCCCAACAAAGAAAAGCCCAGGACCAGATGGATTCACAGCAGAATTTTACCAAACATTCAAAGAGGAATTGACACCGATTCTTTACAAACTATTCCAAAAGATTGAAACGGACGCAAATCTCCCAAACTCATTCTATGAAGCAAACATCATCCTGATACCAAAACCAGGTAAAGATATAACCAAAAAAGAAAACTACAGGCCGATATCCTTGATGAATATAGATGCAAAAATCCTCACTAAAATACTAGCAAACAGAATACAGCAACACATACGAAAAATTATTCATCACGATCAAGTGGGATTCATCCCAGGGATGCAAGGTTGGTTCAACATACGCAAATCAATAAATGTGATACACCATATTAATAAACTCAAACACAAGGACCATATGATCATCTCTATAGATGCTGAAAAAGCATTTGATAAAGTTCAGCACTCATTCATGACAAAGACCCTCTATAAGTTAGGTATAGAGGGAAAGTATCTCAACATAATTAAAGCCATATATGCCAAACCCACTGCCAATATCATCCTGAATGGGGAAAAGCTGAAAGCTTTTCCTTTAAGAACAGGAACTAGACAAGGATGCCCACTCTCACCACTCCTATTCAACATAGTGTTGGAAGTACTAGCCAGAGCAATCAGAGAAGAGAAGGAAATAAAGGGCATCCAGATTGGAAAAGATGAAGTCAAACTGTCCCTGTTTGCAGATGACATGATCCTATATATCGAACAGCCTAAAACCTCTACAAAAAAACTCTTGGAATTGATAAATGATTTCAGCACAGTAGCAGGATACAAAATCAACACACAAAAATCAGTAGCATTTCTTTTCTCCAATAGTGAACATGCAGAAGGAGAAATCAAGATAGCCTGCCCATTTACAATAGCCACCAAAAAAATAAAATACTTAGGAATTGAGTTAACCAAGGAGGTGAAAAATCTCTATAATGAGAACTACAAACCACTGCTGAGAGAAATTAGAGAGGATACAAGAAGATGGAAAGATATTCCATGCTCTTGGATTGGAAGAATCAACATAGTGAAAATGTCCATACTACCCAAAGTGATATACAAATTCAATGCAATCCCCATCAAAATTCCAAAGACATTTTTCTCAGAAATGGAAAAAACTATTCAGACATTTATATGGAACAATAAAAGACCACGAATAGCCAAAGCAATGCTCAGCAAAAAAAATAAAGCTGGAGGCATAACACTACCTGACTTTAAGCTATACTACAAAGCTATAATAACCAAAACAGTATGGTACTGGCATAAAAACAGACACACTGACCAATGGAATAGAATAGAGAATCCAGAAATCAACCCACACACTTACTGCCATCTGATCTTTGACAAAGGCACCAAGCCTATTCACTGGGGAAGGGACTGCCTCTTCAGCAAGTGGTGCTGGGATAACTGGATATCGATATGCAGGAGAATGAAACTAGATCCATACCTCTCACCGTATACTAAAATCAACTCAAAATGGATTAAGGATTTAAATATACACCCTGAGACAATAAAACTTCTTAAAGAAAACATAGGGGAAACACTTCAGGAAATAGGACTGGGCACAGACTTCATGAATACGACCCCAAAAGCACGGGCAACCAAAGGAAAAATAAACAAATGGGATTATATCAAACTAAAAAGCTTCTGCATAGCAAAAGAAACAATTAAAAGAGTTAAAAGACAACCAACAGAGTGGGAGAAAATATTTGCAAAATATACATCTGACAAAGGATTAATATCAAGAATATATAAGGAACTCAAACAACTTTACAAGAAGAAAACAAGCAACCCAATTAAAAAATGGGCAAAAGAGCTAAGTAGGCATTTCTCTAAGGAAGATATCCAAATGGCCAGCAGACATATGAAAAAATGCTCAACATCACTCAGCATCCGGGAAATGCAAATCAAAACCACATTGAGATACCATCTAACCCCAGTTAGGATGGCTAAAATCCAAAAGACTATGAACGATAAATGCTGGCGAGGCTGCGGAGAAAAAGGAACTCTCATACATTGTTGGTGGGACTGCAAAATGGTGCAGCCTCTATGGAAAATGGTATGGAGGTTCCTTAAGCAATTGCGGATAGATCTACCATACGACCCAGCCATCCCACTGTTGGGAATATACCCAGAGGAATGGAAATCATCAAGTCGAAGGTATACCTGTTCCCCAATGTTTATCGCAGCACTCTTTACAATAGCCAAGAGTTGGAACCAGCCCAAATGCCCATCATCAGATGAGTGGATACGGAAAATGTGGTACATCTACACAATGGAATACTACTCAGCTATAAAAACGAATGAAATACTGCCATTTGCAACAACATGGATGGACCTCGAGAGAATTATATTAAGTGAAACAAGTCAGGCACAGAAAGAGAAATACCACATGTTCTCACTTATTGGTGGGAGCTAAAAATTAATATATAAATTCACACACACACATACACACATACACACACAAACCGGTGGGGGGGGGAAGAAGATATAACAACCACAATTATTTGAAGTTGATACAACAAACAAACAGAAAGGACATGGTTGGGGGGGAGGGGGGGAGGGAGAAGGGAGGGAGGTTTTGGTGATGGGGAGCATTAACCAGCTACAATGTATATCGACAAAATAAAATTTAAAAAAAAAAAAAAAAAGAAACAGTTTCAAGAAATACTTCACTACATCATAGGTAGAGGTAGGTAACTGTTTTTTAGGGCCTCAACCTTGCATGATTTAAGATGCTCTCTTTAAGAAGAAGGAATCAATATTAGGCTCAAAAGTGAATATTTACTGTGAATGAAAAAATGAAATCACAAAAAGCTAAAACATGAGAAACATCATAATTATCATAAAATAATATTTTTACAATACATTTTCCTACATATTTTGGCTTGGTCCTAGTTGATCACTGTTTTCAATGAGAAAAAATTTGCATTATACTTTTCTAAAGAGAGAGTAGAAAACAGAAAGGTGCTAGCATGGTAGATTGATTTTGTTTAATTGGTACCCATGATTCATAAAACTTGCAACTTCAGATACATAGGTACTTGCTGTTGGTTCTACCCCTGCAAGTTTATGCTCTACAAATGAATAAATTCTGATAAATTTTGTTTTGCAAAACTCTTATCAATGATGTGAATAATTGAAGATTTTATAATTACATACATATTATACATAATTATAGAGGCTTTACTATCAAGTACATTACTGACATGAAAGAAATTCTAATGTGCACAGGTATTGATCAAAACTGAATTAATCCCACACTTATCTGATTGGAAGGATTATCCACAGACAGCTTTTGGCTTTACTCATTTCAAATTGTGTTTCTCCTCAAGGGCTGTCTCATAGGGTCCCTGGCTCTGTTATTTTATATCACAATGCAGGGTAAATCAGCATGCTGGGGAGTCACCTTATTCCTGGAAGTCTTTCCACACTGGAGGAGCTCAGGATAACCTAACTATACATGGAAGTGACTGAGAACCACAATAATATATTCCACCAAATTCAAATTCAAAGTATTACCCAAATCAACTAACTTCTCTTTTGCTAGATCCCAAAAATGCCCATGGGCACTCCAACACTACCAGACTATGAAGGGACTTTTATGATAAAGGGAAAGTGGATGTCAAACAATTGTTTTCAGTACATCTCAACTTTACTGTGCCCTGACCAGGGCTATGGAAGAGGCTCCTTCCTGCAAGTGAGAGGGCTTGAGATTTAAGCTTTATTACCTTAAGGGAAAATTTGCTTCTAAACATGGATCTCAAATTTTATAAGGCTATGAAAAACAACTATTGTTCTATAAATGCCATTTCTAAACTGGCTGTTAGGCACCATGGGCACCACAGTAACCTCACAAGAATGCTGCTAAATATTTTAAATTTTCAAGAGAAAAATAGCAATATTCAACAGTTGTTGAAAGTGGCACACACTAGTAGCCCTCAGTAGTTCAAGTTTCTACATTAAGTCTACATAATTATGTATAACATTCCTTTTGATAACATCATACCTTTGTAAAGCTGGGTTTTCTGTGTTTACTATGATAAAAAGCAGCCACCTCATGGAACTTAATCTCCAACAAGAAATGAGAGTAGCAGTGTCCACTCTAAGGTTTGAGAATGTATATAGGAACACAAATATCACTACTAAGTAATTATGGCTATTTCAAAGTAAAACAAAAGTATTGTTTTCTTTCAAATTATATCTTTTTAAAAGTTGTCAATTAAGTTGTTAGGACAGATATAATTAGCACATTGTTTGAACCAAATGGCTTAATAAATGGAACTGTTAAATATTTCTTTGGCCCTAGAAGTGCCATAAAAAAATTACTAAGATGTTAAGGTCACCATGAACTAAGAAAGTTACTCTATTCTCTGAGACAGTGTGAAGGGACCTGATTAATAAATAAACACCCTGGTGTTGGTGGATTGCTTTGGATGAGCTTGGCAGTTTGCTATTGTCATTTTGGAGAATTATGCTTGCCCACATTTGCACTTCAACTGGATGTTGTGTACTAGTACAGATTAAAATAGACTTAATAAGCCTAACAAACATTTAAAGAACATTTCATCCAACAGCTGCAGAATACAGATTCTTTTCCTTAACACATGGAACATTCTCCACATGTAAGGCCACAAATCAAGTCTCAACAAATGTGAAAGAACTGATATCATATCAAGTACTGTTTCAGACCACAGCAGAATAAAATTATAAATCAATAACAAGAGAAACTTTGAAAACTATATAAATACATGGAAATTAAACAACATGCTCCTGAACAACCAACGGGTCAAAGAAGAAATTGAGAGGGAAATAAAAAATTCCTTGAGACAAATGAAAATAAAAACACAGCATACTTATATTTTCCCTTAGTAATTTTACAGTTTCAGGTCTTATATGTAAGTATTTAATCTATTTTCAGTTGATTTTAGTGTATGGTGAGAGATGCGTACCTAGTTTCATTCTTCTGCATGTGGATATCCAGTTTTCCCAGCACCACTGTTGAAGAGGCAGTCTTTTCCTCAATGTAGATTTTTGTTGCCTTTGTCCAATATCAGACGGCTGTAAGCCTGAGGAGTGATTTCTGGCTTTTCAGTTCTACTCCACTGGTCTGAGTGTCCAGCAGCTAGGTCTGGGCACAGAATTTATGAATAGGAACCTGAAAACACAAGCAGCAAAAGAAAAAATAAACAAATCGGACTATATCAAACTAAAAAGCTTCTGCACAGCAAAGGAAATCATCAACAGAGGGTAATGACAGCCTACAGAGTGGGAGAAAATTTTCGCTAACTATGCATCTGACAAGGGACTAATATCCAGAATATACAAAGAACTCAAACAATTATATAGTAAAAATACAAATAACCCAGTTAAAATACAGGCAAAGGAGCTGAATAGACATTTTCAAAGGAAGACATACAAATGGCCAACAGGTACATGAAAAAATGCTCAACATCACTAGTCCTCAGGGAAATGCAAATTAAAACTGCATTGAGATACCACCGCACCCCAGTTAGACTGGCTATAATCAAAAAAGATGGTGAATAACAAATGCTGGTGAGGGTCAGGGAGAAGGGAACACTCCTATACTGTTGGTGGGACTGTAAATTAGTACAACCACTAGGGAAAACAGTATGGACGTTTCTCAAACAACTACCGATAGATCTTCCATATGATCCGGCAATCTCACTTCTGGGTATATACCCAGAGGAATGGAAATCATCATGTCGAAGGGATACCTGCACTCCCATGTTCATGTAAGCTGTTTACAACAGCCAAGACATGCAACCAACGTAAATGTCCATCGATGGATGATTGGATAAGGAAACAGTGGTATATATACAGTATGGAATACTATTTTGCTATAAAAAAGATTGAAATACTCCCATTTGCAGCAACATGGATGAGCTTGGAGAAACTTATGTTGAATGAAATAAGCAAAGCTCAGAGGAATAAATACCAGATGTACTCACTCATATGTGGGAGCTAAGAAAGAATGAAGGAAGGAAAGAAAGAACACAGTAGTGTTGCATTGGACTTGCAGAGGGAGAGAACGTTCTATGGGCTAAAAAGTGGAGTGGAAGGGAAGGGGGAGGGGCAGGGAGGTTGGGCATAATTGGGTGGGGGACATGGGATACAAATGCAATTTGTGGTTATGGGTATACAGCCAGTATGAATCTGGCCTTCACATCACGGGCACAAGGGGTGACAATCAGCTTTTTATCTCATGAATATTTCTAATCAATAAAAAGTAAATAAATAAATAAATAAAGTAAAAACAATGTTTAGAGAATGGAAAAAAAAAAAAAAAAACCAAAACCTATGGGATACTGCAAAAACAGTTCTAAGAGGAAAGTTCAAAGTAATAAGTGCCTAAATAAAAAAAAATAGTAAGTAAACAATATAACATTGCAATCTCAAGGAACTAGAAAAATATGAATAATCCAATCCCCATTTTAGTAGACAGAAAGAAATAATAAAGATCCGAGCAGAACTAAATGAACTAAAGACCAAAGAAATGGTATGTAACTATCCATATATCTACAGACAACTGATTTTTGACAAATGAGTAAAGAACATACATAGAGGAAAGGACAGCCTCTTCAAGAAATAGTGCTAGGAAAACCAGAAATCCATATGCAGAAGAATGAAACTAGACCCCTTTTTCTCACCATATACAAATATCAGCTCAAGATGGATTAAAGACTTAAATGTAAGGCCCCAAACTATAAAACTATTAGAAGGAAACATAGGGGAAATGCTTCAAGACATAGATCTGGGCAAAAATTTTATGGACAAGACTTCTAAAGCACCGGAAACAAAAATACAAATAAACAAATGAGACTATATCAAACTAAAAAGCTTCTGCACAGCAAAGGAAACAAAAAACAGAATGAAGAGGCAACCTGCAGAATGGGAGAAAATATTTGCAAACTATTCATCTGACAAGTAATTAATATCCACAATTATGAGTACAGGGAAATCAAACAGTTCAATAGCAAAAAAACAAATAATCTGATTTAAAAACGGGCAAATAGCCTGAATAGACATTTCTCAAAGGAAGACATACAAATGGCCAATAAATACATGAAAAAAATGCTCAACACAACTAAGCATCAGAGAAATGCAAGTCAAAGCATAATGAGATATCATCTCACTCCAGTTAGAATGGCTAATATTAAAAAGACAAAAAACAACAGATGATGGAAAGGATGTGAAGAATAGGGAACTTATGCACTGTTGGTGGGAATATAAATTAGTACAGCCACTATGGAAAACATTATGGAAGTTCCTAAAAAAACTAAAAATAAAATTACCAAATGATCCAGCAATCCCACTATTGGGTATTTACCCAAAGGAAGAGAAGCCAGTATACCCAAGAGGTACCTAAACCCCTATGTTTATTGCAACACTATTTACAACAGCTAAGATATGGAGTCAAACTAAGTGTCCATCAACAGATGAATGGATTTAAAAAATGTTGTATATATACACAATGGAACACTATTCAGCCATAAAAAAGGTAGAAATCATGTCATTCGCAGTAACATGAAAGAGCCTGGAAGACATTTCATGATAAATGAAATACTGCACGTTCTCACTTATATGTGGGAGCCAAAAAAAAGTGAGCTCATAGAAGTAGAGTGGAATTGAGGCTGGGATGGGGAGAAGGGAGAAAAAATAGGTAGAGATTGATTAACAAATACAGAACTACATCTGTATTAGAAGAATAAGTTCTAGTGTTTGATAGTAGAGCTAGGTGTCTATGATTAACAATCATTTATTGTTTATTTTCAAATGGATAGAAGAAATGAATTCAAAGCTTCTCATGACAGAAATGATAAATATTTACAGTGATGGATATGCTAAATAGCCTGATTGGATCATCACACAGTGTACACATGTATCAAAATATTGCTCTGCACCTTATAAATATGTAAAATTATTATGTGTCAATTTAAAAATAAAAAATTTTTAAAAGTCCTTGGGGTGTGCTCAGAGCATAGAACCTGAAGACTGGCTCCTTTGTTTACAACACACCTGATAGGAATCTGGAGTCATTATGATGAGGAACACAAAACTTGTGGCCTTCCTATGAACACATGCCCTATATGTTAAAAAAAAAATACATGAAAGACGATATTATATCAAATGAGCCTTCTTCAGAGGGCCCGGCTGTTCACTACCTGATAACTAACAGAAAAACAGGAAGATCTTCGAGAATGCCAACCACCTGTCCCAGAGTTTGCAAGAAGTGTCCATAGCAGCATTGCTCATGGTTTTAATGGCTTATCTAGATCTTCACCTACAGAAGTGTTGAATAGCTGATCACTTAGCATACTTTAATGTCACTGAGAAAGCGACCGAATTACTTATTAACATCAAGTATTGAACTTATTTCCTTGGTCCTATCTCATTTATGGACACTGGGTATGAATGATTACAATTAAAATATTGTTCATCTTGACATCTGTATTTATTGACTGTGCCATGACAAGCCACCTGAAAACAGCAGTGAAAAGAAAACATTAAAAGTAGATTTTTAGAAAATGGAAGCCAGTGATTGCTTTAATATTCTGCACTTTAAAAATGAATCTGTTTTGGACAAATGAATTTGTTCTTGAATGGTCAAGAAAAAAATATTATTATGGGGAAATATTTAATAACACAGCATGACCATACTCCTTTTATTTTGTGTGGTGATTTTTAAAATTAATTAATGGAAGTAGCAAACTAGAATTTAATATCTTCCCACAATTAAGTAAAAGTCATAACCTTAAAAAAAATGGTAGAAAATAAATATAAATCAGTCTTAGGAAGTTTTAAAGGAGAAGTTAATGGAGCAGGTTATGAAAGAAATGATACTTAATTTATAAATTTGGATTTAATCTAGAATTCAAACATGAAACTGTAAATGTAGAAAACTGCCCACACTTATGTACACACGCTAGAACTAACTTTGTTTTCCCTTAACGGTTAACTAGGATTGTCTGTCACACTTGAAGACTGTACAGCCTTTCTCTCCCATACATTTACCTATACAAACCCCAACTCTCTGTCTATCAGGGAGGCAGTTGGTACTTTACACTCTGTCTCCCAGTCGGCGTCTTTCAAAATAAAAATGCTTTCGTTTAAGTTCTGTCTGGTGGGTGTCACTGTCAATCCCATGGTGGCAAGCACTTGGACTCACATGGGTCAGGGATTCCTGAGACGAAGTAAGCTTCTCACATGTTCACCAACGGTGAAGTGAAGTCCCAATGGACTTGTTTGTTACCGAAACAGGCATAGAAAAAACTAAATATAATGACCCTCTGCCAGAGGTTATTCTCAAATTTATTGATTTAGGAAAAAAAACCGTTGAGCTGCATATCATAGTAGAGAATTTTGGTGGAAGACACTTGACACTGGAGTAAGATAAACCAGTCCATATTTATTTTGGTGAAAATGAGTTTAATAATGCTAAAATTTTCTCAATAGGGAGAATATAGGGCAAGAGTGAAGCATAACAGTAGGTTTATTTACAAGGTGTTTGATTTTTATTAGCATAACAACATTGAAAGCAAGTTTCTAGTTGTTGGGACAGGAAAGTATAGGAAGAACCTGACAGTCAGTAGGGGAAAAAGGAGGAGCAACCCCAGAAATTAGAGACAAAAATCAATTGGTAACTTTTGTCTTGGTAGCGGAAGTCAGAGAGAATGCTAAACTCTCAGGTACAGAAGAGGGGAATAAAAGTCAGAGGACAAGATACAGAAAAATTAAGAAATGTTATTTTGCGTTCAGTCAAGTCTTTTATTATATGACTAGTTGTGTTTGCCTTCACAAGAAGAATCGGGGTCACGTTTGCAAATGAAGCTAGGGCTAGTAGCGTCTGGATTTCTTGCAGTAACATTACAAAAATTTTACTGAGTGAGCCCATAACAGTCCACTCTCTTTCTAGAGAAACTGTGTTAAGAAGAAATGGAGACTTCTGGAAGGTTCTACCTCATATCAAGGAAATGAAGAAAAGAGGAGAAATCAGAATGTCCTGAAGGAAGAAGGACCAAGAAATCAACTCAACCACAGTCACGCCCCCTATTTCATTTCTGGAAATGAAATACCTGAAGAGAGCCCACAGTTATTTAGAGTAAAACGACAGCCATTAACAAATAATAACATTAACAAATAATTAAGCAAATAATAATCATATGTCTTATTTTTATACATAGAAAGTAAACCTGGTTTTAAATGAATCATCTGCATTTGACATTTAATTCATCTTGGCATGATGATTTTGCCCAAGATTTGTGTAGAAAGAATTTATCCCTATTTTAATTAAAAATTGTATTCTGTAATACGTGTTTCAAAACTGACTCTTTAAAATATGCATTATATTCTCCAGAATTATGAAAATATTAGTCCTAACTCTTTTTAAAATGTCCAGATTAGCAATTTTTAAAGAACAAAACTCAGAATCAAAATATGTGAAATATTACTTTTTTCAGTAGTTACAGTTTGTACGGTGACTTTACTTTTTATTAGACTTTCTAACTACTAGCAAAATGGAGAAAATTGACTTTTACAGTACTACTTTCCCATTTTGGTGAAATCACTAACCGACAAGAAAAAAATCAGGAGAAAATATTTAAAAGGCTAAAAATAACTGAATAGAAAGAAAGGAATGAGCATTTGGAGAAGGGAATTTAGAGGGATTGTGACTTAATTAAGTTTTTAGATTGAAAGAGTGATTATGTGGATATTTTTCCAGGGCAATTCAACTGTAGGCTTCAAATATATATCCTTAAAGCACAAAATAATACTTAGGTGTAAATAACATGTTTTATGGACGGCTGTGAAAACTACTAAATGTGTTTACTCCAAACATTACAATTGATTATCTTTTACTGAATAAAATAAAAAGCTTACATTTTAAAAGTTTACTAGAATAGACAGAGGGTTGTCTGGATGCGTTACATATTTGTATATTTTTGTTTTTCCCTGTAAATAAATGTATGTAAATAGTTCTAAAAGCTTTTCTGGAATAGATCCCTTTGGGGTCTCTACTGATCCCTGTGAACAACTGTTCTTTATTGTCCCCATGGACACTACTGTTTTGTTCCTTTTCAAGTTCAACACCCTTTGGTTTACAAAATTATATAGCTAACCTCCCCCCTCAATAATGGGAAACTGTGCTGATGTCGTTTTTTTCCTATTTGTTTTTTATAGATGCTACATTTTCACTTTCCCTAGGTTCATGCTTATTAAAAAGACTTAAAAAACTTACTTGTATCAAGGAATAATAATATATAGCTAATTGTTTATATTTTTGTTGGACATACAGTTATACTATATTTAACTTTGTGATTTCACATCCAGGCTAGTGGGGAACAAATCAACGAGCCTCAGATTTTATGTTTATTTTCCATCTTTAACCTTCCTATCATGCTTTTAAAAACCTTAATTAAAAAAAAAATATTTCTTGAAGAACACTAAGTGATTTTCTAAATTTTCTGTTTCTATTAAGGAAAACTAAAATCAACCTACTTGATTTTCATCATTATGTACTGGTTGGGGGTTACAAGTAGATTCCTATACACTGTGAAGCAGGACATAAACACTTGTTAATACTAGGAGTTTTGTTGTGAGAGAGAAAAGTTACACAAGTTGTTTAGAAAGAAAGTTTGTCGGTCTGGTGATGTCTTTTGGGAGCTGGCTAGCTCTGGTTGTGAGTGGTGGCAGTTGCTAGGGAAAACTTGGAATCTTCAAATCATAATAGGCTGTTTTGTTGAATTGGGCTCATGAGACAGTGTGTCAGGCAAGTGTTATCATAAATGTGGCTAGCCGTCATTGTGTGAGTCAGGTAGTGATAGTTTCTGTTATCAGACACATTGTGTATGAGAGTCCTCTCTTCATGGCTTTCCCAAGCTCCATTTTTCCAGCATTTGACACAAGAGACTCCATTTTGAATTTGACAACTTTCACACCTTATGACGAAACCAGAAGGAAAAAAAAGGAAAGAAAGGAAAGAATTGTGTTGGCAGAGATCGTATTATTCAGGTCTCCAGGCAAGGTGTGGAGAAACAGACAGGTTTAAAAAGTCAGACATAAACAAAAGAGCAGGAATTAAAATAGGAAAGAATTAGGGAAGCTAGAGGTCTGGCATCTTCCCAAACTGACTACCAAATCAAAACCCCTAAATCAGGGCTTTTGGGCCAATAATTCCTGTCCATTTAGAAACTATATCAGGATCCAGATGGGCCTGTGTCTAACCTGTAGTGTGGCTGCATTGCGTTGAGGGGAAAAAATGTGATAAGAAGATGGAAGTTTTGACTATTGTAGCTTAAGCTACAAATTTGAACATTCAAGTGTAAGCTACAGAGGGCAAAGGTGACCAAAAGGCAGGAGCAAATCAGTGCAAAGAAATTGTCTCTTCTGGAAAATTGTACACGAAAAGGTGCAGGAGTCTATGAAGTCATTTTTGAGACATTAAAGAGATTTAACTTGGGGTCATGAACTCTGATTTTATAAATGATATCTGAAATTTGATTCCTTCAAGATCTTCCTTTTAAATTTTTTTTTAACATTTTCTTCAGTCAGTCAGTTCCTTATCTTTCATTCACATTGCATATAGTATTTGATTTTTCTCTTAACTTATTTTTATCTAAATCCTCCGTATAATTCTGTCCAAGTCCTCCTCCCCAACCCTACTTTGACCTGGAATTCCTGACCAGCACCTCAGTTCCCCAACATCTAGAGTCCTGTCTTTTTCCTTCAACCCAGTCTTTCCAGAAATCAAGATTTGCTTTTGAATGCATTTCTAGTGGCTGGACCTTGACCACCTCCCAGCAGATGCCTTTGATTATGCCTGCCTGCTTGAATTCTGCTCTTGCCTCCTACTCAACCCCCACCCACTGCCCACCTGTTTATCTAACCTAGCGTTTCTGTTGTGGCCTTTCTCAATCATCTGTCCTTCCATGCAAAAGCTTTCATTCTGACCAGTCCCAAATTATCCCAAACCAAGTTCTGTCACATCAGTTAGAATCTAAGGACTGCAGAGAAGCTATGTTGCAGATCCTAACTATAGCCTGAAATCTAAACAATGCACCAGGCAGTGTAATAGAGTGGGCAAGGCACAACAAATTTGTACCTTATTTCAGGTCTCAACCTAGACATCTCCGCTTCCAAAAGCCCCTCTGGCTTCCTCCATTGAGTTAGGTGCTTTACCTATACATTCTCATGCTAGTTAGTACTGACTTTGATCCTAGTCCTTTATCATGTAATTGTGTGTTCTATTTGTCTGTTTCCCAACTACAACCTAAAACCCTCCAGAGAAGAAATTGCATTTGTTCATTGTTTTATTCCTAGTGTTTAGCAACATGCCTGACACATATTAAATAGAATAAACAGACTCTCTTTCTTTTTTTCTCTCTCTCTCCCTCTTTCTTTCTTTGTTTCCATTGCACATTAATTGTAGGTATCAGGGGATATTGCTCAATCTCTCTGAGACTTAGTTAATTTAGTCACAACATATGCTTCATGGTGTTTTTGCCATTATTGAGATCAACAGTCACGCTGACATACCTAGAATAGTGCTTGTCACAGTAGGCATTCAATAAATACTTGCTAATTTCTATCATAAGGAAGGGTGATAACCCTCCCTGGGAGGAAGGGTAAAAATGTTATGTTAGTTTCAAACTTCAGATACATTATTCATTTATACCTTAAGACACTTTGAGGTAGGCACTATCATAATCCCATTGCTCTTGGGTTAAGTAAAACCTATGGCCTCAGAGTGAGTGATAAGATCCAGGACGTAGGATCCAGGACACAGACAGGAATTTCAATCCAGTGCCCACGCTAACCATTAAACCATCTCTCTACTTACCCATCTTCATTCTCTCTTCTGCTGCAGCTTTTCCGCTGTTTGAACCTAAGTGCTCAAATACTACCACATCCTGACAGCAGTTCCTATCGTAAGAAATGTTAAAGGAGCCTCTGGTCGAAAATTTTATAGCATCAAAATGCCATCTTCATGACTGGTGATGTTGTAGCTTAATTGTCTCATTTTCCCAGATCTTTGACATTGTCAGGCTCTATCTGTAGGAATCTGTTTGCTAAAAGGCCTGGGAAGGAACTTGATGTGCTGCTACTGCATTAACATAAAATTGGAAAGCAAGAGAGATTTTGAAGTTATCACTTTTAAATCTTTACATAGCCAGCTTGTCATATAAAAGTTATATTTGGACATTGCCTTAATAACTTTCAGTAAGAACAAATGATTACATTCTGAGAGATCAACCACATAAGCCTCAAAGAACCAACTTTTTAGGTGAAAAACCACTTATTTCATCCTCACATAGTCATTTTATAAATTACATAAAATGCACTTATCTCTTAATAGAAATTCTTTCACATTTTTCTACAGTAATTTGTACATATCACTTAATCTTCCACATGGCATTTTTATGAGAGCTGTAGACCTTATTCGCATATAAAAATAAAGCATTATTATGTGAAAATAAGAAAGTGGGTTGAAACAAAATCTGTTTCTGGGCTCAGTTTGAGGGAAGGTGGAGTAGTCATACTTTCTTCTTTCCATTAAGTACAACTAAAAACTCTGGATGTTACACGTAAAACTAATAGGCTCTGAAAGGTGAAGGGAAGACAGACCAGCTAGGGAGCTCAGAACCCGAGGAATGACATGGTGATGAATTCCTTGGATTTTCTTATTGCCTTGTGTATCCCAGCCTAAATCTGGGAGAAGCTGACAACAAGGAATTGCCAATGGGCTCAGACCAAAAAAGCCTCAAGAAAAGCCTGCTCTTATTATTCAAAGAATCAGGAAAAGGGAAGTCTAGCAAGGCAGAAACTTTTGGAGGATAATTGCTATACTCTGCCAAACACAAAGGTACAAACTGTAGCCCAACCCAACTCCACCAGCAGAGGGTGAGGGGAGAGAGTAGGCTTCTTCCTTTCCAGGCTATAATGAGGTGTCTCAATGCCCTGCCAAGGCGGTGTCGGAGAAGGTCAAGTGGGAAGCCAGGACTTTCGCCCCCACCAGGGGGTGAGCAGACCTCTCCCACTCCCATGGTGTCAGTGGACCTCCACCCTGCCCCCTCCTTGCTGTCAGATGCCAAGTGCAGAGTCGGGACTTTCTCCCACACTTGGCTTGGCAACAAGGCCACCCCACTACAGTGTCAGTGAAGGCTACCATGTGGGGAGCAGTAGTGAGGTGCCTCTCCACTTCCCAGTCTGGGTGTTATCAGTGAACATCTAGTGGAAAACCTGAACTCCTAGCCCCATCCAGCAGTAGCAAGACCCCTTTCTATCCCCAGGTGTCAATGAAGGCTGAGAGCAGAACCTAGATGATCACACCTACCTGTCAGTAATGAGAAGGTGTCCCCGCTTTTCCCACAGGAGTGGCACCAGAGAAAGCCTTAGGTTTTAAACCTAAGTTATAAATAAGATCCAGATAATTATAATATAACCCCCTCAATGTCTGTTTAAATAAAAAAAAAACTAACAAAAAAACCCCCAGGAAAAATCAATTAGATTTTATTAAAATTGAAATTAAATTAAAATCTGTAAAAGATCATTAAGAAGCAGTAAAGGCACAAACTGACAATATTTGCAAGCCACATATCTGACAAAATACTCACCTATAGAATATAAGTAACTTTCAAAGCCAACATTCAAAACCAAATAATCTAATTACAAAATGGGAAAAATATGAAGAGATTTTACTGAAGAAGATATACAGATTGCAGATTAGAACACAAGAAGATATTTATTAGTAGCCAGTTGGAAAATGCAAATGAAGACCACAATGAGATATCTACACACACTTATGAGAAAAGCTAAAAAAAAAAAAAAAAAAAAAACCCGAAAGTTGTAATATTAAATGCTGCCACAGTGTGGAGAAACTGGATCTCTTATACATTGGTGGTAGGAATACAAAATGATATAATCATTCTAGTTTGATATTTTCTTTAAAAATGAAACATGCACTTACCTTACAACCCAGAAATTTTACTCCTTGACATTTATCCCTCCAGAATAAAAACTTAGGTCCATACAAAAACCTATGCACAATTGTTCATAGCAGCTTTATTTGTAATAAACCCAAACCTGGAAACAAACAAAATTTTCCTCACAGGTAAATAGTTAAATAAAATCTGTTACAAACATACCATAAAATACTGCTCAGCAATAAAAAGGAATGAGCTTTTGATACACACAACAAATTGGGTGGATCTTGTATTATTCAGCTAGTGCTGCCACAACAAAATACCACAGACTGTGTAGCTTAAACAACAGAAATTTATATTTTCCCAGTTCTGGAGGCTAGAAGTCCAAGGTTAAGGTGTGGGTTTGGTTTCTTCTGAGGCCACTCTCCTTGGCTTGCTGATAATGCCTTTTTGCTGTGTCCTCACATGGTCTTTCCTCTGTGCCCACACATCCCTGGTGTCTCTTCATGTGTCCAAATTTCCTCTTATAAGGACACAAGTCAGACTGGATTATAGCCCATCCTAATAGCCATATTTTGACTTAATAGCCTCTTTAAAGACCCTATTTCCAAATACAATCATGTTCTAAGGTACTGAGAGTTAGGGCTTCAACATATGAGTTTTGGGGGAACACAAAAGATCTCGAGGGCATTAGACTGAATGAATAAATGCAGTTTCAAAGGTCACATACTGTACGAGTCTATTTATATAATATTCTAGAAATCACACAAATATAAAGATGAAAAACAGAATAGTGTTTGCCAGTGATTATGAATAGTGGGTGCAGATAGATGGACTATATAGGGGTAGAATAAGAGTGATCTTTTTGGTGAAAATTCCATATATTGATTTTGATTGTGGTGATAAATCTACATGTGATAAAATGACATAAACTATAAACACACATTGTACTGATGCCAAATTCCTAGCTTTGATATTGTCCTATAATTATTATGAGATGTAATCAATGGTGAAAACAGTCGAAAGAGTACACAGAATCTCTGTACTAACTTTTTAGGTTCCTGTATATGTCTAATTACTGCAAACAAACAAACAAACAAAAAGCCTGAAAGCTATCTATATCTCTATTGGAGAAAATCTTGCAGTTACTACCTTTACAGACGGTATTATTTTATTCTGTTTTTTAAGTCCAACAAATTATGATATTTTTATTTTAAAAAACAATTCAATTTTAATTACATAAAAATCAGAATAATATTAATGATTACTAATGCAGGTATTTTTTTCTTTATTTCTTTGTTATTTTTTTCTGAAAACTTGGATTTTTTTTTTTTATTTCTACCAGGCAAATAGCCAAGCCCCGTGTGCCATAACTTGACTTCATTCCTCAGTTAGCAATGACAGGCAGGCAGAATGTCTGCAGAAATCAGCAAATCACTTTGTGCTAATAGAAGACAGTAGGAGTATCCCAGATCAGCTCTACCTTGTCTCCTGCCATTTGGGCAACACTTATGTATTCTGACCTTTCTTCTTTAGTAGTTTGGTCAAAATTTTGAATGAACAACATAAGAAAATTTAGTTTTTAATATTTCATAAAGAATAGTGCACGTTGTCCCACTATTGAATCACCAACATCATCATCTTCACCAACATTATCAAATAAAAAATAAAATGATGCTAATAATAAAAGATCCCAATTTAGTCTTAATTTTATAATTATTCACGGAGTTAGCAACAATAATTGCATTTACATGTGCTTTATAATCAGCAAATCCTAGGCCTGAATAAAATATTATATTGTCTCTCAGAGCAGTGCTTTCTGTGATGTGTTTTTAAAACACGGTTTTGTTTAACAAATATCTGTTTCAGTGATTTTTTATGATAATTTTATTTATTAAGATAAATAATTTATAACAAAAGAGAACAATAAAAATTGCCTTTTTAATAGACAAGTAAAACGTCACTCATTCTCTCTGTATACATCTATTCACAAAATTATGCAGAAGGCAACCACTGAGGAATAAAGATCAAAAAATAACTTTGGGGCTATTATGGGATTTTGATTTATTGGTTTTTTATTGTGAGATAATCTATTGGGTACTTAGTGTGTTAAATCTCTAGCAAATGTTTAATATCACTCATGTAACTGTTGAAATTTTTTAAAAATGTTACATAGATCAGATTATATTATTTTTCTAAATACTTCAATTTTTTCTGGCCCAATTCATAATAAAATTTACTGTGTCCTGTATTATTTGGGGGGCATAATGAGGAGTTAGATTTAATTTTATTTTCATTTTCACATGTGAAGTATTAATACATTACTAATTAGATGCTGTATTTCAACTTTTACTGATTTCATAGCTCATGAAATTCAACTTCCTATAGTCTGAAAGCTGCTGATGACTTTGTTGGATAGAGTTCGACTCACGGCTTCGCATTGTAAAAGCTAAGGTAGAGGGGAGCTATCATTAGGCATTTCTAAATAATAATATTACCATGCATGTCTTGCATGGTTAGCTTCTTCTGACCTGAATTTTCAGTTAAAACTAAGATTTTCCTGCACTTTAGAAACAGGCAGGCTGGATCCAATTTGGGAAGATAATTTAAAGTCTATTGAAAATACAAATGAAGTTGCTTTCAACTCTAAAATCCATTTTTAAATGTTATCTGATCAAGCTAGTCTAAAATAAATGAGTAGTTTAGGTTGGACAAATAAGCTTCAAAAATGGGTAATTGCGTTCCTCTTTTTCCTTTTCTTACAAAAGCAAAAATATACGAGCCAGCTTATTATCATCCCCCTACCCTCCTTTAAACAGAATATGTTACGGAGATTCTGAAAAAAGGGGTGGGGAGGAAGCTCTGTAAATTTTGCATTACACTTTTTTCTCAGCAAAAGCAGGAATGGTGGGCTTACAATTATAAAAGAAAATCATACACAGGAACTTTCTATAATTCCTGGGACATGTCTGTATGGAAATTAGGATCACGCTTTCTTGACGTCCCACACACTGCCATCACTTGGTGAATCAAGGAGACAAAACACCAAGGCCCCTCAGAGAAGTTCCATAATCTCACTAGAAAAGAATGCAGATTCCTTCCTGTGTCTTGCAGTGGGAACTTCTGTCTATTACTGGGACGACTGTGCCATCTGTCCACATCCAAGTTTAAATCTTTACTGACATTCCCATTTACATTTCCTATATGGGTCAAATTATCTTTTGTAAAAATATGAATGACAGCACTTTATGGATCCTGTTGTTAAAAACAGTGTTGATCAAAATAGCTTCAGCTAAGGCTGCTGAAGAATTAAGGAAAAGCAAGGATCAAGTTGTGTTGTCTTAAAGGCTCTAAAATTTTAGTCGCCTCTTTTCTATCAAAGGGAAATTTGAAACAGGGACCAAAAAAATTTATTTTTACATGTCTTAAGGTATAGCTAGTTTAACCCTCTTTCAAAAATAATTGTTTTGCAGTGCTAGAATTGTATTATTGAATCCCAGTAATTTTAAAATACTGTAAGTGTGTTGAAATGTCAATAGAGCAATTTATAGATCTACTGTATCTTCCCTAAAGAACATAGCTAAGATGTTACAAAAATGTCAGAAACTGTTAAAGAATGATATGACATCCAAGAGCTTGGTAACTAGTGAATCAATATTTAGTTTGTAATCACATAATATAAGCCACCTTCCTTAGAACAGAAAGCCCTTCCAGGAAAGTGTAACACACGTGCTGCATAGCTGTCATAACACACTTATCTTACTTGTATAGTCTTTAAAAATGCAAAAAAAAAAATAATAATAATAATAATAATAATAAGTACCTATATATAACTCTAGGATAAGTACAATAATTAGTAAGTCTTTGATTTTTATGAGTTTTGCTTTTATGTTTATTGACTTGGCCGTCAAAAGAGTTACTTAGAAAGTGAATCCTATTTTGGCTTGACAAGAATTATGCTTCAGTATGGGGGACTGTTTAATATAATTATAGCATAGTCTCTTGGTATATTGTGCAGCTAGATTTTTTTATGTACTAATATGCAGAAATTTAGAATGTACTGTTAAATGAGAAAAATAAGTTGTAAAATATTGTACATGTAGGAAAGGGACAATTAAGACTTTATTTCTATTTGCTTAAAAATGACATAAAGAAATACCAGAGATATATAAGGAACTAATTAATAAATTTATATATTGGGTGAAATATAAACATGTAGGTGACTGAAACAAATATATTTTGGGACCTCTATTATGTGCCAGTGAAGAAAATCCACAGGTATTCCTACCTTTGTGTCTATTAACATTCAAAGTGTTTGGGAAGGATAAGGAGACAGACAACAAACAAGAAATGTAATAAATTAATAAATTTTACATTATTATTAAGTATTATGAGAAAAAATGAGGAAGTATAAGAGGTCCCGTATAAGAGGGATCCACAGTACCAGGGAGAGATCAGGGGATTAATTTTAAATAAAATATTTAGGGTGAAACTAATTGAGAAGATAGCATTTTAACAATGACTTGAAGGATGCGTGAGTGTTAGCTATTTAGACATCTGGGGAGAGAGTATTCTAGGGAGATAGAACAGCTAAGGCAAAGGCCCAAATGATCACCTTAGCTACTAAAGGAACAGCAAGGAGGCCATTACAAAATGGGTACGAGGGAAAACAGAAGAGGTTAGGTCAAAGAAATGGACTAGAACATATATGCTATGTAGGCTTGGTTTTTATTCTTCATGAAGCTGGAAACCATTGTAGAGTTGTGAGTAAAGAAATAACCTGATCTGACGTGTGCTTAAAAGTTGTTGGAAGCAGAGGTAGAAGCAGAAAAAGCATTTATGAGATTATCACAGTAATCCAAGCAAGAGATTAAGTGGCTTAGGGCCAAAGTGGGGTGGAGGTGGTAGGAAGTGTTCAGATTCTGGATATATTTTGAAGGTATGGCCAGAATGATGTGATAACAGATTGGCAGAAGGCTATGAGAGTAAAAGAAGTCAAGTACAATTTCGTATCTTTGGCCTCAACAACACAAAGAAAGGAGTTGCCTTCAACCAAGACTGGAAAGTATTGTACAAGACAGTCATGGGTACACATCAGCAGGACCATGAGACAAGGAAAAACCTAGGGTTGAGTAGGAAAAACTTCCAAGAGGAGAAGTAGTAGGATGCAGGCCAGAGTAATTAGTTCAGCCATCTTGTGCAAAAGTATGGTCAGTCATATGTGACAATCTCATTGCTTCCTTCTCACTCGTCAAATCTCTTGAGAGACAATGACTTCTGCCACTGTTTGCCTCGGAAACTGAGGTTCTAAGCACAGCTTTGTCCCAACCGAGAGTCAGGACTGTTCCACCAAACTGAAGGTGACGAATATTTGAATTAATGAATTATAAATATACGTTACTATAAAGTAAGCTTACAATTCAGTTAACCCTCCAATGTTGATATCAAAGATTATGATTAAAGGTAATGAATGGTCCAAAAGTCTTTTATACTGACGTTGTATTACCACGAACAATTTTGTGAAACAGATATACTTCGCTAGTTATTTTTCAAAATTAATGTTAAAAGAACTTGATTTCACATCTCTAACTTAACCAGTGTTTTACAGGAAGAACTGGATTCTCAGTTGATTAAAATCTGCTATTAGGTCTATAATTATAAAATTTGAAAATGGAATATTTCTAATACCAAAAGTACTCAAGTATACAAAAAAGAGATAATCTTGTTATGGGGGAAATTCTTAATTCCAGAAATGGATTATTTATTCTGCTGTTCTTATTTTGGTAAAGATACATGTGTTAGTTGATAATCTGTGATATATGAGAATGATGATAAAATTTTAATTAAGCATAGCAATATAATAAATATTGAGAAGTTATTTAAGATCTGCTCATTGAAGGAAGTTGATTTTTTTTTTTTTTTGTCTTTTTTGTGACCGGTAAGGGGATCGCAACCCTTGGCTTGGTGTCGTCCGCACTGCACTCAGCCAGTGAGTGCACCGGCCATTCCTATATAGGATCCAAACCTGCGGCGGGAGCATCGCTGCACTCCCAGCGCTGCACTCTCCCGAGTGCGCCACGGGGCTGGCCCAAAGGAAATTGATTTTTTAAAAAATATATTACATGTTCAGGTGAGTGCTATATGGGTGTCCCTGTGGTGTACTAGTTTTTAGGACTAATTGTACAGCATTGCCTTGTGGCATGAGTTAAAGAATAAGCTGTATCAGAAAAAGAAAAACTCATAAGACAGGGGTCAGCCCTAAGAGGAACTAAAGACACAGTTTCCTCTCTTCTCCCATCATCCCACAGAAACACATGTCAGAGCTGCAGCATTGCTGGGCCCACCTTTCAGCTGGGGGGCCCCCCTCCACCCTGTTCCTCTCCATCTGTAAAGGGCATCTACGAGAAAGGGGCCTTGTCAGTGAGGGAATACACAAGCTGTTTGGTGCCAGGATGTCTTGATTTGGGGTGCTAGCTTTTCACAAGAGTCGTCTAGCTAACCAATTCTGGAGACCATTCTGCCAAAGTCACTGGTCTCTGATGTTGGTTACAGTCTCTCCTGGCTCATTGTTCAGGCTACCTAGAGTAAGCTCTTGATGTCACTCTAGACAACTCTGCTCATTGCATCACATACATCTACCAGGTATGTCAATATATCAATTAAGTAAAAATGTTTTGTTTTACAAAGTACAAGACATGTCCATAAATTTCTGTAGCAGCGGATATTGAAGTAGTTTCAGCCAACAGTACAACTTTAATTTCATTCATGACTGAGTCTATGGCATTTCACACAAATTTCTGAGAAAAATTTAAGCTTCTGAGTGTGGGAGGGTTTTCTCTTATCAATTTTTTTTTTTTTTTTTTTTTTTTTTTTTAGTGCTCATTCCAGGGAGAATAGAGATAGCTTTGCAACTGTGCTGGATTTAGAACATTCTTTATAATTTCCCCTGTGTCTCTGAAAACTTTGTTTTAACACTTGTCAACATAAAAATCATTTTATTAATAATTGAAACAGGACACTTGTCCCCACGAGCTGGCTAAAGGAATGAAAAACAGGCCCCATTACAATTTTTTGTTAGGTGGAATGTTTTAAGCCAGGTTTTCCCCCATTTGTTCCTTAATCTGCAACCTAGGAATAATTGCATAGATTATTTTATGAATAATTATGAATATCTTAAAATACTATTTAATATTTACTGCTCATTTGCAAAATTCACAAAATCTCCTTGTAAGTCATAAATGCTGGGAATTTAGCACTCAAGACATCCCACTGCTCTTAGCTACTAGTAACTCATAAAAGTGAGAGAAATAGAGATTTCCTAAAAGTTGTGAAGCTCTCATGTATACAAAAATATTTGAAGGAAAAAATCCAGAACAGTGTTAATGAAAGGAGCCAACAATAAGAGCCCTGCAGAAGTCACCTATCCTTCCTTTCATCTGCTAGCTCTCAGGACCAGTTCCAGGGCTTTAAATAATCTATGAACATATATAGAACACATGGTAAGGAGTGAAATATGGTGGCCATGAAAATGCACAGCTCAGGTCTCTTGCTGTGGTGAGCACATTTGTGTGTCAGCTCTAGCTGCTGCCCCTCCGGATCCACCAGCATGCTTTTCTCTGACTCCATGCTTTTTGCATCCTGCTGCCAGACAATGACTGCACATAGCAAAACTGTTAACTCAGATTTGTTCCCATGAAACATGGGGTTCCTTGATTGGCAACTTTGGTTAGAGGGTACTCCAACAACCTGACTGAAAACTACTTAGAAGTACTTCCTGCTCAATCCTCTTTTCTCCCCAGACTCCTTCACAGATATCAGACCTACATCATGATCTGCATATTCTCCCCTCCTACTCCTGCTCCTCTCTTTTAACTCTCATAGATATTTCTCCAATACATCTCTTGCGCCTTTAATTCAATCAGTTCTGATTCTTGAAGGATCCAACATAATATATGCTTATTTCTCCAGTCTCATATCATACAATTGTCCTCTCATTTACTCTGCCCCAGCAAGCAAGTAATCTTCACTGACTTCCCAAAGCGTGATAAATTGTTTCCATCTCACAGCCTTTGCATGAGCTATCCTGCATTCCTGGTACACAGCTTCCCCTCATTACCAACTAGCTAACTTTTTTTCTTTCAAATCTCAGGTTAAAGGAAATATCAGGCAGACCTCCCATGACCACCGTATCAAAAGAATACCATCATAAGTCAGACTGAGGTTGATTTTCTTCAGAACTTTCCGCATAATCTTTGTATATTTGAGTACTTTGTGTGGATTTAAAAAACTGTTTTTCTAACTGAATTTTGACTGTAAATTCCATTCACAGATGTTGAGTTACTAAAGCACTTTTGATGTATTCACCTTGCTCTGTGAAATAGCTGGGGTAACATGGAGACTTCAGTGTAATGAAATGCTTTGCATTACTTTTGACTAAATATAATAAAAACTGAAATATTTTAAAGGAGAAAACAGAAAAATCCAAAAAGAAAACAATTTTTTTTTGCATCGAATCTACTAACAGTTTACTAGAAGTGTTTATAAGATTGTGATCTGTGGACAACTATTAGATGATATCTTCTTTTCTACATTATCTATGATAGAGTTTGGATGTGATGTCTCCGTCAAAACTCATGTGGAAATCTGATCCCCAGTGTGGCACTGCTGGGAGCTGTTTGAGTCATGGGGGAGGATTCCTCAGGAATGGATTAATGCTCTCCCTGGGGGATGGAGGTAGTGAGTGAGTTCTCTCTCTATTAGTTCCCAGTGAGAGCTGGTTGTTTAAAAGACCTGGCACCTCTTCTCTCTCTCTCTTGCTTCCTCTTGCCATGTGATCTGCTTGTACCCACTGGCTGCTGCCACTTTCTGCCATGAGTAGAAGCAACCTGAGGCCTGTACCAGATGCAGCTGTCCCAGAATCGTGAGCCAAATAAACCTGTGTTCTTTATAAATTACCAAGACTCAGGTATTCTGTAATTGCAACACAAAGATGGACTAATATAATCTACCTGGCTGACTCTTATTCAGGATGAAGCTCAGGCAACACCTTCTCTCAGAAAACTTCACTGCCCTTCTTTCTACTAATTGGGATTAGAGCCTTCTCTTATGTGGCCTTATAGCACCCAGTGACATACAGCACTTGTGTCATGGAATTCATCACCAAGCCTAGAAATTATCTGGTTATTTATCATTTTTTTGTAAGAACATCCCTCAAATGCAAGGAATATAACCTTAGTCCTAGTATCCTCTAACACTATTACACTACTTGCCACAGGGTAAATTTCCAAAAATGTCAGCAAAGAATAAAAAGTTTGCATGAAATCCAGAATTGAATAAGTAAAGATACCACATAATGAGTATAGTCTTGAACAGATTATTAAAGGGGATTTCAAACATCCTGCTACTTTTTAAGAAATACATGTGTGCATGAGTAGAAATGTCTGGAATGGACTTCCATTCTGTCACTATGTCTATTTGACTAGATGTTCTGCAGAGTTCTCACACTACAAAACAAGTAGACCCTGGATAAAATATACCTTACACTGTATTGGTGAGCTCATAAGACCATAGAGCCAAAGAACATCTGTCAGGGACTGGAAAAAAGGGGGAGCAGAAAAGAAGATACAATAAACAAGCCAAAAGTAAGGTTTGTCATGGGGGCAAATACCAGTTTCAGAGTTCTGAACAATCCAGATATTAAATGTGGAACTAGCATCCAGATGATAAGCTTAGCCTGAAACTCCCAAATTAAACTTGGACCAGGGAAGGGTTAACATACTCATAGATCCATAATGCTCCCAACTATAGCAGAGAACATCTCCAATCTAGACTTCCATGTTTTATACAGTTTGAGACCAGCCATATATGAACTCACATTTAGAGATCACCAAATCCCAGAGTGTCCCATGTACAATCATGGGCCTGTCCTGAAGCCCTGGAGTGACCCTCCCACCACCTGATGCAGAGCCAAAATGAGTGACCTGCGTGCCACTGGGGCCCCAGCCTGAAGCCCTTCAGAGCCCCTCCCACTGTTTGAGCCAGAGCCCAGGTGATACTCTTACACAAGTGCCACAAACACCATTCCTGTGCAAGTGGTCCACCACAGCCACTGCCACACCTACAGATGGCTCACCACCATAGTAGTAGGCAGGGCCATGCTATAGGCAGCCTGCCAAACACTTGACTGAATTGATACAGGAAGAGTCACCAGCAGATCCTGAAAATAAAGGAGGAAGTCTTTCTTCTCATAGCCCACTCCAAAGTAATAGAAGAAACAAGTGCTCTGCGAACTAGAAATAAATTAGAAGATACAACACCACCAAAGGAATACAGTAATTCTCAAGTAATTCTCAATACTAGATCCCAAAGAGCAGGAAACCCTTGAAATGTCTGAAAAGAAATTCTGAGCAATGATCTTAAGAAAACTCAAAGAGAAAACAGAAGTCTCAATTGAAGAACACAATGCAACAGAACAAACAAGCAAAAATTCAGGATATGAAGGAGGAAATTTACAAAGAGTTCAATACTTAAAAAAGAATGTAGCTGAATGCTTGTAACTGAAGAATTCACTCAATTAAATAGAAAACACAGCAGAGAGCTTGAGCAGTAGGCTAGAGTAAGCAGAAGAAAGAATTCAGATCTTGAAGATGGCCTTTTCAAAATAATCCAGGAGCACAAAAAAAAAAAAAAAAGAAAGAAAGAAAAAAGAATTTTTTAAAATGAAGAAAATCTAAGAGAACTATCAGATAACCTCAAGCACACAAACATCCAAATCACGGGTATTCCAAAAGGGGAGGAGAAAGGAAAAGGCATTGCAAACATTTTTAAGAAAATGATAACAGAAAACTTCCCAGGTATAGGGAGAGACACAGACCTTCAGACCCAGGAAGCCCAAAGATCCCCAGATTCAACCCAAAAAGATTCTGTCCAAGACACAGTATAGTCAAACTGGCAAAGCTCAAAGACAGAGAATTCTAAAAGCAGCAAAAGAAAAGTATCAATCACCTATAAGGAAGCCTCCTTTCGACTAACAGCAAACTTCTCAACTGAAACTCTAAAGGCCAGAAGAAAATGGGATGATACATTCAAAATACTAAAAGAAAAAAACTGCCAGCCACGAATTATTTACACAACAAGGATATCTTTCAGAAATGAGGGAGAAATAGTGTATTTCCCAGACAAACAATAATTGTGTGATTTCACCAAAACAAGACTAGTCCTGCAAGAAATTCTCAAGGGAGTTCCACATCCAGAATCTTAAAAGCAATAATCACTATCACAGATTCACAAGAAAGAACAAAACTAGCTCTTAAAACAAAATGCAAATGAGAAAGAAATAGGAGCTAAATCATGCCACCTCAAAAATCTAACTAACATTGAAGACAAAAGATAAATGGGGAAGAAACAAAAAATATTTAAAACATATTTTAAAAAGCAATAAAATGACAAGAGTAAAACAATATCTGTCAATAACAATCCTAAATGTAAGTAGATTAATTTTCCATTCAATAGACACAGACTGACTAATCAGGTTAAAAAAATAGACTGAACTATATGCTATATTCAAGAGACTCACCTCACCTGTAAATACACATACACATAAAAAGTGAAGGGATGGGAAAAGATATACCACGCAAATCGGAAACCAAAAAAGAACAGGAGTAGCTATTCTTATAATGGATAAAATAGACTTTAAACCAAAAACCATAGAAAGAGATAAAGAAGGCAACTATATAATAATAAAGGGATTTATCCACCAAGAAGAAATAACAATCATAAATATTTATGCACCCAAAATAGGAGCATCCATATGTATAAAGCAAACACTCTCAGATATAAAGCAAGAGATAAACCCTATTATGATAATGGGTTTTTTTTGGGTTTTTTTTGTCTTTTTTGTGACCAGTACTCAGCCAGGGAGTGCACCGGCCATTCCTATATAGGATCCGAACCCGTGGCGGGAGCATCGCTGCACTCCCAGCGCCGCACTCTCCCGAGTGCACCACGGGCTCGGCCCTATTATGATAATGCTGAGTGACCTAAACAATCCTCTCTTAGTATTGGACAGATCTTCCAGGCAACAAATCAACAAAGAAACACAGGATTTAAACTATGCCTTAGACCAACTGTACCTGGCTGATAGCTACATAACATTTCCTCCAACAACTACAGAATATGCATTCTTCTCATCAACACATGGAAGATTCTCCAGGATACACTATATGTTAGGTCACTAAACAAGTCACAACAAATTTTAAAAAGATTGAAATCATTCCAAGTATCTTTTCAGGCCCCAGCAGGTTAAAACTGGAAATCAGCAACAAGTGAAACTCTGAGAACTATACAAACAAATGAAAACTAAACAACAGAATCCTGTATGACCTATAGGTCAAAAAAGAAATTAAACAGGAAATCAAAACATTTCTTCAAACTAACAAAAATAAAGATACATCATGCCAGAACCTGTGGGACATTGCAAAAGCAGTACTAAGAAGGAAGTTTATTGCAATGAATGCTTACATCAAATGAATAGAAAGACTTCAAATAAATGACCTAACACAACACCTCAAAGAACTAGAAAAACAACAACACTCTGATCCTAAAAGTAGCAAACAGAAAGATATAATTAAGATCAGAGCAGAACTAAATGAAAGAGACCCCAAAAATTATAAAAAAGATCAATAAAGCAAAAAGTTGGGTTTTTTAAAGAAGACAAATAAAATAGACAAAACATTAGATAGGCTAACAAAAAAAGAGAGAAGATCTAAATACTAAAAATCAGAAATGAAAAGGGAGACATAACAAGTGATACCACATAAATACGAAGAATCATTAGAGACTATTATGAATAACTGTATGCAACAAATATGAAAACTTGGAGGAAATGGATAAATTTCTAGACACATACATACTACCAAGGCTGAACCGAGAAGAAATAGAAACCCTGTACAGACAAATAACAAGCAATGAGACTGAAGCAGTAAGCAGCAATCCTCCAAGAAAGGAAAGCCCACTGCTGAATTCTATCAAATGTTTAAAAGGAATTAGTAATAATTTTCTTCAAACTATTGCAAAAAATTGAAATAGAAGCCAATCTCCCAATCTCATTCCATGAAGCCAGCATCACCTTGATATTAAAACCAAAGAAATAACAAAAAAAGAAAACTAAAGGCCAATAGCCTCACTGAACATAGATGCAAAAATCCTCAACAAAATATTAGCAATCAGAATTTAGCAACACATCAAAAAAACAATGCACTGTGATTAAGTGGGATTCATCCCAGGGATGCAAGGATGGTTCAACATAGGCAAGTCAATAAATGAGATACACCAAAACAACAAAATCAAGGACAAAAACCATATGATTATTTCAATAAATGCAGAAAAAGCATTCAACAAAATTCAACATAACTTTATGATACATGCTCTTGGCAGATTAGGTTTAGAAAGAAAGTGTTTTGACACAATAAAAGCCATATACAACAAACCCACTGCCAATATCACCCAATATCATTCGGCTTTTCCCCTAAGAACAGGAAAAAGACAAGGATACCCACTCTTACCACTCTCATTTAACAAAGCATTGGAGGTACTCACCAGACCAATCAGGCAAGAGAAAGAAATAAAGGGCATCCAGATTGGAAAGGATAAAGTCAAACTGTCTGTTTGCAGGCATGATCCTACATATAGAAAAACCTAAAGACTCTACCAAAAAATTCTTAGAGCTGATTAACAATTTCAGTAATGTTGTAAAATACAAAATCAACACCCCACAATCAATAGAGTTTTTATACTCCAATAACAAACTAGCAGAAAAAGAAATAAAGAAATAAAGCCCATTTATAATTTACAACCATTTACAATAGTTGCCAAAAAAAATAAAATACATAGGAATCAATTTAACCAAGGAGCTGAAAGATCTCTACAATGAGAACTACAAAATGCTACTGAAAGAAATTAAAGAGGACACAAAAAAGTGGAAAGACATACCACACTCTTGGATTGGAAGAATCAACCTTTTAATAATGTCCATACTGCCCAAAACAATATACAGGTTCCATGCAATCCCCATCAGAATTCAAATGACATTCTTCCCAGAAATAGAAAAAATAATCCTAACATTCATATAGAACAACAAAAGAACCAAACAGACAAAGCAACCCTGAGCAAAAAAATAAAGTCAGAGGTATAACACTACCTGACTACAAATTATATTACAAAGCTATAATAACCAAAACAGCATGGTACTGCCATAAGCACAGATACTCAAACCAGTGGAACACTAGAAAACCCATGAATCAACCCCCAAAAATAGGGAAAACATTTCAGGAAGTAGGACTGGGGAAAGACCTTATGAATAAGACCCCAAAAGCACAATCAACTAAAGAAAAACTAAACAAATAGGATTATAATAAACTAAAATATAATCCTTTCCTTCTGCACAGCAAAGGAAACAATCAATGAGTGGAAAGACAACCTACAGAATGGGAGAATATATTTGCAAACTATACATCTGACAAGGGATTAATATCCAGAATATATAAGGAACTCAGATAACTTCACAGTAAAAAAAAAAAAAAAATAATCCAATTTAAAAATGGGCAAAGGCACTGAATAGACATTTTTTCAAAGGAAGACATACAAATGGCCAACAGGTACATGAAAAAATGCTCAACATCACTAATCATCAGGAAAATCCAAATCAAAACCATATTGAGATATCATGGTCACTCCAGTTAGATTGGCCATTATTAAAAAGACTGAAAATAACAAATGCTGAAAAGAATGTAGGGAAAGGGGAACTCTTTGACACTCTTGGTGAGACTGTAAATTTGTACAGCCATTATGGAAAATAGTATGGAGGTATGTCAAACAACCAGAAATAGAACTACCATCTGATCCAGCAATCCTGCTACTGGGTATATACCCAAAGAAATGGAAATCATCATGTTGAAGGGATATCTGCACTCTCATGTTCACTGCAGCTATATTTACAATAGCCAAAATATGGAGCCAACCTAAATGTCCCACTGACAGATGACTGGATAAGGTCAATGTGGTATATATACAGAATGGGATACTACTCAGCCATAAAAAAAGAATGAAATTCTTCCATTTACAGCAACATGGATGGACCTGGAGAAAATTATGTTAATTGTAATAAGACAGATACAGAAAGAGAAATACTGCATGTTCTCACTCATAACTGGGTGCTAAGAAAGATAGAAAAATAGAAAGAAAGAAAGAGAAGACCACAAGAGTATGTTCAACTTTCAGAAGGGGAAAACAAACATAACAATACTAGAGATGGGGGAGGAGGGAAGGGGGTTGGGGAGTGATTGGTTGGATAAGGGGCATAAAGAATAACTATAACTTGTAATAATGAATATTCTAATAAGAAAACAAACCAAAATAACAAGAAAAAAGAGATCATCAAATCCACAAGGAAACAAACACCATGAATGCAAGTTAGCACAAACCAATAAACCATAACAATAACATTTTTTCAAAAAAATAGTTAGACTCATAAGGACTACAGGTATTGTGTAATAACAAACATTTTATGCAATAAGTATGTATGAAAGGTTTTATAGTAATAAAAGATGACCAGTCATCAGTCACACCATCTTATTTCAAAATAATTAGACAGATTTTTAAAAAGGAACAAACAGAACTTTTAGAAATGAATATATATATATATAGATATCAGAAACATGCTACCTGATAAATTAGGAAATTGAATGCAGTGGAGAGAAGAATTAATAAGTTAAAAGGTTTATTTAATAATTACCTAGCTCTCCAGAGAATAAACAACTGGAAAATATGAAAAAGGAGTTAAGAAGTATGGGAGAATGGAATGGAAGAACTAACATATAACTTTTCTGAGACTCAGGAAGAATATAAAGAAATGGAAGAGAGACACAATTTTCATAAATAATACCTAAGAATTTTTCAGACCTGATGGAAGAGCCCAATATTCTGACATAGGAAGCGCTATTTATAACAAGCATGATAAATAAATCCTCATGTAGACAGATGAGAGTACAAAGTACAGCTGTGGAACACCAAAGACAAAATGTAAACACTAAAAGCATCTAGAGAGGAAAAACAATGACAAAGAAATGACAGAGTTAAAGTTGACTTTCTAACATTAACAGTGGAAGACAGGAGATGATGAAATTGTATCCTCCAAGTTAAGAAAGAAAATAACCATCAAACTAGAATGATTACTCAGAAAAACTATCTTTTAATAATTGCAATGAAGTTTTCTATTATCCTTCAGAGAAACTAGAATGAAGAAAATTTACCTTCAATAGATCTATGCATTTACCTCGCATCCATACATTTACTATCTCTCAACGAACTCCTACCAAATGGATTTCAGGATGAAGGAGAGTGAGCCCAAATGAAAGATCTGAGATGGAAGAAAGAGAAATAAATACTGAAGTTGTTCAATGAGTGGGTAAGTTCTTAAAACAAAACCTTTATAAAATCCTAAAAGTAGTAATGGTTAGTTTGCAGTTTTTAAAAATCGGAAGCAAAATGAAAGCAGGAATAATTTAAAGACCTCATATATCTCTAAGAGTTGCAGACATCCTTGGGAAGACTTCCCAGGTACTATCTGGCTTCCCTAACTTCACCATTTCTGCAGGATTATAAATTCCTTGCGCTAATATGACAAGGGCTCCTACAGGCTGTAACAAAAAGCTTTTCTGATTGGTGACTGTGCTTCCCAAATCCCCTTACTGTGTGTCTTTTTCTGTATCCATAAAGCTAAGTAAGCCATTTTTTTGCCATCTACCAACATGATATTGTGTTTAAAAAAAAAAAAATACTGACACTAATGATTATAATACCACTACTGTCAGTAATAGTTTTCTGTCTTTAACTTTTTAAAAACTTAGAAAATTTTACATTAAATTTAGAGAAAATTTGTAACTTCTTTTTTTTCTTTTTTCTTTTTCTTTTTTAGGGTATTATCTCAGGTCTCACACTTTCTGGAGTGACCTGGGGCAAAGTTAAACTCTCAGACTTGAGTTTCTCATTTTGTAAGATATGAATCATGATGTGTTTTGAGGATAAAATAAATGAGTTAATATTTCTGCATCACTTAGAATGGTGCCTGGCCCTCAGCAAGCCTTACAAATATCAAGTATTTAAAAAATGTTTTCTTTTGTTAAAAACATTTTATTTTGTTTATACTTTAAACCTACTTTCCACTGTAAGTATTTGCATGTAGGGAAATCTTATTTCCTCAAACAATTTTTAAGAACATTCCTCAGAATGATTACATTTATTATTTTTAGGCAACAGAACAATAAATTTATCATAGTTGAATCAAATGGATTGTACTATTTAAATTGTTTATATCAAACCTGCCTATGGTGACAATTTTTTTTTCTTATTTTTATAGCCTTTTTACCTTTAAATCAATCTACTACTGCTTTCTGTAGAGAGAATGCATCAATTAGTGGAGATAGAGAATCTGTTCCCAAATATTAGTCAATAGTCACACTTGTCTCAGTAATTTTTAGAATACCAGACTAGTTGTGGAATGCAGTTGACTTAGGATCTGAAAAATAAAGTTTTTCTTTAATGGCTTCTATTAATGTGTTTTCTGTTCTTATAACAGAATATCTGAAATTTGGTAATTTATAATAAAATGAAATTTAATTTTTACAGTTTTGGAGGCTGGGAAGTCCAAGGTTCAGTGAACACATCTGGTTATGGTCTTCTTGGTGGGAACTCTACAGAGTCCTCTGATGACCAAGGAGTCAGATGGCAAGAATGGCAACAGCACTTGCGTGTGCTCTTCTTATAAAGTCACCAGTCTATGCCCATGATAACCCATTAAACCAGTAACTCATTACTCCATGAGTGAATTAATCCATTCATGAGGGCACAGTCCTCACGATCCAATTGCTTCTTAAAGGCTCCACCTTTCAAATACCAGAATTGGATCACCCACCCTCTTAACACTGTTTCATTGGGGATCAAGTTTCCAACACTTGAATTTTGAAGAACACATTTAACCATAGCATAGGTGGTAATGGTACTTGACACCAAATTTCTTTTAGGAAAAAATAAAAGAAAAGGTATATTCTCAGTGATGGGACCAATCTTCTTTTTCCTTTTAATGTTTTTTTCTTTCTAATACATGGTCAGAATCCTAAAGTACAGTATGATAGTTCATATTTTTCCTTTTTCACCCAGGCTACAAGATGTACATCTGATTTAAAATGTTGTGCAGTGGTTTCCAGGAAAACTCACTGTGTTTTCTTCTGGAATTTAAGTCTATGCACAACTTTATGGTCATCCATGCCAAACCCTCGTTTCATTATTGAGGAAGAGAGGCTTTGGCTTGCCTATGCTGACAAGGCCAGAGGTGAGTGCAGAAGCCCCATCTTCACACTCCAGGAGGGCTGCTCCTTCCTCTGGGCTGTGCTACTCTAAGTCAGCAACGTGAGGCCAGGGAGCAGTGACCATGATGATGTTGCCATGTGCTAGGCATAGTTCTAAGCCTTTAACTCATTTAATCTTTACGATAACCCTGTGAAGTTAGTATTATTATTATCCTCATTGTAAAACCAAAAGAAAGAGAGTTTAAATAATTTGCCCAAAGCTCCACAGCTAGGAAATGGTGGAGCAGATGTCAACCCAAGCAATTTGTCTTCCGAGTCCATGCTCCATAGCATTTATAATAGAATCTAATATTATTGAAAACCCTCAGAAGGTCCCATCCACTCATGTCACTCACCCTTATTCAATGTTATCAAGATGCACTGGCCTTTGTTATTTCTCTGGACTGGCTTAATGCCTCAGATCCATTCCACTCACTATTTCCTCCCCCTGGAAGACTGCAATACACTCCCTTTTTCTCCTCTAATTGAATATATACTGGCAACAAAGGACAGATGAAATAAAAGCATAAACCAAGTGTGTTTATTTCTGAGTTTGTTCTGAAATAGAACCTCTGCGTCTCGTTCCTTTTGTTGATATGGAAGCTGAAGCCCACACAGATAAAGGTCATCCAACTAGTGTGAAAAAGCAAAGATAATAAACTCTATCTTTTGGTTTTCAAACGGGTGCTATTTTCACCTGTATTCTAAACATGTCAAACCATTCCTTCAACATAAGGAAAAATTAATTTGGTATATTTTTTAAAATTTTGTAATATTTTTAGTTTTCTCTGCCCTTTAGGTTTTAGATATAAAGAAGTCTGTATCTCTTCTGTTTTTCCTCTTTATTCTCTTACACCTTTTCCTCCCCCTTTTTCTCCTGCTTTTCCCCTTCTTTTTTCTTCTCCTCAATCCTGCCTTGCATGTGGAATAACTAGAACTCTCATGCACTGCTGGTAAGAATGTAAAATGGCACAGCCACTTCGAAAAATCATTTAATAGTTTCTTAAGTTTTACACACACCAACTACAACTTAGCTCTTTCCCACCTAGGAATTCATGCAAGAAAAATCAAAGCATAATTTTATACTTGGTTTATATAAAAACATCCATCACAGCTTTATTGATAATGGCTAAAAACTGGAAGTATGTGAATAAATAAATTGTGATCGATCTACACAATGAAATGCTACTTAGCAATAAAAAGGAATAAACTATTGGTATGCACAAAATTACAGGTGCATTTCAAAATCACTGTGTTGTGTAGTGGGTTAGAAATCTTGATTCTCCTTTGATCTTAGAATAGGATATTTAGGTAATGCATGCATGGGGCTATTGCCTTCGAGTAGAGGACAAAAGTCCACAGATAAATTTGGCAAAAGCCATCTAATCAATTCTAATCACTGTTTAGGGATAGGATTGTGTACTTTTGACTGTTGTAGGTTACTAGTTTGATTCCTGCTTGAATGACTATTGACTCTTTAACCTACTGATTGTTCTTTAGATATGTTAAGGAAACTGCTTGAATGCTGTTTAAATATGCTAAAGAAATCGCTGTAGGAAGTATGTAAAAAAGAAAATGTTTACTAAGGACAAGCTGTTTGTTGGTGAATTGACCTAAATTTTTACAAATTACATTCTGGCATGTCACATTGTTAATTTACTGCTGTTATTAGTTTTACACTGGCTGTTTTTATGTCCTTCTTTGATGATTGAATCAACGATTTTTCTTGTGAAACTTCCTTGTCTTGTCAACAAGAAGAAAGGCTGATTTTGAATCAGGGCTGCTGCTCTCCTGATGGGTGGCAGTCCCTCCAGGCCTCATTGATGGTACTTTGAGTGAATTCTTTCTTTCTCTTTTTTCTATCTCGGTTACTCAGAGGAAAGTGTAACAGTGTTGAATGACCAAAGCCAGAAAAAAAGAGAGTACATACTTTAAGGTTTTATTTGTATAAGATTCTGGGCCATGTAACCTAATCTATAGTGGTAGAGAGCAAATCAGTTTGTGCCTGGGGATAAGGGTGGGTCAGGAACAGTAATTAATTATAACTGAGCTGGTAGGAGTTCTGTGGGTGGTGGGTTTGTTTATTATTTTGTTTGTGGTAATCATTTTGATGGTGTATGCATGTGCCAAAACTTACTAAGCCTATAATTTTAACATTGGCAGTTTATTGTATCACAATTACATCTCAATAAAACTTTTTCTTAAGTATGTAAAAAATTTAATAGTATATTCTACCTGCATGACTTACTTATTCTTTTATGTGTTATGGTGGTATTTAGTTAAGAAATTTCATATTTAATTATCCATTTCTTATTCAAAGTGCCAGAGGGAAATATAATCATCAGAATAAAATGATTAATAAATTATATTTTCTATTATTCCAATGCAGATCCTGGTGGGCTAAATTTGACCGTATGAAAAATCCCCGCTATTTACGCTACAATCAGTTTAGAGCCTAGGAAAAAAAAAAAAAAAAAAAAACCAAAACACAAAAACCAAAGTGCCTACTTTTCCACTTCATTCCCATTTTATTCAAAAAATGGCCTTGAGAAGCAAAAAAAGCCATACCATAGCATTCTAGTCAGCAAGGAAAGGAGAAAGAATTTTGTGGAGAGCTTGGCTAGTCTACTTCCCAAGGCCTTTAGGGAAAAGACAAGGGTAAAGAGCTTCTAGGTAGGGATTGTCTCAAAATACACCTAGCACCATGAGAAAGAGACTATTCAAAGACAGCACAGGAAACAAAAGCAAGAGAATTTTCAGATTGGTTCAAAGTACAAGTGATCTCTGCTTCCTCCTTACTTTTATAGGTTTTGGTGGTAGCCATGGGTATTTTTTTTTTTTTTTTTCACAAAAGCCATATGTAAAAATGGGAATTACCTCACTTGTTCTTCATAATGAAGTCTTCACTCCCAGAAACATGTTCCAATAAGGGGTGTTACTGAATTGCAGGGAGTATGTTTGTCTGGATGTAACAAAAAGCCAAACACTGAAGCATAGGTCTTTGCAGCAGAGAAAAATGTTTATTCACAATCAGTCAAATGAGAAGATGGAAGATATATTATCTCAAATTCTTCTTGTACACAGCAGGAAAGGAGGTATGTTTATAAGGAAGTAGTTAAGGGTGGTGCAAAGTGTGGAGATTATGACTGATTAAAAGATTTGAGGGAGTTCCCCAGCAATCTGCATATGCCAATGTGTCTGCTTGCCTTACATGCTCAGAAAATGGCATGGTTAGCAGGAACTGGCACCTATCAGACATTCATTCAGGCTCAGTAAAAAAGTCTACATGCTCAACCAGCCTAGCCTGGTTTGGGTTGGGCCAAGCTAACTCGAATGATTCTGAAAAATACCTTAAGCTCATAACTGCTCCTGTACCAGAGGTGTTATCTTAAAAAGAGATCGAGACAGAAGGCAGGACCCAGTACTGCCTGCCACAGTTGGGGAGGCCCAGGCAGGGAAAATCCCCAGGCATCCTTCCCATCATCCACACAGAAAGCAAGGAGCAAGAACCATCATGATTGGGAGTCCTTGCACCACTTCTGCAGAGGTGGTCCACAACAGCCACCACCACAATTTCTACCACTGCAAGGATGGCTTGCTGTCACAGATGCAGCAATGACCACCATAAAGGTGGTCCACCACACAGGTGGTCCACCACATATTTGAGTGCATTGACACAAAGAGAGTCACCAGAGGACCCTGCAAAAGGAAGAGGAAGTCTTTCTCTCAAAGTCTAATCCAGAAGAATAGAAGAAACAACTGACCTACCAGATGACCAGATTTCAATGTAGAGAAACTAGAAATACAAACAAAAAACCCCCAGAAAACAAGAAAATATGACATTGCCAAAGAAGTATAGAAATTCTCAACTACCAGATCCTACAGAACAGGAAACTCATGAAATGACTGAAAAGAAATTCTGAATAACAATCTTAAGGAACCTCAATGAGATGAGAGAAGACTCAATTAGATAGCACAACGAAACAACAAAAAAATATGCAGGATATGAGGGAGAAAATTTACAAAGAAATTAAAACCTTTAAAAAGAATGCAGCAGAACTGCTGTAACTTAAGGATTCACTCAAAGAAATAAAAAACACAACCAAGCAGCAGATTAGAGAAAGCAGAAGGAAGAATTTCAAATCTCGAAGGTGGTCTTTTTGAAACAACCCGGGTGGACAGAAAAAGAAAAAAGAATTTAAAAAAATGAAGAAAGATTAAGAGAGAAAGCTGACAACCTTAAGCACACAAACATCTGAATCATGGGTGTTCCAGAGAGGAAGAGAAAGGTAAAGGCATTAAAACTCTATTCAATGAAATAATAATGGAAAAACTTTCCAGGTATAAGAAGAGACATGGACCTTCAGATCCAAGAAGCTCAAAGATCCCCCAAAAATTCAATCCCAAAAAGTCCTCTCTGAGACGCATTATAGTCAAACTGGCAAAGCTAAAAGACAAAGAGAGAGTCCTATGGGCAGCAAGAGAAAAGCATCAAGTCACTTATAAGGGAGCCACCATCAGCCTAACAGTAGACTTCTCAACTGAAACTGTATAGGTGAGAAGAAAATGGGATGATATATTCAAAATATCAAAAGAAAAAAAACTATGAGCCAATAATTCTATACCAAGCAAGGCTATCCTTCAGAAATTAGGGGAAAATAGTGTATTTCCCAGACAAACAAATACTGTGAGGGTTCACTATTACACAACCAGCCATGAAAGAAATTCTCAAGGGAGTCCTGCATCTGGAATCAAAAAAGCAAGAAAAACTATCATGAATACACAAGGAAGAACAAAAACCAATGGTAGAGCAGATATGTATATGAGAAAGAGAAAGAAACTACATGTTACCACCTCAAAACAACAATAAATACCAAAGACAAATAATAAAAGGGAAAGGAACAAAAGATATTTAAAACAATCATACAAAAATCAGTAAAATGCCAGGAGTAAGACAATACCTTTCAATAACAACCCTAAATGTAAATATGTTGAATTTCCCACTCAAAAGACATAGACTGACTGGATGTATTAAAAAACTAGACACAACTATATACTGGATACAGGAAGCTATACTCACCTGTAAAGACACACAAAGACTAATAGTGAAGGGATAGAAGAAGATATACCTTGTAAATGGAAACAAAAAATGACCTGGAGTAGCTATTCTCATATCAAATAAAATAAACTTTGAACCAAAAACCATCAAAAGAGACAAAGAAGGTCACAATATAATGATAAGGGATCTATCCAATGAAAAGACATACCAATAATAAATATATATGCACCCACCACTGGAGCACCCAGATACATAAAGCAAAAACTATTCAACCTAAAGAAAGAGATAGCCCCTAATATGTTAATAGTGGGGCACTTAAACACTCCTCTCTCGGTACTAGACAAATAGATCATCTAGGCAGCAAATCAACAGAGAAACATGGGTATTAAACTACACTTTAGACAATTGGACCTGGCAGATGTCTACAGAAAATTTCATCCAACAAAAACAGAATATACATTCTTCTCATCAGCACATGTAACATTCTCTAGGATAGACCACATATTAGGTCACAAATCAAGTCTAAACAAATTTTAAAAAATCAAAATCACTGCAAACATCTTTTCAGAGCACAATGGATTAAAACTAGAAATTAATAACAAGTAAAACTCAGGGACTATACAAATACAAGGAAAGTAAACAACAGACTCCTGAATGACCTGTGGGTCTAAGAGGAGATTACAAAGGAAATCAAAACATTTCATGAAACCAATGAAAATAAAGACACATCATATCAAAACTTGTGGAATACTGCAAAAGGAGTACTAAGAGGGAAGTTTACTGCAATTAGTACTTACATAAAAAAATAGAAAGATTTTAAATAACAAACCCAACCCTACACCTGAAAGAATCCAAAAACCAAAAACTATCCAATACTAAAGTTAGTAAACAGAAAGAAATAATTAAGATCAGATCAGAACTAAATGATACAGAGATGCAAAAAATGATGCAAAAAATCAAGGGAATAAAAAGTTCTTTTTGGAAATATGATAAAATAAACAAACCATTAGCTAGGTTAAGAAAAAAAAGAAGAGAGAAGACCCAAAGAACAAAAATCAGAAATGAAAACTGAGACATTACAAGTGACACCACAGAAATACAAAGTATCATTAGAGACTATTACAAACTGCTGCATGTCAACAAATTTGGAAACCTGGAGGAAATGTATAAATTTCTGACATAAACAAATTACCAAGACTTAACCAAGAAGAAATAGAAAAACATGAAAATACAAATAACAAGCAACAAGATTGAAGGAGCAGTCAGTAGATTCCTAACAAAAATAGCCCAGGACCAGATGGCTTTACTATTGAATTCTACCAGACATTTAAAGAGGAATCAATACCAAATTCTCTTCAAACTATTCCAAAAAATCAAAACAGAGGCCACCCTTCCAAACTCATTCTATTAGGCTAGCATCAACTTGATACGAAAACTAGACAAAGATACTATAAAAAAAGAAAACTACAAGCCAATATCTCTGGAGATCATAGATGCAAAAATTCTCAACAAAATACTAGCAGTCAGAATACAACACATCAGAAAAGAAATTATATGTCATGATCAATTGGGATTCATCCCAGGGAGACAAGGATGGTTCAACATATGCAAGTTAATAAATGTGATACACCACATCAACAAAATCAAGATCAACTACCATATGATTATCTCAGTAGATGTAGAAAAAGCATTCAACAAAATTCAACATGCTTTCATAATAAAGACCCTCAGCAAATTAGGTATAGAAGGAAAGTATCTCAACACAATATAAAGCACATATGACAAACCCACTGCCAAAATCATCCTGAGTCAGGAAAAGGTGAAAGCTTTTCCCTTAGAAAAGAAAAAAGACAAGAATGCCCACTATCACCACTCTTATTTAATATAGTGTTAGAAGTACTAGTCAGAGCAATCAGGCAAGAGAAAGAAATAAAGGGCATCTGGACTGGAAAAGACAAAGTCAAATTGTCCCTGTTTGCAGATGACATGATCCTATATAGAGAAAAACCTAAAGACTCTACCAAAATATTTTTAGAGCTGAGTAATAATTTCAGTAATGTTGCAAGATACAAAATCAACACCTTACAATCAACAGTGTTTTCATTCTCTAATAATGAACTAGTAGAAAAAGAAATCAAGAAAATAAGCCCATTTACAATATCACCAAAAAAAAAAAAATACCTAAAAATCAATTTAACCAAGGAGGTGAAAGATATCTAGAATAGAAGTATAAATAATTAGGGCCGACCCCGTGGCTCACTCGGGAGAGTGCGGTGCTGGGAGTGCAGCAGTGCTCCCGCCACGGGTTCAGATCCTATATAGGGATGGCCGGTGCGCTCACTGGCTGAGCGCGGTACGGGCGACACCAAACCAAGTGTTCCGATCCCCTTACCAGTCACAAAAAGAAAAAAAAAAAAAAGAAGTATAAATAATTACTGAAAGAAATTAAAGAAGACACAAAAAAGGTGTAAAGACAGTGTATGCTCTTGGAGTGGAAGAACCAACATTGTGAAAATGTCCATACTACCCAAAGCAATCTACAGATTCAGTGCAATCCCCTTCAAAATACCAATGACATTCTCCACAGAAATAGAATAAACAATCTTAATATTCATGTGGAACAACAAAAGAACATGAATTGACAAAGCAATCCTGAAAAAATAAAAATAAATATATAAATAAAGCTGGAGGCATAACAATACTGGACTTCAAAATATACTATAAAGCTATTGTAAACAAAACAGCATGGTACTGGCATAAAAACAGACACATGGACCAATGGAAAAGTATAGAAAACCCAGAAATCAACCCATATGCTTACAACCAACTGATCTTTTACAAAGGCACCAAGAACATACATTGGGGAAAAGACTGCCTCTTCAGCAAATGGTGCTGGGAAAATTGGGCACCCATACACACACTAACAAAACTAGACCCATATGTCTCACCATATACCAAAATCAACCCAAAAGGATTGAAGATTTAAGTATAACACCTGAAACTTTAAAATTACTAGAGGAAAACTTAGGGGAAACATTAAAGGAAGTAGGACTGGGCAAACACTTCATGAATAAGACCCCCAAAGCACAAGCAACAAAAGAGAAACTAAATAAATGGGAATATATCAAACTAAAAAGCTTCTGCACTGCAAAGGAAACAATCAACAGAATGAAAAGACAACCTACAGAATGGGAGAAAATACTTGCAAACTATACTTCCTACAAAATATTAATATCCAGAATACACAAGGAACTCAAACTTCACAGTATAAAAAGCAAATAATCCAATTAAAAATGGGCAAAGGAGCTGAATAGACATTTCTCAAAGGAAGACATGCAAATGGCCAACAGGTACGTGAAAAAAATGCTCAACATTGCTAATCATCGGGAAATTTCAAATTCAAACCACATTGAGATATCATCACTCCACATGTAGACTGGTTATAATCAAAAAGACTGAGAATAACAAATGCTGATGAGGATGTGGAGAAAGGGGAACTCTTCTATACTGTTGATGGGACTGAAAATGAAAATGGCCATTATGGAAAATAGTATAGAGGTTTCTCAAAAAACTATGAATAGACCATACAATCCAGCAGTCCCTCTTCTGATTTCCAAAGGAATGAAGATCATCATATTGAAGAGATAAATCCATTCCCATGTTCATTGCAGCTCTCTTTGCAATAGACAAGGTATGGAAACAAAATAATTGTCCATCGACGAATGACTAGACAAGGTAAATGTGGTATATATACACCGTGGAATACTACTCTGCCATAAAAAAGAATGAAATTCTGCCATTTGCAGCCACATGGATGAGCTTGGAGAAAATTATGTGAAGTGAGACAAGCTGGGCACAGAGGGAAAATACCACATTTTCACTCCTAAGTTGGAGCTGAGAGAGAACAAAGAAAGGGAAAAAAGACCACAGTGATGTGTGGGACTGGCAGAGGGACAGAACAGACCTGGGGTTGCTGAAGGTGGGGGGAGGGAAGGATAGGGGTTTTGGGGAGAGTTTAGGTGGGTTACAGAGAGAGAAACTACAATTTGAGGTGGTGGACATGCTGATAGTGTTGATCTGATCACCATATTTTGGGCACAGGAGCTGATGGTCAGCTCTGTGCTCCATGAATATATATAATCAATAAATATAAATAAATAGAAATTTTTTAAAAGGCAGATAGGAAGAAACAGAATAAAAGTTTATTATGGAATTTTACTGTAAAAAATGAGCAATTTAAGCAGGGAGTAAATTTTAACTGAAAAACCATGGTTACAGGTATCCAAATTTAAGGAATATATATAGAGATATGCCTCCTTCTTAAATTGGGCAAATATGGAGGGATGGCAGGTGCGGGGCAGATTGAGGAACCTAATCTGCTTCTGGGCATTTTAAAAGTTAATGTTGCAAGAGTAGATTACATCAGTGCTTGTTTTATTTATTTATTTTTATTTTATTTTATTTTGTCGATATACAATGTGGTTGATTATTGTGGCCCATTACCGAAACCTCCCTCCCTCCTCCCTCTCCTCCCTCCCACCCAACAATGTCCTTTCTGTTTGCTTGTTGTGCTTGTTTTAATGTGGTATAGTATGAGCCAATGAAGCACGGGTTATTAGTGCTGCTATTGGGAGTTTCAGGCCTTTTAAATATATGGTTATTAAGCTCAAGTAAGTTTTTTTTCTGCTACAGTTATATATTTTAGCCTGAAAAATGTAAAAAAGCTGTTGTGATGGAATTTTTAAAGAGCAGTTCAGTCCCATTTAATGTGGTTTATGATTCACCACATCTACTAATCAGGTCTAGCCCTTACCTAAGTTTTTAGGAAGAATAGAAACATTTTCTACCAATACATAAAAAGCTTAGACGCAGAAACCAATAGAAGAGCTGTCTCAAGTGGTATTTGAGCCAAAGTAGATCATACCATATTTTAAAACCCTGAAGGACATCCACAAAATTTGCCATCACCATATTGAAAGGTACTTCATGTTGCTGGAACAGATAAATCTTGTGTTATTTTTTTCCCCAAATACTTTTTAGTCAGAAAATAAGGTAGTTGCACAATTTCAATATTTATTCAACAAGTAAACATCATGCATTCATTTGGCACCTGTTGTATGCTAGGCATTTAGCTAAGCATGAGGCAGATACAGAAAAAAGTGTACATGTTATTCAAGAGCTGATATATCACTTGAAGAACGAAGACTGACATAATCAACATAATTAGAGAATAATGAACGAAAGTATAATTAAGTGTGTGATGATTTTCAAACTTCAGGGTGCGTATGGAATGATCTAGATTTCTTAGGCCTCAACACCAGATATTCTAATTTAGTAAGCCTCTGACCACAGTAATATTTTAAAACTGAAACTATGCACAAATGAAATCAGTAAGTTTGAGTGCTGTGATCAACAATATTTTTTTAACATCTAAATGAACTAGAGAAATACATAGAAGGTCAGTGAGGCATGGAATTGCAAGTCAAAAAAATAAATTAATTAATTAAAATGTGTTTTGTCTGAGCCAGTAGTTTCCACACTAATCTCTCATACACCCTTCAATGAGGATAATGTTCAAGACCAAGCATGTTATACATCCCTTCCCACAGTCTCACAGTTATTGACTAGGGATGAGTCAGAATGTACCCTTAGCCTCATCAAAATGCAGAATCAAACTTTACACTGGATTGGAAGGAATTTGAAGATGAACAAGGATCTATATGTATGTATATTTCACATTGGACTATGGGCATTCACGTACTAAAACTGGATGATAATTTCAGTATTAGAAGCGTATTTGATTGACAGTCTTAGAGGAATGTGAAAAAGCATCATTTTTAATATCCATAGCTAGTGAATTAGTGTTCCATATCAAACTCATTTACTTATTTATAATCGGGCATTGAGTAATGTGAAATGAGTATATATGATTATTATAAAGCAAAAAAGAAAATAATCCTTAACTTGGAAGACAATGTAAAAAAGCATAAAACATTTTATATCATTTTTCTATCATTTCACTTTTACTTAGGAGTATGTGTGTAAGTGTGCATAGTGAGAGCTAAAGTTAAAATATCTAAACCATTACTCAAATTACATATAATTAAGAATATGATGGAAAACTACCAGTAAATTAAATTTAAAATTAAACAAAGGAATCTTTATAAAGACACATAAATTTGATTGCATTTATTCAACAAATGCCACATTCAATCATAATATCAATAAGTTTCAAAATTTATTAGTTTTTAAATTGCCGTGCACATTTAAAATAGCCAACTTATAAATTAGAAAACATAGTACAAAGATATTATGTTGTAAAATGATATATCATCATCATGTACATGTGCATTATATTGGAATCTTAACTTGTTCAGAATGTTACTAAAATAAGAAAGAATAAAGGTGCTCAGTATTGGTAGATACCAAGACATATACACATGCACATTAGGAATCTATAGCAAATTGGGTTATTATTACTGAATAAGAGAGACAGAATTTAACAAAGTCATTTCAAAATGATGAGAAGTCCATAATGGACTTCTTTTCCTGCTGTCTCTTTATTCAAGAAAATGAAAAAGAAATTGGTGAAAGGAAAGATCAAGTATTGAGCGGGGAAAAATGCATTTTCAAATATAAAAAATGGGAGCTAAGCTACATATTCATAGGGTGAGACTCCTGGAGGAAGGACTATATGGTTTTAAACTGATTAATTCTGTGAACTCACATAGAGTGGGGAGATAGTCAAGACTTGATCAGCATTGCAGAGAGGTCTCAGTCATCATCCAGGGCATTCAGTGATATCAGAAGTGTCATACCTCAGTAGTAGATTAAAATGAGCCTTAAAGTAAAGATACTTTAAAAACAAACAAACAAAACAAGACAAAACAAAATAAAACATATACTCTTTACTGTAGTATCAAAACCATGAAGTAACAGAATACATGCAGACCCAATACACTAAAAACGATAAAACATTGCTAAGAGAAATCTTAAAAAGAACTAAGTAAATGGAAAAATACACTTTTGTAAATAGTTCGGAAAACTCAATAGTTGTTAAATGGCATATTTCCCCAGATAAATAAATTCAATGGAATCTCAATCAAAATCCAGCTGGCTTTTTTATATTAATTGACAACCTTATTCCAAAATGTACATGGAAATGCAAAAATCCTAGAAAAGCCAAAATTGTTTTGAAAAAGAACAAAGTTGGAAAACTTAAATTGCCTAATTTCAGTATTACCAAAATGCAACAGTATTCAAGAAAATGTGAGTATCACCTTTAGATGTAGAGATCGGAATGGAACAGAATAGACGATCCAGACATAAACCTACACAACATGAGCAATTGATTTTTTTGACAAACATATCTGCACTAAGCTAAATAATGGCCACCGAAAGATATTAGGTCTTCATATCTAAAACCTATACATCTTAGCTTACAAAGAAAGGATCTTTGCAGATGTAATTGAATTAAGAAGATCTGGGTGGGTTCTAAATCCAGTTTAGGAGAGAGGAAAGAGATTTGACGCACACAGAAGAGGAGGCGGCAGTGTGACCACAGAGGCAGAGATGGAGTGATATGACCTTAAGTCAAGGAACGCTGGCAGCCAGCAGAAGCGGTGATACTGATTTTTTGCTTTTGGCCTCTCAAATGGTGAGAGAATAAAATTTTGTATTTCTAAGCCACCCATCTTGTGGTAATTCGTTATAGTAGCCACAGGAAACTAATACATCATCAAAACAATTAAAAAGTGAAAGTATTTTTTCTCAATAAATGGTGCTTGAACACAAAGAACTTATATCCCAGAATTATAAATTTTCTATGGAATACATAATAGAGCACAATGCATGCTTATTAAATAAAAGATAAATCAGTGAGTGAATAAATTTCCTTTGCTATGTAACTTAAACTAACATTCAAATTAATAAATTGCTATGTTACTTTATTTTTAGCAAGTAACAGATGAAAAGATCTGTTACTAAACTAGTTCATTCTCACCAATTCTTACTCTCCAAATGTATTGAGTTGGGACATTTACTGTTTTCTCCAAAATCAAGGGTTGATGTTTGTAAATTATAATTATTTGATACTGTGTTTTCTTTCTTAATAGAGTTAGATTCTTAGTACATGTTCATTTACGTTCAAAATATTCCTGTGAAATAAGGTGGTGCATAGAAGATGTAGAGTTGAAATTTTTTTCTGTTACAAATTTTATACCACGTCGTTATGAAACCAAAGTAATTGATAATTTAGTTAAATTGAGTATGAAACTGTTCTTTGTCTGATAGATTAGTCAAATTTGTTAAGTCTAGCATTCCCATAATTGTCCTCACTTTAAAAATCATCTATGAATGAACAATAAACTTGTTTTAAGGAAAACATTTTTCACAGATATCAAAAAAATTGCTCATTAGCAATTATGAATAATTATTGCCAGAAATCAGCACATCTTTTAGGTATGCAATCAGAATAAAGGTTGGGGTGATTTTAGCAATGCAGTTTCTTGGAACTCACCTCGGACCTACTAAATCAGAATGTCTAGGTGTTGGAGCCTTAACCTGAATTTTTTAAAAAGCTGCCAGGCTATTCTAAGGTGCATATATAAGTCATAGAATTTTTGATCAACACCTGGTGTCACATTATTATGGATAAATATTAATTAGTTTCAGCCAAAATCATTTTAGAACACATGGAAAATACAACTTGCTCTATGATTACTAAGTGATCCCAAACCAGTGATTCTCCAATATCAGTAAAAAATAAATATCAGAATTCTCTGGGTGTTCTTATATGGAACACAGATTCCAAGAATCCACCCCAGGTTTAAATTAAAAGAATCTCTGGGAGTAAGCCTTAGAATTATGCATCTTAAAAAAATGATTTTCTCTTGTTTAAAAAAAGAATCTGAGTTTAAAACTAGCTGCAGAGTTTGGAGCTACTCCCTTACATGGTAAGAGTGACAAAAATTAATATAGGACTTGCTGAATGGGTAGTCAGGAGGTCACAGAGAAATTGCATGCTGCTGTCATAGGTGAAGAATTACAACAAATAAGACCAAAGCATCAGCACATATCTTTTCTTTAGAAGGACATGATTATACCAGGAAAAAAACCAAAACTGAAACCAAAATAGATTTCACGCAGGGTGAGGCAAAGAAATCAGTACATAGAACAACAGCTTGAACGAGCATGTGAAATCTACCTGCTGTCATTTCTGTAACCAAGATTTAGCTGAAGACCAACACATTATGGGAGAAAAATACATTTAGTTTGAATTTTAATGTTGATTTTATCAGCCGTTTCTTAGTTGTCAACATTTGGATAGCAGTAAACTTTAAATAGTTTAATGAATATTCTATCAAAGGATGTGTCACTCATAGAATCTCTAGAAGAGCCAGCAACCCCAGCAGGCATAATCTAAGCATCACACTCTGAGGGCTTCTGCCATCAGGACACCCGGGCTGCATAGGTAGGACAGCTTTTATTCATGATCTTGGGGTTGGATGCCAGCAGCAGTGTCCACTGTTCCCCAACCCACCTCCACCCCTGCAATGGTCAAATGTTCTACCAACCCCCTTGCAATATATTATATTCTGTATACTTTCCTGTCTCTTAAATAGTGTGTGAATCTGTTTAGAAAATAATATATCTTACCAAGGTTTTGGATCATCTTTAATTCCATTATATTTTGCAGCATATTCTGGGCTTCTTTTTCTTTTTCCTATTTGAATACTTCCTTCAAGAGTGTTTTTATGTGTGTGTCAAACTTTCTGTAGTGGTCTTTGTGACAATGTTTATGCTCTACCGTGATTTTCCAGGTTCATTTTTTACCATAACTTACCTATTAGAGTTTCGCTGCGGGCTAATGCTGAACTGTTCTCTGCTGGACCACAGAAAGATTATAACCTTGCCTGAATTCCTCATTCCTCCCCTTACCTGTCCTGTTTCACCCACTTCCTTACCAGTTTCAACTAGAATCATTTCCTTAATAAATCACTCACAAAGGAATCTTTGTCTCAGGATCCACTTCAGGAATTGTAGCATAAGTGACTTAGGCCTTGTGAGATGGAGAAAATTTGTGTTATTTGGAAGAAAATTTAGTGCATAAAGTACTCCAGGCTCATTTTTCCCTTCTGCATTCTGCAAATATTCCTTTAGTATCTTCTGGCATATAACATTGCTGTTGAGAAGCCTGAAGCAGTTTCTCTTGGCCCTTTATGGGTGATTGGTTTTTCTTCTCTCAGAGCTTAAATTTCTTATTTTGTTTTTGATATATTTTAAGTTTAATGTATCTAGAACCCCTGATCATTGCAATAATAAATTACAATTTGTAGGACCACTCTGAATCCATTTAAAAATGCCTAAGTAAGGGTTTTATTAAATAGTGAAGTAAAAACACACCCATTTAAATATTAGAATGTGCTATAGTAGACCACAAATTATTTTAATGACTTCAGCCCTTCTACAGGGATTCTTTCATTATGCAATATTCTCTAAAATAAATAATAGTGTAAATTTTAATTAGCTGAGGAATATTTAATATTTCTAAGGGAGAAAGATTTGGAAGTAGACGGCACTAGTACAACATGTAGCTTATTTCACACAGCAATTTAAAGCTGTTATCTATATCTGATTAGAATGTAATAAAGTACACCTAGGCAAGCATAAGGTGCTAACTTATTCCCAAATTTTAGATTTAAAAAGCATTACATTATACTCAAAACGAGAAAGAAAAAAAAAAAACGAAATTGGAGAACTCACAACACTCAATATCAAGATTTATTATGAAGATACAGTAATCAAGACAGCATATTGTTGGGAAAATAATAGACATATGGATCAATAGCACAGAATAGAGAGCCCAGATATAACCCCACACATATATAGTCAGCTGAGTTTTGGCAAAAACAAGACAGTGATTTAATGAATAAAAGATCATTTTTTCAACAAATGGAGCTATAGGACATTCATATGTAAAAAAGAAAAAGGAACCTAGACACAGATCTTCCACTGTACACAAAAATCCTAAAATTCATATGAAATTACAAAAGATCCCAAATAGCCAAAGCAGTTTTGAACAAGAAGAACAAAGTTGGAGGCATCACACTTCCTGATTACAAAACATATTAAAAAGCCTCAGTTAGCAAAATAGTATGGTACAGGTACAAAAACAGACATATAGACCAATAGAACAGACTAGAGAGCCTGGAAAAAAAACCTGTGCATATACAGTCAACTGATCTTCAACAGAGGTGCCAAGAATATGCAATGGAGAAAGAGTGGTTTCTTCAATGAATGGTGCAAAAGAATGAAATCGGACCCTTATTTCATACCATACACAAAAGACAACTAAAAATGGATTAAAGATTTAAATGTAAGACCTGAAACCATAAAACTCCTAGAAGAAAACAGGGAAAACCTTCCGGACGTTGGCTTTGGCAATGATTTCTTAGCTATGACACCAAAAGCAAGGTAACAAGAGCAAAAATAAACAAATGGAATTACATCAAACTAAAAATTTTCTGCACAGCAAAGGAAACAATCAACAGCATAAAGAGACTATCTATGGAATGGGAGAAAATATTTGCAAGCCACATATCTAAGAGTTAGTATCCAAAATAAATGAGGAACTCATACAACTCAATATCAAAAAGCAAATAACTTGATTCAAAAAATAGGCAAAGGACCTGAACAGACATATTTCCAAAGAAGACATACAAATGGCCAAAAGGTGTATGAAAATGTGCTCAACTTCACTAATCATCAGAGAAATGCAATTCAAAACCAGTGGGAGATATCACTTCACACCTGTTTAGGATGAGCATTTTGATTAAAAACAAAAAGAAAACATGTGTTAGTGAGGATGTGGAGAAAACAAAAACTTTGTATACTGTTGGCAAGAATGTAAATTGGCACAGCAACTATGAAAAACAATATGGATGTTCCTCAAAAAGTTAAAAACAGAACTACTATGTGATACAGCAATCCTACTTCAGGATATATATCCAAGAATTCCCTCAAAATGGACCATACTCCTAAACATAAAATCCAAAACTATAAAATGTCTATTAGAAAACACAGATGACCAGACAGGTGGGTTTAATTTGGTGATGTGTTTTTAGGTATAATATCAAACTCACGACCGATGAAAGAAAAAAAAAGTGACGAGGTGAACTATATTAACATTAAAAACTTCTGTTGTGTGGATGGCACCACTAAGACAATTAAAAGACAAGCCATTGAGTGGGAGAAATATTTAAACACACATCTGATAAAGGGCTTGTCAAAATATAAAAATATATTCTTAAAACTCAACCATAAGAAAAGAAGCAACCCAATTAAAAAATGGTCAAAAGATCTACATGGAACCTGACCAAAAAAAAGATATAGAGAAAGCAAGTTTTCATACAAAAAGATACTTAATATCATATGTTAGTGAGGAATTGCAAATTAAAACAACAATGAGATACCACTACATAACTGCAATGGCCAAAATCCAAAAAGATTGGCAATACCAATTCCTGGCAAGGATGAGGAGCAACAGGAGCTCTCAGTCGTTGCTGGTGGGAATGTAAAATGCTACATTACTTTGGAAGGCAGTTGGCAGTTTCTTAGAAAATTAAAGATATTCTGATCATACAATCCAGCAATCAGGCTCCTAGGTATTTACCCAATTGAACTGAAAATGCTTGTTCATACGAAAACCTTCTCATACTATTTTTAAATAAGTTTTTTTAGTAACTAAAATTCCAAAATGTTGAATCTTCTTATTCTATTATTCGAAGATATACTATGTTTACGTCTTTCCCTGTGTGCCTACTCTTGATTTTTGTCACACATATGGTATGTCAATATTTTAGAGGTTATTTTCCTTGAATAAAATTGCAATTATGCACTGGCATTAGTTACATGCAGTCTAACAACAATTTTAAAATTTTCTTGCTTTCTTCCATAATTTATGTTGACTAAATTCACATTTCTCATGTAGAACCATGTGAGAACAGGGCTAGGTGGCCATGCTATGACCAGCTACTCAATGAAGCATTGTCGATGTAGAGATACTTTCATTATTTTCTTGCTGTTGCTATTATTACTAATTATTTTAATTTTATGACTCCAAAACCTTATAAAAGTAAAAAGATGCATTTTTATTGAATGCATTGAAAAGCACCATAACTCTCTTTTGATGAGCACTAGGTGGATAATATTGAAACAGGGATACTAAGCAGTAATCACATAGAGATTATTGTTTTCTAAAGGATTAAGGCGGGTAGTACATCTCAAGACCGTCATGTCTGTCCTAATCCTTGAATCTTAACCAAGAGTTACAGTGAAAAAAAAAAAGTTATCTCTCTGTTTGATTCACAGGTCCAACCTAGGTTTTTGTTTTGTTTTTCTTTTTCTTTGGGGGAAAAAAAGAGGAAAAGAAATAGGATTAATTCTTATAGCATTGGGAAAGCTTCAAACATGGTAATGTGGTAGATTCAAAAGTTTTTAATTGTCTATGTTTTTTATTAAATAAGTAGCCCAATTATTTTTATTCATTATATCAATATTTAAAGATAATACAGAGTCACAAGTGTTAGTTTGTATTGTCACTCCCTTTAATGATATCAAATATGTCTTATATACTAGAGAATAAAGTCCTAATTCTTTAACTTAGCATCCCAAACTCTTCTCATCAGGTATCTCTCATGTCTATATATGTCCACCTCCTGTTATTTTCTCCATTCTCTACACACAAGTCAAATTGGAGTCTTTACTTAAAGTCTATCCACATAAATTAGCTCATTGCAGATGTCATCCCATATCACAATTAAGAAATTAAGAACCAGCAAGTTTAGGTACCTTGTCCAGAGTTGCATAGTGAGCAAATGGCAGAAAAGACTTGGGGATGGTCTGTGTCCTCCTCTTCAGGGTTCATGTTATCTCTCCACACTGACCTCCAGAGGAGCACGTACCACTTTAGCTCAAGTCTTTGGTGATGCTCTAGCCCAAGGAAGGAAGCTGTGAGGGACGAAGGATCCATGGTATCAATGTGAAGAGAAAACGTATGACATACAAGGAGCTATAGGCATCTTCCAAGTAATATCATGAAAGAAACTATTAATTTTTCCCATAATCATTTCTAATATTGCCTTGACCTGCTGTTTTTTTCCTCTTTCATTTGGGTTAGGTAACTAGATTGGGTTAGTCATTCAAGTAACCCTATATTTATGTTAAGGAATTTATTTGGTTAGTCATTCAATGGAATGATTGTACATCAGAATTTTGTTTTTCCCTAAATACAACAATCTGGAGCCTACTTGTTTTTTCAAATATCCAAAGAAAAAAATAAATCACAGTGGAATAATGTTCTTGTTTATTTCATCTATATGCCATTCTGCTCCAAATGTCAAAATATTAGAAAGGAAGTCTGTGAACAAGTTTAATAGGAGCTCTTCTTTTTAAGTCCATTCTTAGTTTCCATGAAAAGACACTGTGACTAGTACCTGTTTTTTCCTTCCTACTGTAATAAATTATCTTCACAAAGGGCAATGTAGGTTGTGTTATGATATTCTTCCCTCCTTCTTCTTCAGAGGAAAGGTGAAGGAATTCTCATTAATCACTACTTCAAATTTCACATCAAAGATCTTTTTACCAATTATAAGCGCATGTGGTTTTTAAAAAGAAATATTGCTCTTTTGTCATGCCTCGTAGTTTTGTACCTCTTGAGAGACATTCATGGGTTATTTGTGAAAGAAATTGTCTCCAATGCTAAGTCAGTAGAAAGTCTCTGTATTATGTCCTCAAGCACTAAAGAAAATCTTATTCTGAGTATTGACAGTTGCCCTGTGTTTTCCACTTCGAGAAGGAAGTAAAAATGAGGAATGTGGGTGACATACTGGTGACCAAAGTGTCTTCCAGTTACACCACATTGATTGCATCGTCAGAGCACCAAGCACCTGACCTCCTCTTCCTCTTGCCATCCAGAATCTCTCAGAGTGGCTCTTTGGACTGCTGAGTTATATCTTCCTCCTCGCTACCTGTGAGCATCCTTTTCTTTTTCCTTTTTTCTTTTTTTGTCATTCCAGTAATCACTGAATGGCTAGAATGGTCTCTATTCCTCTTCCTGTTCTTGGCTGCAGACTTTCCTGGCATCATTCCAGATCCTTCCTCATGTTGCTCTGGCTCTTCTGCTCTTCTTCACCATTAAATGCATGAGAGTGGGTGGGAAGTGTCCTCTCCCATTACCTGTATGACACTCATGACACTGTAACTATGAGTTGACTCTGTGATCTCAGTTTCTGTGTATTTTTTATAATGTGATATTTTTAATGTGACTGACTCACAGAATTCATTACCACTTTCCCATTTTTATGCTACCCCTTTCTCTCTCCCAAAAGCCAGTCACAGGTTTCCTAGTGAATTTTATACTAAGGTAAGGATCTGACAACAGATTTGAGTATCTATGATGGATGTTGCAATGAAAATCTTTACTCAGTTTTAAAATCCAAGCTCATTCTAATATCATGTTGAATGTATGGATCTCCAATTTGGGCTCACTAACCATGATCCTCCCCTAACTTGACATCCCCTTATATAGCCTGGGATAAGCCATGATTCTCCGACTGCTGGAACAATCTGTAGGCCACTCTAAGCATAAATGTCTTCAGTCATTCTGTCTTAAATGGGTTTACTATATTCAGCGCAGCCCACCTCCAATATTATTAGCTGATCCACCTCAAACTATACATGCAAAACACAACCTAAGTTGACTTGTTCTGAGTCAACTCTGCAACTTAGGGTAACCTTACACTCCCTCTCCAAGGAATTTCTTGCTATATTCGTCTTCTATGACTTCCTTATGTCTCTGTATCCAAGCTATCAATCCAGTACTTCTGGTTTGTTGTCTATCTTCTTCCGGCTTGGTATTTTTGTACTGCAAAACCAGTAACTATTTACCAATTATGATTGAGTTCTCCTTCTGTTAAAATGTCCCTACAGAGACTTCTGACAAAAGGGATCAACATGTTGGATTTTGAACATCGAGCCATTGAATAGCTCTGGCTTCAGAGTACCTTAGGGGTCCATGTTCCTCAACTAGAAAGATATATCCAAACATGATCAAATATGCAGTGTGGGGTCCACGTCCTGGTATGTTGGCTATTTAGTGCAACAAAAAATATGTGTGATCTCTATAAGCTACAACTCAGAAAAAAAAAAGAATCAAAGGTTTTAAGTGCTATGATATAGTACATATTAAGTTGTTAAAACAGAGTTTCCAAAGTACAGTGGTGCAAACAAGACAGAAGCATATTTATCTCATATATAATAGTCTAGAATTAGTAAGTAATCCCAGACAGCTCTGCTCCATGGACCCAGGCTCATTTTGTTGTGGGTTCTTAAGACTTCTATAGTGACATTCATGCCTGCCTGTTCAGAGATAACTTGCTGTGATATCTACATTCTGGTCCAATGAATAGGAAGGAAGAGAGGAAGTGGAGCAAAGAAAATTTCTTTATAAAGGATCTGACCTGAAAGATACATCCATCACCTATGATCATATTCCACAAGTTGGAGCTTAGTCATATGGCTGACCCAAGATGCAAAGGAAGCTGGAAATCTACTTTCTAGCTAGAAAACCATGTGTCCAGCAAACATGCAGGAGCGAGGCCCTAGAAGTTCTTTTAAAAAGTTCTAAATTTGCTTACTTATAAAGAAGTAAATAAAAATGGATACTGAGGGAAGTTAGCCATGTCTGCCATAGATGGATATCTGTGCCATTCAGAAAAAGTGGGAAAAATCAGTCCATCTAAACAAAGCACAATCTTGTATCATGGTGATTTGAGATATTTGCAATGTGCAGTAGAATTCTTAGTACTTGAGATCGTAAGTGGTTCTTAACTAAAAGCGAGGAGAATTATGGGGTACTGCCAGTAATTTGTTACCACACAATAAAAAAAATGCCAATTTTGAGAAGATTGATGTAAGTACATCATAAAGGTTAACTTTATCTCTGATGCCTGTTCTTACTATTTCTTAATTAAATACCTTCAATAATATTTAAACTATATAAATAGTCAAATTTGGCAACAATACTATAAAATATAGATAAGAGAAGAACATATGTTGAAATCTGCAATAGATTGAGAAGTGTATTTTTGAAACAGAGCAATGAAATCAGCCCAGTCACTCACCTTAATCCCCCCACACATATGCAAATGCTCAAGACAACAAAGACAGAAAATTTGGCCCTGAGTTTCTTGGAAGTTAACTTTTAAAATATTAAGTCAGTTGAATCATAAAATCTTTAAAATCGATTGCTTCAAACTGAATCAATAACCTTCTAGTTATACTGAATATTTATCAAAAAGAAACAAGAGGAAATAAATTATAAGTCCATTTTTATCACTCTGTATCAAGTTCTTTACTGATTGGTAGATGCCTTGCCCTTCTGAAACATCCTGGTTCTCACAGGAAAATCCTAATGTTAACAAAATGAATCTTTGCTTTTCATTTGCTGAAAAAATGTATTGGGGGGAAATAATACTTCTTATTCTACTGCAAGGTAGTTGTCACAAAGAAAAACAAAGAATAGGAAATAAGGAATGGTAGACAGTAAATGTGCTTTTGATTTCTATTCCCTGTCTACTGAAGAACTGAGCTGAAGAATGGGTCTGATCATTTTCTGTAACAGCTAAAGATTAATTGTGAAAATCCTGGTGGCAATTTATCCATAATCAGTCTCAATATTTATGCTAGAGGATGGATTAGAAATTCATTCTAAAAGGAAAGTGCTGGAGGAGTTTCAAGATGGCGGCGGCTGCGGCGGCTGGCGCGGAGTAGCTGAGGTGGAAAAGGTGGCCACTGGGCCTCAGGCAGCCGGGAAACTTGTGGACCTTCCTCTGGCCATCTCTTAAGGGAGGACTGCTGCTGCTGGCCGGTCGTAGGGGCTCAACGCCACTTTGCCCCCGGCAGGAGAGGCTGCCTCATTTACAGGCAACAGCTTTGAAGTGTGGAGCAGGAAAAGAACTGATTCTTAGCTGCAAAAGTGAGTCTTGAAACAGGGAACACGGCGCCAGGGCTGCTGTGGATGCAGCCAGGTTCCCGGAGGCTGGGGCCGCGCTGAAGGCGGCCAGCTGCCCTATTCAGGATTCGAGGTTTCAGGCCGGCATTAAAGAAGATTCCTGGGAGCGCCCGAGCGGCGCCGCGACTGAACAGCCCGAGGCGGCAGCGCCGAGAACACGGAAGGCAACAAACCAGAGACAGAGCGAGCGCCCGACCTGGCACAGCACTGTGAGTGATCCCTGGCACAGCTCTGTTCGGGGGGTGGATGCCCACGCGGCTCCCGCCTGCACCACCAGGCCACTCATTGCCACGGTGCTGCCTCCATTTTCCCAGGTGCGGGCAGCTCCGCCCTGCTCGGCCATCACTGAGCCCATTTGCTTGGCCTGGCGCGGGGCTTTCCGGACCCTGCGGGCCGACCTCCTCTCCCACTCCCTCCGCGGTTCTCTGGCAGGGCTGGGGGTGTGGGGCGTCCCGACCAGTTTTGGGAGGGCTAGGAAGTACGGGCAGGCCGACTGTCACTCCACCACACCCTGGACTCCGGCCCCGGTAAACTTCCTGTTACTGGGAGGCAGATACCATCTCTGCGACCACCAGTTTGGAAAAAAGCCTAACGAATTTCTGGTTGGGAATAGTGTGGTAGGAGAGTTCCCAGGTCCGCTTGAACCTGCCGGAGAGCAGGCTGCAGGCGGGCACTAGACTCGGTTTATACCGGGGGGATACAAAGGTGAACAAGACCGGAGAAAGATCTACACAGTGCTACAAAGGCACCCAGAGAGACCGGTCGTCTGTGCCTAGCAGAAACCTGGTAGACTTCCTGGGCGAGGCGGTGCTGAGCAGGGTCTTGAAGGCCCAGCTGATAGACGAGGGGTGCAGAAGACACGCCCCAGCCCAGCACAGTGTGCACAGAGGGGGGAGACGTGCGGCCAGGGAGGCGGAGACTCGACAGAAACCACACACCCTGTGGGGTCGCCACTGCACGATCTAACAGCCTGGGCCAGAGCACACGGAACGGGGAGAAGTACTGTACAGAAAGTGAAAGCTCAACAGAGATCACACACCCTGTGGTACGTGATCCACCAGCCCAGCAGAGTACAAGCTGACTAGAAAGGTGGATCCCCGGAGAAGCCCAAGACCCGAGGCAACCACACACACAAGACACTAGAGGCCAACTGAGCAGTCACGGCGGGAGCCATACCAAATTGGCAACCACAGCAACATCCTAGTTAGTCATTAGTCTTAAACCGGTGGACTGTGAAACCCCCTGCCACAATGAATAAACACCAAAAAAAAGACACCAGAAATACAAAAAATCAAGAAAGTACACCACCAAAAGTTAATAAATCTCATACTCTAGATCCTATAGAACAAGAAGACCTTGAAATAACTGACAAGGAATTTCGAGTGATAATTCTAAGGAAACTGAATGAGATACAAGAAAACTCAGCTAGACATCATGATGAAATGAGGAAAAGTATACAGGATCTGAAAGAGGAAATATACAAGGAAATCAATGTCCTGAAAAAAAATGTAGCAGAACTTGCTGAACTGAAGAAGTTATTCAGCGAAATAAAAAACACAACGGAGAGTTTAACCAGCAGGCTTGTCGAAGTTGAAGAGAGAACCTCTGAACTTGAAGATGGGCTGTTTGAAATAACACAAGCAGACAAAAAGAAAGAAAAAAGAATCAAGGACATGGAAGAAAATCTGAGAGAGATATCAGACAACCTCAAGCGCTCAAATATCCGAGTCATGGGTATTCCAGAAGGGGAGGAAAATGGAGATTCCATTGAAAACATATTCAACAAAATAGTGGCAGAAAACTTCCCAGGTATAGGAAAAATCACAGATCTTCAGATCCAGGAAGCTCAACGATCTCCAAACGTATTCAACCCAAAAAGGCCTTCTCCAAGACATGTCATAGTCAAATTGGCAAAACTCAGAGACAAAGAGAGAATCTTAAAAGCTGCAAGAGAGAAGCGTCAAATCACCTATAAGGGAGCCCCAATCAGGTTAACATCAGACTTTTCATCACAAACCCTAAAAGCTAGAAAGGAATGGGATGATATTTTCAAAATACTAAAAGACAAAGATTGCCAGCCAAGAATACTCTACCCTGCAAGGCTATCCTTCCGAAATGAGGGGCAAATAGTATATTTCTCAGACAAACAAAAACTGCGGGAGTTCACTACCACAAGACCACCCTTACAAGAAATCCTCAAGGGAGTACTGGGTTTGGTTCCTGAAAAATAACTACCACTGCCATAAAAACCTAAGAAAAATCTAAACCCGCTAGTACAATAAAAATGGCATTCGTGAAGAGAAAACAAGCTAACAAAAACACTATCTACAACCTAAGGAACCAACAAACAAAGAAACCAAACAGTAAATCAGAAAGCAAGGAACAAAAGACACCTAAGACAACCAAACAACCAATAAAATGCTAGGAATAAATCAACACCTTTCAATAACAACTCTTAATGTTAAAGGCTTAAATTCCCCAATTAAAAGACACAGACTGGCTGACTGGATCAAAAAGCAGGACCCAACTATATGCTGCCTACAAGAGACCCACCTCACCCATAAAGATTCACACAGACTAAGAGTGAAAGGATGGAAAAAGATTTACCATGCAAACAGAAAAGAAAAACGAGCTGGAGTGGCTATTCTTATATCTGACAAAATAGACTTTAAACTAAAAACCATAAAAAGAGACAATGAGGGACACTACTTAATGATAAAAGGACTGATCCATCAAGAAGACATAACAATCATAAATATGTACGCACCCAATGTTGGAGCAGCCAGATTTATAAAACAAACTCTATTAGACCTAAAGAAGGAAATAGACACTAATACCATAATAGCAGGGGACCTGAACACTCCACTGTCAATATTAGACAGATCATCTAGGCAAAGAATCAGCAGAGAAACACAAGATCTAAACAAGACTCTAGACCAATTGGAATTGGCAGATATCTACAGAACATTCCACCCAACAACCTCAGAATATTCATTCTTCTCATCAGCACATGGATCATTCTCCAGGATAGATCACATATTAGGTCACAAATCAAGTCTCAATAAATTCAAAAAAATTGGAATTATCCCATGTATCTTCTCAGACCACAATGGATTAAAACTAGAAATTAATAACAAACGAAACTCTGGAAACTATACAAACACATGGAAATTAAACAGCATTCTACTTAATGACATATGGGTCCAAGAAGAAATCAAGCAGGAAATCAAAAAGTTTATTGAAACTAATGAAAACAATGATACATCATACCAAAACCTGTGGGATACTGCAAAAGCAGTATTGAGGGGAAAATTTATTGCATTAAATGCTCACTTCAGAAGAATGGAAAGATGGCAAGTGAACAACCTAACACTTCACCTTAAAGAACTAGAAAAACAAGAACAATCCAATCCTAAAGTTAGCAGACGGAAAGAAATCATTAAGATCAGAGCAGAACTGAATGAAATTGAAAACCAAAAAACAATTCAAAAGATCAACGAATCAAAAAGTTGGTTTTTTGAAAAGATAAATAAAATTGACAAACCATTAGCATGGCTAACAAAAAAAAGAAGAGAGAAGACTCAAATAACCAAAATTAGAAATGAAAAAGGCGATATTACAACTGATTCATCTGAAATACAAGGAATCATTCGAGACTACTATAAACAACTATACGCCAACAAATTTGAAAATCTGGAGGAAATGGATAAATTTCTGGACACACACAAGCTCCCAAAACTGAACCGTGAAGACGTAGAAAATTTGAACAGACCAATAACAATAAAGGAGATTGAAGCTGTTATCAGAAGGCTCCCAACAAAGAAAAGCCCAGGACCAGATGGATTCACAGCAGAATTTTACCAAACATTCAAAGAGGAATTGACACCGATTCTTTACAAACTATTCCAAAAGATTGAAACGGACGCAAATCTCCCAAACTCATTCTATGAAGCAAACATCATCCTGATACCAAAACCAGGTAAAGATATAACCAAAAAAGAAAACTACAGGCCGATATCCTTGATGAATATAGATGCAAAAATCCTCACTAAAATACTAGCAAACAGAATACAGCAACACATACGTAAAATTATTCATCACGATCAAGTGGGATTCATCCCAGGGATGCAAGGTTGGTTCAACATACGCAAATCAATAAATGTGATACACCATATTAATAAACTCAAACACAAGGACCATATGATCATCTCTATAGATGCTGAAAAAGCATTTGATAAAGTTCAGCACTCATTCATGACAAAGACCCTCTATAAGTTAGGTATAGAGGGAAAGTATCTCAACATAATTAAAGCCATATATGCCAAACCCACTGCCAATATCATCCTGAATGGGGAAAAGCTGAAAGCTTTTCCTTTAAGAACAGGCACTAGACAAGGATGCCCACTCTCACCACTCTTATTCAACATAGTGTTGGAAGTACTAGCCAGAGCAATCAGAGAAGAGAAGGAAATAAAGGGCATCCAGATTGGAAAAGATGAAGTCAAACTGTCCCTGTTTGCAGATGACATGATCCTATATATCGAACAGCCTAAAACCTCTACAAAAAAACTGTTGGAATTGATAAATGATTTCAGCACAGTAGCAGGATACAAAATCAACACACAAAAATCAGTAGCATTTCTTTTCTCCAATAGTGAACATGCAGAAGGAGAAATCAAGAAAGCCTGCCCATTTACAATAGCCACCAAAAAAATAAAATACTTAGGAATTGAGTTAACCAAGGAGGTGAAAAATCTCTATAATGAGAACTACAAACCACTGCTGAGAGAAATTAGAGAGGATACAAGAAGATGGAAAGATATTCCATGCTCTTGGATTGGAAGAATCAACATAGTGAAAATGTCCATACTACCCAAAGTGATATACAAATTCAATGCAATCCCCATCAAAATTCCAAAGACATTTTTCTCAGAAATGGAAAAAACTATTCAGACATTTATATGGAACAATAAAAGACCACAAATAGCCAAAGCAATGCTCAGCAAAAAAACTAAAGCTGGAGGCATAACACTACCTGACTTTAAGCTATACTACAAAGCTATAATAACCAAAACAGTATGGTACTGGCATAAAAACAGACACACTGACCAATGGAATAGAATAGAGAATCCAGAAATCAACCCACACACTTACTGCCATCTGATCTTTGACAAAGGCACCAAGCCTATTCACTGGGGAAGGGACTGCCTCTTCAGCAAGTGGTGCTGGGATAACTGGATATCGATATGCAGGAGAATGAAACTAGATCCATACCTCTCACCGTATACTAAAATCAACTCAAAATGGATTAAGGATTTAAATATACACCCTGAGACAATAAAACTTCTTAAAGAAAACATAGGGGAAACACTTCAGGAAATAGGACTGGGCACAGACTTCATGAATACGACCCCAAAAGCACGGGCAACCAAAGGAAAAATAAACAAATGGGATTATATCAAACTAAAAAGCTTCTGCACAGCAAAAGAAACAATTAAAAGAGTTAAAAGACAACCAACAGAGTGGGAGAAAATATTTGCAAAATATACATCTGACAAAGGATTAATATCCAGAATATATAAGGAACTCAAACAACTTTACAAGAAGAAAACAAGCAACCCAATTAAAAAATGGGCAAAAGAGCTAAGTAGGCATTTCTCTAAGGAAGATATACAAATGGCCAACAGACATATGAAAAAATGCTCAACATCACTCAGCATCCGGGAAATGCAAATCAAAACCACATTGAGATACCATCTAACCCCAGTTAGGATGGCTAAAATCCAAAAGACTATGAACGATAAATGCTGGCGAGGCTGCGGAGAAAAAGGAACTCTCATACATTGTTGGTGGGATTGCAAAATGGTGCAGCCTCTATGGAAAATGGTATGGAGGTTCCTTAAACAATTGCACATAGATCTACCATACGACCCAGCCATCCCACTGTTGGGAATATACCCAGAGGAATGGAAATCATCAAGTCGAAGGTATACCTGTTCCCCAATGTTCATCGCAGCACTCTTTACAATAGCCAAGAGTTGGAACCAGCCCAAATGCCCATCATCAGATGAGTGGATACGGAAAATGTGGTACATCTACACAATGGAATACTACTCAGCTATCAAAACGAATGAAATACTGCCATTTGCAACAACATGGATGGACCTTGAGAGAATTATATTAAGTGAAACAAGTCAGGCACAGAAAGAGAAATACCACATGTTCTCACTTATTGGAGGGAGCTAAAAATTAATATATAAATTCACACACACATACACACATACACACACAAACCGGGGGGGGGGGGGAAGAAGATATAACAACCACAATTATTTGAAGTTGATACAACAAACAAACAGAAAGGACATGGTTGGGGGGGAGAGGGGGAGGGAGAAGGGAGGGAGGTTTTGGTGATGGGGAGCATTAATCAGCTACAATGTATATCGACAAAATAAAATTAAAAAAAAAAATAAAAAAATAAAAAAATAAAAAAATAAAAGGAAAGTGCTAAGGCAGTCAGTCCATCCTCCAAAGATCTGAATGAACGATCTAAGTTACAAAGCAATAACAAGGGGTGTAAAAGAACCAGAGAACTGAGTGGGAGGACCCGAAAAAGGGTCACCCATGGAAAGACTGCTGGGAGAACTTAAGAGTCTGAAAGCTTTTTACTTACTTTCCCCGTTTGCATGGCCAGCCCAAGACAGTTCTTCCTACAGAGTGTTCTAAGGGCCGAATGGCTTAAGTGTTTTGGAGACATTACATCTTATACTCTTCTGTGAGAGAATTAAAATGAATGTCAGCATACTATAGAATTTGAATAATCCAGGTAAACAAGGTGAGATAGCACAATGGATAAGGGCAAGGTCTAGAGGATGAAAGGTATATGTGGAGTCATATATAATCAAATACATTAAAAATATAATCCATATACAGTCACACTTCACTTAACAATAGGGATACGTTCTAAGAAAAGCGCTGTTAGGTGATTTTATCCTTGTGTGGACATCTTAGAGGGCACTTACACAATCCTAGATGGTATAGCCTACTACACACCTAAGCTGTATGACATAGCCTATTGCTGTGACCACCGTCATGTATGTTATCCATCATAGATCAAAAAGTCATTATGCAGCACATTACTATATTAAGATTGTATATATGTCTCACCACAGTGTAGACAGGGTTTATGGATGGAAGAGTCAGTCAAAACTCTCTCAAGTGTAACCTAGACAAACCTGGAGAAAGAAACAAGAATTTTCTTCCTGTATCTTTCATAAATCATTCTCTTATAATGAAAAGAGCTCTCATAAGCACTCTTATGATACCAAATAGTAAGAAGCTGGAGCTATTCTCTTGCAGACAGTCCTGCAAAATGTTATAAGCATAGGCTTTGAAAGCAATATATCCAAGTTGGAGCCCCACTTAATTAAACATTTAAAAGTTTTGTGGCCTTGAACAAAAAAATATATTTTTGTTTGCTTGTTTTAACTAAAAGTCCATAATTTATTCAGATCTCCTTAGTTTTTACCTAATATCCTTTTTCTATTTCAGCATTCTATCCATGATACCATGTTACATTGTCTTCGTGTTCCCTACGCTCCTCTAGGCTGTGACAATTTCTCTGATTTTCTTTGTTTTTGTTGACCTTGAGAGTTTTAAGAACTCCTGGTAAAGAATTTGTAGAAGGTCCCTGAAATGAAGTCTACCTGTTCTGTTTGTTTGTTTGTTTGTTTTTTCCATGATTATACTGGGGTTACGGGTTTGGGCAGGGGCACCACGGGTGTAAAATATCATTGCTATCACATAAAAGCCATAGTACATTCTATTAATATGATTTCTCTCTGTTGATGCTGACTTTGTTAACCTCGCTGAAACAGTATTTGTCAGGTTTCTCCACTGTATAGTTATTTTATTTTACCCTCTGTTCATATGGTACTCTTTGAAAGAGAGTCACTATGCTTAGCCTGCACTTAATGTATTGAAAATTAAGTCCACTTCTGTGAGGGGAGAGTATCTCTATACACGATTTTGAGTTCTTCTGCACAAGAGATTTGTCTATTCTCTCTCATTTATTTATATACTCATTTATATTTTCATGTATTTATTATATATTATATATAATTATTTATGTTTATTATATATTTATTCATTTATTTTATATTCATCTGTATTTTCATTTATTTACATATTTATATGAGGAAGGACTCACAGATATTTGTTTTATGCTTTGGTTATAATCTAACACACTTTTTTTTTCTTGCTCATATTATTCCAGCTTTGACCTTTAGGAGACCTTTAATGCTTTCACTTGGCTCCTGTGTCCTTTTAACATACCCCCATTGATGTGTTTCTCTTTCTGTGTATGTCCGTGTGTCTGTATTTTAGCAATTACTTTCTGGCACTATAAGATGCTTCGGGCTTATTTTCTATTCCCTCCTTGCCCTAGAATCAGCCAATTCTCCAACAAGCCCTGGTTCCTTTTATTGGAGAATGACACTAAAAAATAAGATCTGGATGCTAGATGTGCTCGCTGGGGCTGCTAGGGAAGTTTTGCTTCTTAGCCCTCTCAGCTGACAAAGAAAGGAAATGTACATAAAAAAAAAATACTTATTTAAAAAAAATAGAGTTGGGCTTTTGAAATACATTTGGTTTTCTTACAGGTCAATGGAGGTTAAAGGGAAACTAAGGGTAATAAAATAAAATCAAAGGACACAGGATTTTATTTCTGCCTCTTCAAAATATTAGATGTTTATTCCCAAGAGAATAATTTAACCCCTCTGATCTAAGTTTTCTTATTTGTATTAGGGATGACATAGCCATTTCTACACACCTCACAGGTATATGGAAAGCTTGAAGTAAGTTACATGTGAAATAACTTTATAAATGTGTACTTAAAATAAGTATAATATATATGCTCTAGAAAATACAAATCTAACTCTTTTTCCACGAGCTTTTTGAAGTATCCTTGTATTGATATTACTTATATTACTTCCTTAACTCTTAAATATTTAGTTAGTTTTTATTGTATAAAATATACTATTTATATGTGCAGAAAACACATATAAATAGTATATTAGTCTCTGTGATGGTCATTGGCATTTAGCACTTTGAATCTTATTTCCCATTTAGTAATTTCTTTACAATAGTCCTACACTACCAGTAGCTGATGGAAGAGTCTTAAGCTTCTAAATTTAAAACATGCCAGAACTACAAGATACTGTGGCTTTCTTAGCTTTTTTCCCATCAAAACTGACTTTTAAAATTTTTGTTAAAGAGAGAGAATAAAACAGACCGCTTTCCATAATGGAGGTGGGCCTCATTCCATCAGTTGAAGTCCTGAATAGAACGAAAGGCTGACTATCCCCCAGCACGAGAATTCTCCTGACTGACAGCCTTCAAACTGGAACATTGGCTCTTACTATTTTTACAGCAGCTTCTGGTCTCACACTAGAATTGAAATGTCAGCTCTGCATATTTTGGGCTTGCAAACTTTTATAACCATGTGAAAATAAAATAAATTCCTTAAATAAATTCCTTAAAATAAATCACACACACAAATACATACACACAAGGGGTCCTTCACAGTTTCAGAGTGTCATGGAAAGATTATATTATCTTTTAATTCCATTTATCCACTAATTTTTTGAAATACTCTCTTATTAATTGGTTCTGTTTTTCTGAAGAAACTTGATTAATACTGTGATAAATACCCAAACACTTATGTATATTTGCATAATTTAGTCATCTTTCTTTCCTTCTGCTCATGTTTTTGTTTGTTTTTTTAATCTCTTAGAAACATTTTGCCCCATAATTTTCACTTCAATCTTAATGCTAACTTGCCATAATTTTAACAATTACCTGTTGAATATTTATGGGACATTGAATTAGTACTTACTTATAGGTCTGGTACAACTAGATTCACAAAACTGATCTTTCTTATAATGGCTTCTAAGAAATTACTAAGTTTTTAGTTAATCAACTGAGCTTTTAGGTTTTTAGCTATTTTGAAAAGTGGTTAGGTTGCAAAATGTTTAAATTGCAATGCTTCCCTAATGGGATTATATAATTTTCACTTCCAAAAAAATGGCTCTATTTATCACAGAAATTCTCTGGATGGTAGAGGTGTTACTTTAACCAGTAAGTGACAAAGGTTTCAGAAAAATAAACTTTCCCAATATCTGGATTCCATCACAGCAATGTCTCATTAAAAAAAAAAAAGAAGTTTATCCTAGCCCCAAATACTTCACCCAGAATTGCAAGTTTTTTTGTGTTGAAGAAACAAATTTAGATTACATGCTGGCTTTCTGGGAGTACCTTGGCCTGTTTATTTATTTATTTATTGGTTATGAATATTCATGGAGTACAAAACTGACCATCACCACCTGTGACCAGGACATGATGGCCAGATCAATACTAGCAGCATAACCTTGGCCTCTTTAATGTGGTTCTTCAGACATGGTGGAAAATTGTCTATAATTCCTTTGTCAAACAATCCCACATGGTGAATAATGCTTTTAAAAGGGTAATAAATGAAACAAAGCAGTTCAGAAGAATTCTCTGTCTTTATTAATGAAGGAACCTGGAAATATGGAAAATTGTAATCCTGAAAACTGAAATATCTTCAACAATGTGCAGAGGATATTTAAGTAAATAACATTCAGAGAATTTCTTGAGCTCAAGTTTGCCAATATAGCAGCAATTTGCTCTGTCTCAATTTATTGTGGTCAGTCTGTATAACCCTCATCTAGAAATTGTACCTTAATAGAAACATACTATAAGAAAAATTTCTAAGTGCTTTTACAATATAAACTTCCTTTTTTTTTTTTTTCAACTGCCCATGGAAATCAAAGTCTTTCTTTTCTCTTCTTATTTTGCTTTTAATGGTCAAGGATTGATCCCCACCTATCACCCTCAACCCATGTACACATATACACATTTACACACACACACACACACACACACATACACACACATTTATTTTGTTGCAGTCATTATGAATCCTCTGTTTCAGCTGTCTTCTCATTTGTGTTTCCTAAACAGGTTCCTGATTTTACAACTGATTTTCCCATTGTTCCCAAACTCAGTTTAGGAGATCACACTTTTAGATGATATCAACAGAGGCACATCCGAAATCAGAACAAGGAGAAATTTCTTCTCAATCTTAAAACCGCCTTTCAAAATACCATAAATTGACCATTGCTTATAAATAATAAAGTCCACTTTTTTTTCAATAGATAAAACAGTCTAGCAATCTTTTAGTAGCCTTTCCTTAGGCAGGTTGCACAAGTGTGTGTGACATTTTTTATTGGTTATACCTGCACCTTGTTTTGTTGTAGGTGATGCAGTTGGAAGTCCCTTATTCATTTTAGATAAGAAAACAGGTTTGTGGAGGTTTAGTCACTTGTAAAAGCCACAAAACTAATCAGAGAAAAATCCTATTTTATCCAACCATTTTTTTCTTATATCTTAGAATCCATATTACCTCTCCTCTTGTCCAGGAAGAAAGCATGAGGTGATGTTCGTCTCAATGAGACAGTAATCAGTACCACTCTACAAGTGGGGCTGATTTTAGGTCTGCCTGTCCCAGATACTAGCATGTTGATTTTTGTTATCATTTGGAGTCACATTATCTTAATTTCCTTCCTCTCTTGCTTCTCCCAACCCTCCTTTTCTTTATTGCATACCAACCATCTTATTTGTCTTTCTTTTCCCTTTCTCCTTCCTTCTATCCCTTTAATTTTCTGTATCCATAAATGTAGTGATTATTTAGTGTGTATCTTCAATATATAGCAAAATAATTGCTTAAGAATGTTTAAACCAATTTTGTGCAAAATAATTAAACCAATTTTGTGCTAAATACAATATAAATACATATAATATAAATTTATATACAGTCAATACTCATTTTTAACAGATTTTCTATTTGTCAATTGGCCTACTTGCTACATTTATTTGTAAATCAATTGTTTTTCCAAAAATCAATACTTTTAGCACTTTCATGGATATGTGCTGAGTAGCAAAAACGTTGAGCCACCAGATGCACACATTCCTAGCTGAGTCAACAAGGGGGTGCTTCTTCGCCTTGCAGCTCTCATATTGCAAACAAGCCTCTTTCCCACAGTTTATTTAGTGCCATGTTTTTCACATTCTTTTTGTTTGTGCTTTTAGTTAGCAATTTTACTGTATAAAATTGCCCTCAAGCATAGTGTTGAAGTGCTCTCTAGAGTTCTTAAGCACATGAAGGCTGTGATGTGCCTTATGGAGAAAATATGTGTGTTGGATAAGCTTCACTCACATATGAGTTATAGTGCTTTTGGCCTTGAGTTCAATGTTAATTAATCAATAACATATTAAGTAAGATGTTTTTAACAGAAACACATAAAACAAGGTTATTTATTGACAGAAATGTTGTGACCAGAGGCTAGCAGGAACCTAACCTTGTATTTTCCATAAGAGCAATGGTTCAGTATTTGCTAATTTAGTGTTCACAGCAACTCCAAAGAACATAACTGTTGCAAATGAGAATTGGCTGTGTGTCAAAATCCTTTTATTTTCATTTACTAACCATCAGAGGAGATCTTTGTGGAATATACTATAAAACATATGTACTTCACAGGGCCTAGTTTTCCAAAGCCTTGCAATTTCAAATATTGACCTTGCGGAGGACTGGAAATTTTCCTCAGGCTATAAGTCTCTGGTGTGAGAGAAAGATTTGTGGCAGAGCAAGATTACTGGCTCAAGGACAGACTAGTTACTGATTGTTATGTAAAGATACTGAGAAATTGTTTAAGAAGGAATGTTTGCTAAGATTGAGCTTGTGTTGATAGGATCACTTAATTGCCTTACTGGAATGTCATCTGACTTGTTTCACTGAAAGTTACCAGCCTATATTGTTAAACTAAACCCTGCCTATGTCTCTTCCTGTAACTTTCTGGTCTGGACAATAAATGCAAGAAGAGAACCCCAATTCGGGATTAATTTCCCGAGGAAGGAATCCCTCTTGCTGGAAAGCCCCAGGGAAGTTAACCACTTTGGGGCTTCTCACTGCTCAGAAGAGATGGGCTTTGAGTAATCCTTTGTGTCTCCATCACCCAGGGGAAGTGGGGTGACAAATCCGTGGTGGGGGGGAGGAGCACCACAAAGCAACAGATCTTTATTCATGTTCTGCTGCTAGGTCTAATCACTTACCTAGTGCCTCTAAATAGAAGCTCAGGACATTAACATATATGTACAGTTTTCCATTCTTCAACTTGACTCCCAAACTACTCTTTCAGTTTGGGAAGTCATTTTGATACCATTTAAAAATGGGAAATACCACACATATTGTTGTTATTGTTATTGGGCTATGTATAAGGTACCCATGACTGGTTTCTTCAATTTATTGTTTTAAGCCACTGGGGTGTGAGGTTCTTTGTTATGCAACATTATTGTGGTAATGGATGACTTACATAAGGCTTAACTAACTAATAATGGTTAGCTTTTTTTGAGTCCTTACTGTGCACCAGACACTATTATCAGTTCCTCACACTTATTAAACATGAAAACATCAAAACAAGCCTATGCGTTTGGCACTATTATGATAACTTCATTTCTTAGAGGATGAAGGAAGGCACATCACGAGCATCTGACTTCCATCTGATGGGGACAGCATTTCTGAGAATGCAGCCTTCACAGAAGGCAGAGTCAAGGTGTGCAGAATGACAGATATCTGACAAAGCAATTTAAATATCTGGATTTTGTCATGCTTGAAGCCATTATCTGCCCCTGGACTGTACAACAAAGCAGTGAACTCTCTCTCCCCCTCCTGTTCCTCACTCTCTGCCTTTATTTATTTTTTAAAGTCAATTAAAATTGGAATTTTGGAGTTCTGTTACTGGTAACTGAAGAATCTGATACCTTGGCTCCATCCTTAATGATTGTGCTTTAATTTGGCCTAGTGTAGGACCTGTGCATTGATATATTAATATATGTTCCTCAGGTTATTCTAATGGGCAGTCAAGAAAGTTGAAATGTGAATTCCCAGAGAAAATCACTCTCCTTTTTTCCATCCCTCCGTCTAGATATTTTTTATGCTGATGAAATTTGGATAAAGTATAAATAGGCAAACAAACATAGAAAAGCAGGCTGCAGCCAATAAAGATTTAGTGGAAAAATAAGTGCTTATTGACTGTCTATATGCCAGTTGTTTTGGAGGCACAGGTTTACTGTAGTGGAAGCTATATATATAAAGATCTTACCCTCATGGAATTGACAGTGTCCAAGGGAAAAAAAATAAACAGCAAATGGAGAAGCAGACAAAAATAGTTACAAGTAATATTTTAAATAATACAAGTATGCAAAAGATATCAAGGAGAAACATAGGCTGCCATGAGAACAAATAGCAGAGGCACCCATCTCCACAAATAAAATAGCCAGTAACCAGGAGGATGAGAGCCATTTGTAAAGATAAGATGGACAATTTTAAAGTTAAAAATCAGCATAACAGGACTATTTTTAACTAGTCCCTTATATTTTTATACGTCCTCTACCCTTAGTCAGCCTGACTTGATTCATCAGCAGTCATTTTCCTTAAAAGTTCTAAGAATGTGTAAGTGATGGACACTTAATGTTACTAACGTTGCAGAGCAGGCACCTAGGCAGCCTGTTAATGTTGCCATCCTTATTAGTACTCCCAGACTCTAGAACTCAGGGACTCAACATGTCAAAATAGTACAGTGTTTGACGCATGAACTAATTTGGGCGTATAGCTTATTTCATCAACAGTAAGGCCAGTTAAAAGTTACCATCTTTAAACAGGGAAATTAATTCATTCTGGCAAGCCTGCCATTTTGGACTTATTTCATCAGTTAAGAGTCCTAATATAAGCTGATCCAGAGAGAATCATCAAAACTACTGAATTTATAGTACTGAAGTAACCCATTTTTTCTCTCTTCTACCTTTACCTGTTTTGGAGAGATATTGTGAAGACTTATTGGGTTACTCTCTATATCCATTAAAGTCTATAATAATTTTGAGCCCTGTGAAATGAATTTTACTTCCCCCTGCTTTTCTCTAGTTGGTACTTTATTATAGAGATCGGCTTATGACTTGTATATGAAATGTGGTATTTATTAACTTAATGCTTCACATAAGCTTCTGTAATTATAATTTTTATTAAAAATACCATAAACTAAGGAAGACAAATGACTATTTTTAATTATACCTAGTCAATGGTTAGAAAGCATATAGAATGTCCTTCACTACATGATCCAAAGTTAAATAATTTTTGTTACAATACAATTTTTGTAATTGAAATATAATTGATTGTACATAATTGTGGGGTATAGAGTTGACTATCAATACTTGTGTACAATATGTGATTATCAAATCAGGATAATTAGCATATTCAGTATTGCAAAATGTCGTTATTCTTTGTGTCCATTAACCAATTTCCTGCTAACTCCCTCCCCCTTTCCCACATGTAGCAAGCACAGTTCTGTTCTCTCCTGAAATTCGATGTATTAATGTGATTGTTCTTTATCATAAAGGGGTGTTGAATTTTGTCAAATGCTTTTTCAACATCTATTGAGATAATCATATGGCTTTTGTTCTCGATTTTGTTGATGTGGTGTATGTATCAGATTTATTTGTGTATATTGAAGCATCCTTGCATCCCTGGGATGAATCCCACTTGATCATAATATATTATCTTTTTGATGTGCTGCTGTATTTTATTTCCTAATATTTTGTTTAAGATTTTTGTGTCTATGTTCATCAGGCATATTGTCTGTAGTTTACTTTTTTTTGTTGTATCTTTTTCTGGTTTTAGTATGAAGGTGAGGCTGGCCTCATAGAATGAGTTTGGAAGAGAGGCCTCTGTTTCAATTTTTTTGAATAGTTTGAAAAAGGTTGGTATTAATTCCTCTTTAAAGGTTTGGTAGAATTCAGCTGTGAAGCCATCCAGTCCTGAGCTTCTCCTAGCTGGGAGATTGCTGATTACTGCTTCAATCTTGTTGCTTGTTATTGGTCTGTTCGGGGTTTCTTTTTTGGTTCAGTCTTGGCAGTTTGTATGTATCCAGAAATTTATCCTTTTCCTCCAGGTTTTCAAATGTGTTGGTATATAGTTATTCATAATAGTCTCTAATGATTCTTTGTATTTCTGTGGATTGCTTGTAATGTCTCCTTTTTCATTTCTGATTTTTGTTATTTGGGTCTTCTGTCTTCTTTTTTAAGTTAGTCTAGCTAATGGTTTTTCTACTTTGTTTATCTTCTCAAAAAAACAAACTTTTGTTTCATTGATCTATTGTATCATTTTGGGGGTCTCTCTTTCATTTAGTTCTGCTCTGATGTTAATTATCTCTTCCTATCTATTAATTGTGGGATTGAATTGTTCCTGTTTTTCCAGTTCTTTGAGATATAATGTTAGGTTGTTTATCTGAAGTCTTTCTATTCTTTGATGTAGTGTTTATTGCAATAAACTACCCTCTTAGTACTGCTTTTGCACTATCCCATAGGTTGTGGTATGATGTGTCTATTTTCATTAGTTTCAAGAAATTTTTTGATTTCCTGTTTAATTTCTTCTTGGACTTATAGGCTGTTCAGGAGTATGTTGTGTAGTTTCCATTTATTTGTATAGTTTCTAAAGTTTTGCTTGCTATTGATTTCTAGTTTTAATCTGTTGTTGTCTGAAAAGATTCTTGAAATTCAGTTTTTAAAAATTTGCTGAGACTTTGTGACCTGACATGTGGTCTATTCTGGAGAATATTCCATGAGCTGATGAGAAGAATGTATGTTCTGTAGTTATTGGATGAAATGTTCTGTAGATGAATGCCAGGTCCAATGATCTAAAGTGTAGTTTAAATCCTGTGATTCTGTTTACCTGCTGCCTAGATGTTCTGTCCAATGTTGAAGAGGTGTGTTGAGGTCCCAACTATTATTGTATTGTAGTCTCTCTCTTTAGGTCTAATAGTGTTTGCTTTGTATATCTGGGTGCTCCAATGTTGGGTGCATATGTACTTATGGTTGTTATGACTTCTTCCTGGAAAGATCCCTTTATCATTATATAAAGTCCTTCTTTGTCTCCTTTTATGGTTTTTGGTTTAAAGTCTTTTTTATCTACAATAAGAATATAGAATAATTGTTCTTGCTTGTATTTTGGCTTCCATTTGCATGGTATATCTTTTCCCATTCCTTCACTGTTAGTCTGTGTGTGTCTTTATAGGTAAGGTGAATTTCCTGTAGTTAGCATAGAGTTAGGCCTAGTTTTTAATCCATTCAGCCAGTCTATACATTTTGAGTGGGGGAATCCAATCCTTTTATATTTAGGGTGGTTATTGAAAGGTGTTGTCTTACTCCTGGCATATTATTGATTTTTGTACAATTGTTTTAAATATGTTTTTTTCCTTTCTTTCCCTTTTAGTATTTGTCATTGGTGTTTGTTGGTTTTTTGAAGTGTAAGATAAGATATATAAGGTATATAAGACATACAGTTTCTTTCTCTTTCTCATTTGCATATCTGCTATACCAGTGGGTTTTGTTCTTTCACGTGTATTCATGGTGATGATTATTGCTTTTAGGATTCCAGATACAGGACTCTTTTGAGGATTTCTTGTAGGGCTGGTCATGTGGTGGTGAACTCCCACAATTTTTGTTTGTCTGGGAATATCACTATTTCTCCTTTATTTCTGGGTAGCCTTCCTGGGTACAGTAGTCTTGACTGGCATTTTTATTTTACTCTTAGTGCTTGGAATATATTATCCCATTCTATTCTGGCCTGTAAGGTGTTTACTGAGAAATTTGTTGTTAGTCTGATGAGGACCTCCTTGTAGGTGACTTCATGATTTTCTCTTGCTATTTTTAGGATTCTTTCTTTGTCTTTTATTATTCTCTTCTGAAACTGTGACTTTTTTAAAAAATCAACTCTATCTACAGGCTGCTGTGCTTACATTTTGAAGTTTTTAATTACAAGCAAAATTAAACACTAATACATTCCTAAAATTCTTTTGAAAACAATCTTCAAATTGGCATTTTATTTCTTTAGGAAGAAAAAATACATTAAGCATGTATTTAATTATTATAAGCTGTTTTACTCCATGGTTTATATAAATACACTCATACACATGCACACACACACACTCATATAGACTGAATAATTTTTCCTTTCCACTATTTCATGTTATACCACATTTTCAATTCACTTGAACATAAAAATAAAATGTTGAGGACTCTTTGAAATAAAGTAATTGAATTATTTTATCAGTTTGTTATAGGAAAATATTAAACCAACTCAATAGCTAGCTATCTACAATATTTGATTTCCCCTCATTCAAATTTGGTTGGAGTAAAATAATTGCCCTTCTCTGCTGTTTGTCTGACCTACCAAAATGAAAAAAGAGTAGAGAGTAGAGAGTTATGATTTTAATGGGATCTAGAACACAACCAACGCAAAATAATGACATATTTTAGTCTAATTTTTTTTTTACATTTCTGTTTTTTTTTTTTTTTTTATAATCTGGGAATGCTGTTATACTAGTGACTTCTAAAAATTTCATTTATTTTAATTATAAAAGAAATTCCTGCTTGTCACATACTCTAAACAATGCCACTGCTTACTATTTGTTTAGTATATTCAAACACAAAAACATATATAAAAATACATATTTATATATATAGCTGTCATAATATTGAAACAATAGAAAGTATTAATATACTGAAAGTAAACATTTATGATTATTTTCAATGTATCGTTTTCCAATGCATATTATACTAAATATACACTAAATACTATTCAAAAGTACATGAAGATTTAAAACCTGCTTTCAAATAATTCTAAAAGAGGAAAAGCAGATATTTTTAAAATCCATACAAAAGCATTTTTCTGCATAACAAGTGCTTTTTTTAAAAAAAGAAAAAATTTAATTAGGAAGCTAAAAACACTGACTAATTATAACATCTTCACTTTTTCTCATGGCATAGTGACTCAACAGTCAGAAAACCAAAGGCAAGTAGAAAATTACAGGCTGAGAAGGTAATGAGAAGTCTGTTCAGAACTCACGAACTCAGTTCATGTAATTTTGGAAATGCTCTGTACTGTTTCTGCATCTTTGTTTCCTGCTGAGAAAGCCACTTATTGTACAAATCGTGGAAATTCTTCTGTAATTATGGATCTGGTGATTAGGTCAAGGATATTTAACAAAGCCAAGAGTGGGTCTAGTATTTATTTAGATCATTCATAAAAGACCTTGGTTTTAGAGTCTATAATGTAATTTTTAAAAAAACACAAACATTGTGTAAGAATCAGAATAATTACTTCCATTTGTGGACTATATATGTACTTTTAAATCTGTTTTGTGATGAGTGTATGGAATGAATGTTTTTCATTAAATAGGGCTTAATCCATTTACCACCACCTAAACTAGGTTTAGTTTGGGAGGAGAGGTGAGGTTTGCTAAACTAATCATAATTAGTCAAAAGTGTAGCCTTGCTAGCATTGTACAAAATGCTTTCACATACTACACAATCTCATTTGTTATAACAGCTCTGTGAAGCAGATATTATAATCATATTCATTTCACAGGAAGCTGAGGCTTCAAGAAGTTAATTGACTTACACAAGATCAACTAGAGAGTGGTGAGATAGGAGCATGTAATTACACCTTAGTCCAGCTTCCAAAGCTAAGTAAAGGTATTTTCTTTGATATTATAGATTAGATGCAATTCTTAAAAAGTTTATAGGACACTCCCACTCCATCCAAAAAAAATCCTCGGGCTTCATTATTCTAACTCATCACAGTCTTTGACTGAATTAATGGCCCCAATTCTTCACTGCTCCCAGTATCCCCATTCTTTCCATGTAACTTTGTGATATCATCCCACTTTAAGCGATCTAATTTCCTACTTTTGAGTTCAGGGGTGACTTGCTTTGGTCAATATGATGTAACAGAAGTGACAGTAGCAGTCTGGAAAAATGCTTGCGTGATCGGGCTGGTTTGCTCTTGTGTTTATCCTATTGTCTAGAGAAAGACATACCTTGTGAAGATGATATGAAAAACATGGAGCAGAAGTGATCCAGCTAAGGTGTGTGGCCAAACCCAGGCTCGAACAGTCTCCAGCTGACTGCAAACTCAGGAGCAAACACAGCTGAGACCAGAAAACCTGACATCAAATATAATCCAGAAGTGTCACATTTAAAGCACTCAAGCTCAAAAGAAATCAGTAGAACCTGGAAATATTTGAAAAATAAAATTTTATTGTTGTTTTCCACTGAAGGTTTGTAGATATATGTTATATATAATAGATTATGCAGTAAAGACTTCAAAAATATGGCAAAGATTCAACTATTAATTTCTTCTTTTTGCTCCAGTTTTATCTTTTACCAAGTCTTTCTCTCTCATTTTCAAGACATCAGAAGCTTCTCAAGGACAAAGACACAATCTTCTGATTGTAAAAATGTTCTATGGAGAAATTAAAAAGCACATTTCATGATTCAGAAAACTCTACTGAGTTAAGTTAATGGGAGTAGAGATATTTACTAAACTTCCAGATACTTAGGGTGCACAAATGGGAAAAATGAAAGACTGTGTTCCAGTGAGTTAAAAGAAAAAAAGCTCAATAACGGGGTGGTCTTATCAGTCCCATGTCTGATAAAGAGAATTATCTCATTGGCAAAGATATATTCCTGTGTGAAAGATAACCATATGTACATATGTACAGTGCAAACACAAGCCAAAGGAACAACTTATGTTCTCTAAATAATACAACTTTTCAAGCTTCTTCATATACTTAACATTTCAAACCCTAGTGCTTTTTATTATTAGGAAATGTCTGCAACAACAAATTAGCAAATTTTAGCAAAGAGATCTTTTAATGATCTCTCAAAGGGCAATTGAGTATTTGGTGTTGCTACTGCAGCAGCTGGTAGCCAGCACATACCATCTGCTGCAATTAACTTACAATTAAAATCCTGTAGCTGATCCTACTTTGTAAGTTTTTCAGATGCTTAAAAACCACTACAGAGAAGAAAAGAAGCTGCACAGACTGAGGCAGGTATGTGGGCAAGGTTGAGAGGAAATGTGACTTGAGTGTGTTCTATAGAAAGAGAAGAGTTACCAGATTTGTGTCCATTTTTCCTGGGAGTCCACAGACCTTTCATTGCATACATTTTTCTCTTTTGTACGTAAGTAGAGATATTTTCTCCCCCAAACATTTCAGGACGTGACACCCATCACTTTTCTACTACAACCCTGGGTATTTGGCTGACATTGATAATGATATTCTTTATTGGCCTGTGGAGTATATGACCATGATAGAAAATTTTGACTGTTAGTAAAATTACAGTAGGAGAAAACAAATAGTAATTACAAAAACACACCTTATTTTCTGGTGTTTGGACTCCTAAATTAATCTTCTAAAAAAAAAAGATTAGTATGTGTATAACAGAATACCACAGATTGGGTAATTTATAAATAACAGAAACTTATTTCTCACAGTTCTGGAGGCTGGAAAGTCTGAGATCGAGGTGCCTGCATCTTGTGAAGGCCTTCTTACTGTGTCTTCACATAGTGAATGCCGAAATAACTAACTCCATCCATCAAGCCCCTTTATAAGGGCACCTAATCCTATTTATGAGGGAGGCACTCTCCTGGCCTCATAACTTCTTAAAGGCACTGCCTCTTAACACTACCACATTGGCAAAACCTGAATTTTGGAGAAGAACACTTTAAAACCATAGCAGTATGCCTCTTAAAGAAAAAAAAAAGTTGAACAATACAAAAGTACATTAAAAAGTTGTGGAAAAATATAATTAAAAGATAATATTGACATTTCCATGACCTTTTTGAAGTACCCTAATATTTTTAATTTGCTTTTAAAGAGGAACTAGTTATTCATAATCAGTATCTGTTGAAGTATCTTGACAATAACACTTGTTAATGCTTTGAATTTATTCTAATGGCTATTTTATCCAAAAATTATAATTTTTTACTCCAATATTATTCTTTTTTAAAAAGAAAATATAGCTTTCTGACAAACAAACAAAAAAACCCCCCACAAATTTGTATGCCATTAAATTGATTCAAATGCTTAAATATTTCCAAAAATTGTTTGTTTTTAACATGTTATACACTCCAATACAAGGAGGTTTGCCTTTTTTTTTCTTAAATAGGCAAAAAAATGGAGTCTTCCATTCAAAAATCTTCTCAGTAGCAATATCATATACAGAAACAATAAGAATAATAAAATATTAGAAAGAAATTATAGCAGAGAATATAAAAAGTACAAAATTGCTTGATTTAAAACAATATCCTACAAAATTAAAGTTTATTTTTGTCTCCCAAAGAATCACCCTGAATAAACTTGGTTTAACAAAACAGAAGATTTTCTTGTTTGTTCTTAACTTTTCATTTCTAAAAATTCAATTTCTTTGTATTCGTATTCTCAGACTCATTAGTTAGATCAAAATTGTGGTTGCTCAGCAATCCACATCTTCAGCTACAATTACTCTGAACCAAGCCCTGCCAAAGAAAATGAGAGCTACTGGTGAACAAAACAAGCCTTCCTTTCTTACTGATAAGAACAAATCCCACGTTGAAAAACCCTTTGGTAAGATTCTTGACATTATTGATTACAGGTACGTAAATGGACATTGGTCTCTAGTATAAACTCTGCTTCCCTGTTTGATAATGCAAATAAATTTGATTCAAATAGGCAAACATTTATGAATAAGACCTCAAAGGCACAGGCAACAAAAGCAAAAATAAACAAATGGGATTTCATCAAACTAAAAGTCTTCTGCACAGCAAAGGAACCAATGAACAGAGCAAAGAGACAGCCTACAGAATGGGAGAAAATATTAGCAAACTATACATCTTACAAGGGGCTAATATCCAGAATATCCAGGGAACAGAAACAACTCAAGAGTAAAAAAACAAAGACCCCCATTAAAAAATGGAGCTGAATAGAAATTTCTCTAAAGAAGACATACAAATGTACAATGGGTATATGAAAAAATGCTCAGCATCACTAATCATCAGAGAAATGCAAATCAAAACCACATTGATATATCATCTCACCCCAGTTAAACTGGCTGTTATCAAAAAGGCAGAATAACAAATACTGGAGAGGATGTGAAGAAAGGGGACTACTTGTACATTGTTGGTGGGATTGTAAATTAATACAACCATTATGAAAACAGTATGGAAGCTTCTCAAACAACTACAAATAAACTACCATGTGACCCAGCAATCCAACTACTGAGTATATACCCAAAGGAATAAAAAGCATCATGTCAAAGGGATACCTGCACTCCCATGTTGATTGCAGCTCTATTCACAATAGCCAAAATATGGAGCCAAACTAAATGTCCAATGACAGAAGATTGGATAACAAAAATGTTCTACATAGACACAATGGAACACTACTCAGCCATTAAAAAGTATCAAATTCTGCCACTCGCAGCTATATGGATTAGCTTGAAGATAATTATGTTAGGTGAAATAAGGCAGGCACACAAAGAGAAATGTCGCATGTTCTCACTAATATATGGGAGCTAAAAAAGAAAGAAAACAAAACAATCAAATAAATAATAATAAGTTAAACTGTCAAAAGGGGAGAAGAGAACTGTGGTTAGTAGAGGTGAGAAAAGGGAATAGGGAGGAGGAATGGACACAAAACTATAGCTACATAGGAAAAATAAGTCCCGTGTACAGTCAACCAGAAATCTATAATTAACAATGACTTACTACATGTTACCAAATGACTAGAAGAGAGAAGATCAAATGCACATATCACAAAGAAATGATTGTTTTGCAATGATGAATAGGCTTACCCTGAAGAGATTATCACACGCTGTATACACATATTAAAATATGTCTGTACACTATAAATATGTATGAACAATGTTTCAATAAGAAATGTAAAAAAAAAAAAATCCTTTCCCACATGCAATTGGAATTCTGAAATTTTAATTTCTCCAAGAATTTGCTTGCAATCTTACATTTTTTCTGATTTTACTTTCCAATGCCTTATGTATTATTAATTCCATATACACTTTATTTTTGCATTTTTTGACCATTGCTATCAAAATTAAAAATAAATATTCATAGCATAAAGATTGTATGCATGTTGTGTATGTGCATAGAGCAGATTTTACAGAAGATCTGTGGAGATAAAAGATTTTGTATCCCTGTGTTTCTGCTTCAGAAGCAATATACCTGGCTGATTTTGTGACTAACTTTGCTCTTTTCTGAATGGTTCCAAAATCTGAAACATATTTCCAATTGATGAATTTTAAAATGTGGTTTCCCTGTGGAGCTGTGATGAAAATCGGATGACGGTGTTATATTAAAAGATAGAGCAACAGTTTGCCCCTAACTGTTCTCTTTAACATAACCATCTTGTATTTGCTTCTCTCATTTGCAAAAATTCTGAATATGTCTTAAGAATTTAGCATGCTTGTCTTTACAATGTATTTTCAACGTCGTGATGAGAATGTTCAGTTACATATCAGAAGGAAAGAATTACAAGCAATCAAATCAGCCAAAGTCTGGTCAGCAGGGAATTTGGGTTATAGAATACAAGAAAAAAAAATTGGTTTTACAAAGATCAAAGGCCGCATATCTATTATAATCAAATTACCTCTCTTACATGGAAAGTGTATATTCTATAGATTTAGAAGGAAGCATTCCTTAGTACTTAAGAGCGCATGCTCTGGAATTAAGTTACTAGGTCTTAATTAGCTATAAAACTGCAGTATCTTGGTTGTAAAATGGAGAAAATAATAGTTCTTATATCATAAAATTGTTGTGAAGATTAAAGAAAATAATGCATGGAAGTATTAAGAACAGATACACCAATTATTGAAGAGACAGTCTTCTCCCCAATGTGTTTTCTTGTTGTCTTTGTCAAAGATTAGTTAGCTGTAAGGATGTGGGTTGCCTTCTGGGTTCTGTATTCTATTCCATTGGCCCATGTGTCATTTTTATGCCAATACTGTGTTGCTTTGGTTATCATAGCTTTGTAGTATAATTTGAAGTCAGGTAGTTTCCTGCTTCTGGTTTTATTTTTTTTGTTCAGGATTGCTTTGGCTATTTGGGACTTTTTGTAGTTCCATTTGAATGTTAGGATTTTTATTTCCATTTCTGCTAAAAAGTACCCATTGGTATTTTGATGGGGATTAAACTGAATCTGTGGATTGCTTTGGGTAGTATAGACATTTTCACAATGTTAATTCTTCCAATCCAAGAGAATGGAATATCTTTCCATCTTTTTGTGTCTTCTTTAATTTCTTTCAGAAGTGCTTTGTAATTCTCATTGTAGAGATCTTTCACCTCCTTGGTTAAATTGATCCCTGGGTATTGTATTTTTTTGGTGACAATTGTAAATGGGCTTAATTTCTTTATTTCTCTTTCTGTTAATTCATTATTTGAGTATATATATATGCTACCGATTTGGGGGCATTTATTTTGTATCCTGCAACATTACTGAAGTTTTTAACCAGCTCTAGGAGTTTTTTGATAGAGTCTTTAGGTTTTTCTATGCATAGTATAATGTCATCTGCAAATAGGGAAAGTTTGACTTCATCTTTTTCAATCTAGATTCCCTTTATTTCTTTCTCTTGACTGATTGCTCTAGCCAGTTCCTCCAGTACTATGCTGATAGAAGTGGTGAGAGTGCACATCCTTGTCTTGTTCCTGTCCTTAAGGGGAAGGCCTTCAATTTTTCCCCATTCAGAATAATACTGAATATTGGTGGGCTTGTCCTAAATGGTTTTTCTTGTGTTATTTTCCTTCTATACCTAATTTGTTGAGAGTCTTTATCATGAAGGAATGATGAATTTTCTCAAATGCTTTTTCAGCATGTATTGACATAATCATATGGTCTTTGTCTTTGAGCTTGTTGATGTGATGTGTCACGTTTATTGACTTTTTATGTTGAACCATCCTTGCATCCGGTTTGAATCCCACTTGATCATAGTGTATAATTTTTTAATATGTTGCCGTATTCTGATTGCTAATATTTTGTTGGGGATTTTAGCATCTAGGTTCATCAAGGATATTGGCATACAATTTTCTTTTTTGTTGTGTCTTTATCTGGTTTTGGTATCAGTGTTATGTTGGCCTCATAGAATGAGTATGGGAGAGTAGCATCTGTTTCAATTGTTTCGAATAGTTTGAGGAGAATTAGTATTAACGCCTCTTTAAAAGTTTGAAAGAATTCAGCTGTAAAGCCATCCAGACCCAGACCTTTTTTTGTTGGAAGATTGCTAATTACTGCTTCAAACTCCTTGCTTGTTACTGGTCTGTTGAGGTTTTCTATCTCTACTTGGTTCAGTCTTGGTAATTAATATGTGTCTAGAAACTTATCCATATCTTCCAGATTTTCAAATTTGTTGTCATACAGTTGTTTATAATAGTCTGTAATGATTCTTTGTATTTCTGTAGTATCAGTTGTAATGTCTCCCTTTTCATTTCTAATTTTTGTTATTTGGGTCTTCTCTCTCTCTTTTTTTTTTTGTTAATCTAGCTAATGGTGTGTCTACCTTGTTTTTCTTCTCAAAAAACCAACTTTTAGTTTTGTTGATCTTTTATCTTGTTTTTTGGGTCTCTATTTCATTTAGTTCTGCTCTGATATTAATTATTTCTTTCCATCTACTGCCTTTAGTTTTAGATTGTTGTTGTTTTTCAAGTTCCTTAGGGCATAGTATTAGGTTGTTTATGTGAAGTCTTTCCATTTTTTTGATATAAGCATTTACTATAATAAATATGCTTCTTAGTACTGCTTTTGCAGTATCCCAGTGGTTTTGTTATGATGTATCTTTATTTTCATTAGTTTCTAGGTATTTTTTGATTTCCTGTTTAATTTCTTCTTGGACCCATAGGTCATTCAGGAGCCATTATTTATTTTCCTTGTATTTGTATAGCTTCCAGCATTTTGCTTTTTGCTTATTTCCAGTTTTAGTCCATTGCGGTCTGAAAAGATTGTTGGAATGATTTCAATTTTTTTAAATTTGCTGAGACTAGATTTGTGACCTAATATGTGGTCTATCCTGGAGAATGTACCATGAGCTGATGAGAAGAAAGTGTTTTCTTTAGCTGTTGGGTGAAATGTTCTGTATATACCTGCCAAGTCCAGCCGGTCTAGGGTGTAGATTAAATCCTGTGTCTTTTTGTTGACTTGTTGCCTGGAAGTCCTGTCCCATACTCTTTGGACTTTCAAAAGGAGAGAACTGAACTGAGGCCACCAGATGTGGACATGAGGGAGGGGAGGGTTAACAAGAAATTGATTAAGGACCACAAAAAAATTGATTATATTGTGTAATGTGGAATATACTAGTTATCCTGATTTGAGCAACACATATTACACACAGGTATTGATATACAATGTTGTAAACCACAGATATGTATGATCAATTATGATTGAATAAATTAAATAAATAAATAAAAATTTATAAAAAGAAATTAAAGGAAAAAAAAGAGCAGATATGGAGGAAGTGCCAATAAATTGTAGTAATCTTTGTTTTAAATATTTTAATATGATTCAGGAAATGATGAATAATCTCCAAAGTTAATGTACATTTGGTTTACTCTGCCTGGGTATAATTATATTTTCAAATCTGGATTTATAAAACATCATCTCTAAAGTTACTTCTGAATACTAGATGTGTGGCCTTAGTCATGTAATTTATACCCCCACACCCACCCCAACCTCAGTTTATTCGCTTGTCTTTTAGCAAGATTATATTTCTATGGAATCTTTCAGTTTAAAATTACATAAATTCATTTTGTACTCAAAAATTATTAAGATAGTCCCTGAAGTTATTTATAGTATGTATTTGACACATTTAGATATATATATATATATTCATACATTTTTATGCAAACATTCCCATATTTTATCACAAGGTGCTGTAGTTAATATAATACATAGAATATGCATCACATTACCTTTCTAAAATAACAAATATAACTATATATGAAAAAAATATGGCTCCAAGATTTTTGGATAAGGAATTGTGAACCTCTGCTATGGATGTAGGTAGGGTAATGATCCAGTTTGCCCAAGAAAAGTCCATTTACCCCTATTGCCCTGGCGTAATTGTTAGCATCCCTATTTACACTCAAAAGTATCCAGTTTGAATAATAAATTTATACAGTCACCCTAATAACAAAAAAACACAAGTCATAATTCCTGCTCTCAAAACCATTACCAAATTAATGAGGAGGGAAAACAAAACAACATTACATCAATCAGTTGGAATAATAGCTCTCAACAGAGAGGGCATCGTCCCAGGAGGCATTTTTAGAAATTTGTGTGTGTGTTATAAATTATCACAAAGACTGGAAAACACATTTGCTCTTGGTAAGTAGAGGTAAGTGATACTAGACATACTACAATGTCTAGGACTGTCCCACACTACATGGAATTGTCTCAGTTCCTTGCAAATTTTAAATATTCCACTGGATGAAATCCACTACTAATATAAAGAGGATATACTTTGGTAAAAGATCAAACTGAGAAGTTATTTTCACACACACACACACACACACACACACACACAAATACAATTATCAACAAAAACAGTAAATTAGGAAAGATTGTAGCAGAGGAAAGTTTAAACTGAATAGATATTCCTTTTCAAGTACTGAATTATATACATTTTCTATCTACCCAAGATTCAACTATAATTAAATAAGCGTAACCATAATTAAACTGACCAGTGATATTTGGGTACTGATTCAATAATTATCACTTGCACTAGTATTATATCTATTATTACTGATGATATACCATATTTAACCTGCATACATTAATGTTGACATGGAAAGTATTCCACAAAATAGATCCCCAAATCTGGCAATCCTTGAAAGTTGGGAAAACATATCAAACTTCTTTATAGTCTCCACTTGGAAAACCTGTCATTTTTTTTAGGAAGTTATCCTTTCTATAATTAAGGTAAGTTCCCTTTGTTTCCCATATTCAAATATCTATTACTAATTTTCCCAACGATAGTTTTTATTCTAGAATCCAGCTGTATTTATTATCTTTCACTATCCTTGCTTCTTGTATGGAATGGATTCTCATGTTCACAATTCTCTTAATTGCTCACATTAATTTATTGTTGATGTAATAAACTATTTCGTTATGTCTAAGATCAACATGTCCACTCATTTAAATAAATAAATGCATGTTATTTTGCTATAAGTTATTTCCTTGTATATTATCATTAGATTTCAGTTAGGACATTCTTTAGATAAAATTTTAATAAATTTTATGTAGGTAGGTTAAACTATTTTCTATAAATTTCATTTCATGGGTTACACAGGTTAGTTACAAAATATTGCGTATAAAAAGGAACATTGAATTTCTTGGAATTGTTGAAACACTGGCATACATAAATATATTATAAATTCTTCACTTCTACATTTAAAAGATGCTCAATAAACATTTAGACATGATCTGTATTAAGAAAAAGTTGAAAAAAACCAGTGTGTTCACTATTATGAAAACATCATTATGCTGTACGGTACATTAACTTGATGGACTATCATGTAGCCATTATAGGTTATACTTATGAGAGCTGGAAATAAGTGTATGATACAATATTAAATAAATATAATGCAATTCAAATAATATGACTGTATCACTGTAATTCTGTAAACCTAAATGGCCATATTGAAGGAAATATGCAAAATTATAAATTATATTGAGGTTAGGTAGTACATAGTATTGGATATGCATAATTTTAATATATTAGTATCTCAATGTTAAACTCTTTAATGTAAAGCATTTTAAACAAATTTAAATTACCACTTTGAAAAAGGAGAGATTTTTCTCTAAGTCCATCCATGTTGCTGCAAATGGTGTATTTCATTCTTTTTTAGAGCACAGTAGTATTCCTGGACTTAGAGAAAAATATGTTAAGTGAAATAAGCCAGGCATAGAAAGAGAAATACCACATGTTCTCACTTATATGTGGGAGCTAATATAAATAAATAAATAAACAAATAAATAAATATACAAACAAATAAATAGCAGGGGTGGGGAGACACAACAATCACAATTCCTTGAATTTGTTAAGTGAATAGATATGATATTGATGGCCGGATAGCAGGGAGAGGGAAAGAGGAAAAGGAGGAATTGGTAAAGGGACATGAAAATCAACTACATTGTTTATTGATAGATTAAAGTTTTAAAAAAGAAAAAAGAAGGAAAAATATAACTAGAGTTTTACGGTGACATCAATCAGACAAGAGTCAAGACTTATTGACTACAGAGACTTTACTGACTACAAAACAAAAATGCTACAAGGGGATAGGAGTAGAGTTATGATGTTCTCAGGAGGAATTAGAATCCTGGGTGAGCTCTGCACTGATTGTCATTATCTAGAGCAGAGGACTGCCCAGAGTTTTCAAAGAATTAGGTAAGACTTAATCAGATTCCAAGGGTCAAACACTAAAGGTCAAAAAGATAATGCAATGGATAACGAGGTCAACAACATAGATCCCAAGGTAGTGATAACATCAAAGAGTGTTTTAGGGGAATGTCAGGAACCAACAATGCCTATAATAAAATCCATTATTTTGGAATATACAAACTTCCAAAACAAATAGCTCCCATGATTTGTAAAAAGTGTTTTGTTTTTAAAACTGGACCTTCAAATGACAATGTTTTTATTGCTCTTGTTTCTTTAGTAATTTACTTAAATAATCACAGCTATGTAAGAAAAAGTTCAACAAAACTATGATCTAACTTTGAGGAATTACTGTCTGTAAGAAATTATCACTAGCTATTTTTTTTCAGAAAAAAATAGAATTAAACATTCAAACCTTTGGTTTTTGTTTGGAATAATTGTTGCAATATCTTTAACAGATCTCAAAATATTCACTGATAATGCTTTTTCAAAAAAAGGCTTCAGTAATTCTCTTGAACACATGCAAAGCAAAGACACAAGTGGGGGGAGCAAATGCTTCATAATTAATACAAACTCACACAAATATACATTATAAAACAAGACAGTAACTAAACAAGATTTTAGTGACGTTGCTTTGGAATTTGATATATGATAGTAAATATGTAATTCCCTTCTTGTATTTTGGGAATGCAATCTTATATCAAAACTAGAGCACCTTCATGAGAAATGTGTGATCAAATTATTACTTAACAAGGAAAACATTCAGTTACAGAATCACAGAAATGTCCCTTCTTTCTTTTGACTGTTTCGCCACCATGGTAGGAGCATCCTATAAGGAAATGAAAGTGGACTACCAATGTTACTCTCCTGTTTTTAGGAAATTCTAAATGAGGGTAAGTGTGTAGGAAGAAAGAAGACTATGGGATGGAAAATGAGCATCTTGGCTGGAATTCATACCACTGCAACAAAAATGTCCTTTTCTGTTCCTGTTTTGTTCTTTTCTTCTTTTTTCCCTCTCTCACTCCCTTTATCTCCTTTTTCTTCACTTTTCCAAATATGTGACCAAAATATTTTGACATTCTATTCCTCCTAATAAAAATGTAATTTCCACCCAATTCTTTGATTATTACAAAAGCATTAATAATTCTTTTACATGTATTTAAACATGAAGTTGAAAGATATGTGATATTAATTATATTGTTTAAGTGAAGTGCCTATGTCTAAAATTCTTTGTGTGCAAAGAACTTACTGTTTAAAATGTAGAATGATGAATCACTTTAGGAAGCTTAACAATTTTTTAAATCTACTGAAATCGTAAATCAAGTTGATGCTCAATTAGAAGCTTAAAAGCTCATCTATTATTGAATTCTTGGAAATTATTTTAGAAAAGAATGTTTACACTGTTAAAATACCAAATTTCAGTCTTCTCCAAATCCCGATGATGCAGATATCTACTTCACCTAATATTTAACACTTTTTCTTTTGATGTAAAATGTTCACACATTAAAGTATGCACATATTAAGTGAACATTTGCTGAGATTTAATAAATACATACTTCTGCATAACACAAATCCACGTCAAGATATAGAATATTTCTAACATCCCAGAATGTTTTCTCAGGACTTTTTCAGGTCAATCCCTTCCCAATCCTCTGCAGAGGTAACTGATGTTCTGATATTTTCCAACAACAAATTAATCATGCCTGTGCTAGAACAGCCTGTAAATAGTATCATGCAAATTGTACTGTTTGTAAAGTGTTTTTCACTCAGTATAATGATTTGAGATTAATCCATAACTTCCTGTGAGTCAAGAGGTTGTTTCTTTGTTCTAATGAATAGTATTCCATTGTATAAATATGCTACAGTCTATCCATTTTTCAAAAGATGGATATCTGAGCTATTCCCAGTTTTTGGTTGTCATGAACAAAATTGTTATAAACATTTATGCAAAAATATTTTTATTGGCACATGTCTTCATTTCAGTTGAGTAATGATGTAGGAATGTAATTGCTGAGTCAGAGGTAAGTGTATGTTTCATTTTATAAGAAATTGCTGAAATATTTCTAAAAGGGTTATACGATTTTTTCCTCCTTCCAATCAATGCTTCATATATTCTCCAAAAGCTTTTTTTTTTTTTTTTTTTTTTTTGCCATTAAGATGAGTGTAAAGTCTTATCTCAATGAGGTTTTTTTTTTTTTTGAGGATATGTGCATTTATTTGCTCAAATAAACACATAAACAGAATAACAGATGAATAACAAAATATAGAAAGTAGAGCTTCAAATTTTCACAAAAACTGGAGATGCAAAACATTAAAATTTGCATATTTCATTTTATAATCTCTATAATCATTTCAAATAGCTTTCTAAACTCTTCCAAAAAGCATGCAAATATCAAATTGTTTTCAACAGAAGAAGATGAATAAACTTTCCAAGGCAAATTAATTTCTAAGCAAATCAACAAGTCCACTTAATAAAAAGAAATCAAGAACAGAAATTAAATATCTAAGTTTAGTAACATAAATTGCATGAAGATCAATAAAACAATATAAACACAAGGACTCTTCATAAGTGTGTGAAACAATAGAATTGAAAGATAATGGAAGTCTTTCCATGAACTTTCATTGTTTGTTTATTTAAGTTTTTCCTTTTTTAAAGAAGACAAAGATCATAGAAAATATGTTCTCTGACCACAATGACAGAAGGAGATTTAGAAAACTCACAAATGTGTGGACATTAAACAACACTCTCCTAAATAAACAATGAGTAATAAGAAAATCACAGGGAAATTAGAGAGTACTTTGAGATAAAGATGAAAGCACAACATATCAAAATTTATAGTATGTGCTACTCATGTAGTGCTTAGAGGAAAATTTATACTTGTTAACACTTGTATTATAATAATAAAAATCTCAAATCAGTAATCCAAACTTCTACCTTAAGTAATAATATGTTTATAATAAATAACAAAAATATAATAAATAAATAAATAGTTCCTAGTATTGAGATGAAAAATATAATTGAGTTCAATTTCTACTGTACCATTTTGATAGATCATTATTTTATACAAAATAAAAAAGGAAAATAGAAAAAGTAGAGCAAACTAAATCAAAAGCAAATACAAGTAAGAAATAACAAAGATTACAACTGAAATATATGAAATAGGGAATTAAAAAACAATAGAGAAAATCAACAAAACCAAAAGTTGATTGTTTAAAAAGATCAACAAAATTTGCAAACTTTTATCTAGACTGACAAAGAAAAAAGAGAAAGGACCGAAATTACTAAATTCAGAAATAAAGTAGGGGCATTACTACATTGTCACTATGGCTTTTTGAGGTGGAAAGATTTAGTTTCTTTCTCATTTGCATTTTTGGTCTACAAGTGGGTTTTGTTCTTTCTTATGTATTCGTGGTAGTGACTATCATTTTGCGGATTCCAGATGTAGGACTTTTTCAGGATTTCTTGTAGGTCTGGTCGAGTGATGGTAAACTCCTTCAGTTTTTGTTTGTCTGGAAAATACACTATTTCCCCTTCATTTCTGAAGAATAGCCTTGCTGAGTATAATATTCTTGGCTGGCAAGTTTTTATCTTTCATTATTTTGAATATATCGTACCATTTTCTTCTGACCTGTAGAATTTCTGTTGAGAAGTCTGTTGTTAGCCTGATAGGGTCTTCCTTACAGGTGACTTGATGCTTTACTTTTGCTTCTTTTAAGAATCTCTGTCTTTGAGCTTTGCCAGTTTGACCATAGTGTGTCTTGGAGATAACCTTTTGGGTTGAATCTGTTTGGGGGTCATTGAGTCTCCTGGATCTGAAGGTCCCTGTCCCTCCCTATACCTGGGAAGCTTTCATTGAATAGGTTTTCCATGCCTTTTCCTTTCTCCTTCCTTCTGCAACACCCATGATTTGAATGCTTGTACACTTAAAGTTGTCTGCTAGCTCTCTTAGATTTTGTTCATTTTTTAAAAATTCATTTTTTTTGTTTGTTTTTTGGGTTTTTTTTCCTTTGGTTTTTTGGCCACCTGGGCTATTTCAAGAAGACCATCTTCAAGATCAGAAATCCTTTCTTCTGCTTGTTCTAGCCTGCTGCTTAAGCTTTCAGCTGTGTTTTTTATTTCACTGAGTGAATCTTTCAGTACCATGAGTTCTACTACATTCTTTTCTTAGGGTATTAATCTCTTTGTAAATTTACTCCTTCATATCCTGGATTTTTTTTTCTTATTTCATTATGTTGCCTAACTGAGTGTTCTCATATTTCAGTAAGTTTCCTTAAGATTGTTGCTCAGAATTCCTTCTCAGTCATTTCAAGTGTTTCCTGCTCTATAGTGTCTGGTATTTGAAAATTACTGTATTCTTTTGGTGGTGTCAAATTTTTTTGGTTCTTGTGTTTCTAGTATCTCTATGTTGATGTTTGGTCATCTGGTAGAGCACTTACTTCTATTACTCTAGAACAGGCTTTGAGGAAATATACACCCTCTTCTTTTTCCAGTCTCTGTTGGTAACTCTCCTTCTGTCAACATATTTAAGTATCCAGCAGGCTGCCTGCATGGTGACTGTGACTGCTGCTGTGGTGTTAAGCTGCTTTTTCAGCAGCCATAGCATAGCAGTGGCAGTGGCTGTGGCAGGCCACCATGCAGAAGTGTTTTTGGCTTGCTCTGTTTCCTGCTTTTGGGCAGACGGTACTGCCCTCACCTCCTTGCTTGGAACCACAGGCATGCTCTCTTGCCTGCTTCTGGGCAGAGGGGGTTGCAGCACTCAGCTCCTTGCCTAGGGCCCTAGTGTGCTCTCTTGCCTGCTCTCATTGAGTTTTTATTTGCATTTTCCAGGTTAATGATAATATTGAGTACATTTCCATGTCCATGTTTTCCATTTGTATATTTCTTTCTGTTAAGTGTGTATCACTTAACATAAAATTATCAAGAAAAACTTATCAAGTTTTTCTCCTATTTTTCATTGTTTTTCTTTTTCTTTCTTTTTTGTTAATGAATTTAAGATTTCTTTACATATCTTTTATAGTATTTGTCAGATATGTTTTGCAAATATTTTCTCCCACTCTGTCTTTTGCTTTTTTAACTTTGTAAATGTTTTAATGTTAATACATGTAATTCATAATTTTGAAGAAGTCTGATACATTGACTTTTTCTTTTAATGTTTTTGCTTTTTCTGATACATTAATAAAGACCATGAGGTTTGCAAAGGAAGAAAAGGAGAAACTTTATTTTCTATAAAAAAGGCAGTCTATCTACAGGTGACCTCCGGGGAAAACTGAAAGTATGCGTTTCAAAGAAGGGAGGAAGAAACTAGGCTTTGTGTCCTGCAGAGTCAGCATTACAAATATATTCAGCAGGTTTGTGGAAATTCTGTGAGTATTTATGAGGGAAGTCTTGTATGTGCACAGTGGGTAAACATACATGTAACATACATCTCATGTTCATTTTGAGGTGAAGATTTACTATTAAAATGAGGTGGAATTTGGCTCCAGAAATCAAAGATAACTATAAGGCACAGAAGACACTTAGTTTGCAGTCTCCATACACCAGCCAAAGCTGGTTCAGGGGCTGCAGTATTTATCAAAAGGCCAATTCTCTGTACAACTGGAGCTGTGAGGCCCCCAAGAATGAGAGGGTCAGTGGCTGGTGTCAGGTGAACTCTGGAAGACCAGACTGGAAATCTTTCAACTGTAGCTGGTTTGACATTATCTTCCAGGAGCTGATTTCTGCTTGCTTATAGGAAAGAAAAGTCTCATAACAATAACATATTTTTTTGTAAACATGGGAATACATGTCTAAGCCTTCCTCCTGCTTTGACCATTTGGTTCTGTTTATTAGTTTTAGAGTGTCTCTTTGTAGCCACAGAGAGTCCATCTTAATTTGTCTATTGGGGTGCCTTTTAACAGACCTAGGAAATCTCTGCTTACACCTGATTCATGAATATATTCTGCAATTTTGTCTACTAAAAGGTTATGTTTTTAGCTTTTACATCTAGGTTCATCTTGAATTAATTTTTGTGTATGGTATAGAGTATGAGGTACATTATTTTTTTTCTGTGTGGATATCAATATATTCTAGCACGATTTGATGGAAAATTTTTTTTCTCAGTGTTCGACTACTTTATAATCAAATGACTATACACATGTGCAGTCAATTTCTGGGCTCTTTCTTTGTCTGTTTGTAGATCCTTATTCCAGTACAACACTGTATTGATTGCTGTAACTTTATGGTAAGTCATTAAGACATGTAATGTAAGTCCTTCAACATTGTTCTTTTGTTACAAGATTACTTTCAACACTCTAATCCCTGTGTATTTTCATAAAAATTTTAAACCAGTTTGTAATTATTTAAAAAAAAAAAAAGCCTGCAGATGTTTTAGTAAGGTTTAAAGTAATCCACAGATCAATTTGGGGAGAATCCTCTTAACAATATTAGATGTTCCCAACAATAAATATAGATTATCTTTGTATTTACTTAGGCCTTCTTAAACTTAGCAATGCTTGGTAGTTTTATACGTAAAGGTCTCACATATCACTTTTTCAATTTAAACGTGTCCTAAGGAGTACTTATTTTTGGTAGCATCATATATCGAATTTTTAAATATCATATGCCAATTATTTTCTGCTAGAATATACAGATGCAATTGATTTTTCTACCTCAAACTTGTGTACTACAACTTTGTTAAACCCATTATTTCTAATTTTTGTTCTGTAGGTTTATTAGGATCTTCTAAGTAAACAATGAAGTTTGCACATTGCAAATGGATAGTTTCTTTCATACATATGTGATCTATACATATACACGCACATGCAAGATTATTTTACTCTTTGCCCCATGCTTATCAGTAACTTCTGTCTGTGACAACGTGAAACCTAGAAACCTGGCACCAACTTTCCATTTACTGTTTGTTTAACCCAAGCATACATATAAAGCAGTTTCAGAATTATTAACTTGCATCCACATGAGAAACAAATTTACTAACTAGAGTACAATGTTTATGTAAAACTGCTTTTTTCTTTAACATTACAGTTTTATTTATTTATTTTTATAATCAGATTTTGATATTACAGTTATGCTGACCTTAAGTTTGGGAAGTGTTCTGTTCTTTTTTTTTTTTAAGTTTAATTTGTGACTGATAATTTTCTTTTTTAAATGTTTGACAGAATTCAACAAAGAAACTGCATTAAACTGGAGTTTACTTTTTAGAGAGGTTTTCATAACAAATTAAATTTGTTGATTAGATATGGGGCTGCTCAGATATTTTGTTTCATTTTGTGTCAATTTCTTCAAGGAATTTTTTTCATCAAAGTTGTCAAAACGTTTCAGCATGGAATTATTCAAATTATTTCCTTATTGTTTTATGTCTCTATTTCTGTAATGATTTGCCTCTTTTAATTTTTTGTTAGTAGTTTCTGTTTTCTCCCTTTTCCCCCTTAGTTCAGGATTTATCCATTTTGTAAAAACTTTCAAAGAACCAAATTTTGCCCATGTTAATTTTCTCTACTGTTTGATGGTTTTCTAGGTCATTTATTTCTGTTCTTACACTTACTATTTTCTTTTTATGCCAATTTTGGTAATTGTGTCTTTAAAGGAGTTTATTCATTTATGCTATGCTGTCAAATTCATTGGAAGAAAATGGCTCATGACATTCTCCTATCATGATATTTCTTTAACATTTTTATAATGCATAGTCAGGTGTGATATTGCAGAGTATTATCATATTAGCTAATTTTTATCTTTGAATATTAATTTTTTTATTACTGAGTACCTTAACCTTTATACATACAATTTAACACCTCTGGTACAGTGTGGTAGAAAATTGCAATATTGGTTGTCCTTATTATACATAATAAATCTTTTTCTTTGTATTTCTTTCTCATATAGAAAGGAGATTTAGTAAAAATGCTACCGGAAAAATACAAAGTATAATAGCAAATAACTTTTAAAATACAGCATTTGAAGACCCAGAAAATCATGGGTTTTTTTTGTTTTTTTTTCTTAAGAAACTAAGTCCAGGAAAATCTGACCTCTTTTCTCACCTCCATTGCTAATTAACTGGGACTATGTGCAAACACTTATTGTGCACATTCATTTATTCAGAAAAGCCCTATTACCAAACTTAGTGAAATGATCAAATCTAAAAATTAATTGAAAAGCATAAAATGGAAGATGCTGATTAACTGGGTTATGTTAAATTAAAAGTGGGCCAAAACAAACTAGCTTTTTTCTTAGGAATGTGATCAAAGCACTCAGCAGCATTCCTCTGTGATTTCCATCAAGGTCCACTGTGTTTCTTTAAGCTACTGCACAGGTTATTTATTTATTTTTTCTTGATTAAAGATAACATTTCTGACCCCCCACCCCCCACTGGTATTTCTTGTCATCTAGCTGTTCACACAAGAGCAGAATATATATAAGCTTGCAAACGCAATGCTTCATGGTAAATTTTTGCCAAAGTTTTATTCAAGAAAGTCGATCTCTAAAGATAACTGTGCGTGCTTTTTCTAAGTGACAAATGAAAACATTGAAGCCCATGATGTCTCCCTTATGTGTTAGATGTTAAAAAATATCAGATCCAAACTTATTGCCCAAATGCTTCAGGTGCATTTTGTTTTCAAGTGGGTTCTCATCTCCTTTAGCTTTAAATGTCTTCTTTCACACTACGTTTTAATTTCCAATTTATGATCTTTTTAGAAAGCAGCAAGACATAAATCTCTAGGGAAAAAAATATGAAAAACTTTTCTCTATTAAGAATAAAATCAATTTTTTTGATGTACCATAGAAAACATGTAGTAGTCCCTGAAAATGAAGTCTAAAGATAGTCATTGTACTTTATTTCTTGAAGGTACCAATGTCACCACCAACAAAAAGGTTTTGTAATGGGAAGCAATGAAATCTTCCTGAGCGAACAAAGCAAAGTCTGAAGGGAGCTTTTGAGTTAATAAAAGTGAGATACAGTATAATCAATTCCATTATTTACAGAGCTTTGAGCTGCTTCTCTTCCCATGGCATAGCCAGAATCTCTTGTAGAAAGATCCATTCAATCTCTCATCCAGAAAAGAAAGCTGGAGCAAAATTTCAAATTAGATTTGGTATCTGTCAGACAGATTTAATGCTCCTATTTCAACAACTCCCTATATAATCTGATTACTTCTTTTTCCCACATCCACCTATACGTATCTCTGACAAAGTATTAATTAAGCACACTCCTCTGTACAACCACCCACACAGAGATATTCACATTTTTATAAGATAGTTTTAAAGAACAAAAACTTAAACTACTAAACAAATGTTTCCATAATTGTAAAGTATATTGCCATAGATAGTGAGAATATTTTGTTGATTTTTTGGGGGTAGTGTATGATATTCATTCCCCTACTCAAATCAGACGAGAAAAGAATATGCTTACATGCACATAGTACCTTCATCTTTTCATTTCTGTTTTTGATTTAAAGTAATAAAAACTGTCATGACCAAACATAATGACCAACCATATTTACCAGAGTTGTCATTATAAAATTTTTCTCTTTCCATTAACTGAATCCATTCCAAATTTTGAAAATTTCATCATGAATATTAATAAAAAGAATGTGAAAATCTATAAAGGTACTTTCAAAAGAAAACCATCACAAAAACATTTCTGAGCTATGGAAGCATCACTGAAAAAGTGTTTTAATTTCTCAATAGAACTCCTTTGAATGAGACAAAACTCATATTAATTTTTAACTACTTTATATAAAAAATGGATCATTTTGTTATTTAAACTGAAGTTTCATTAATACTGATGTGTATTGCATGTTATAAAGTTTAGTGTGGCTATTCACGGTTGGCCATGAGAATAGTGAAAAACTCTCCAAAACAGAAATCAAGATAATTTCTTATTTTCTTAAGTTTGTCTCATGATCCTTGGAAAGCTCCATAACTGTTTAGGACCAATTTGTGCCCCTACAGGTGTATGTTGCCTCAACAATTTAGTTTTCTTCCACATGTTTTGGTTTAATATGAACATGAAGATTTACCTAAATAAGCCATATTAACTCAGGAATAGCCACTAATAAAACATCACCAAAACTGTAAAGACAGCTAATGAAAAATTCTGAAAAATAAACTATTAAGCCAATAATTTTTCCTTTTTCTCGTCTTCTGGCTCGTACTAGGTGCTGTTAGATTATGGCTGAGGGGCATATTGGTGGTTGTTTTCACCGGTGGACTGTTTTAGTCAGTCAAATACTAAATTATGTCTGGAGTCTTGAAAGATTCTACACAGCCACTCATGCAACAGATAGATAATCAAGGTCATAATCCAAAGCCCTAGTACAAGGAAATGCCAATGGTATCTTTTAAGACTCAGCAGCCATTGATCAACACCTGTGGCACCACCATTAATGATATTTTAAACAGTAAGAGTGATAAACTACATCTGGGTAAAATTGATGGTCAAGCCATGTAGACATTGGATCTAATATTGACCAGAGGAGAGACTGAAAGTCTGTATTTTTATAAACTATCTTAAATCCTCTTATTTTCAAAAGTTTTTCCCAGGCTCCCTTTACCTCACATGAAAGATTTCACTTGGCTATGAGTAAAGCTAAGTTTTGAGAAACAATCACACATGTATTTCTCAAGGAAATCTGGAGGGTTTATTTCTTCTGGGTCACACCAACCAATAACTTAATTTTCTGAAAATGTGGATACCAAAGTGCTTGAAACTTTATTGTTTGGTTTTCAGTTTTTCCATTGTCCTTACAATGGCTCCATCTGCAAGACCCTATCAAAGTCCTTCTCTGCTTAACTGATTTAAAGCAGTATTTGGAGGCTGTCTTACCTGCTGCTCACCAACTAAATAAAAAATTCTTAATTCTTTAGTCTCTTTGTTTATTTCACCACCTTCCTATTTCATGGGAAACTCTGCAGGATTTCTCTCTCTATTTCTTCTTTAAATCACCAGTTTTGTGTTTCTGAAAAAAAGGGTAGTGCTATGGTTTAAATGCTTGTAACCCTCAAAAATTCATATATTGAAATCTTTACCCCTAAGGCAATGGTATCAGGAGGAGGGCCTTTTAAGGGACAACAAGGTCATGAAAAAAGAGCCCTCATAAATAGGATTACTGTCCTTATAAAATGAGCTCAAGGGAGCTTATTTGTCCTTTGCATCATGTGAGGACTCAGCTAGAAGGTGCTATCCATGAAAAAGGAACTGGGCCCTTACCAGACACCAAATCTGCTGGCACCTTGATCTTGGGCTTCCTAGCCTCCAGAAATAAATATCTGTTGTTTATAAGCTACCCAGTTAATGGTATTTGTTATAGCAGCCTGAACAAACTCAAACAAAGAGAATTCTAGTATGGATAAAATTTTACAAGTGAATTCTACAGCCCTAAAGTTATTGTACTGTAAGCACATTTCATAAATTACACAGCAATTTTTTAGTGAATTTAAAATAGGCTTGCATTGGAAAAAAGTTTTATTAATATCTCATGAAGTACTATTTGAACTCAGAGTACCAAGAATGTCTATTAAATTATTTTACTCTTATTTTGTCACTTAGTAGTGGCAGATATTTTGAAGAAAGCAATAATGGTAGTGAAATTTTTTACTTTTCAATTATACTACAAACATAAACCTCAAGCCTCAAGCATGGTGCCTTTAAATAAGAAAAATGAAAGAAATTAAAGTAGCATCTTTGTACTACCTACCTGGAGCCAGATGTGGTGTTTTCACATTTCTCATTATCCATATGCTACAGATGAGAAAACTGAGGCTTGAAATTCTATCCAAGCTTGAAGAGACATCTGTCTCCAAAACCCGTGATTTTTCCACTTCAGCCTGATGAGATAAATAACCAAATGCTTTATCACAGTAATACTTGCAAGCATGAATTACTGGGAAAATATTGGGTCAAAATACTGATTTTCAGGAATGAAAAGAAAGCCATTGTTATTGAATAGCTAGTTTGTAACAGGGACTGTAATGGACAGCTCCACATATAATTACTTAACAAATAAAGAAACAAAGATGTGAAGTTAATTAATATGCCCAATGTCACATGGCAGGGATTCAAATCTAGTTCTCTCAAACCCCAAAGACCATTCTCTACTTACTACATTGTGGGAAAGCTACAGCATCCCAAGTTAAAGCAAGCACAATTTTTTTTGACCATTGTTAGCCATTGTTATTGCGGCTAAGTTATTAGCAACCAGGAAAACTTCCAGATTATTTCATGCAAAAATAGCAAAACACCCATCACATAAATAGTGATATGGATATCAGACAGGCAAATGCCAGTACATTGATTCAGGACTTTCTAGTGCCCCTTCCTCACTAACAAGTGTACTGAGAAGAATACGGAGCCTGAAGATATAGAAGAAAGTGGTTAAGAAATTGGCCCATAGACTTTATTTTCGCAAATGTATAATTGAGAAAACTATCACATCTGCAGACAAATCCGTACTCCTTTCTAATTTATTTTTTCTCTTTTATTTGATATTAAAATCAGATCAATTTTTAGTGTGAAGGTCATGTATACCTTGTTTTAAGTTTCCCTGCCTTCATTAGGTCTAGTGTACAAATGACATACGAATAGAATGCCTTCAAATCCCATAAGAATTCTTGAATTGGTCTTGAATCAGTCAGTTTTTGTTTGTTTGTCTGTTTTAATCACAAGACCTAAAAATTACATGAACACTTTTCCATATTTCCCAACTGTGCTAAGGTGGAGAGCTTCACTTGTGTTAAAATTACTTTCAATTTATTAAAAGCATCATGGCTAGTGGTTGAAGAAGCACAGGTGAAAAAGCAGTACCTTCCAGATTGGTAAGTCTATCTCACCAGTGCCAACAGCCACATTGGTAAAGGATGATTCCCACATGGTGTGATAAGAAATGAGATGGAAGAACGTAGAGGAGAGAGGAAAGCATAGAAAATTGAAACTACTAACATTTTCAAGAGAACAAAACTAGAACAGATGACCCAGAATCCTGACTGATTGATTTTCTCATAGTCAGCTCCTTGGATAGTCACTACTTCTAGAAAAATTGGACACACAGATAGATTGCATTTACTTATATAAAAGTATCTATTATTGACATTCTTGCCCCTTTGTTGGATAACAAGAAAAAGAAGGAAGACTGTTTTCATTGGTTTGTGTTATGATGAACCTTAAAGAACAGCTCAGGTAAATGGCTAATATGACCTCATGAATGAACAGAACTGACGTATTTGCATCACAACCTGCATGCTGTGTGCAATGCATGTTGCTTTAAAATTGGTTTATATATTTGGCCCTGTAATGCTGCTTTTTTATACCTCTTGTGAAGACTCAAACATTTTCATTCATCTAGTTTCAATTACTAAATAACTGTGTCAATTACTAAATGAGCAATAAATTCAGCCTTTTCTTTTTATTTCCAACAGACAGGGGTATTTTCATCATTTTTGACACACTAGGGGTTCCACCAAGATTGCTTTGAAAATCTTCGCTTGTCAGCACTCCAGGCACAGATCAGGCACAGACCACCCCCCATGTGGACTTACTGCACTCCTTGTGCTTGAACTTGCCTGTGTTTCGAAACTGCTGGCAATTGAGCTAGTTTCAACAAAGTTTTGAACTCGGTCTAATTTCTTTGAGTTCTCATTGCTACATTTATTTTGTTATCCTAGGATTTGTAATCAATTAGATACTTGTGTAAGACATTTCTTTAAGGTAACAGGAACTAATTCTTTCCATAAAGTAATTAGACCCTTCACTTTGGCAGTATACCACTGATAGGTAATTTGATCTAGGTCTTAGTATAAAATATTAGACTTTTGGTTTTGGAGGTATAGCACTTGTTAAGTAACTTTGAAATTCACCTGATTATTTTTTCTGCTATTGTTTTTTCTTCTGTTGTTGTTTGTTTTTATGGACAAAGTATTATTTCAAGTGTTTTGTCCTGAGTTGATTGTTTCTGTTGAATATATGATATAGTGACCTAAAGGGACTGAATGGAGGCATAAGACCTATTGGTCTCCAGTCAAATCTACACTGAACCTGAGGCTTAATGATTGGATGGCCATTAGATTGCTTATGTTTTCTGAGAAAAGCTATTGGTCAGACTTTACCTTGGGTGTCCTGCAAAACTTCACGAGGGTGCTCTCTGTCTTGTTAGTCTGTGAAGGAAAATCATTTTGCTTAGTCTGTATTCCAGGATGAACAATTGTTAAGTGATTGATTGTCAAGCCTCGTCCTAGCCTGTCCTTGGTTGGGGAAACCAGGACACAGCTCACTAGCACACCCTGTTGATAAACACAGTGGCCCACTTTCTTGTTTGCCTATCTTAAAGTCTCTGCCTCCTCCTACAAGAACTTTTGCTGCGTAAATAAATTTGCACTATAACTCTAATTATTGAACTTTCCTCAGTACATGACAAAAAACAAAATTGTCTTAAAATAACAGCGACCATTGTGGGGAACTTTTGACTTGTAAAAATTATTCAATCAATACATTTAAGCTGACCTCTATAAAATTAGGAGGTAAAACACCTACCATTCAATATCAGCTTCTTTAATTGGTATGCTGAAGTCTCAGCACAAAATTTTAACTCCAAGTGTGTCTCTTTCAAAGATTTTTTAATCTTCTAAAACCAATCCTCTTTCTCTCTCTCTCTCTCTTTTTTTATCAGCCTTACCTGATTCTCTAAATGAGCTTCCTTGTCTTCAGGGTTTTCAGGAAAAAATATATCACATTCTAAAATTGCTGGACTGTAAGACACTTCTATAGAAATTGAGTTAACACCTCAGCTAGAAGCAAATTGAGAATTACAATTAAGAATTTTCCTAAACCTCAAGTAGTCAGACAGAAATTTGATACAGATGAATCTTGAATGGATTTTGTTAAATGCTTGCTTATTGTCCTGAACTATAGATTCGAACCAACTATTTCAATTAATCATAGCCTTTCTAGGGGAAAAATGCTTAAAGGTGGCAGGGTAGGAAAAAGAAGATTTAAATAACCTGAATATGAAAAAGTTCTTTAAAAAAAGAAGAGGCAAAAAAAAAAAAAAATGCCTTTATTTCAAAGTTAGATTAGCAATCACTAAAAAATTAAAACAAAATAAAAATTAAAAATAGACTTCAGGAAACTTTCAAACAGTATTTGTGATAGATCCAGCAGTTGAAGCAATAGAAGACATGTGCTCCTTTTTATTTTTATTTTTGTAAATGTGCTTACACTTGAATTACTTAATTTTATAAGAAAAAATGAATTTAAATGTGGAACTGCCAATTTATGAAATGTCCAATATGCCTCCAGATATTTTTAGAGAGCATTATAAATGAACAAGTAAGAAATAAATAAGATTATGCTTCCATAGTAAAATTGGTCACTAAAATAAAAACAAGGCCAAAGAGCTCTGTAAGAATTGAGAGCTTATAGAAAAGGTTAACTCAAATCAAAAGGTCCTTTTTAAAAAATGAAAGAAAAAACATGTCCCATATTGGCTAAAACACAGAAGGCAAATTGTCCAACATCCATCTGATGGTGCCATGCCAAAAGAGATAGCACCTGAAAATTTCCTGTATTTCCTATAAATTCCCAAAGGGCATAAGCCATAATATGTATCAAAAGCAACACAGCATTTCTATTTATATCAATGTCTTTTATCTACAATTAATGTCACTACCTGAACATCAGATTATTCAGAGTAAAATTTTAAAGTTGTCTGAAAAAGCAAGAGAAAGACATATTGATGTGTAGTTAGAAAAATAATAAAAGATATTTATATTTTTAAAATACTTGCTTCCCACCTTTTTTGCAGAAATGGAAAAAATAATCCTAAATTCACATGAAATATCAAGAGAAGCCAAATAGCTAAAATAATTTTGAAGAATAAACACGGAGGAATCATTCTTATCCATTTCATAACTTACCACAAGGTGGCAGTAATCTGGCATCAGGATGGGCATAGCGATCTATGGAATAATTGAGAGCCCCAAAGTAAGCCCATGTTCTATTGATTGTTGAGAATGGTGCCAAGGCTGTTCAATGGGGGATATCATAGTCTTTTTAACAAGTAATGCTGGGGTATCTGCACAGCCACATGCAAAAAAATAAAGTTGCACCCTTACTTCACACTATATACAAAAATTAACTCAAAATGCATGAGAACCTAAATGCAAGAGTTAAAACTATGAAACTCTTAGGAGAAAACATAGGGGCAAATATCTGTGACCTTGGGTTTGGCAAATATTCTTAGATATGACACCAAAAACACAGAGAAGACAAAATAGTTAAATTAGAGTTCTTCAAAATTAAAAAACTTTGTGCATCAAAGGACATTATCAAGTGAGTTAAAAGACAACCCACAAAATGGGAGAAATGATTTTCGAGTCATGTATGTGATAAGGGTCCAGTGTTAATAATACATAAAAACCACTTAGAATTCAGTAATAAAAAGACAAATGGCCCCATTAAGAAATTGTCAAGAGATCCAAACACACATCTGTTCCAAAAGATATACAAGTGGCCAATAAGCACTTGAAATGATGCTCAGCGTTTCTACTACATATTGAGCTCAACATTTTTAGTCACTGGAAGTGCAAGTTGAAACCACAGTGAGATACCACTTCATACACTAGAATGGCCATGATCTTAAACTTGGAAAATAAGTGCTGGTGATGATATGGAGAGATTGGAACTCGTATACATTGCTGGTGAGGATGTAAAAGGATGCAGCTGTTGTAGAAAACAGGTTTTTTTGTTGCTCAATAAGTTAAACACAGAGTTACCATATGACTCAATTTTATTCCTAGATGTATACCCAAAATTACAGGTACTCAAACAAATACTTTTACACAAGTGTTCACAGCAGCACTATTACAATAACTAAGAGGTGGAAACAACCCAAATCCCCATCAACAGATGACTGGATAAACCAATTGTCAATGGAATATATTATTCAGCCATAAAACAGAATGAAATACTGACGCAGACTAGAGCGCGAATGAATTTCAAAAACACGAAGCTAAATGAAAAGTGGCAGATGCAAAAGGCTACAAAACATATGGTTCCACTTACATGAAATGTTTATAAGAGGAAAATTCACAGAAACTGAAAGCAGGTTAGTAGTTTTCAGAGTCTGAAGGGATGGAGAAATGTGAATGGCTGCTAATGAGTGTGGGGTTTCTTTTGGGGATGGCAATAATCTTCCTGAATTAGATAGTCATGATGGTTGCACAACATCGTGAACACATTAAAAGTCACCAAATCGTACATGTTTAAATGGTTAAAATAATGAATTTAAAGTGCAATATGTATGAAAAATTTTGGAAGGCAGAACATCAGTTGTTACACTGGAAATCACGCTTCTATCCTACCCCCAGCAGCTTATGTGCTACTTGCCTTCTGAGAAATTTTTAAAAGTTTCAAGGATGCCCTTGAAATATTTTTGACTTACTGTAGGTGTGTGTGTGAGTGTGTGTGTGTGTAAATTTATTTTAATCTGTGTATATCAGGCATTGTTAGTTAACATTTATTTTTCTAATTATAAATCCACTCTCTGGGAAGGGTGTGATAGGATCTGAAAAACCCAAATTAGGGGCTATGACTTCAGAGGCTGTTTTGGAAAGCACTTCAAATATCTCTGATTCAGCACTGGAAGGTTTATTAAACAGCATAGTGATGTTAGAAATACTTTTTCTTTGATGAAGTAAGTGACGTTAGGGGTATCTGGATTGGCTGGACATTTTGTCCAAGCACCTCAGCTCTTCTATGAACAGCTGAATATAAGAATCTGTCAAGCCAAGCAGCTGTTAGACCTTGGAATAACACTTTAGAAACTAAAGTCCCTTAGTCAAGTCTCCTTCCATGTAAGAGAAGATTATTTTTTCTTCTACTAGAAGGTTAACTGAGACTGGCACTAGAACACTATCACACCTGCTCAGATTAAACCTTTAATTCCAGATGCATGTCAGAGTATATAAAGTTTACAGAGAAGACTGATTATTTCATGTGCCACCTAGTAAGATGCTTGTATGTGAGGCCTACTTCAGTCCAATCTATCTCCTGGTTTCCAAAGTTAAGGAAGTGGAGGGCTATAAGACCTCTGATGTCATCTCTGGTCTACTTTGGACTATATGCATATAATCTTTCATCTACTTCTACTTCATTCTTTTGCAGCATGCTGAAATATTTATTTTAGCTGTTGCTGGTGGTGGTATTGATGACAGTATTTCACTGCGAGGGTTGGACTGAATAAACATTTTTATAGCATTCTGGAAGAAGGATATACTTAACACCTGGGTTATATTTTGTTGAGAGAGGATTCCAACTGTGTTTTAGTTTTTATGTGGGAAGAAGCATAAGAAAAAATTTTACAGTGTGTTGAAAGGCCAGAAGAAACTACAAGTATGCTGAACATTTTAGGCATATTTTTAAAGCCTAAGAAAAGAAGTAGAAACATAAGAATATCATAACCGTAACTACATCTCTTAAATGAATAGGTATATTTTATCCTAATTTTTAAATCAGAAATGAGTCATTCTGTATCTTATGGTTTGATAAGCTTGACAACTCTTAGATATTAATCTTTGGTATTCTGTATTAGATTTTGCTCATAAAAATGCAGACCAAAAGTATTTAAAAAAATTGTTTTCTTTTATTTAATTGACACAATTACAAAATCAAAACAGTTGAATTTAATACAAATTGAATGTTCTTTTTTTCAACAATTGATCAATTGATTCAATTTTCTGAGTTTAAGACAGGAAAGAATCAACTTGTGGGACCATTGAGATACTGAGGATCTCTGTACCGGCCAGCTGCCAAAAAAAAAAAAAAAAGTCCTGAGAACGAACTTAATTTTTAACTAAGAAGTTTTGAAATTTAACAAGTGATTAACTCTTCTGGTTCACTACAGGGATGAGGAAGAAAGCATACAAAGATTTCTTCTTGTCGTAGAAGACCAGTGTGATACCTTTCATCACATTCTGTGCATTACTACATACTGAGCTCACTAGAGCCAATTCAATTTTTTGTTCTGTTTTGCTGCAATTTATCAGCGCAACCTACTTTTAACCAATGATACTAAGTTCTACATCAGTGTGGTGGAAAATCCTTGCCAAGATTCCTCTGGGGTTCTTCCAACGATTGTTTAACCCTTCTGAGCACCACCAACAGTTCTGCAACAGTCTAATTTCTAACAGTGATCCTTATTTTCACAATAGATGTGGCAAAAAGAGAGCACCTTCTGTCATCAGGTTATTGAATCCTATAGCAGCTTCTGCATCTTGGCTGCAGCTTCATATTGATTTTTTTTTAAAGCCTACAAATATCCAAATAATTCTTCTAATTTAATTAACCAGTTTATTTATTTAACTGATATGCCACTTCAATTATGTTAGATTAGTGACTCTGTTAGGAAAATCTCAATATGGTAAAATGAAAGAGAGAAATATTAAATTACATTAAGAAGATATCCAAAGGTCAGTTAAAAATATTTCAACATTGGTGGCTTTCAGAAAATTTTAGATTTCTGTCATTTACATTCCCTCTTTAATTGTAAGCAACATGAGGTCAGCAAACCTAAATATTGTAATGTGTATCCTCTAGCACTTTTAGAAGAATTCAATTAAACACTTACTTGCTAATTGACAAGTGAGAGTGAGAAATACTGCCCAAGGAGAGGGTAAAATGTCTACCCCTTGAAGCAAGAAATAGAAATTTCAGAAATAATAAGGAAAGAAAAAGGAAAAAAAAAAAGCTGGTTGGATAAATTGTATATTTACCATGATCATGTATATTTTCTAAACATCATGTCTCACTTAAGGGAAATTTCTTAATGATAAATGGAAAAGACCTTCAATTAAAATTCTATAAATATTTTGGCTTTCTCTTTTCTTTTTCTTTATAATTTTTAATTATTTCCAATTAAACTCAATATTACTTCATTTCTGGAAAGATTCAGTAACTGCTAGTTTGCTGTTGTACTGCCTGCTCTGCAAATTAAGAGTAATAATTTCACAGAAGAGGACAGAGCAAGACTAGAAGACCCATTACTCATCTCTCCTACAAAGATAAATTAAACAGGGAATAAACAACTACATTTGGACAAAAGTAACTAAAAGAGAGCATCAAAGGAGTAAACAGAAATGATAGTGCACACAGAAGCTCAGACTAGCCACACAGACAACAGAAAGAAACACCTGGTCTCCACCAACCCAAACTCCAGCCAGGAGAAACTGGAAAGCAGGAGGAACTTCTTGCAGGATACAGGTAAGCAAGAAGACTGCAGCAGCACTCACCAACACTTTAGATACCAACAGTCCTCACCACTGGGGACCCTGGGAGTTCTCACAGGCACTCAGCCCAGCTGAGGAAACGGTCTAGAATCCACAGTTGTACTCCCCCAGGGGAGCCAACACTGTGTCCTGCCCACAGTGGCCCATGCAGCTACCACATTATGCAATCTTGGAACTGGAATTGCTGGTGGAGGGTGTCTTACTCCAGGGGTAAATGACACTCTTTTATCACAGAGACTAAGCTGCCATTAAACCAACTACCCCAAGCCAAGCTGAGCGTAGCTGTTGCATGCTACCCTGATGGGCTCAGCAGTGGTGAAGCTGCTCCACTCGTCCCACTCAATTTCAGCTGTACCACTCCCTCTCAGACAGGAGCTGAAGCTAAGCACTCCCTCTGGGGGAATCTTTAACTACCCCTCCCAGTCGTGACTGTGTCCCACAGCCCTAGAAGTAAACCAAAATGGCACATCACCCCCTGAAAAATTGCTGTCTTTGCTAAGGAGCTGCTTGGTTGTGCTGAGCAGATGTGCATACCAGGACTGAGCTAATGTAGTTCCCCACATCCCACAGAAATGGAGTAGAACTGAGAAACTCTCCCCTACTGGCTGAACAACTCTAGTACCCTGCTTCGCTGGAGCTGGACTATTCCACTGGAAACTGAGTTGCTAACACAGCCCTTTCTCTAAGGAGTGGAGTCAGCACTGCCCCCAAAGCCCGAATGACAGCAGTGCCCAGCCATTCTGGGTCCTTGCTACTGCTGCACAGGACCTCACAGAGGTTGCGATAGTGCTGAGTCCCACCATTCCAGGGGTTAGAGTAACCACTACACACTGCCTCACCCCTAGAAAACAAGTGACAACTGATCCCCATTTGCTCTGGTTCCTGAATTACACCTGTACTCTGCTCCCTGGGCCCAAAACTCTAGAGCACCCATTTTCTCCCAGAGTCAAGCCAATGATGTGGCCCTTCTCCCCAGGGTCAGAGCCATAGCTACAACCTGGCCCACTGAGTCCAAGCAGCCAGGGGTCCTCAGAGCCACAAATCCTGGTGCTATAGGCAATCTACATTCAACCCTACCAAAAGGGGTGAGCCTTCACCCCAAGACCCAGGTGTCACAATAGGTTTATGAGATACTGAGTCCAAGATCTTAGCTCCACAGACACTCAGTGAACCTGCACCTGGAATCCAGCATTGCTGCAGTTGCTCATAGGTCAGTTCAGAGACAGCACCAAGAGGAATCCTCTCATTGAAATCTCTCTATTGTGGAGAAAATGAGATAGGAGGATCCCCAAAACCCTTGCCATCAGACAACTTAAGAACCTACACCACTGCTGTTACTGCAACAAACTTCTACAGCCTAGGTCATTAGGCATCCACAGTTAATGGGGATGTAGATTGCAGCTGAAGAGCCACCCAGAGACTAAATCACTACATCTACAAAGAACCAGAGTCACTACACCTTTCCCAACCAGTACACTAAAGCACAGTGAAAGAACTGTGTAAAGTTCGGAAGAGGTGATTGTTCCACCAGAAGCACAGACATCAATGCAGAAACATAAGAAAAATAGAAAAGTGAGGATACATGACACCACCATAAAAACACAATAACACACCAATGTCAGACCCAAGGGGAAAAAAATGATAAACTGACAGAAAAGGAATTTAAAATGATGACCTTAAGAAAACTCAGTGAAATACAAGAGAATACAATAGACAATTCAATGAAATCAGAAAAACAATTCATGACATTAATGAGAAATTTAACAAAGAGATATCATAAAAAGAACCAAACAGAAATCCTGCAGCTTAAGAATTCAATGAAGTGCTAAAAGAAAAAAATGCCAACTAATCAAGAATAAAGAAGAAACAGAGTCTTTCACAAAAACAGCAAAAACAGGATATTCATCACCACTAGACTGGCATTACAAGAAATATTCAAGGAAGTCCTACATTTGGAAGCAAAAAGAAGATAAGTACCATAAGTAAGGGGCAAAAAGAATAAAACTTATTTGTAAAACAGGTAAACAAATGGGAAAGAGAAAGACAATGTACAAGTTTGTTTCTGATGTTTATAATGTAATACCTAAAACTGGGTAATTTACAAAGAAATAAAATTTATTTCTTGAGTTTCAGAGACTGGGAAGTCCAAAGTCCAGGGAACACATTTGATGAGAGTCTTGTTGGTGGTGGCTCTAAACAGCAACTCAGGGTGTCACATGGCAATTGACTTAAGCAAGAGAGAGAGAGAGAGCTTCTCACTCTCTCTCCTTACAAAGCCATCATAAGCATATTCTTGACTACCATGAAATCAGCAATGGATTAATCCATTTACTAGGTTATGGTCATCACAATCTGATCTTAAAGGCTCCACCTATGAATTACCATAATAGGATTTCCCACCCTCTTAACACTGAAGTGGGGATTAAGATTCACTATGAGGTTTGGGAGGACAAACATACCCAAACTATATCAGATATCATATCTTATCCACACAGAAAGCCACCAAACTGCAATGATAAATAAGAAAAATGTAAGGAAATTATATATATATATATATATATATATATATATATAACAACCAGAAAACTATCAACAAAATGACAGGAGTAAGTCCTTACATATCAATAATAACTTTGAAAGTAAATGGACTAAATTCCCCAATTAAAATGTATAGACTGGCAGAATGGATTAAAAAAACAAGACCAAACTATATGCTGCCTTCATAAAACTCATTTTTTTCTGAAAGACACAGATAGACTGAAAGCATAGGCATGGCAAAACATATTCCATGGAAATTAATACCAAAAGAGAGAAGAAGTAGCTATATTTATATCACTTAAAACAGAAGTTAAGTCAAAAACTATAAAAAGAGGCAAAGAAGGTCATTATGCAAAGTTATAGGGGTCAATTCATCAAGAGGGTATAACAATTTTAAACACATATGCACCAAACATTGGAGCACTTAGAAATATGTAGCAAATATTATTACATCTAAAGAAAGAGGTAGACTTCAATATAATAATAGATGGGGACTTCAACACCCCACTCTCAGAACTGGGCAGATCATCCTAAAATCAATAATGCTGTGTTTAAACTTCCCTGTAGACCAAATGGACTTTGCAGACCTTTCTGGAACATTTTATTCAACAGCTGTAGAATACATATTCTTCTCATCAGAAGAAGGAACATTCTCCAGGACTGAGCATATGTTAGTCCACAAAACAAAAAATTGAAACTATATCAAGTATCTTCTGTGAACACAATGGAATAAATCTAGAAATCAACATAGCAAGAAGAACTTTCAAAACTGTGAAAATACATACAGATTCAATAACATACTCCTGAGTGACTAATGGATCAGTAAAGAAATTAAGCAGGAAATCAAAAAATTTCTTGAAACAAATAAAAATTGAAACACTAATACTAAAACTTATGGGATACATATGGCATAATACAGGCAAAGCAGTATGAAGATGGAAATTTACCACAAAAAATGCCTATATCAAAAAAGTAGATAAACCTCAAATAAATAGGCTAAGGAATAAACAGTTCTTAAGGAACTAGAAAAGTAAGAGCAAACCAAACCCAAAATTAGTAGAAGGAAATAAAAGATAAAGATCCTAGTAGAAATAAATGAAATTAATACAAAACACAAACACACACACACACACACACACATCACCCCAAGAGATCAACCTAAAAAATTTTGATTTAATTGACAAACCATTAGCTGTACTATCTAAGAAAAAAAGAGAAAAGACTCAAATAAAATCAGGGGAAAAAAAGGAGACATTGCAACTGATACCACAGAAATACAAAGGATCATTAAAGAGTATTATAATTAATTATATGCCAACAAATTTAAAAACCTAGAGTAAACGGATAAATTACTGACACATGCATCTATCCAGATTGAACCAAGAAGAAATAAAAAATGTGAACAAACCAGTTGCAAGTTATCAGGATTCAATCAGTAATAAAAAGTCTCCCATTACAGAAAAGCCCAGCCAGGAATGGCTCACTGCTAAATTTTACCAAACATTTAAAGAATAACTAATACCAAGTCTTCTCAAACTCTTCCAAGAAGTTGAAGAGGAGAGAATTCTTCCAACTACATTCTATGAGGCCATCATTACCCCAATACCAAAACCAGACAAGCACACAACAACAACAACAAAACTATAGGCCAACATCCCTGATAATAATAGATGTAAAAATTCTCAACAAACTAGCAAACCTAATTCAGCAGCATATTTAAAAAGATCATTTACCATGATCAAGTGGGATTTATCCCAAGCATGCAAGTTTGGTTCAATATATGCAAATCTATAAACATGATACATGACATCAACAGAATGAAGGACAAAAACCATATGATCATCTTAACAGACTCAGAAAAAGCATTTGATAAAATTTAATATCCATTTATGATAAAACCCTAATTAGGCATAGAAGGAATGTATCTCCACACGATTAAGGGCATATATGACAAACCTATAGTTAACATCATACTAAATGGGGAAAGCTGAAAGCTTTTCCTATAAAAACTGCAACAAGAAAAGGATGCCCACTCTCTCTATTCCTGTTCAACATAGTACTGAAAGTTCTAGCCAGAGTAATTAGGCAAGAGAAATCAATAAAAACATTAAAATTAGAAAGAAGGAAGTCAAATTGTCCCTGTTTGCAGGTGACATAATCTTCCATATATAGAAAACCTTAAAAATTCCACCAAAAGACCCTGTTAGGAATGATAAACAAATTTGGCAAAGTTGTTGGACATAAAATGAACATACAAAATCAGTAGTGTTTCTACATACCGATAACGAGTGAGATGAAAAAGAGATTGAGAAAACAATTCCATTTACAATGGCTACAAAAAATTTATATTTCAGCAAAAATAAATAAGTAAAATAGGATACCTAGGAATTAACCAGGGAGTTGAAAGATTTCTACATGGAAAACTGTAAAACACTGATGAAAGAAATTGGAGGACATAAAGAAAAGGAAAGACATCCAATGCTCATAGTCTGGAAGAATTAATGTTGTGAAAATCACCATATTACCAAAAGTGATCTACAAATTCAATGCAATTACTATCAAAATATCAATAACACTCTTCACAGAAATAGAAAAAACAATCCCCAAATTTGTTTAAAACCACAAAATACTTTGAATTATCAAAGCAATCGAGCAAAAAGAACAAAACTGGTGGCATTACACTTCCTTACTATGAAACTATAGTAACCAGAACACCATGGTACTGTCATAAAAACAGATGTGCAGACTAGTAGAACAGAATGGAAAACCCAGAAATAAAGCCATGTAGTTACAGCCAACTGATTTCCAGCAAAAGTGCTAACAATCTACATTGGGGAAAATGTAGTCTCTTCAATAAATGGGGCTGAGATAACTGGATATCCAATGTAGAAGCATGAAACTAGAAACCTATCTCTCACCATATACAAAAAATCAATTCAAAATGTATTAAAGACTTACATGAGAGACCTGAAATCATAAAACTATTAGAAGAAAACAGGGTAAATGCTTCAGCACACTGGGCTGGGCAAAGACTTTATAAAGAAGATCTCAAACGCACAGGCAACAAAAGCAGAAATAGACAAATAGGATTACAACAAACTAAAAATCTTCTGCACAGCAAAGGAAACAATCAACAAAGTAAAGAGACAACCAGAAAAATGGTAGAAAATATCTGTAATCTACACATCTGATAAGGGATTAATTTCCAGAATATACAAGGAAATGAAACAACTCAACAGAAAATTAATAATAATAATAATAATTTGATCAAAAAATGAACTAATGAGCTGAATAGACATTTCTCAAAGGAAGACATACAAATGGCCAACAGATACATGAAAAAATTCTCAACATCACTAACCGTCAGGGAAATGCAAATCAAAACAATTATAACTTCTGGGCCGACCCCGTGGCGCACTAGGGAGAGTGTGGCGCTGGGAGCGCAGCAGTGCTCCCGCGGCAGGTTCGGATCCTACATAAGGATGGCAGGTGCGCTCACTGGCTGAGTGTGGTGCAGCCAGTCACAAATAGACAAAAAAAAAAAAAAAAACCAAAAAACAATTATAACTTCTATAACAAATACTTATTGACTGCCCACATTTGACATTACTACAGCTATTGGTTATGATTTTAGATTACATGTAATAGCTTGTTCTCAAATAAAAATAAATGCCTTTGCCTTTTGCAATAAAAAAAATCTTAAAATATGCCTATTATAATGAATGAATCATGTTGCCAGTTTCACTCAGCTTCTGTTCACGTTATAATTGGTGATAGCAAAGCTAATGGTTGTCTTATATGAAGGAATTAAACAGCTTTTCTTAGTGTTGCCTGGACCACCTACAGCAAATTCCCTGTACTAAGAAGAACCACTCCATTCGGCTATTGGCTCTCAACCCCTTTCCTTTAGGTGAACGTGACTGCATTTGAGTAGCCAAAGGAATATGGGATCCAGTTAAACAACTTACCATTGTTAGGGCGTGAAATAGTAAGGTTGGTTAAAAAAAATATTGTCTAATTCCTGCTGCCACATTCTACTGTATACCAAAAATTAGAATATCCCAACACTGACCAAATTCCTCATTCTGCATTAAAACTGTTTTGACCTCAAAAAGAATTATGGTAAGATGATGAAATTCAGCAAAACCATATCACGGAATTTTAACATCATAGTAACAGATAACCAACGTTCCTTCGTTTGGCCCTCTGTGTGTTTTTTTCACCATGAGGAAATTGGAAGGAGATATGCCTTTATTTTGTAAAGTAGAATGTGGGTGATTGTGAAAAGGAAGGGAGAAAAAGAAAATCACCATGAATCATACAATACACAGAAATACTCAATGGGCACTCAATCATAAAAAAGAGTAGATGTGGATATGAGGATCTGACACTTCATTTCCTTAGATCTGTAAATTTTCAAGTACGACTTTGAAAGTTTTTATGATTCTCCCAACACAACCACCACTATCACCAGTGGTAAACGTACCTCGATTTGACTATTACTACTATATCATAAAAATGAATTTCTTTATCTTATTATCAATGAACTATGGAATTTCAATTGCGTGTAACTACAGTGTTCATCAGATTTAAAAATTTTTTTTCTAGTATAGGGTTAAGTTTTCATCAATCACAGTGTTTTGAAGTATTAAAAATAGGAAAAAGAAAGTTGTTACAAATAAGGCTAAATTACACAAATACCTCCACCTAATCAAATTGCTAGAGAGGTTATGGGGGAAAAGAAACATTTTATTATTTGTGGTAGTAATGCCCCCAAATCACTTGTATGAGAATAGAGTTTGTCAAATGGGTGACCTTAGATCCAACTCAAATACCATGAATATCTCAAATAAACATTATATTTGAGTTGTAAAAAAGGAATTTATTACTTTACTTTTTAAAAGTATGACATTCTTTAGTAACAAAGAAGTAAAATAAATTACCTGTAATTCCAGTCCATTTTAACAGAATACAGTGTAAGATCAGCCGTCATTGCTGATAGACTACCTTTATACTCCAAATACAGTAATCATTTTTAAAGAATTTCAGATAACATTTAAATACTTTATCAATGATAAAAGCTATACTCTAGAAGCGGACTAAGGTGCAATTTTTAAAATCTTAGTTTTATGGCTGAACATAAATAATTTATAGCTATACTGTTATTTTAAGCACATATTCAGTAGTAAAATAGTAACTGGGAGATAGTGTTGCTCAGTAGAAAGAACAGGGGTTTTGGAGTCAGACTTAAAATCAAAGTGTTAGGAATCTTTTAGCTGGAAAAGGCAGAATCCCAACTCTATTAGCTTAAGTCTCACGTACTGTCCAAGGATACAAGTCAAGTAGAATAGAAGCCAGGGTCTCTTCCCAGGACTCTCTTTCAACCTATCTCTAGGTGTCAACTATATAAATTGGCATCATTTCATCTCACTGCAGATGGACTTTTCCCCTTACACAGTACATATGGCCATGGACATCCTCTATCATGTTCAGCAGCAAACAGGTATCAAAGCCCATGACAGTTATCAAATTGACCCCATGTGGGTAATGCACCTGCCCTCGGTCTAGTCATTTTCAGAACAGATAATGTGATGGTTATGCTTGTGGCATGTGACAGGAAATTGATAGAGCCACAAATTCGGAGAGGAGGAATTTGTCAAAGAAAAGAAAGGAGCTGGTCAGGTCAACCAATATGTTCTTCATATAAACTCTTAGAGCCCTGTCTTCCACTCATAACCTAAGGATAACAATTCCTACTTTTCTATATTGTAGTCAAGATTAGAGAAAATATATGTGAAACACTTGGAGCATAATTTATCCTCAATAAATGGCAGCTATATCATTTTATTGTTATCATTTTTGTTAGTATTATTATTATATGAGATTTTTTAAGTTCTATATTTTATTAATACTTTGTTTTATCATTTCCCATGTGCTGCTAGATTGTGTGTGTGTGTGTGTGACATAATGTGTATTAAGATTAACTATTCCACCAGGCTGTTTATTTCTGATTTAGTCAAGGATACATTACAGAGCTGAAAGACCATTTCATCTTTCTCTTCATATTAGAATCTTCCTGGAAGAAGAAGTGTTATGGACTGAATGTTTGTGTCCCCCCCTACTCTCCCCTACCCCCAAGAGTCATATGTTTAAATCTAATCCCCAGTGGGATGGTATTTGGAGGTGTGACCTTTGGAAGGTAATTAGCTCATAAGGTATAGTCCTCATGAATGGGATTCGTGCCCTTATAAGAAGAGGCCAGAGAGCTAACTTGCTTTTCTTTTTTTGCCATGTGAGAATACAAAAAGAAGTTGGCAGTTAGTATGCCAAAGAGGGTCCTCACCAGAATTTGATCATGATGGTACCCTTATTTGAGACTTCCAGCTTTCAGAAATGTGGAGAAATAAACTTCTATTGTTTATAATCCACCTAGTTTATGGTATTTTGTTAGAGAAGCCTGAACTGACTACGATAGAAATTGGTACTGGGAAGTGAGATACTGCTGTAAGAAATACCTAAAAATGTGATGTGGCTTTGGAACTGGGTACTGGGTAGAGGCTGGGAGAATTCTGAGGTGCATGCTAGAAGAAGCCAAGATTATTCTAAAGGGAATTTTGAAGGGAATTCTGATGAGGGCTCAGAAAGGAAAGAGAAAAGCTGTAGGAAAAGCTTCTGTTTCCTAGAGAATACATAAATAATCATGTACAGAATGTGAGTAGAAATAAGGATGGTAAAGGCCTTTCTGATGAGGTTTCAGACAGAATGGAGAAACATGTTATTGGATAATGGAGAAACAGCAATCCTTGTTATAAAATGCCAAAGAATTTGAATGAATTGTGTTCCATTCTAGTGTTTTGTGGAAGGTAGAACTTGCAAATATTAAAACTGGATATTTAGCTGAGGACATTTCTAAGATGTAGGTGTTCAACACGCACATGGCAAAACCTTTGGGTTGGGAACCTCACCTTGAAGAGCTGCAGGGGTGGAAATGCAGTCAGGATGTTACCTCAGGGGTTCAGAAGGTGGTACAACCACCCCACTGTGCCTGGAAGACAGAGTAAGGAGCCAAAGAGGATTTTCTCTTGATTTATTGTTTAACAAAGTTGGCCTTGTTAGGTTTTGAACTTACTTGGGACCTGCCACTCCTTTCTTCTTTCCTATATCTGCCCTTTGGAATGGGAATATCTGTCCTATGCCTGTTCCACCATTATAATTTTTTTCCAGGCAATATATTCTATTTTTATAGCAGTTTTAGGTTTATAGAGAAATTGAGCAAAAAGTATAAATGGTTCCCTTGCCTCCACCACCACACAATTCCTCCTGTCATTAACATGTTACATTAGTATGGTACATTTGTTACTATTATGAACCAATATTGATATAATACTACTAACTTGATTTTACATTAGGGCTCCTTCTTTGGGCTGTAGAGTTCTGTGGGTTTTGCCAAATGCCTAATGTCATGAATTCATCATTACAGTATCATACAGAGAAGCTTTGCTGCCCTAAAAATCCTCTGTGCTCCACCTATTCAGCCTTCTTTCCCTCCCTCTTCTCCTGAAGCCCTGGAAACCACTGATTGTTTTTTCCCCATCACCTCAAACATTCATCATTTCTTTGTGTTGGAAACATTCAAGCACATAACTCATTTAGTTTCACAGGTTCACAGCTGGAGAAAGAACTCTAAGAGCATTGTACTCATTTCAGAAGTGAAAATACAAAAGGCAATTTCTTACTATATCAGAATATTCTCCTTGGCAGTTACAAAAACATAAACAATCACTAAAAAATAGTGAAACAAACAATGAACAGGGAAGAACCTTCAGAATGGTAGTGTGAGAAGCTCAGTAAATTCTCTCTCCAGTGAAACAATTATTTAACTGGTGAAAATTAATGTCTCTGGATTTGTCCCAAAGTCATACAAGAAATGGAGAAACATTTATTCATAAAAATCTACTAAATCTCATTAAGAACAGAAAGAGTCTGTGACATTTGATCCATGATCTGCCCTCATGTCCCTTCCTTAGCTTTATGGAATGGAAGCTCTACTCCAGAAGCTTTACTCTGGGCAGGTGCAGCCACAAAGACAAGAGCTCTCTCTTTCTCTAGCTCCTAGTCTAGTACTATGGGTTTCCCCTGGGAGGACAGCTCACCAGCATCTATTATCCTGCCTCAGTACCATGTTGCAGAAATGCCATTCTTGGTATGACTGCTTGGAGTTATACTCCATACTGCTTGGCTCCCTTCCCTGATGCCCATCTCCCTCCGCCACCCCCAGGTCCCCATCATAGTGTTAGAGCTCTATCCCAGACATGACAGACAAAGGATACTGGGACTTTGATTTTTATCATCCTAGCTCTTGCATATGTCCAAAGACCTAAAGGAAACCATGTCTAAATAATTAGAGGAAGGCATATTAATGACTCATCAAATAGTATCAATAAAGAGAGAGAGATTTTTTTTTAGAAATCATATGGATATCCTGGAGTTTATAAGTATAATAATCAAAATAAAAAATTTACTAGAGGGATGTAACAGTAGATCTGAGTTGCCAAGAAACAAAGTCTAACCTGAAGACAGATCAACAGAAATTAGGCAATCTAAAGAACAGAAAGATAATATAATGAAGAAAAGTAAACAGAACCTCAAAGAAACAAAGAAGATCATTAAGGACACCCACATACATATAATGGAAGTATCAGAGTGAGAGAAGACAGAAAAAGGGACAGAAGAAATATGGAATGAAATAATGGTGAAAAACTATCCAACTGACGAAAAACATGAATCTACAGAACTAAGAATCTCCACAAATTCCAAATAAGGTAAACAGAAAAGAAACATATCTAAACATAGTGTAGCAAAAATTTTGAAGTCAGTGATAGAAAATTGTGACAGCAGCAAAAGAAAAATGACTAATAAGTCATCACTTAAAAAGGAACCACAGATGTTTTTCTTTTTTCTTTTCTTTTCCTTTTTTTTCTGGCAGTGGGGAGTGGGGAGTGGTTTGGCAGAACCAAGAGAGGATTTATTTTGGAAAAGAAATAGAATTGATTCTTGGTTGGGGTCTGAGCAAGAGGGGGTACCCCAGGCAGTAGATTCTCCCCAGGAGTGGGCTGAAGGTTAGGGCCAGGGCTGAGCCTCACCTGGGTCTTCTGTTCCCCACAATCCCTGGCACAGCTGCCTCCCCGACAGGCTCTGGGGCATCCACAGGAGAAGGGAGGGTGGGAGGGGCTGCAGTGGCCATCCACTTGGACATCAGAGAACTCAGACAGCAGCTTCCCATCTCAGGTCTCAATCTTCTCCACAACCACAGCCTTGGAGGAGCTGGTGTGGCTGAAGGAGCTGGAACTCCTGCCAGAGCCAAGCCTGGACTTCAGGAGCTCAGGACCATAGCTCTGGCTTGTGAACTCCTGTAGGCTGAGCTCAGCCCTCTTGAGTGGCCACTGGTTGTCTTCCTACATATTCATGTTCTGTATCCCAGACTCCATCTGGCTGTCCTCACCCTCCAGCAGCTTGAGGTAGGTGGTGATCTCGATGCCCAGGGCCATCTTGACGTTCATGAGCTCCTAGTACTCATGCAGTTGCTATGCCATGTCCTGCTTGGTCCACTGCAGGGTGGCCTCCAGCTCAGCCAGTTTGGTGTTGGCATCCTTTATGGCCAGCTCCTCACACTGCTCAGCATCAGTGGTGGTGGCCTCCAGAGAAGTCATCTGACCTTTTAGGCCATCGATCTCAACCTGGAGCTGCCTGATGTTCCAGTTCATCTAGAGATCTCCATCTTTGTGAGAGGCAGATTATCCCCATGCTTCCCAGACGAGGTCTGCAGCTCTTCATGCTTGACCTGGTACATGCTCTCAGCCTCACCCACTGTGATTGGTGATCTCCTCCTACTGGGCCTTGACCTCAGTGATGATGCTGTCCATGTCAGTGGACTGAGAGAGGAAGACCTGCACTCAGTGTGGGTAGGTACCATCTAATCAACTGGGTTCCCAGCTAGGAGAAAGCAGGCAGAAGAAGGGGGATACGCAGCTCTCTCTGTCTTCCTCTATCTCTTTACTCTGAAGCTGAGCACCTTTTTCTCCTCCTGCCCTTGGACATCAGACTCTAGGTTCTTCAGCTTTTGAACTCTGGGACTTGCTCCAGCAACCTCTGTGGGCTGTTGGGCCTTCATCCTTGGACTAGAGGCTGTATTGTTGGGTTACCTGGTTCTGAGGCTTTCTGACTAGGACTGAGCCTCTCTGGTAGCCACACTACTGGGTTTTTGGTTTCCCAGCTTGCAGATGACCTAATATGGGATTTTGCCTTTTGATCACGTGACCCAATTTTTCTCCAAGAAATACCTTTTCAAATATGTATTTCATTGGTTCTTTCCCTCTGAAAACCCTGATTAATACAACTATATATTACACGTTTCACTTTTTTTCTCATCTTAACAAATTTTAAAAGCAATTGCATAAAACAATCTCAAAAAATTTTATTTTTTGAACCATAAGCTTTAGAAATATACTTGACCATGACAACAGAAAAGAGAGAGGTGTGAATAAACTATTTTGGAATAAGAAAATAACTCCAGATGGTAATTAAAATCTATAGAAAGAAATAAACATACCACAAAAAGAGCAAATAAAAGGTTAATTTTTAAAATTCTATAAATACATTTGTTCTCTCTCTTCTTCTCTTAGCTTCTTTACAAAACATAAAACTATATAAAGCAATAATTATAACAATATATGAATATTGTTGGGTTGTCATATATAAAGATGTAATATGTAAACAAAAATAGCACAAAAAGTTGGGGGGGCAATAGAACTACACAGGAGTACATTTCTATATCTCAATGAAATTTAATTAATATACATCTGAAATAGATTCTGAAAAGTTATGATGTATATTTTAAGCCCTAGAACAATCACTAATAAAATAATTTAGAAATATATATTTAAGAAACATTAAAGGAATTAAAATGATACTCTAGAAAATATTCTAGTAAGAAAAAGAAGTACTAAGGAGGAAGAGAGGAGTAAAATGGCCATGAAACAGATAGAAAATACAAAGCAAAAGAGTAGACATAAATTCAATTATATCACTAACAACATTAAATATAAATGGATTAATTGATCCAATCAAAAGACAGGGATTGTCAGATTAAATTATAAACAAGGCAAACTATATGCTGTCTGGAGGAACACACTTTAGAATCAAAGATGCAAAGAAATTAAAAGTAAAAGAATTGAAAAAGATACATTATACAAACAGCAAGTATAAAAGAGTGGAGTAGCTATACTAATATCAGATAAAATGAGATAAAAAATGTTATTAGAGATAAAGAGGAACATTTATAATGATGAAAGTGTTACTCTATCAGAAGTATGTAAGAATTATAAGCATATGTGTATGTAACAGCATAATATATATGAAAGCAAAAACTTTTCTCTACCAGGCTGGTAACAGCTGCTTCTATGGTCACTAGTTTGTGATTTTTCAAAAAGAGTCTTCTCTAGAGACCTCCCATCCAGTGCCTATTTACTGCAACAAGGCTAGGACAACCATTTGTTTAAGAGGTATTTTATATAAGCCATATCAAAATATCCTGCTGTCTGTTCAGTGGGATAAGATATCTTCAAGGAAATGAAAGAAATTCTATTCATTAAATGCTCTGGAGGATTGTTCACCAAGAAAGTAAGAGAAGAATTGATGAGAGAAACAGACATTTCAACAATAATATTTGGGGACTTCCAAAAACTATGGATGCATTTTGGCCATTATAAAAATGTGTTCAAGGGTGGCATTCCTGGGCATTTTATTGGGTATTTGCTGGTTTTACCTGCTCTGCATTTACTCTTTCTTGTAGAATTAAAGTATATAAATTATACAGCAATAAGAGACAGTACAATAAGAAGCTGACCATTGTGGCCAGCACCTTGTTCTATCTCCACTCTATTGAGGCAAGACAGAATTGGTGACACCCAAGAATTAAAACTTGTAATGTTGGATAGTTGGCTCAAAGCCTAATAGCAAAATGTTATAAATTTTTATATGAAGCTAGGATTTTAATCCTAAATACTGTGAAAGCTTCACGGGACAATGAAACTCAACATTAAATTAAAAATTTATATGTATATACTTGTAATCATTTTCATAGGGCTAGAACTCATACCTCTCAGACTCAGAAAGGTACAGGTTAAGAACTACTAATGTAGTTTCACATCTGGTAATATACCTCTCACAAAATTATTGAATATTAAATCATCGTTTTTAATCAAGTACACTTAAATATCCAGTGTTGTACCTATTACTAAAATATATTAATTTTAACATAAGATATTAGGTTCCTAAATTTTTTCCATTTATGTGACCTGAATTACATTCTAAAATATCCTGGACTACTCAAAAATAAATCTTGCAATAACATTCTTTCTTTCCACTTGTACTAAAATTGGTAAATACTCCCAAATGCACTCTGCATCCCATTTAAACATTTCACCAGAGGACGGAGGTGAAACCAATCTGTATGGTAATTCTGTCAGTTTCCACTCACTGGGGCATATTGTCAGTGTTGGGTGACAACTAGCTGCCATGTGTACCCAAGATAAAGCCTTCCTTGACCACCACAGCCTGAAGATGTATTTTTCTTATCTGAACTCTTAAAAACTTATAATTCTTGCCTCTCAGTTGGCAATTAATCATTTTTCACACTACCCCATGACATATTTCCTAGGAAGTGGCTTAATACTAACTGAAGTTAAACCAAATTGGAGAGTATATTACTATTTCTGTTGCACTAGTGCTCCACTAACAAAAACAAAAACAAATAAAATTGTGGAAGGGTTTTTTTCTAGTACTTAACAACTGATTAATTTTTTTGCTCTGAAAATTTACTTTTTTATGGCAGGAAATTTCTACTTAGCTAATGAGGCTTAGGTCCTTCACCTTTGGAAGGAGATGCCCTTCAAGAGAGAAATTAAACCCCCGTGTAAAATCTGAAGAAAGGATAGTTAAAATAAAGGCAATGATAAATTATTATTCTTTAACTAAAATGTGACCCAATTAGAAATGCATTTCAGCATATGTGTTTTGTTTCTTCCATTCCTGACTTTTTTTTCTTTAGATTTGGCTTCAATCTCCTACTAAAAATATACACTGACGTTACAACTGGAATTCATGGTTTCAGTTCTCAGCTGGACCATTTCTTACCTAAGAAATGTCGTTCCCTTATCTATAACATTAGTCCATATCCAATCTATTTATTTCAAAAAATAATTATTTAGTAATCAGATGAGAAATATGCAGACCATTTCTTTGTAAACTGTTAAGTCCTCTTCATAAGTGACATATTACAGTATTATTTAACTTGATTTTTATATTACCTGCTGTCTCATATATTGGCACTGAAACTAATGCTGCACACGTTAGTGGCCAAAAACCCAGTGGACTAGGACTAAGAGACATTGGTGTGTATCAGACAGTCATGAGTCATCCTGGGCCACATATCCTCAAATCTCAGGGTTTGAGGCAGTGGAGAGAACTGAATATTAAGTTCCCGCAGCTACTAAGTGGCAGAGATGACATTTACCCCACAATTTGGTGCCAGAGATCACGCTTTGAACCATTCATGCTATACAGCCTCTTAGTACAGTCAGAATTCTGCATCATGCTTCTTCAGCAATTCTACAGGGCCCATGTCCAAAAATGCTTATTAACAAACTTCCCACCTGATGTTTGTTTTTATAAATTTCAAAAAAAAGCATACAACTAATAACCCTTATTAATTTGTTTGCCTTTATTTTTTAACATGGAAATTTAAAAATTAACTTTCTCTTTTAAAGCTTTGAAATAGATATTCAGCTATAGTTGACCTGGTCCTGCCTTCCATGGTTAGCACATTAGCCTTCAGCTACCCAGGATGTGTGGCACTGCCTTCTGTGACGCCACACTGGTAGCTTGAAAGCCATGTTGGGAGTATTCACACCAGGGAAAGAGGCAAATGCCAAAATTCAGGCTCCCTCTTGTTCCCCTGTCCTTCAGAGCCAGTTGTTCATCAGTTACCAGCACACCACTAGAATTAGGCAAATCTGAGTTTACATTCTATAGTTAAGACCTTGGGAAAATTATGCAACATATGTGAGACTTAGTTTTCTCCTCTATGAAATGGTGATAATAATACTACCTACCAAATAAGACAGTTCTGATAATTAACTGAGACAGACATAGCAGGCATAGCTAGTGAGAGATGAAATCTGAGCATTGATTGGATAGCTAATGCTTCCTAAAAAGGCAGGGAGCTGTCTTTCTGGAAGTGGAGTTGGAGAATCAGTTCCTTCTTTACTTCAAAATGATCATTCCTTCTTCATAGTTCGTGATGTACCAAAGCAAAAAGTGTTTTAAAATACTTTCCAATAATAATTGGTGATGTCTTTCCCTTTCAAAATTTTCAACTAAAATAAAAAACCCTTAATCCAAAATAGATTAGGTTTTCACTTGGAAATTAAATCTACCCAAGCAAATGTGTTTGTAAGTGATATAATGTATGTGAATGTAGGATGTACATAACTATCTCATAGTATCAAACTATCTCATTAGCATTCTGAAAGCAAACTCAAGGTATCTGAATACTAAGCCTTTCTCAGCAAGCCGCAAACTGTTAATACTTCAGGACATTGGAGAGCACCACTGAAACTGTTCACAAAAGCAGATATACTGGCATAAAAGAAGGAAGAAAATGCCAACTATTAGCAAAAAATAAAGAGAAAGAGAGAGAAATCAATGAAAGAATATTAAGTCAATTTGCAATGTACAATATAATGTAAATACTTATTAACAGTAATGCTGTTATAAGCCAATGTTATAACAATGAGGTTTCTAGATTTTATTTTCTCATGAATAGCAGTATTTTTCAGCCTACTGAGTAATTATACAAAATGTAACAGAAAAAAAATTATCAAGCTATTTATGATAACTATATAACATAGGAACCAACAAGAGGCAAACACCATCAATTAAAGAAAGCCAGTGCTTAGGAACTATCTCCTAAGCTGATTCCAAAAATGATGGAAAGAGATAAAAGAATAGTTTTAATATACATTTCCTTTATCATAACCAGGAATTTATATCATAATGTCCTAAAAGTCATAGTTCAGAACAAAAGCTCCCAATTTATTTATTTATATTATAAATGACACTCATATTAATTTAAATTATTAAAGACAGGCTCCTAGTTTCTTGAAGGGACTATGTACAAGTAGATGATAATCACTAAAGCCATCTGTGTTAGTCACTAGTCATTAGCTGTTATAAGAGTTACTGAAATAGAGAACCATCATATAAGTAGATCCATAGATGGGTGGGCTTCTGTGTGGGATGGCAGGGATTGAATCAATTTAGACAGTAGGACCAGGTTTGTCTCCAAGTGACCAATTCCAGATTCTATAAATTTTTGTCAATATTTCACAGATTCTTTGAAAATAGCCCTTGATAAATTAACCCACAAATTAGCAATTACTTTCATGGTTTTCATCAAGTGCTAAAAGTTTCTCAGGATGGCACAGTTGCCCATAAGCGCAGAGTTTCTGCAATATAAATAATCCATTTACTATGTTGTAATACCAGTCCAATAGTTATTCTCTAATCTTAGTGGTTAGTCAATGTTTTAACTCCTGTTGCTGAACCCCTTTATCATTCAGTTTTACACAAGGATCTACTAGACATAAAATATAAATTGATAATGGTGCTTATTTTTCTAAGTCATCATCACTAGATCTTTTTCTTAATATGAAGTGAAGAGTGAAATATAGACGTGACCATCAGCCCAATCATATGATTTTGAGTTGACCTTGAATTACAGTAAAAACAAAATTCCTCATCCCAAGTTAGAAAGGAATTAGAAACAAAAGAAAAATATTTTAGAAATGAAGAATAATCTGGAGGAAATATATTCAATAGATAACATGCTAAGAGAAATCTAAGGTAAGAAGGATAAAAATTTTTAAATTAAACAAATGAAGAGACAAAAGACTTCAAAAGAAAATGACAACAGATAGATAATAGAAGTTCTTGCTTTCAATGAAAAATGATTTCATTTGCCCACCAAAGACAGCATCTCTCTCATCTGGTATTTTATAGTTTATGTACTCATATTTACCTAAAAATGGTATCTTTCAATGAGGTTGAGGAGAAGCTATTTCAGTACTGGTTTTCAAAACATTCATTTGAAACTAAAGCTCAAAAAGAATATTTTACTTTCTTTGCAAAAAGTATATGCATTGAATATTCTGTTTGCAATAGACTCATGCAATGACTCAGTTTTCTTATACAATTATTTCAGAATGGAAGTAGAAGGGGGGGTTAATCTACTAGCAAAATGCCATAGAACAACAAAATATTTTTATGTTTGCTTTTAAATCCATTAGCATATTCATCATTACAAAACGTAATCATTCTCTTTGTCCCTTAACCAATTTCTCGCTAAACACCCCCACCCTCCACCTTTTACCCACTTCTAGTAACCATAGTTCTGTTCTTTCCTTCTGAAAGTTCAGTGTATTATTGTGGTTGTTCTTTCTTTTCTGTTCTTTCTTCCTTCTTTCCCTCCACTCTTTCTTCTAGCTTATGAGTGAAGACATGGGGTATTTCCCTTTCTGTGCCTGGCTTATTTCACTTAACATATTTTTCTCCAGGCTCATCCATGTTGCTGTGAGTGGCAGAATTTCATTCATTTTTATGGCTGAGTAATATTCCATTGTGTGTATATACCACATTTTCCTTATCCATCTGTCAGTGGACATTTAGTTTCTTCCATATTTTGACTATTGTAAATACAGCCACCGAAAACATGGGAGTGCAGGTTTCTCTTCGACATGTTTCCCATTTCTTTGGGTATATATCCAGTAGTGGGATGCCATGTCACCTCAGTTAGACTGACTTTTATCCAAAAGATAGTGTCCCTAGATTTAGAGAGGCAAAATGACTGGTTAAATAAAAAGAATTTCAACTTTCAGCAAATATCCTGGAATTTAATGTAATAAAAGTAATTCTGCATGAGCAAAATAGACTAGAAAATTATTCCCACTAGATCCAGCAGAGACTCTTCCAAATAGAAAAATAGTCTCCTTTCATTCTCTTTTAAGCACAGGAATATTCATGAATATTCATGAATACAGATTCACATTTCAGGTCTTCATAATGAAAAGTTCCTCAAGAATTTTTGAATTACAATTTTTATATATTTATATTTTTATAGTACTTATTTATATCTTTTGTAATATTTAGTCTCTTCCTTTGCTTTGGTTTTCTTCAAGAACTCCTATTATCTATCTGTTGTCATTTTCTCTTGAAGTCTTTTATCTCCCCATTTGTTTAATTTTAAGATTTTTATCCTTCTTACCTTAAATTTCTCCTAGCATATTATCTATTGAATTTATTTCTTCCAGTTTATTCTTTATTTCTAAAATATTTTTCTTTTGTTTCCAATTGTTTCCTGAACTCTATCCTCTCATTTCTGAGTTTTCTAATTCTGATTTATGTAGTTCTTCCAACTATTGTGTCATTTTCTTATGCCTTTTATTTTTTTAATCCAAATAGTATTTTACAGTTTTGGTCTGTCTTGTGGTCCTGCCTTTCTGACATTTTTCTTGTCTGTAGACTTCCTTATCTTTTTTCTAAAGGAACAACCCAATGTGGTTTTTGGCATTGTCTTTTTTGTGTGTAAAATTACTTTATCTGAGTTATTGGAAGGAGGCAGTTAGGCTTGAAATTTAGAAAAGCTAACGTCAGAGAGCATTGCCTTCTATGACTTCAGTTTTAAAATACAGACACACACACACATACCAGCCTGTTTTCTGATTTTTCCTAAGTTCTTTGTGAGTTGTATCTGAATATCCATTTTCCTTTATCTCTCTTGTCCCAGTGTTGATCAATTTTCATTCCATTCCCATGATTTTTCCTCACTCTAGGACCACCTCATGAAAGGGAGCCTTGTATAATCAGCTTTAGAAGTCCATAAGACCCACGCTGTCCTGGTCCCTTTCAGTATACGCTCCTTGCCGCACCTACAGTTGGAGTGGGCAAAGCCTGCTGTTCTCAAATTGGCTTAAAATGCTTCCCAGTGGATATGTCTTGGCTATTTTTCTTTGCATTCTACTGTCTTCAAGTTTATCAGACTTGATTACTGCTTTTCTCTGCTTTTTCCTGCTCAGGCATTCATACCATGCAGGTCTGTAACTGTCAGTAGTTTATTGCCACTCACTTTTTTCTTTAGATTTATGAAGTTAACTTGTCACTTAAATGTTGTCTGTGGGATTTTAGTTTTGCTATCTGATGGCTCGAAATAGCAAAAGTAAAACTGTCTAGATTTTTTGTGTGTGAGAGAGAAAATCCAGAGACTGAAAAACTATGCTGCCATCATCACTATCGTCCTACAACCATCCCAACATTAAATTTTAATACACATATATACATATTTTTCTAACATCACAATAAATCAGTCCTTGTATTTGCTCCACACACAAGATCTAATCAATCACTTGTTAGTAATTACTCTGCATCCTTAAATTTCTGAGAATTTTTTCCTCACTTGAGTTCTAGTTTGACCTTGCATACAATTATTACAGAAAATTGCATTTCCCTAGGATTGGAAGACACTACTTCACTGTCTTCCCATATCCAAAACTGTTGATAAGAAATCTGATGTCAGTACAATTCTAAATTACTCTGTTGCAAATATTTTCCCCCTACTTTTCTTCTACATCTACCAACATTTACAACTTTCTGTTTATCTTAGATTTTCTAAAATTTCACCATGTTAGCCTTTTTAAGTTTACCCTTCTAAAGCTCTAAGTAATTCCTTTCAACTGGAAGGCTAGTACCCCCCTGCTTGAGGAAACTTCTTCTGTGTTCTCATTTATTTTTTCATTACTCTCAATTTTGGACCTCTAAGTAGATACATATTGCAACTTTTTAATTTTTCCTCAATAGCCTCTATTTTTTCACTTTTACACTTTGCACCATAGTCTTAGAAAATTCTGTATTCTTACTTACTCTAAAGTGGTGTGCATTTAATTATTCAACTGCTCTTTCAAGTCTTTCAAGTGTTTAAATGTATATGTGTCTATAATTTATGTGACGTTCTATTCTTCAAAATAGACACTGTGTCCTAAAGTATTTGTATGATAATATAAATTATATTTTAAAAAATATTTCTGTATGCTCTTATTTAGTTAGTTTGTTTAATTTGTTGCTTTTTCTGTTTTTTTTTTTTTCAAATATTCAAAGATTCTTTATGTCCATCTTGGTCTTTGGAATTTTCTATTTACCCAACTATGGATACAGCTCATGTTTACTGTGGCCAGATTCCTGTGATTAATGGTCGATGAAAAGAACACTTCTTGATGGTTACAATTTGCCAGTTGCTGTTTTACTTTGGAGGGAGTCCCTCCATTTCTCTGGGTTTCACCAGCAATCTGGAACATTACCCTATTTCTTTAGCTCAGGTGTTCTTGCTCAATTCTCCAGTTACTGGGCAAATACATACATTACTTGCTGCTTAGCACTTATGCATGTGGTTCATGAGTTAATATTTTTAAGTGCACAGTGCCTCTCTCTCTCTCCAAGTATAGGGAATTTCAAAACTCAGAGATTACTCAGAGTTCTCCTGATTTTTACAGCTGTGTTTTTATTTTTTATTCAATTTCTTCATTTATTCCAAATCAGTTCACTTTCCAACTTTCAAGGATTCCCACAAATATCCAGTCTACCACTGATAGCTCTTTCTGTTTTCTATGAAGTCATGGACTTAAAAAAAAATATCTAGTTTGAGAGATTTTTTTATGAGGAGAAAAGAAGCATAATTATTCAGTCATTTACTTTTACCCTGATATTATAAACTTTGAATTGTGCTAGATGATTTTTATGAAATTTTACAAATTTGAATATATTTTTATTTATTAAAGTAAACTAAACATACAACCATATAAGGTGTCATTCAGTATTTAGGTGCCATACATCAATCTTCAGACCTTATTGAATAGCGTAGATTGCAGAGGCTTTAAAATTAGACAAATGCCAGCCTTTCTTTTTTTCAGATGTGTGAACTTCAGCAAACCACCTTAATTCACTGAGCTTATCTTTTTCTTTGTAATGTAACTCACATGCATCTCACATGGCTGCTTTGAATTTTAAGGTGGATAATGTATATGATAGCATCTAACATAATTCTGAGCCATGACTCTCTCCCTCTTTTCTTTGCTTCTTTTATTCTTTTGTTCTGTATGAGAGATGCCAGAATTCTCTATTGCTAAAATATGTTATCACTTGCACTCAAAACACTACAATTAAGGAAGGGTTCATTTAAATATGCTCTTGGTATTGTTTGGAGTGCTATGAAATGACAAACCAGTATTGTAAAAGGAAACAACTTTGAAACCAACATGGCATTCTTGAATAATTTCTTCTTGGTATTATTGAAATATCTGAATAAATATGACTTCACTGCTACTTCTGGAAGAACATATTTACTGCCGTTGTAACTTGGGATCACACAAAATAGTGTTAAATTAATCATCACACTGCTCTCTTAAATCATCACTGTACTTAATTCAACATCTACGTTCTAGTTTTTCCAGTTTCCTGATTTCTGATAGAACCTGGATTTATATCTAAGTACATAGAAGCACACACAGCAAACACACACACACACACACACACATGGATCAGGTTAACTTCTTGGCTAGAATTAATGAAACTAATAAAAGCACAGATTCAAGTAGTGGAAAAGCCATTTTGCTTTGCTAAATTCCAAAGACAGAGATCACATTCAAATGTGGCCATTTACAGTGAAAGTTTATGCCATCAGCAATACAGTCATTTTCAGTCCACTAGAAATGTCAACTCAAAGAGGAGATGCTATTGTTGCAATGCATAATCTTGATTTTCAGCCATTTTTGTGAACTGCTAAAATAATCCAGGGATGTTTTTAATACCTATAATCAGTTAATCTTTGAAAATACGGTCAAGTTTATACATTGTTTTTTAGTAAGTTATAATAATATCTAATGGAAATGCTTTTGGAAAGTTCTACAACTCTAGCTTGAAAAAAAACCTGCCAATTACTGTATCTAAAAGAATTTAATAAGGAATGTGGCTGGATCTTCACTAATATATCATCACTAATGGAAAGACAAAAAAGTAAAAGTGTGCTTATTATAGAATGTGCCCATGTTGTTTCAATATTTTTAAATACCACAGTAATAAATGACAAAATTATTGAAGACCTTAACTTTTGTTTCCTGAACTCTATGAAGACCATACATAGACCCAAACAAAACATCTTAAAGCCTCTTACTTTTTCCTCTCTTATCCACGTCCCTTTTCACCAATTGATCTTAAGCTTCTGTGTTCTAATAATACTCATATGTCTTTAAATCCTTTAGTTCTCATACCTTGACTTGCCTGTCTCTCTGCAGGTACTTTCCATGTTTGCTACCAGTCAACTGTCGTAAATAATCTATCATCAGGCATGACTTGTACACATACATGTACATATATATATGTACGTGTGCACACATGCTTATATTTACATATTTGTATTAACTATCACAAGTAGCCTATCAGGCATGACTATACACACACACACATATGTATATGTGTGTATACATACTTACATTTACATCTGTATGTTAGTAGCAGATGCTATTTTAGTTGCTTTTTATTAGTGACAAAAGGATTATGAGTTTAAAACATATAAATTATATAAAGTACTTAACAAAAGATTATAGTATTAGGCACACACTAAATATGTTTATCTCTTTATAGTCATGGATTGTGTATATTGTTTGTGCCACTATAAAAAATTGGGATTGGAAGATTAAATATATTTTAGTAGGAAGGATAAAATTTTAAGATATGTGTATTTAAAGTAAATGCGTGTTAAATGACTAAATGAATGCATAAGTAAAAATAAGTAAACTTCTCAAGAGACTTCGAAAAATAACCTTTAATTAGAAAAAATATGAGTTTAAAACCACAACAAATCTAGAGGATTTGCACAAAATTTCTTTGTAATTGAAAAAGATAATGATTTATCTTTCAGGAAGCAATTCAACAAATTCAACATCATTTGCGAGAAATGCTTTTACCTAAATTGACAGGCAATTAAATGAGAGAAACTGATTTTAGTGGAAAGAAAATAGACATGGTTTGGTTAAATATGGATGACCTAATGGGTTGCAAACAAATCCATATTCTAAAGATTTTCTACTAATTAGAATTTTAATAAAGTTAACCAAATAAAATGTATGACATTTGGAAATAATCTTTCAAAATTGCTTCAAAAATGTTAAATTACTGATGGAAACTTTCCTAATTGTAACAAATTTGTATGTGTTTCTGAGAGGAAACATGGGAGACATTTGCTTCTTCCATTGGCTCAAGAGGATGGCTGTAACAACATGTTGATTATTTTAAGATGACCCAGATAATGAGGCATCAAATAGCATTACTTAATTGGAAACAGAATACATATGTTAAAAGGCAAGAATAAAAGAAAAATATCTACTCAAAAGCAAGATGGCATTCATAAAAATGGAATGGAAAATATTTTTCTTTTTTAAAAAAATTTTGTTTGTTATGCATATTCATGGCATACAAAGCTGACTGTTATCACTTGTGCCCAAGATGTGATGGCCAGATCAGTACTATCAGCATGCCTATTACCTCATATTGAGATTATTCCCCATGTTCCACACCCAGTTAATCCCCAGCCTCCCTCTCCCTCCCCCCTGTCCCCCTGCCCCACTACCCTAGGTGTGCTCTCTCCCTCTACAAGTCCAATACATCACTGTGGTCTTTCTTTCCTTCCTTCTTTCTCTCTTAGCTACCACTTATAAGTGAGGACATGCATTATTTTTCCCTCTGTGCCTGGCTTATTTCACTCAATGTAATTTTCTCCAAGTTCATCCATGTTGCTGCAAATGACAGAATTTCATTCTTTTTTGTGGTAGAACAGTATTCCATGATGTATATATACTTCATTTTCCTTATCCAGTCGTCCATTGATGGACATTTAAGTTGGTTCCATATCTCAGCTATTGTAAATAGAGCTGTGATGAACATGGGAGTGCAGGCATCCCTTTGACATGATGATTTCCATTCCTTTAGGTATATACCTAGAAGTGGGGTTGCTAGATCATATGGAAAATCTATCAACAGTTGTTTGAGAAGCTTCCACACTGTTTTCCGTAGTGGTTATACTAACTTACAGTCCCATCAACAATGTAGGAGAATTCCCTTCTCTCCACATCCTCACTGGCATTTTGAAATTGTCTGCCTTTTTGATTATAGCCAGTCTGACTGGGGTGAGGTGATATTTCATTGTGTTTTTGGTTTGCATTTCCCTGATGATTAGTGACGTTGAACATTTTTTTAATGCCTATTGTCCATTTTTCTGTACTCCTTAGAAAAATGTCTATTTAGCTCCTTTGACCACTTTTTAATTGAGTTATCAGGTTTTTTTACTGTGAAATTGCTTGAGTCCTTTGTATATTCAGGATGTTAATCCCCTGTCATATGTATAGGTTGCAAGTATTTTCTCCCACTTTGTAGGTCATCATTTCACTCTTTTGATTGTTTCCTTTTGTGTGCAGAAGGTTTTAGTTTGATCCCAGATATGCAAGGATGATTCAACATATGCAAGTCAATAAATGTGATACATCATATCAAAAAAGCAAGGACAAAAACCATGTGCTTATCTCAATAGATACAGAAAAAGCACTTGCCAAATTCAACATCCCTTCATGATAAAGACTCTCAACAAATTAGGTATAGAAGGAAAGTATCTCAACATAATAAAAGCTATCTATGACAAGCCCACCGCCAATATCATCTTGAATGAGGAAAAACTGAAGGCTTTTCCCTTAAGAACAGGAACAAGACAAAGATGTCCACTCTCACCACTCCTATTTAACATAGTACTGGAGGTACTAGCCAGAGCAATAAGGCAAGAGTAAGAAATAAAGGGCATCTGCCAGAGTCCATCTCCAGCTGGTTCTTGGAGCCTGAGAAGCATGTGTGTAGACTGTGAAAAAAAGAAGACGGACCAATGATGTCTACTGCATCAGTGGACAATGGACAAAAGCTGTTCTCCTTTATTTATATCATATTTACCCTCCTTTTGATTATACTGAATCATAACTTTTTAAGGAATTACATATCATTTTTTTTTTACAGATCATAATCTTTTAGGAAAGTACATATCATTCTTCAAAGTGACGAAAGTAGTGAGTTATCTCAACCGATTGTTCCTAGTCAGTCACAGATCATAATCTCCCAGAAAAGTACACATCATTCTTCAAAGTGAAACAAACTTAACCAGCAAGCAAGAGTTTTAAACCAAGGTCTGTGGCCAGTGGCCAGAGTTCTCACGGTAGGCAGCACATGTGATCTTTAAGTAAAACATTTTACCCTTACAACATATGATTTACATATCCATCACCTATTTTGATTTTAATTTTTTATCTTAATTGACTAAAGGCAACAATTATTTAAAAAGCACATCCTTTTATAATATGAATTTAGCTATTTGTGTAAAACAGTTCTTTGTTTTAAAATTTTTGAACAACTTAAAAGCCCAAACCTAACTGATTTTTCCATAAACAAAACTTTAACTTTTTTACTCATATATTTAATCTTACTGTACCATATATTTGCCCTCTATATGTGGCCCTGTATAAGAAAGAGGGAGTCTATCAGCTCCTACATGTTGCATGCTATTTCTTCCTCCAGGGGCCCACCAGATTTTGTTTTTCTTTAATATTTAACCAACATAATTGTTGTCTCTGACAATGTGAACAAAACCCCTATATGGTAGAATAATGACCTGGGCAACTTGTGCCTTGGGTAAATTTACAGGAAAACTTATTGTTACTTGGGACCATTTATTTTGTCCCACCTTATCCATCTATCTGTACAGGAAGACCTCTCGGTTTCTTTGTATCTTCTTTTCTGAGCAATAGTTAAAACAAATCATGTACCCAGGTGTGCTTTTTAACATTTTTACCTTGGTTACATTAATCAGATCAAACTTGTTTTTATTAACTGAGAAGTTTTCCAAAAGGCCAGTTTTGTTAACCAAGAAAAATGTAATTTCATTTCTATCATTATTAAAGGGTATTTCCAAAAGTAGGGGTACTGAAACTGCCACCTCACACCAGACGCACAAGAGCATAAGCATTCCATAAAACATACAATCATTCCCGGGGCGGGGGTTGACAAGTACATGCAATCCAGAGAATACCGGAATAGGGATTTTCAGGAAGCCTTCTGTGGGGCCCTGCCACACACACGGAGATTCTCCACAGCCCTGCTGAATGGAAAACCATCTTGCTTACATTCCCACACCATTTCCCATGGATGCATGGCTTCTGACAGGCATCCAGATTGGAATAGAAGAAATCAAATTGTCCCTATTTGCAGATGACATGATCCTATATATAGAAAAACCTAAAGACTCTATCAAAAAAATCTCAGAGCTCCTTAATAATTTCAGTAATGTTGCAGGATACAAAATCGATGCCCCCAAATCAGTTGCATTTCTATTCTCCAATATTGAGCTAACAGAGAGAAATCAAGAAAGTAAGCACATTTACAATAGTCACAAAAACTTAAAATGCCTAGGAATCAATTTAACCAAGAATGTGAAAGATCTCTACAATAACTACAAACCACTACTGAAAGAAATTAAAGACACAAAAAGAAGGGAAGATATTCCATGCTCTTGGATTGGAAGAATTAATATTGTGAAAATGTCCATACTACCGAAAGCAATCTACAGATTTGGTATAATCCCCATGAAAATACCAATGACATTCTTCACAGAAATAGAAAAAACAACCCTAACATTAATATGGAAAAACAAAAGATCCCAAATGGCCAAAGCAATCCTTAGCAAAAAATAAATAAGTCTGGAGGCATAACACTACCTGACTTCAAATTATACTATAAAGCTATAGTAACCAAAACAGCATGATACTGGCATAAAAGTAGACACATGGACCAGTGGAACAGAATAGGGAATCCAGAAATCAATGCACAAACTAACAGCCAATTGATATTTAACAAAGACAACAAAAACATACATTGGGGAAAAAAAATTGTCTCTTCAATAATTGGTGCTGGGAAAATTGGATATCCATATCCAGAAGAATGAAACTAGACCCACACCTCTCACTGTATACCAAAATCAACTCAAAATGGATTAAAGACTTAAGTATAAGACCTGAAACTGTAAAACTACTAAGGGAAAATATAGGGGAAACACTTCAGGAACCAGGACTGGGCATAGATTTTATGAACAAGTGCCCAAAAGCACAAGCTTTTTTTAATGAAGCATTTTAAGTTATCTCTGTACTGACCCAGCAATAACTTTTCCATTGAGCAAATAGCAACATTTACTTAAACACTTGTTGTTTCTCAGGAATCATATTAAGTTTTATTTTAACAACTATCCCATGATGTAAGCTTTATTGTCTGAGAGGACTTCAAAAAGTTCTTGAAAAAATGAAATTAAAAGATTAAAATAAAAATATAAACTTTATTTCTCAGCATAAGCTCCATCAAATTCAAGACACGTTTGTAAGTGATAATACCAGCCATTTAGGCCACCCCTATAAAACTGAGGTTCCTGGAAATTTAACCATGTCAATGCAGTTGTTTTACATTATTAACTGGAGAAAAAAGGGTGTTCTTTAGATTTTTAAGGTTAGAAAAAAAAAAAAAAGAAGTCAGAAGGAGCCAAATCAGGAGTGTAAGGTGGATGCCTAATGATTTTCCATCAAAATGTTCACAAAATTGCCCTTGTTTGATAAGAGGAATGAACAGAGGCATTACTGTGATGGAAGAGGACTCTCTGATGAAGATTTCTCAGGCAGTTTTCTGCTAAAGCTTTGGCTAACTTTTTTCCAAACACTCGCACAATAAGCAGATGTTATTGCTCTTTGGCCAACCAGAAAGCCAACTAACAAAATACCTTGAGTATTTCAAAAAACTGTTGCCATGACCTTTGCTCTTCACCTATCCACTTTTGCTTTGACTGGACCACTTCCACCTCTTGGTAGCCATGGCTTTGATTGTGCTCTGTCTTCAGATCATACTGGTAAAACCATGTTTCATCTCCTGTTACAATTGCTCAAAGAAATGCTCCAGGATCTTGAACAATTTGTTTAAAATTGCCATGGATAGCTCTGCTCCTGTCTGAAGCTGATCTGGGCACCACAGTTTGGGTACCTGAAAAGTAGAAAGTATATGCAACCTTAATTTTTTAGTTAAAATTGTGTATGCTGAACCTATTGAGATGTCTATGGTGTGGGCTATACTTTCTGCTGTTAACCATTGGTCCTCTTCAATTAGGGCATGAACAAGATTCATTTTTTTCCTCTCAAATTGACATGGATGGTCTGCCATTGCAGGCTTCATCTTCAACATTCTCATTCCTTCTTCAAATGAGTTATCTATTTATAAACTGCTGATTTCTTTTGGGCATTGTCCCAATAAACTTTTCATAAATTATCAATGATTTCACCATTCTTCCATCCAAGCTTCACCATAAATTTGATGCTTGTTCTTGCTTCAATTTTAGCAGATTTCATGTTGCTCTGACAGGGGTTCTTTTCAAATTGGTGTCTTGAACTTCTTAGTGCCTCAAACTAGCTCTTGTTCAGACATGTTATAAGAAATTACTACAGGTTTATTTTGGTGCAAAATTTTTTGAAATCCATGCATTTTTTTAATAATACCTATTTTCCATGAACTTTTTAAAAATTTTATTTTATTTTGTCAATATACAATGTGGTTAATTATTGTGGTCCATTACCGAAACGTCCCTCCCTCTCCCCCCTCCTTCCCAACAATGTCCTTTCTGTTTACTTGTTATATCAGCTTCAAGGAATTGTAATTGTTATGTCTTCTTCCCTCCCTGCCTGCAGGTTGTTTGTGTGTTTATTTATTTACTTTTAGCTCCCACAAATAAGTGAGAACATGTGATATTCCTCTTTCTGTGCCTGACTTGTTTCACTTAATATCATTCTCTCTAGGCTCATCCATGTCATTGCAAATGGCAGTATTTCATTCATTTTTATAGCAGAGTAGTATTCCATTGTGTAGATGTACCACATTTTCCGTATCCACTCATCTGATGATGGACATTTGGGCTGGTTCCAACTCTTAGCTATTGTAAAGAGTGCTGCAATGAACACTGGAGAACAAGTATACCTTTGACTTGATGATTTCCATTTTTCTGGGTATATTCCCAGCATTGGGATAGCTGGGTCAGAGGGTAGATCTACCTGCAATTGCTTGAGGAACCTCCATACCATTTTCCATAGAGGCTGCACCATTTTGCAGTCCCACCAACAATGTATGAAAGTTCCTTTTTCTCTGCAAGCTCGCCAGCATTTATCATTCACAGTCTTTTGGATATTAGCCATCCTAACTGGGATGAGATGGTATATCAGTGTGGTTTTGATTTGTATTTCCCAAATGCTGAGTGATGTTGAGCATTTTTTCATATGTCTGTTGGCCATTTGTATATCTTCCTTTGAAAAATGCCTATTTAGCTCTTTTGCCCATTTTTTAATTGGGTTACTTATTTTTTTCTTGTAAAGTTGTTTCAGTTCCTTGTATATTCTGGATATTAATCCTTTGTCAGATGTATATTTTGCAAATATTTTCTCCCACTCTGTTGGTTGTCTTTTAACTCTTTTAATTGTTTCTTTTGCTGTGCAGAAGCTCTTTAGTTTGATATAATCCCATTTGTTTATTTTTCCTTTGGTTGCCCGTGCTTTTGGGGTTGTATTCATGAAGTCTGTGCCCAGTCCTATTTCCTGAAGTGTTTCTCCTATGTTTACTTTAAGAAGTTTTATTGTTTCAGGGTGTATATTTAAATCCTTAATCCATTTTGAGTTGATTTTAGTATACAGTGAGAGGTATGGATATCCTCTCTCATTCTCCTGCATATGGATATCCAGTTAACCCCAGCACCATTTGCTGAAGAGGCAGTCTCTTCCCCAGTGTATAGGCTTGGTGCCTTTGTCAACGATCGGATGGCTGTAGATGTGTGGGTTGATTTCTGGATTCTCTATTCTATTCCATTGATCAGTGTGTCTGTTTTTATGCCAGTACCATACTGTTTTGGTTATTATAGCTTTGTAGTATAGCTTAAAGTCGGGTAGTTTCATGCCTCCAGCTTTATGTTTTTTGCTCAGCATTGCTTTGGCTATGCGTGGTCTTTTGTTATTCCATATAAATGTCTGGATTTTTTTTCCATTTCTGAGAAAAATGTCATTGGAATTTTGATGTGGATTGCATTGAATTTGTATATCACTTTGGGTAGTATGGACATTTTCACTATGTTGATTCTTCCAATCCAAGAGCATGGGATATCTTTCCATCTTCTTGTATCCTCTCTAATTTCTCTCAGCAGTGGTTTGTAGTTCTCATTATAGAGATTTTTCACATCCTTGGTTAACTCAATTCCTAAGTATTTTATTTTTTTGGTGGCTATTGTAAATGGGTAAGCTTTCTTGATTTCTCTTTCTGCATGTTCACTGTTGGAGAATAGAAATGCTATTGATTTTTGTATGTTGAAACAAGCTGGCTTACTTGTTGAATTAGCTCCCTATATATTTGAAAAAACTGTGCTTTGGAATATTCACAATTCATAATTTAGGATGATTTTATTCTACCTGATTTCCTGGAAAAAACATAGGTGAATTTCACAAAAACCTCCCACATAGAAACTAAAAAACAACAATTATTAACAGAACTCCTGCTGTTTCTCACAATAGGATATGTAAAAAGCCAATCAAACAGATAGTTTCACTGGCAGCAAGCAGCCATTCAGCCAAACATACACAACACCTTTGATTTCACATATACAAAAGGTAAATACAATACAGGCATTTTAATATTTGTACACATATCCACATAAAACCTCCAAAGTAGGAGGATCACTGGATTTTCATTTCAAAGGCTGCTATAACTCTAGTGTAGTCTGTTACTTTGACAAGTAAATATTGATATTTATCTCAGCTGAATGCCTTAAGAAAAAGAACTAGAAATAATATTAAATCAAATTGGAATACCCAACCTGCTACTGAGAAAAGATTTCTTGTCTGGAAGACAGAATCTGGCTTTGGACTTTTCCTTTTAACTGTTTGTACTGCGTTTTATTCAGGGGCATGCTTGATCAGGGTCTAACCTTTCACACACACACAGGAGCATGGGTTACTCTCCAGACCACCTATTTGCTGCCTTGATTGACTCCTGGATCTAGAGAAAAAAGTAGAGCAGAAGGTTAGGCCCTTTGTATCAAAAACCTCAGACCTTGGAAGGAGGTTCAGGTCTTCTTATTCCCGATAGACCTGGTAAGGCTGCTCTTTGCTGACAGTTAAACTATGGGTTTCTTGTTATTTTACTTTTTTTCTGGGGTTAGTGTACAAACAGTGTAGGATATTTTGCCATTATTATTAAATTCTTGGAGTAAATTTTGTAGGAGTCCCTAGGATACCTCATCTTAATCTCCAACTTTCCAAATTCATCTCTTCTCACAGGGGTATAGGAAGACAAGTAGAGTAGGTAGAATTTGGTGTAGAACTTTATTGTAATATTGAATTAATTAAACATCAATAGAAGCCTCAGCCTCTGAGTCAGGCCTGACCTAAAATATTGTCTGACTCCCACATTGAGGAGGACATGTGGCCAGAAAATGCTCTCCAGATGCTACTGCCCTAATGGTCATTATCACTCTAATTTCTTTTATGCTGGGATTTTAAAGACCATAACACCAGGTCCTGGATAGCTGTAACAGTCAATTTGAAAGCTGTCTGAGAGTTAGTTCGAGGAGAATATTAGCGGTCTTAACTGATCCATTAAGTTTTCATAAACTACATCAGCTGTGAGGTAAAGTAGATGATAGAGCTTATATTTAATATAACCAAATTCTAAAATTGAGTATTTCCTCTATTCCCTGAAGTAGCAGCTTTTCAACTCTCTGTGAGTTCATGATACTGCTTACAAATAATTGTTCACCATTCAATTGCCTATTTATTTGCAGTCATTTTTCACAAACACGGAGAATATGACCGCTCAAATTGGGAGAGCCAAAGTGAAGACAATTCCAGGGAGTTCTGAAATTGGCTTCTGCATGTGGACAGAGGAGAAATTTAATAACTCAAAATTTAAATAAACTCTAAGAATCTCATTTTTTGTTAGTTAGGTTTTCTAGGTGATCAGAAACAATGTGCCAGATCCTATCATTGTTTAACACATTTTTTTCTCAGTTGGACTTTGAACTCAAAATGCTAAGGTAGTGTTTTGCTTTTTTTTGTAATGGCAAGTGTATTTATTAGTCCTCTTGTTACTTACAAAAGAATACCTGAAACTGGGTAATTTATAAATAAATGAAATTTATTTCTTACAATTTTGGAGGTTGGGAAGTCTATGGCCCAGGGCATGCATCTAGTGAAAGACTTCTGTGTGGGAACTCTCTACAGGGTCCCCTGGTGACCAGGACACATGATGGGAATGGACTGAGCAAGAGTGAGCTAACCTTCTCCCTTACTCTCCTTAAAAAGCCATCAGAATGACACCCATTACTCCACGGATGGATCAATTCATCCATGAGGGCACAGTCCTCACAATCTAATCACCTCTTAAAGGCCCCACCTTTCAAATACCATAATTGAACTTTCTCACTTTTATAACACTATTGGTCCCACTTCCAATAAGTGAACTTTTGGGGGACACATTTAACTGTATCGGTAAGGTTTCATTCAGTGCAGTCTAAGGTGTTACATTTGCAGGGTTCTTTATGGTGTCCAAAGAGCCTTCAGTGTACTCTTTCATTATATCATTATCTTTTTATGTTTAATATGTGAGGTTTACATAGGACATACAATATTTTCCCAACTAAGGGAGGGTAGGACAGAAGAGAGCAGAGGGAGTGACTTTTCCTTGAATCAGAAACAGTGTTCACAAGAACGTAAGCTCCCCAACGGACAGATAGTTTAGTCTATTTTCTTCACTCCTGTATCCCCAAAGCCTAGAACAGTGCCTGGCATATAGTGGATGTTAATAATCTCTTGTGGAACGAATCAATGAACCTGATTAGTACAAGAGCTGGGAACAGAATTCAGGTCTGCTAACTCTTTTATATTGCACCTTTTATATTGGTAAAAGTCGTTCTCCGTTCTCGTGCTTCCCCGATCTTCCTTTGTTGTTTCAGGATGAACCTGTAGTTAAGTGTGCGGCAACAAAGCCAGTGAGCCTTCTCATTGAGGGGTGCTGGAACCCCCCACCACACAGTGACGCCAGGCAGGAAGGCAGGGACAACTGGGGGGGCTCCTCCCTGAGACCCTACAGCCGATGCTCCCCGATTTCCCAATGTTGTCAGTGAAGAAGATTTTCTGGCCCCCCCCTACCCGGGGCGTGGGCCTCACTTTGTTGGGGGAAGAGGGACAATTCTCTGGAAAAGGGCCTTGTGGGAGGAAGCCTTGTCCAGGCCGCCCAGCGCTGACCCTTGGCCTTGGCCGGGAAGGGCTCTCAGAGGCCTCTGACCTCAACATCCCTCATCCCTGGGGGCGGGGCCTGAAAGGGGAGGGGCCTGAGGGGCGAGACCTGCGGGGGGCAGGACCGGGCCAGGGGAGGGGCCTGAAAGGGGAGGAGCCTGTGGGTGGGACCTGCCAGGGGCGGTACCTGCGGAGGGCAGGCGGCGGCAACGTCCTCTCTCCCTTCCCTCTCCGCCTCCCCTGCTCCCTCCCTTCCAGATCTCCCTCTTTTTTCCCCCTTCCTTTAGTGCAGTCGCTCTTCAGGCCCGTCAGTTGCAGCAGCGACCACGGGTGCATTAAGATTTTGCACGCAGGTAAGAGATCCGTGCCCTCCGATGGTATCATAGAGGGGACTTTTCGCCTCCTCCCCCGGGTCTCCCACGTGTGGAGGCGGTCTCAGCTGGGAAAAAGTGGCGAGGACACTCTGTGCCTCACGCAGGCGGAGGTTGGCTGAGCTGTCCAGCCCCCACCTGGCCCAAGCGTCAGTCCAGGCCTCTCCAGGTGTCCTCACGAAACCAGGTGCTAGTACCTGGGCTCTGGAAGGAGAGGGATAACCTTGTTAGAAACCACCCTGAAGCGTCACGGAGCTGATATTACCTGAGACAAAAATATGAAATTATGCAAAGATAAGGGGAGTGAGAATTTGAGGTAAAGAGAAAGTGAACTAAATGCAGACTGGTTGCTGCGGAGTGAGGGAACCTTGTCACTTTCAAATAATTTTCCCTGTAAGTGCTCTGGAAGAAGATTGATAAATATTCAGATTTCTAAAACACAAGAAAAATTCAGATTCAATAGTAGTGCAGGGTGGGGCATGAAGAAATGAGAATGGGTGAGTTTGGGCCTTTTCTGAGTTTTAGTCTTTTCTTCTTTAGCTGCCCCTTTTTATAAATGAGGAAATGAATATCCATAATTTATCTAATCCATTTTTTTCCTTCTTTTTCAAGGTTGTTTCAGGCCTGCTGTGCTGCCTCACTTCTTTCCCCTTGTCTATTGTTTGAAAATATAAATTCAAAGAACGTGTGTGTAAGGGGGCGGGAGTGTGGAGTTGTGTGTTTGGGAGAAGGGAGTGACTAGAGCCGCTCAATCGCAAAGACCATCATGGAAAATCATAACATTGGTGTCACTCTGCCTCGTACCACAAGGCTTCAGGATTACGTTGACAGAGAAAAAACTTTTAGTAGCAGCAAGCCCATTTCTGAAGATCTGTGTTTGCCACCTGCTGTGAGCTCTTACCATGGTGCTGCCAGGACATAGTCCCCAACGGTGAGATATACCTCCACATGTACATGCACACATTTGTAATGTTACAAAGAGCAGGGACTTGTTAAAAGACAAATAATTTGAGGGTTTGAGATTGAACTATGTATGACAATTGTAAAGGGAACAAAAGGTATTATCTGGAGGTATGCAGTATGAATGTGAACAAAGAAATCAATGGATGTTGGTATGAAAAATTAATTTTAAATGTACACTTGTTTTAAAAAGACCACCTGGAATTGAAAATAGACATTGAAATCAAGTGAATAATAGCAAACAAATTCTTTTTATGTGAGACTCATGCAAAATGTCCGTTTTAAGAGTTGCAGGTACAAGCCCAGTTTATAGCTGTACTGTTCTGTCATTTCACTATGGGTGTATACATACGTATTATGAAGCATATGTGTGTATTTGGGGATGAATCTTTATGGATTCACAAATCACGATTAATTCAATCACTCCCCAATGAATCTACCACCCACAAAATGAAAATAAACTAACAGAACAAAAGTTCAAAATAGAAGCTGAAATGAATTTTTCTGAGAATGGATAAACTTATTGGTAGATGTGGAGTTTTAAATTGTTGTAATATTAACACCTTTTCATAAACTTATTTCCGTATTTACTATATAAACGCTACTAGTGTTATTGTGGCTTTAGGATTAGTGTATGTGCCTGGCTCTGTGGGCAGACTGAAATATATTAAATATATCAGTTGGGATTGAGTAAAGACAACAGAAGTGCTACTTATTTTAACTGAGGTCATTTAATGTAAGACATTAGCATAATGTTTTAGTCCATTTTGTGTTGCTATAACAGAATACCTGAGACTGGGTAATTTATAAAGGAAAGAGGTTTATTTGGCTTATGATTCTGGGACAGCTGCATCTGGTGTGGGCCTCAGGCTGCTTCTACTCATGGCGGAAAGTGGCAGGGAGCCAGCGGGTACGAGCAGGTCAAATGGCGAGAGGAAGCAAGAGAGAGAGGAGGTGCCAGGGTCTACTAAACAATCAGCTCCCCTGGGAACTAATAGAGCGAGAACTCACTCATTAATCCCCCCTCCCCCAGGGAGAGCATTAATCCATACATGAGGGATCTGCCCCCATGACTCAATCAGTTTCCAACACTGCCACATTGGGGATCAAATTTCCACATGAGTTTTGGAGAGGACACCACATCCAAACTCCATCACATAACAAGTATTAATTATTCAACAGACGTAAATTAATGTACATAATTAGTTTTTAAAAGTATTGACGAACTGAAAGGAAAAGTATACTGCGGAATGTGAGGCACTGTAGCCAGATTGTCTCCTGTTTCAGCCCAATGGAGATCTTGTCTCTTTGTACCAGAAATGGTGGGGAGCAGGAGAAGAGGAGGGTGAGAAGATAGGTTCTGGATAGGAACAACTGACTGCTATGGTCTGAATGTTTGTGCACCGCCCCCCCCAAATTCATAAATTGAAATCCTAATTCCCAAGGCAATGGTATTAAAAGGTAGGGCTTTGGAAGATGATTGGGTCATGAAGGCTCTGCCCTTATGAATGGGATTTGTGCTCTTATAAAAGAGGCCCAAGGAAGCTCAGTCATCCCTTTCACCAACTGAAGATGGAAAAAACCCCACCTATGAGGAAGTGGGCCCTCACCAAACACCAAACATGCTGGTGTCTTGATCTTGGACTTCCTAACCCCCAGAACAGTGAGAAATAAATCTCAGTTATTTACAAGCTACCCAGTTTATAGTATTCTGTTATAGCAGACTGAAGGGACTAAAACACTAATAATTCCTGCCCTGCTGGCAAGCTGGGTTCCTGTCCTATATCATTTTTGCTCTAACAGTTCCAAGAGTGATCTATGGTGGCTTTGTGAGTCTGAATGTTCTCAGTTGCATCCAATAAGACCCCTTGGTGTGTATTGTTTGATATCACTATTCATCCATTTATCTATCTATCTATCCTTTATCCACACAAACACATACATGAGAATATAATCAGCAAGGAGAAAAATGTGCCTTGTTTCTATAGTCCTAGTTTCTGTAAGTGATCACAAGGCCATGGTTGATATTTATATATTTCTTCTTCCACTGTACATTTCATGTTTCCTTTATCTTCATCTGGGTCCTTTGCTGCTTGGATTCTTTACCTGCTGGAGTAACTCACACCTTTGTTCCTGTTAGGTCAGAATTCTCAGTGGCTCTGCTTTAATTTAAATGTCTGTGGTCTGCCATTCACCTTTCCCACTTGACAAGGAAATACTAAAAGGAGCCCTATTGAGTCTTCTGTGTTCCAAACATAGTCCTCTCAGAGTCTCATATTTGAAACTCTGAGAAACTCCAGGTTCCAAGAATTGTATCAGTCAGTGCCTAGTAAAGAAAAATAAATAACTTTTAATTTAACATAGAGAAATCCATATAAGAAATAGGTTAAATAGATATAGAAAGACTGAAAAGCCAAAAGGAGACACTGAAGTAAAACAGATGGTACTTGTAGAATGCAGCTACCAGTCCTCAAGTTGGGAGACCAAAGGGAAGACATTGGATCATTTGAGCCTAGAAGCTTAGGGAATAAAACCACAGAGAAATGAAACCTCAACCTTAGAGGAAGGGCTGCTGTCCAGCTGATGCTGATTCCTCAGGAGTTCAGAGAAGGGACCTGCGGAGCTGGGCCAGGATATCTGAGAAGAGGCATTGCTTGGCAGTCTCTTTAAGGTATCTTTGAGGAAGAGGCACGAGCCAGTTGTTATTAGTACTTCTGACGTTGTGTAACACAACTGTTTTTGAAGTTTTAAAGAAAGAAATGTAAACCTCCAGGTAAAAAGCATTGTCGTGGTGCCACTGACAGAAAAGGAAGCCCAGCAAGAAGGAACAAGTCCCTTTTCCCTGCTTCAGTCCTCTAATTTTCCTTTAACATCTTCTATTGTAAGGGAGTAGCTAAAAAAGAAAAATACAGTCACAGAGCTGCAGCCTCAGCATCATAAAGCAGAGAATAAAAGATTGGCTTTGGATCTGAGAGCCTATAGCATATAGTAACAGACAGTTTAGGTATGCCATGTGACTTGCTTTGGCCGATGAAATGTATGCAGAAGAGACAGTATGTCAGTTTCTATTTGATGTTTCCCCTAGCTCTCTCGCACCTCTTCTATCTGATATAAAAAGAATAGTCCAAGCTTGTTCCTGGACCAAGGAAAATCATGCATCAAGTGGAGCAGAACAGAATGAATTTTTCAGGCTTAGAATCAAAGTCCAGGCAACCAGCAAAACCCATAATAGGAAAAATAAATGCTTGCTCTATGTCACTAAGATTTTGAAGATGTTTTTACATTACAAATAAATGAAACACTCAACTGCCTTCTTTATAAAATAGGAATTAAAATACTACCAATCCAGCAACACATAATACATAATATGAGTAAAAGAACATCAGCATGAAAAGTCCAGAATACAACTACACTGAGAGGCACCCGGTAGGGCATTAGATCACATGAAGGATGTGCTGATTTTGGCTCTAACGACTGCAGCTGGCCAAGGTAATCAATAATATTGCCAATTCTCAAAGAAATCTGTTTGGCATAATTAGGATTTTTCCTAAGAGTAAAACGTGGACTGCACACACAACAGTAAACACAATTTATATTTCCTTTCTCTTCATTAGCAAATTCCAAATTTTCTGGTTCTGCAGATTTAAGGATTCTATTTTTGACTTTGATTTGTCTTCTTTACACATACTTGAAGTCTTACCCCTGACATACTCTGGGGTTAGTTTTGGCATATATTTCATTTGAGCAGAACTGAACAGTTTAGGTGGCAGCAGTTGAATAAGGTAAAGGGGAAGCAAAGGCCCGTTATCTGTCACCTACTCCATTGTACTGGTAGAAAGGGAAGACACTCTTGTAAGAGCTCAGCATGTATGATGTCTTATGGTGGTAAAAGGGGGTTCTAGAACAGATTTTGTAATGTTAAATAGAGAAATGTAACCAAAAAGAGTGGAATCTGTCTCTCCCAAATCACGTTCCAAATACTTATCACAGGAAATACTATTTAAAATCTGATCAATCGGACATCAACTAAAGGTGGAAATTTCCAGTGTTCTCAGTTACTCAAGACAGAATGAAAAGGGAAATATCTACTTCCTGACTACAAGCAAAGCTAGATCTTCAGAGGTAAAGCAAGAAACCTGATTACATTCTGAGAAAATGCGAAATAAAACTGGATGGCTGAGGATGCAGGTTTTGGTGGAGGTTTCCAGATGTTCTAACATCACATTGGAACGTAAAAGATAAATTGCTTTATCCACTGACATCTGTTATCACAGTTAAGGACAGTGGGCTGGTTTTCATTTCCTTTTCTTCTTGCTTTTCTCATATATCAAGTAATAAGTTGCGTTGATATGTAGGTGACAGTGGGTATAGACAAAGAGCCTTAATTTGGTTGGTCTTGGCTGACAGTGAATGGTAAGATCAAACATCTACACCTAGCCATAGAGTCAAGTCACATGGTATTTTCCACCAAAAGGAAAGACCATTCAGTGGTTATAGCAGCATCACCAGGCTCCTGCCCCTACAGAATGGCAAGACTCTCAGGAAACTTCGAAGTCAATGTCAAGGCTGGATCTGAGTGCTGGCATGTCTCAGGGCCTGGACTTCCTTGCTACCTGCCAGACAACAAATAGCCACCCTCCCTCCAGTCTAAGCCTGCTGCTGAACCTACTGCGGCCCGCATCCCAACCCCCACTAACAGCCCCAGCACAGCGTCCTGCGACAGCCTCATTGAGGTAGCTCATACATCTGTATATGCTTCTGAAGAGCAGAAGCAGGGACCCTGCTTGATCAAGAGCAGAGATGAATTTCATGACATGGCATTTTATTATACATGTTTCTGAGATTTAGACTTCAGATGAAAGGAAAGTCTTTGAAGGACCAAGCGAAATTTCATATTTTGTAGCTGAGGCCATGGTCTCACTCTGTAAGCCAAGCTTAGATTTTCCAGGTAGTTTTCTGCTTAAATGAACTCTTCTTCTTTGAAACAGACCATTGATGAGCCCGTTTTGTGGGAACTGCCTTCTCATTTTCAGTTATTCATCGGCTTATAATATTTCTCCTTCGGTGGACATTTTCTGAAGTTTTATTCTTCAAAGTATCATAAATTACACAAACCCTCCTCATTAGCATTCAATTTATTTCTAACTTTCACCCATTTCTCATACTTGACAGTACACAATATTATCCACAAATCACTGGGAGCATTTTCAACTGCTTAAAAATAATTTATAAATATGAATCATATACTCCCACAGGAATAATGGATACTGGATCTGTTAAGTAAATAAATCACTTGTTATTTCATCTTCCCTTTCATATGCAGTTTGTAAGTTGCCTAACAAAGAAAAACTAAGTTTATGGAAGAAGTATAGTTCTGCTCTGCATCTACAAAGATGCTGGGGCCTGATGCAAATAGTCAATTAATTCAGGGCACTGCACTAGACATCACAGAGATTTATGTGACAACAACAGTAACAAAGGAACTTATTTGTCAGAGAACCTAACAACAGAATGGGAAGAGACGCATACGTGTTATACATGAATGGATCTTTGTGCCTGTGTTAAACATGTGTGCAATGGGGATGATGATGATGAAGATGATGATAATGCAAATAGTAATAATAGTAATAGGTGACTGTCACTGACTATTTTCTACATGCCAGGCATTGTTTTCAATGTTTTATTTGTATTTAATTCATTTATATCTTACAATAGCCATATGAGGTAGTTACTATTAGCATTATTCTACTTTACAGATGAGGCACAGAGAGATTGAATAACATACTCAAAATCACTGAGCTGTAAACAGCACCATGGTTGTTGGTCCACATAAGTCACAGCTTTATGACTATATTTGGAAAGCTCCTTTGGATCAAATTATTACCATTGCTATAACATCCACATGGAATTCTACTACTCCCCATGGTGCATGGTATTTGTTCAGGTGTTAAGGGTTTCGAGCTGTGAAATAAGGAGAAAAGAGGTAAATCCTAGTCTAAATTGCATGAGAATATCTATATAAAAACATGAAAGATAAGGAAGCAGGAGGGAGATAAACCAAAGCTGTCTACAAGTTTACAAACCATGTATGCAGGAAATTGTATGCTAGAGAAGAGAGACATTAACTCATTGTATGATGGGCTTTGTTATAGAAGAAAATAATATGTCCATGTGGAATTGTCCTATAGCAGTGTTGTCCAAATTATGTAGGTATTCAAGATTGTTTTAAGTAATATGTAGTGTCAGTGCTCCTCAATAAAAAACTAACCAAACATATATGTATTTTAATAATCAAACAAAGTTAGATTAAAGGACTTGGAATAACAGAGATATGCAACATGGGGAAGCATGGATGGTTTCAGTTAGGGAGTACAGGAAGGAATTATATGACTCGGTATACATTAGGTGATTTGGGAGAGAATTGGATTGAATGATGTCAGGAAGTAGCGGTAATTCTATGATTATCATAATTCATACTTAGAATATGGGAAGAATGGAGCAAGACTAAGCTTGATTGGTTAAAAAAAATAAATAAATAAGTCAACACTCCTCTATAGTATGAGCCAGTATGTGAGAATGTGAGAAGTTGGTCATTGTTTTTTTATCTGCTCAGTGTTCATATTTTTGTTGTTTATTTTTGATTTGAGGGTGGCCTTACTTTATCTTAATCCATCACATTTACAGAATGTCTTTGTCTGATGTTGGTGTTCTGCAAAATTGTTTGTGAGGCCTGGGCAGCTCTGACAGGAGGCCAACTTCTGACAACACTGAGGTCTAGCTGATTGCACGAAGCCAGTTGCCAGCCTCATCATCTTGTCATAGCTGTTTTTCTGTTCCTTAATGGTTTTCTCAGTCTGATTGTGCTATAACAAAACACCTAAGACTGGATCATTTATAAATAATAGAATTTGTCTCTCACAGTTCTGGAGGCTGGGAAGTTCAAGATCAAGGCACGGACAGGTTCAGTGTCTGGTGAGGGCCTTGTCTCTGCTTCCCAAATGGCACCCTGCTGCTGTGTCCCCACATAGTAGAATGAACAAAAGGGCAAAAAAAGCTTAAACTAGTTCCCACCAGCCCTTTTATAAGTCACTAATCTATGCATGAGGCCACCTTCATCAAGTCTTAATCATGTTCCAAAACTCCCTACCCCTTAATGCCACCACCATGGGGATTGTATCTGTCCATTTCTGTTGCTTATAACAGATTACCTGAAACTGAGTAATTGATGAAGAAATAGAATTTATTTCTGACAGTTTTGGAGGCTGGTAAGTCCAAAGTCCAGGGAACACATCTGGTGAGGGCCTTCCTCTGGGTGGTGACTCTCCACAGTGATGCAGGGTGTGCATGGGAAAAATAGCTGAGCAAGAGAGAGTTAACTCCTCACTTGGTCTCCTTTTAAAGCCATCAGAACCACACCCATTACCCCCCATTAAACCATCAACTTATTACTCCATGAATGGATCAATCAATTCACTAGGTCATGGTCCTCAAAATCTAATCACCTCTTAAAAGCCCCACCTTTCAATTACCCATCCTTTTAGCACTGTAACAGTGGGGATTAAGTTCCTGATATATAAAACTTTGGGGGACACAATTCAATCCATAGCAAGGATTAAGTTTTAACATGAATTTTGGAAGGGACACATTCAAACATAGCAATAAACGTTCTACATTGTTACAGTTAATGTTACATTATTTTAACATAACTAGTAGAACAAACCTGTAATTTTGTTCATAATATAAAATAAGTAAACTTAAAAAGTGTAAGTCATTGTTAGAACATATGTCTGAAATGGTAAAAGCCTGAATATGATATGTGAAACAGAAAAGTTTGGGATACACTGCACTGTAGGAGGCTATATGATTGTATATGGTCAATTCAACGCCAACGTCACTGTCTAAGACTTAGAGCTGTGTTTCTCAGAATCCCTCTCCCATATAGTTCTGGGCTGTTGTTTGCCAGTGAGAGAAAGCCTTGCAAGAAATGTAGAAGTGATTCAAAAGCAAACATTTTCAGGAGGTCATGGTGTCCAGAAGCCCCACAAGGTAATATTTGCAGCTGCAGTGGCCACATCCTTTGGACTTTCCCTAGAATGATGACTTCACCTAGTTCAATGCCTCAGCCTACGGTTGTTGCTGACTGTTTTTCCAACATCCAGCCCTCAGCATTCCTAACCTTCCCTCATCTCCTTCCTCATTTAAGTAAGCACTAATTCCTATTGAACTTCTTTTCTCCATTATACTTCCAGTGTCTCTGATCTTCTGGTGAAACTCAGAATGATAAAGATATGAAACATATGAGGCTGAATAAAAGTGGAAAATTAAGGTGGAAGAGAGTAGTAGGATCCCCCAAATATTGGCCAAATGTCTCTAACAGTGATTTCTCTTGAAATCTGAATTTTTCACTATCATCTTTTTGACATATGCAGTTCCATTCACCAGTAATCTCTGAACATCTAAAATATGATAAAACATATTGCACAGAATAATGATTCTTAATTAGTAAGAAATTGTCTGAATCCTCATAAAATCAAATTATTTCTGTACAATTAAGTATGCTTTATATATTTGATTTCTTCAAAATCAGTAATCTAGATATAGGCATTTTGGTTACTTTAAAAAAATAAATGAGAATATTTGATTAGTCAGAATATCTCATTTTCCAAATACACTAAATAATAAAAAATAATTACTGAATAATTTTAGTGTTTTCAGATTTATGTATCCAGATCTATATGATCAAGTGTATATAGTTTTCTCATATAGGGAATAATTTTCATTTGGTGGGTGGAATATATAAAATTGCTTATTTTTGCTTTTTCAAATGAATTAATTTTGCTTTAGTTTCAGGGAGAGTCATTCTAGAAAGAAAACCTGTGGTAGAGTAAAATTTTAGACTTATTCCTGACAGGTGACACTGTTAATTGAGGTACCACTGCAACTGACACTTTCTGCAGTAGAAATACTTTTGTTATAACCCATTTGAAGCTGACAATATTTTAACAACCAGCTCACAAAATTATTAAAACTTTAGCGATTAGCCTCTTAAGGTAGGATGAGCCAACTCTTATACATCACCATTGCTTCTGACACCCTGCAGAATAATCAGAGGGGGTAGAGGCACAAATGCAATAGAGAAATGTTTGCAACAAGGAAAAAAAAAAATATATATATATATATTAGAACATCATTTGAAACAATACAAGTATATTTGCTACTTCAGGAGTCTCCCAGTGTTCCTTTACTTCCACTTGTAGAAATTTACAGCAGAGTTAAAAAACAAAACAGAACAAAATCTCTCTGGAGATGAGGAGCTCCTTTGCTATCCAATATTGAAGGCTACACAAGGTGGTTCTGAGGATTGAAGTCAACAAAGAAGACGGAATCCTCCACCCTTCCTATCCACTCTGAGGGCAAGTGAAGCTTAAGGCACAGCAGGAGTGCCATGTGTATTGGAAATGTGGCTTCAGAACTAAGATCAAAGACTTAATTTAGGGGGGAAATTAAAATGTGCACAAACAAAAAGCCCAGGATCTAGCAGTTGTAGTGTCAACTCAATTACTCTTTTTCCATTAATTGGATTCAGCTTCCCTTGGCTCCTAGGTCTAAAATCAAACAAGACTTTGATCCCTTTACAGCATTTCCCTTAGTTTGACTCCATTTGGGTCTGTAAAGGCATTTGTACCTTTAGAATAGGATGGAAGCATTGAATTCAAACAAGTTTCTTCAGCAAAGCCAAATCAGCAATATGTTTTTCTCTTTGGGACAGAAAGATTCATATTCACTAATCATTTTTGCTTACTTAATGACTATGGTTTTGTTTTTTCAGTTTGTTTTTTTTTTATTGAACACAGAGCATTTCCATCCTCTTCTCTGCAGACCAAGGAAATGGAAGCAAAGAAAGACATGTCCACTACCTAGCGCCCTCTATCATCTGTTATTAAATATGCGTGAATCCTAATGTTATTTATTTGTCAAAAGTCTTTTTATCCCAAAGCAAATGTATTTCTTTTCTTGTCAGGTCTTTTTCACTAGTGCCTGTATATATCCAGATGTGCATAAATCACAGTAATGAGCAAAGACTATGGCTCAAGTAGATGTTTGGGCTGCCATGTGTGTAGAAGGAATTTGTACATTGTAGCACTATTTATAACAGCAAAATCCAACTGTCTCTCCTCCAACAAGTGAATGACTAAATAGAAGATATGACATTCTTTGATGAAACAATGTAAAAATCATTTTGAAGAGTAGCTAATAACATGGAAAATATTCATAACTCTTTGTTAAGAGGAAAAATGTAAACTATAAAATAGTACATATGGTAAAATTCCATTTTTATAAATAAATACATAGTATTTATATATTTTATATACATATATTATTATATGCATCCATATTCACTCATGGTAGAAAGAATAGCAGTCAATATATAATAAAACATCAATAGCAGTTAGCTCTAGGTCTAATCTCTGATGATTATAGCTAACACTGCTTCTCTACAGCGGTACATTGGAGCAAGACAATTACATCATTGTCATTTTCTGTCCTGAGCACTGTGAGTGTTTCAGATTGCTTGCCCTCTACTCACTGAGTTTCATTGGCATGCCCTTGTCCTGTGACATCCCCAAACAGCCTCCTGCTCTTTTATCTGCCTGCCTGGAATTGAGAACCGACAATGGGATGATATATGGGTGGGGCATCTTCCTGTATAAACTAAACCAAGTTAGATCAATGCTATTAATAGTATGTCAAATACCACTGTTCTATTTGGGGAAACTGGTTTAGAATTTTTATTATTTTTTAAAATGTGTGTTAAATATATTTATATGTATATACACACGAGTGTGTGTGTGTGTGTGTGTGTGTGTGTGTGTGTACCTTCCAGCCAAAGGATTCCTTACTGATATAGTCGCCTTCCTTAAAGAATTTTATTCCCAAACTTTTTAACCACAGCTCAGCCATTTCTATTGAGGACACTACCTCCCAGAGAGTATTATGCAACATAGTGTGTCCTAAAAATAACAATATAACTATAATTTACCTATGTTTCATCATAACAATTTAATTTTTAACTTACACATTAGTATGCCTATAGGATACAGTTATTATTAATAAAACAGTAGAAAGATGTCCAAAGTTCAATTAAAATTATTATGGCATTTGAGGTATAAGACCATTTTGTTTGTGGTATCAGCTTGCCTTGTCCTATATTGTGTTGACCTGGAATTTGATTATAGGAAACTTATTTTTATCCCCATCCTTTACTCTGAAAAAATTGTAGCATTTTAAAAAACAAATTAATAAATTACTTTTATAAATTACACATGGTGTTTACTGAAGATTTATAGTAGTATTTGAGTTGGATCTATGATTCATTCACACATTAAAACACTCTGTTCTTGTACCTAATTACAGCAGGGCTAACTTTCACAAGTAATCAAATCATTTAAAACCTCCCAAGCAATTTGAGTAGGTATAATTTAGTCCTGTTTAACAAAATATCTACTCCAAACTTTTAATGGCCCAAAATGCCATGAAAAGAAACTGTTGAAAATACTATATGTTATAGTAGTTTAATGTTTTGAAAGGGAAATACATGAGGACTGTAAGTTCATGAAGATAAACAAAGTAAAAATTTCCTATTGCTTAGAAAACCATGCTCATATATTTTTTATATATAATCATTTCACTTTCAAATTGCTAAGGTATTAGATTGTCATGTTTCATATTTTTAGAAAACTCTATATTAATATAAAAGCCAGAAATTATACCTCTTAAAATTATTTAAACATAATTTTAAAAATTAGACATTAACATAAAATGTACCTGGATATTTAGTTTTTCAAAATTATTTCAGAGTTTATCAATTATCTATTGCTATATAACAGACCATTTTAGATGTAGTGACATAAAACAATAGTGTTATTATATTCATGGATTCTGTGGGCCAGGAATAAGAATAGCACACAGCAAGAACAAGTTGTCATTGGGGCCTTAGATGAGAAGACTCAAAAGCTGAGCTAACTTGATAGCGGTGACAGAATAAATAAGGTGATGTCTTCATTCACATGTGAGGCTATTAATGACAGCTGTCTTAGACCATAGGTGGCTTTCAAATAAATATTAGCATATTTTTGTGGTCACCCTCAGTAGGTACCTTGGACATCCTCACAGTATAGCAAGTAGCTTCTAACAGCAAGGCTTCTCAAAAAGCAAAATCTGGGTGCATAATGTTCTTGCAATCTACCCTCAGAAATCACATAGTGTCACTACTCCCCTGTGCTATTTGCTGAAGAAATAACAGAAGTCCTGCAGTTTTAAGGTAGCAGGATATAAACCCAGACCTTCATAGGAGGACTGCAGCAGTCCCATTGTAAGGATAGCATGTTAGATGGATATAGATTGGTGTGGCCATCTTTTGGAACTACAATCTGCTGTAGTCCTCCCTGTAGGCACACAACAATTCCCACAAGCAAACACATTTATTTCCTTCCCCAATTACCCCAAGATTCATCCAATTGTGGATTGGCTTGAAGCCCAGGATTCCATCATTTAAGTTTCTTCTATGTTAGAAGTTGCTCCTCAATTGTGATTTTTCAGTTATAGCACCTTGAGCACTGTTCTCTAATCTGAACACCTGTGAACGAAATAGATAAGGAATCTATCTTACCCTCCCCCCAACACACACACCAAAAATACAATACAACTTGCATAGAAATATCACTACAGACACTGATGTGAAAAAGGGAGAAGGAAATGTGAGGCAGACATTAGCTACTGATCCACAGATATTTTGAAATCCAGCCAGGAACACTTTGCCAGTTTCTTGACTAGAGCTCAGTCATACCCTCTTAGAATAGTTCTCCCTAAGTCTTGGTTCAGTCCTCTGGGATCCTGTTACTAACTTCTAAATCATTCCCTTATTGTCAAAAAGGAGCCTATGCTTAGAACTGAGTAATTTCCTCAGCAAGATTTCTGATCACATAAGTTTGGAGATTCAAAGATCTCTTAACTTTGTAGTATCTTTGTCACTATCAATACAAGCTAATATGATTCTTTTTTTGCATATTATGATTTCTTATGTATCAAGTTACAATCAACTCCATTACAAAACAGGAACAACTACAAATTTATTCTAGTTCAATTCATCTCTAATTTAGCTTCCCTGTGAGACATGAACTTAACATTCTTATAAATCCTATTATTTAACAAAGAGAACCTGCAAGACACTCTTTATGATCAATTAAAATCATTAGAAGGTCTTTGGAGTATCTGAAAGTTTGTAGAGGAGCCATCTCATATTTCTCAGAGATATCAATAAAAGATCCTGGAGAGCCAATCTGGATTTAATATTTGGCCTGGGACATGTCTTTTGGATGTTAACTTTAATATTATCTACTTTCAATTTCACAAATGCACTATACCTGTATTAGACAAAATAGGTTTTAAGTCAAAAACAGTCACAAGAGACAAAAGAGAACATTATACAATAATAGAAAGATTGATTCATCAGGAAGATATAACAACTATAAATACACATGCACCCAACCTCAGTGCACCTAAATATATAAAGGAAATAGTGACAGAACTGAAGAAAGAAATAGACATCATTATGGGATTGACTGGTTAGCTCAGTTGGCTGGAACACAGTGTTATTACATCAAGGTCAAGGGTTCAGATTCCTGTATCTGCCAGCTGCCAAAAAAAAAAAAAAAGAAAAAGAAGAAAGAAAGAAAGAAAGAAAGAAAGAAAGAAAGAAAGAAAGAAAGAAAGAAAGAAAGAAAGAAAGAAAGAAAGAAAGAAAGAAAGAAAAAGAAATAGACAACATTATAATGGTAGTAGTAGACTTCAATACCCCACTTTCAATAATGGGTAGAATATCCAGACAGAAAATCAATTAGAAAAAAAGAGGACTGGAACAACAATACAGACCAAGAGGACATACAGAGCATTCCACCCAACAGCAGGAGACTAAAAATTCTTTTCAAGCACACATGAAACTTTTACCAGGATAGATCACATGTTAGGTTACAAAACAAATTTTAACAAATTTAAGAACATCAAAATCATAACATATATATTTTCCTAGAAATAAAAATTAGAAACTAATAGCAGAAGGAAAACTAAAAAATTCACATGTATGAGGAATTAAGGGTCACACTTTTGAACAACCATTGTCTCAAAGAAGAAACCAAGTTAGAAAATATCTTGAGACAAATGAGAACAAAAGCACAAAATAAAAAAACTTAAGAGGTATAGCAAAATCAGTACTAAAAGAGAAGTGTATAACAATTAATGACTACATTAAAAAAGAAGAAAGACCTCATATAAACAAATTAACTTTACATCTCAAGGAACTAGAAGGAGTAGAGGAAACTAAGCCTAAAGTCAGTAAAAGGAAGAAAATAATAAAGACTAGAACAGAAATAAAGAACAAAATAAAAACAGAAAAAAATTAACAAAAAAGCTATTTTTTTAAAATATCAATGCAGCCAACAAACCTTTAGCAAGACTAAGAAAAGAAAAAGAGATGATTCAAATAAATAAAATCAGATACAAAAGAGGAGACTTTAACATATGCCACAGAAATAAAAGGGATTATACGAGATTTTCATGAACAATTATTTGCCACAAGCTGGATAACATACAATAAGTGGATAAAATTCTAGATACATACAACCTACCAAGAATGAATCATCAAGAAGTAGAAAGTCTCGGGCCGAGCCCGTGGCGCACTTGGTAGAGTGCTGCGCTGGCAGCGCTGCGACGCTCCCGCCGTGGGTTCGGATCCTATATAGGACTGACCGGTGCACTCACTGGCTGAGTGCCGGTCACGAAAAAAAAAAAAAAAAAAAAAAAAAAAAAAGAAGTAGAAAGTCTGAACAGACCTATAACTAGTAAGGAGATTGAAAAAGTAAACAAAAGCTTCCCAACAAAGAAAATTTCAGGACCAGGTAGCTTCGCTGGAGGAGTCTACCCAATTTACATAATTAATGTCAATCTTTCTCATTGCTACCGAAAAATTAAAGAGGAAGGAACATTTCTAAACTGATTTTATGAGGTGACCAATACCCTGATACCAAAGCTAGACAAAGACACCACAAGAAAAGAAAACTATAGGCTAATATCCCTGATGCATGTGATGCAAAAATCTTTAACAAAATACTAGGAAAACAAATATAACGACACATTAAAAGAATCATATGCTATGATCAAGTGGAATTTATCCCTGGGATGCAAGAGAGTTCAACATACATAAATCAATAAGTGTGATATACCACATTAACAGAATGAAGGACAAAAATCATATGATCATCTCAATAGGTGCAGAAAAAACATCTGATAAAATTCAACAACAATTCTTGATTAAAAACTCTCAACAACATAGGTATAGAAGCAAAGTACATCAATACAATAAAGACCATATATCACAAGACCACAGTCAACAATATACTCAATAGTGAAAAGTTAAAAGATCTTCCTCCAAGATCAGGAACAAGACAACATGCCCACTCTCATCACTTCTATTCAACACAGTACTTCATGTCATAGCCAGGGTAATTAGGCAAGCAAAAGAAATAAAAGGCATCTTATTGGAAAAGAAGAAATGAAATTATCTCTGCCTTCAGAAAACACAAACTTATAAGTATAAAACTCTGAAGACTATACACTCATACACACACACACACACACACACAGACACAAACACACACACACATATACACAGTTAGACCTAATAAATAAATTCAGTAAAATTTCAGTATACAAAATCAAATACAAAAATCAGCTGTGTTTCTATACAGTAACAGTAAATAATCCAAAAAGGATATTAAGGAAACAATTCCACTTACAATGTCAGCAAAAAGAGTAAAATACTTAGCAATAAACCTAACCAAGAATATGAAAGACTTGTACACTGAAAACTACAAAACTTCAATGAAAAAAACTGAGAAAGAAATAAATGGAAAAAAATCCCATGTTCATGGATTGGAAGAGTTAATACAGTTTAAATATCCATACTAACCAAAGTGATCTACAGATTCATTTCATTCCCTATCAAAATCCCAATGGCATTCTTTACAGAAATAGGAAAAAAAGAAAAACAATCCTAACATTCATATGGAACCACAAAAGACCTCAAATAGCCCCCCTACTTCCCCAAAAAAGCCATGAGAAAGTAGGCCAAAGGTGGAGGCATCTCATTTTCTGATCTCAAAATATGTGACAAATCTATAGTAATTAAAACAGTATGGTACTAACATAAAAACAGACATATAGACCAATGGAATAGAACAGAGAGCCCAGAAATAAGCCTGCACATATGCAGTCAACTGATCTTCGACAAGGGTCCCAAGAATACACAATGAAAAAAGAATATTCTCTTCAACAAATGGTGTCAGCAAAACTGGATATTGACTTTCAAAACAATTAAATTGGACCCTTATATTACACCATACATAAAAATCAGCTGAAAATGAATTAAAGACTAAACGTAAGACCCAAAACTGTAGAACTCCTAAAAGAAAGCATGGGGGGGAAATACGTTAGTCTTGGCAGTGATTTCTTGGTTATGACATCAAAAGCACAGGCAACAATAGCAATAATAAACAATTGGGACTATAGCTAACTAAAAAGCTTCTGCATGTCAAAGGAAACAATTAACAGCGTGAAAAGACAATCTTCAGAACAGAAAAAAATATTTGCAAACCACACATATAATAAGAGGTTAATATTCAATTATTATTAATTATTTAAATAAAACTCCTACAACTCAATAACAACCAAAAAATTGGATTTAAAACAGGCAAAGTACATGAACAGACATTTCTCCAAAGAAGACACACAAATGACCAAAAGGTATATAAAAAGGTGCTCAACATCACTAATTATCAAGGAAATGCAAATCAAAACCACAATAAAATATCACCTCACACCTATTATGGCCATTATCAAAAAAAAAAAAATTTAGTTAAGTGTTGGTGACGATGTTCACGCTGGTGGGAATGTAAAATAGTGCAGCCATATGGATAACTGCATAGATGTTCTTCAAAAAATTAAAAGTAGAATTACCATATGATTCGACAATCCCGTTCCTGAGTTCTTACCCCAAAAAGCTGAAATCATAATTTGAAAGAGGCATTTGCCCTCCCAGGCACTGCAGCAGTATTCACAATGGCAAGCCAAGTATTGTGAGGATGAAGAGAAACTGGAACTCACATATGAGTACACACTGCTGATGAGAATATGAAATCATACAACTACCTTGTTTTGTTTTGTTAACTTAAACATACACCTACCATATGATTCAACCCTTCGACTTTACTCAAGAAAAATTAAAGCATATGTTCATTCATATCAGCTTTATTTGCTAAAGTCAACAACTAGAAACAATCTAAACGTTCATCAATAAGTATTTACTTCATATGCTCAATATTTAAATTGTACACATTCTGATAGAAATATAGTGTACAGTGATTGCTTGCTATTTACCTCATTTGTTAATTCAAGTAAGCCAATTTTATCTTTCATAATTGTCATATTGTTTTCAATGTATAAACAAAGCCTCCAAGATAAAAGGAAGGTGAAAAATCAATACTTTCCACCTCATTAGGTTACAAGAAAGGTAAGCCATAGATCAAAGTTGGCCACACACCAAAAAATCTACTAGAAATGAGACTCAAAATTATTCATAGTAGTCTTACTATAACTGTAAACTTGAACTTCCCTCTCTCTTTCCCTTTGTACATTCTGACTAGCACCTTCCTAGTTTACTCCTAAGTATTAGTATTGTATTGTCATAATATTCTTTTGGTGGCATCAGTTACCATCCTGGTTGGATTGGACAACATAATCCTCTGTTAAACAATGGGTGACCATAATAAAAAAGAGAGTTCTGAACCACAAGTGCTGCTCCAAAGGTAGGGAATAAAATCTGGGTGCAAGGGTGAAGGTGCTTTACATGTCTAACCAACTTGCATGTTTTGAAAATCACTCAATTCATAAATTATTCAATATCTTTATGTTTATTAATAGAGATTCCTTAGTATAAATTCAGATATAGATATTTGACATGTAAACCAAAGCAGCCTCTGGACTGCATAACTCTAATTAGGGACTTTCAGATGTTTTCTGTCTGGCTTTAGAGTGTGTTTTCCTAATTAGGATACTTCACATTTAACTGACTTCTCCCTGAGTATAGATTAAAATTAATTTATGTATATACTTAATATACTGTCAATGCTGGTTTTTTGAAAAATAAGTTATAACTAAATTTTTATGCTGATATTGCTTTTTCTAAACAAAACAAAACATTGTTTTGAATCAATGTATGCTTTGCATGTTCATTCACTTCATTTATCCCAGAGCCTGTGGGTCCTAGACATTTAGAGATTCTGTGATCGTCATCAAAGTACATTTGCTCTGTACTCTAATTTTTAAAAGCACGCTCTTCTACTGGTACAAATCTGTTGCATTATTTCTCATTGAAATAACTGCCTTAATCATATCACAGTTTTGTTTCAATAGGCTTAACCAATGGATAATTTTAGTGACATTGCCATGTCAGTGTAAAAATATAATCAGCAACAGAATATTTTCTAGCACTTCTAAGCACCACCACCAACTGCGCAAATATGACCTAAAGGAAATCAAAATAATCAGTAGTTAGTTTCACAGCCCTGATTAGGATGTATGTAGTATATTGGTGATTAAGGTGATAAATAAGTGAATGTGATAAGTGTGGCAGAAAGATCTCTAAAATGGCTCCAAGATTTTCATCTCCTGAGTTACATGCTCTGTATAATTTCTTCCCCTTGGATATGAACGGATAGGGTAGTCACTCTCTTGATTTAGTTATGTTATATGAAAATGGTGAAATGACTTTTCAGGTTTGATTAAGGTCCTAAATTAGCTGATTTTTAATTAATCAAAAGGGAGATTATCCTGGGTGGGCCTGACCTAATCAGGTGAACCCTTGGATAGAGTGTCCAGTCCTTTTGCAAAGAGATTTAAAGTAGAGAGATTTCCATGCTGGCGCTGAAGAATAAAAAAGTCCGTGTGGTGAATTCGTGAACTGCCTATGAGGGAACAATGTGGCAAAGACCTGACAATGACCTCTAGGAAGTGGGGATGCTCCCTAGCCCGTAGCTAGCAAGAAAATGGGAGCCTCAGTCACAGAGAAATAAAGGAAATAAACAATCACAGGATTGTCATCCTGCCAACAATCTAAGAGGGCTTGGAAGCACATGTTTCCTTCATAGAGGCTGAAGTCGAAGACACATCCAGCCAACACATTGATTTCAGGCTGAGACCTGAGAAGAAGATCCTGAGAAGACCCCACAAAAATTGCCAGACTCCTGACCCATGGAAACTAAGCTAATAAATATATGTTGTTTTAAGCCATTAATTTTGTTGTAATTTGTTTTGCAGCAAAAGAATAAAAATAGAAAATCCATACACCAGCACAAAAATAAAAGCACAATCCCTGGAAGTTCTCTTTACTTCCTCGAGACAGAATATTCCAACTCGAAAATGCTGCTCTGGAAGTATACACCAAGTGACATGAAAAGTTTCCAGCATGAACAGGTACCTCAGACTCCCAAGTCGTCCACCAGTGTTTCATCCGTGTCTCTCTCGGCTCACACCTATGGCTGTAAGGGGAATCCCTCATGACCAGCTGATGGAGGAGGAAATGGCCCAAGCTTTTTGAATCATGGATGGGTCAGCTTGGTATGTGGAAGCAAACTGAAAATGGACCCTGACAACTGCATTACAGCCTCACTAAGGAATGGCCTGAAAAGATAGCGATGGATGAAATCCTCCCACTGAGCAGAACTTCAAGAAATGTACCTATTTTTCCATTTTCTGTGGGCAGACAAATACCCAAAATTTAGACTATACAGGAACGCAGGAGCAGTAGCAAGGGGTCTGGATGACTGATTAGTGACACCAAAAGAAAAAGTCTGAGGCACGTGATGAACATACGGGAATAAATACAAAGTGTGAATATCTGTATATCTCATATAAGCGCCTACCAGCAAACATTTACAATAAAGAGGCACTAAATAAACATGTAGATAAAATGATGGTACAATTGACATAAACATCCTCTGCCACTGCAATGCTGGCATGATGGGCACATGGATAAAGTAGCCATGGGGGCAGAGGTGAAGATCATGCATGGGCTCAGCAACATGCCCTCCCTCCTTACAAAGGTCACTAGCTAACGTGCACTGCCAAATACCCAACATGACAACAACGAAGACCAATTCTTCCAATATGGCACATTCTCTTTGAAGGGATTTCTTGCCACTTGGTGACAAGTTGACTACCCTCAGCCAGTCATTGATTATGACAGGAATAGACATGCAAGTTGGATATGAGTGTCTTTTCTGTGTTTAAGGCCTTGGCTAGTGCCACTATTTAAGAGTTTACAGAGCATTTTATCCACTCTCACAAGATCCCATATAACAATATCAGAGAAAAGTACCAATTGTACACTAAATTTGTGAGAAAGGGCCTGAGACTATGAATCCACTTCTTATATTCCATAAGTCACAACCCAGAAGCTTCCAACCTACTGAAGCATCAGGACAGTTTTCTGAAGGCACAGATGGAGCACAACCTCAGAATGTTTCTCTGTGAGGATGGGGCCATTCTCCAGAAAGTAGTTACACCCAGAATCAAGAAACTTTACATGGTGCTGATTCCCCAATAGAATGAGTGGAATTGGAGCAGTCGAGTGGAAGCAGGAGTGACCCCACGGCTGTGAGTCAAATGTGTCCCCCAAAAGTTCATGCATTAGAAAGTTAATCCCCATTGTAATGGTGTTAAGAGGACAGATAATCCTATAATGGTAATTGAAAGGTGGAGTCTTTAAGAGGTGATTACATTGTGAGTACCTTGCCCTAGTGAATTGATAGATCCATTCATGGAATAATGAGTAGATAGTTTAAAGAGTGGTTGTGGGTGTGGTTCTGATGGCTTTATAAGGAGAATGAGTGAGCAGGTTAGCTCTCTTGCTCAGCCTATTCTCATAGTATGACACCATCCTGAGTCACTGTGGAAGAACGCCCTCACTAGATGTGTTCCCTGGACATTGAACTTTCCAGCTTCCAAAACTGTAAGAAATAAATATCATTTTTTTTTTTTTTTTTGTAAATTATCCAGTTTCAAGTAATCTCTTATAAGCAACAGAAGTGGACTGATACACCTACTTACCGCCACTTCCAAAGATCCACTTGGAGAGTTTGTGCTTACTGTCCCCACCGCCCTGGGCTCCAAGGTTTGCACAAGATGGACACTTATACCTGGGTTTACAGGCATCTCATTGAACTCCAGGATCCTCGTGTCCATGAACCAGCAGGCAGGAAGCATAGTCCTCACCCTCTCAGGAGGAAGCAGGGATGTTATTAAATAATGGGGCAGCAACAAATATATCTGGTATCCAGGTGATCCTCTCAGTCACCTCTTGGTACTCCCCTGTTTAATTCCAACAGTAAATGGATAAATGCAGCAAGTGGGTCTGAGAAGACCATGGTGACCCTATGGTGACCAGGGGCTCAAACGCTATTGAAAGAAAAAGCTATCAGAATATTTCCCATTCCCATCTTCTTAGTATTCCTTATAGCAAAGCCACCGTCTTTATGAATTTTAATATTACAAAATAGAACATTCTAACTTCTTTTTTGATTTATTATGTTAAGGAATACTAACTATGGTCATTTAATTTCAGCTGAGATAGATAAGGTACATTCCTCCCTGGTAGAAAAAAATTTTAAAAACAAGATTAAGATGCTATTTGTGAATCATTTTACAAATGAAATATTTTTATGCTGGAACTTGGGAGGGAAATATTGTCCATGAGTAAAACTTTAATTGTGACTACTGATTGATTTTCTTGATATTTAAGAGTAGATAGTTTAATTGTCCTGATAAGTATTAAGAGTATAAAAGGCATTTAAAGTAATTTTTTCTATGGAATAAGAGTTCTTTGTTAATATAATCTATCCCAGAGTAGCCAGTAAATTTCTGCCTGTTAAAGTTAGAAGTAATTTTTTAAAAAAATCAGCAAGTCTAAAAATAATTTTTTTAAAAAACTGTATTTCCTATTAAAAAGAGACTCATAAAGCCATTTGGAATGTTTATTTCTGAATTTTCCTTTTTCTTCTCCTTGCTGTAAGGTAAAATAGTTGAATGCTAAGCTTTGAAAATGCTTTTCAAGTCATTTAGTTTTACTCCCTCATTTTGTGGAGAAACTAGAGAGGTTACTTGAGTTACCAAAGGTCATGATGCAAATTACTGCCCAAACTCCCAACTAATATGTATCAAATGTATTTTTAAATGTTCTCTATCATAGTGATCTTGGAATAATTAGTGTTTATTTTTCCCATATTTCTGGATGACAAATTTCTTGCTTTCTTATTTATGTGTTTGATTTTTCTTCCCTATATCTAAGTGAATGGTAACATGTAGTCTTCATTTCTATTTCCTTTCCTGAAATCCATATATAATATTTAGAGAGGCTTGCTTTATATATATCTATCTAATACTCAAATATGAAAGAATTGAAATTGGTGTCTGCAGCTGAATGTCATTATTGGATTAACCCAGCTAACAGCTACTTTGCAGAAAGGAAAGAGGGAGGAAGATTCATTAGAGTGTACTGCTGTTCCTCTAAGACAACCGTGCCAATATCATTATAAAAACGCTGATTGTTAATCTTCACTTACCCTACAAGAATTTTCTAGTTTCTTTTGTATTCTGTAATAATCCTCCAAAGTTTTCCTGGACATAGCTAGTGTCTTATGAATCTTGGTTCCATTTTAGTAGTACATACATATAGTGGCTTCTAAGAAATTAATCTGTAGGCTTGATCTAAAAAGCACCAATCCCTATTAATCATCTGGTCATATGCTTAGTATTATTTTTTAGCAGGCTTTCTTTTGTAAATTATATTAAGTGGACTTCCAAGTGAAATAGAGTCAGAAGAAGATAAAGCTAATGATACCAATTGGCTTAAGCTATATGCCTGGCACATGTGGGGCTTGCCAAGTATCTGTTAACTGACTGAATAATATGTTAATATACGTTTTCCAAAGGTCAAGCTTAAAAAGCAAGTACAGAACAGAGGAATCCCCAAATATTTTTCGAGCAAAGAATGACATAGCAATTAGGTATAGTATACTGATTAAAATGAACATAATTATAAAGAAAAAGACATATGCTAAGAGAAAAATATAATAATGCAAAGCCTATGAGCTTATTATTAGAAATGCTAAAATTGTCCTTCACTAGAACAAAGGTTAACAACTTTTCTCACAGGCAGTGCACATAACTGATGTTTGATGAAGATCACAGCACACAGAAGAATAAACATACAGGGTAGATCATTATTTGAATTTAATCTCCCTTTGCAGGAAGATGGAATAAGGACTTGCTAAGCAGTGTGGCCATGGTCAAGCAGAACCATTGTAAACCATTTTTTCTCCTTAATGTTGGTTGGATGGCAAAAAATAATTGCTTAAAAGATCACAAATCTTAGGGCATTAAAGAAACCAAATTATTTATGATTACAAATCTGATTCCATAACCCATACACACACCCTCCACACCATTCCAACAGTATTAAAGTAGTACTTCAGGTTGGTTGAAAGCTAAATATAAATTCATATTTCAGATTTAGTGCAGCTTTCCAGCATCATGTTTCCAAATAGTTCAGCCTGAAAAGTGACTCATATCAGAACCTGAAAATTAAGGGCAAGGAACATACTTGAGTACTTTTAAATAGTTAAGCTTGTACTTCTTAAATTTCCATTCCTGTTACTCATTGCCCCCACCCCCCTTTCAAGCATTTGTTTTTTTTTTAAAGTCTTTTTTTTTTTTTTTTTTTTTGTCTTCTTTTCGTGACTGGCACTCAGCCAGTGAGTGCATCGGCCAGTCCCATATAGGATCCGAACCCGCGGCGGGAGCCTTGCTGTGCTCCCAGCGCCGCACTCTCCCGAGTGCGCCACGGGCTCGGCCCCAAGCATTTGTTTTAAACAACATAACAAGACCATGTAATCGCAGTTTGGACCTTAAAAAGGAGCGTCCCCAGACACCACTGTTGCAGTGGGGGAGGATAGATGCTCAGCGTTGTCTCATGGATGTTTGTTCCCTTAGCTACAGTAATTTGGTGACCCTTTGTGCAGCAGGCACAAATTCCCGCAGAGTGTTCCTCTTCTCATCTAATAATTATCCCTCTCTTATAGCAGTTTTTATTCTGCAAGTGTACATAAGTGTTCACATTTTTGTCTTTTCTAATAGTTGTAACTCCTTGATATAAATATTATGTCTCACATGTGTATCTTCTGAAATAATTAGTAGAGTGTGCCTGATATAAAGCAGAATAAAAGTATGATGAATGAATAAGGTAAGTGAATTGTGAATGAATGAGAGAGGGGAGCAACATAAAATTACCCTTAGACTATCTTTTTCTGCAGGCAATGACTTGACTATAGGAGCATCATAGTGGAGGATGTTAGCACATGCCCTCTGAGCTCAGAAATTTAATAGGAATGTGTAAAAGTGTTGGGTATAAAAAAATAGCAAGTGATGGGGCCTGTGGCATGCATTATCTAAGGACATTCTAATTCAAAATATGTAAAAAAAAAAAGAGAGAGATTAAATAAAATAAATAAATAAATATATATATATATATAAAACCTGTAGCTAGATCAAAAAGGAGGCTGCTTTGTCATGCTAAATTAAGGATTAACCTTAATGATAGACATCTTGGGCAAGGGGATGGCTCCTGGGATCCATGTTTCTGATAGTAAGCCTTTCAGTATCAGCCTGTGTTGTCTTGACTATGGATTATCCATTATCATTGCTGATCTAAAATGGTAGAGCTTATTTGGCATTTAATTTTACTTCTCCATCTTGTGTAGAAAGAGGAAGGAAAGAGAAACCAGGCCCACACTTTGAAAACATGTTATTGGTGAAAATGTCAAACATGTACAAAATTAAAGAGAAAAGTGTAATGATCTTCCAATGTCTCCATTGCCCAACTTCAAAAATTTTCAGCTCATGGCCACCTAAACTCCACTGAGACATTTATAATATTTATAAATATGTAAGTATATATGAATATATTGGATACATATATACCAAAATATATGTGTTTGTATATGTGTGTATACATATGTATACACACAAGTATATATATATATATATATATATATGTAAAAACATAAGCTACAGTGCTGTTATTATATCCAAAATTTAACAATAATCTCTTAAATCATTAATGTCTAGTCCCTATTTGAATTTTCCTGATAGTTTTGTGGATGCTCTATATAGTTCATCTGTTTGAATAAGGTTCACACATTGCATTTGTTTGAATTACCTCTTAAGTATGGTTTATTCTATAGGCTACTCCTCTTGCTTTTTTTTTTTTTCTTTTAATTTATTTGTTGAAGACATTAAGTAATTTGTCCTGAAAATCTCATTTTAATTTTGCTTTTTGAATTCTGTGGTGTCACTTAACATTCTTTTCTGCCATTTCTATGTCCTATAACCTGGCAATTAAATGATAAAGAATTTATGAGATTCAGATTCAATTATTTTTAAATGAGCAGTTCATGGGGTGCTCATAGCTATTTCTTTGAATATGGTTTCCTCCACTTTTTAGTGGATAGAACTTGAATATGTTAATTTTTGAAGAAAAAATATATCATGAAATCATATTGATACTTTCAGTTCAAATTTAGGATTACAATGTTTTTGTTAACTTCTTTGACTTTATATTTGTACCCACTGATGATGAAAATCTAGGTTTCTAACGACATTAGCATAATTATACATTTGCTTCTTCCTAACTAAAAATAACTAAAGATTTCTAGGCTATGTCACTCTAAACCCAGATAATCCAAGGAGTGCCTTTTAGAAGTATCCTGAAATAATTCCTCTCTGTATGATTAAACTAGCAACTCTGTGTGTCGATAGGTTAATTTGTTTAATTTTGCTTTGAGATTTTGGTGAATGGTATTACTGGTATTTTTGCATTTCAGCTTAATTTTGCTTAATAAGTATGTAAAATGTTGACATAGATTCATTTATAGGTTGAATTATGTCCTCCCAAAAGATATTACAAAAGTCCCAGCTCCCAGAGCCCCAGAATGTGACCTTACTTGGAAACGGGGTTGTTGTGGATGTAATTAAAGATGAGGTCATGCTGCAGTAGGGTGGAACCTTAATCCAACATGACTGCTGTCCTTAGAAGAAGAGATAGACACAGGGAGATGATGGCCATGTGACAACGGAGGCAGAGATTGTTGGCAAACACCAGAAGCTAGAAGAGGCAGGAAAGGATTCTTTCAAAAAGAGGATGGCCCTGGCAACACCTTGATTTTGGACTTTTGGCCTCTAGAACTGTGAGACAATAAATTGCTGTTGTTTTAAGGCACTAATTTGTTATAGCAGCCCCAAGAAACAAAATACAGCTCCAAATTAAAATCTACAATATATGGTATGTTCAGAGAAGTCTGGCCCTACACCCTCTGCTCTCTCCTCTCCCTCTTCTTAAAGTTACTATTTTTAAAATATCTTCGAGTTTATTCTTCTATTTTTATTATATAAAAATACAAAATTTATCTCTCCCCTTTATTACATAAATGGTTATATATTATAAATAATTTCTCCTTCTTCCTTTTTGTTTTTTAACAATATATCCTTGAGATCATTTTACAACAGCATAAGTACATCCCTTAACTTTTTTTACAACTGCATACCACTCCATAGTATGTACGTACCATAGTTCATTCAATCAGTCAACTGTGAATGGACATTTGGATTGTTTTCAGTCTTTTGCTATTTCAAGTACTGTTGCAAGAAAACATTGTGCATGTATCATTGTTTGGGGGGGGGTTGTTTTGTTTTTTCCTATGTATTGTGGAGTAAAATCTGAGGTGTGAGATTGCTGTCAAATGTGATATAAATATGTAATTTTTCTAGATTGCTAAATTTTCCTCCATAGGATAATATGAGAGAGCCTATTTTTCTACAGTCTCTCCAACAGAGTACATAATCAAAATTTTATCATTTTCTCAATTTGATTAATAAAAAGTGATCTCTTCATGTAGTTTTCATTTATAAACATAAGCTAAAGCAATATTGGGTAGAGATCTTTTCATATCTTTAAGCAACAATATAACTTTGACTTCATAAAAAGCCATACTTATCTGCAATTAGAACAGAAATTTCCAACAAATATAAAGTCAATATTGTGTTATGCTGACTTTGGTAGTTTGCTCAAATTTGATCTATCCAATAAATTCTTTGTGACTTTGCCCTGCGACCGAACTGCTTTAGTAAAGTTTCTAGATACTGATCAATTTTAAAAAAAACAAAAACCTTTGTTCTATCTAATGCAAGAGTTGAACTATTGCATTAAGTAATTAGAATAAAATTAACTAAATTGTTTGATTCTTCAGATGTACTTTTGCGTGTTTTTTTTTAATATAATAAATCAGTATCTTTTATTTTTATTTATTTTTATGAAGTAAACCAGTGAAGGAAAGGACAAAAACCTTTGGTTTGCTTATGTATTTATGAATGGAAAAAATTTATAATGCAAATTTTACTCATTAAAAAACTTAGGTACTAATTACAACATTATAGCTAACTCTCTTTTTGTTTGTTTTATATCACATGCAGACTTTGGAGACTCAATTCAACAGAACTAAATATGAGAACTCCAGGTGAATATCTGGAATTTTTATGTATAAATTTTTATGCATGGTTTAGACAAACAGTATTTTTTTTTTAAATGAGAGAATCAAAACAAAAAGTATGACCAGCACCAGCATTTAAGTTTTCTGATTTTGGTATTCGCCTGACATAGCATTAGTAACCACGGTGCACTGAAACATGTAATGGTACAATCTGAATCATAGTCACTAAATATTAGACCCCATCTCCCCAGAACATTTAGGTTGGTTGTAATGTTAATAATGTATACGTAAATATATAAGCATAATCACTTAGAGACAGCCTCTTGTATAAATTGCTGTGTAACAATACACAAACTGCCTCAAAGATTTATGCTTGTTTGCAGATAGACATTTAATTTATCTATGAAACATGTCCTGAAAATATGGGCACATTTTAAAACATATTAAGACAATTCTGTTAACCAGAATAGTCCCACAGTATGACTGAGTAATGAAAAGAATGTACTTTAAAAGCAAAAAAGTTAAATCAGTACAATGCACGATTGATTCAACACAGTTCCCAGAGAATGGACCAATCACTCAATGGCAGACTCCTTCATCTCAGCTATCATCATTCTTTATAACATAAATGATTGCACCCTCCATAAATGACAGCTCATCATCCTGTCTTTTCTATAATCGTATATTGCCACAACTTTCTCAATATAATTTTTGGGGACCCGAGCAGGCTCCCCATCTGCATGTGGATCATTAAACTGAGCTACTGCAGCCTTTCCATCTTCATAATCTTCTGGAGAAGGTGTAGGTGGAGAGTCATCAAACATGGGAACATCCTCTAGTGGAGGTGGTGGTGGTGGAGTTGGACTATAAGCAATTGAATTTTGAGAATAAAGCGGCCCTCAGTTAACATGAGGCTGAGTAGAAAATTGAGTAGTCACAGAGGGAGTTCATCTGTATCCACCAGAAGATGTCAAAGAAGTGATAGACTTGTATCAAGAAATCTGCCTGGTTATTGTGCCATATTAGGAACCAGAAGCTAACCCCAGGGCTGCTGGTCCAATAGTGGGTGGTGAAGGTGTAGGCACAGCAATGGGAATACCAGTACCACTGCTTCCACTGTTTTCTCGACTTCTTGTTTGTGGTCTTAGTCTCTGATTTAAAGAAGCTGCCCTGCCTGGACTATGCTGACTTCCAAGCCAAGCAGGACTCATCACGTAGTCATTAGGAACCACTGGGGCTTTCACAGGTTCCAGGGTTCTGTAAGGTATATTCTATCACGATGTCCTTTGGCCTGACATGGGAGGACTTGGTGGTTTTTAAGTAGGAGGATTTGTTCTCTACAGTGTGCCAGTTCTTGCAGGCTAGTTATTTCCATGCTTGACATCATGGTCCACATCATCCAGAACTGCGTAGTCGATAGGTTACTGAATATACCTTCCAGGGTGCTCCATATTTGTAGGTGCTATTATTTTGTGAGTTCTTGAGGTATTCTTTCTTGTCAAAGTATCAATCTCCCTTCTATCCATTTTCTCTTTATGTATATCCGCAGTCTATGAGATATGATTGATGGAAGACTCCATTCTCCGAAGCTGAGAGGCTTGGATGTCCAGCAGTTGGAGTACGTTGTTGGTCAATGCATTTATTTGATAAGCAACACTGGCTAGAGATTGGGTGGTGCAGGCTTTGGTCTCTTTTAAAGATTTTCTCTTGGCTGTAGCCTGTATGTAGTTGTTCTCAAAGTAGTCCGCCATCCAGGTCAGGTTCTGGTAACTATCAGTGCCCTCTTGCCAGACAAGATCTCCTCTAGTAACATGTACAGCTCTGCCATTTTCCAGCCTTCTTCCTCACTTCCTCTCAAGTTCCAGATGTAGTATTCTGCAAAGCAGCTTTACAGGGAAGAATCTTAAATCTTTTACTTAAATTTTACATAGTGTGGGTTTCATAAAAATGTGTAGTTTGTGGTACAAATGTTAGTTATGCTCACTCACAAGGTAATATGAGAAATTATTCTGGGTTTTTTTCTCTTGTTTGAAATAAGCCAAATAAATTAACAATTTCTTAGGTGATAACTTTTAACCCACTAAGTCATCAGGAAAAATGCAATAATGGGAATAATACATAAATATGTGCAAATACAGCTTGTTAACTATGGGTCTGCTTTCACTAAGGTGTCATAGTGGTACGGGGCGCTGATCACTGGCAAATCCATAAATGAGGATTCTGATACACCTGCTCCAAGAACATCATCTCTGAAGCATATGTTGTTAACAAGCATCCACATATTCTAAAATCTGTGCCCCCTCATCTTATATCACACCATGTAGGAAGCTTCTGTTTACCTGTCTGACTCCTGGAGGACAGTGGAATGGATTCAATAATTGTTTGTCGAATTGAAATAAACTGAAGGGTAGCTTAACTATTAGCATAATTAAGACATTCTATCTTAAAACAGTTGTTAATAAACAATAGATATATTTTGGATATTGCTATCAAAAAGAAGATCTCCAATTCAAATATACTTATAAAATTAGAAAATTTTTCTTTCTTATGTTACCTGCATAGTGTGGTAGATGGAAAAATGGTCCCCCCAAAATGTTCACATTCTAATCCCTGAAACCCATGAATATATTATTTTACAAGGCAAAGGGACTTTGAAGAGGAAGTTAAATTGAAGAGTTTGAGACGGAGAGATAATCCTGGATTATCTGGGTGGACCTAGTGCAATCACAAGGGTCCTCATAGGAGGGAGGCAGGAGAGCAGAGAAGGAGATGCAACAATGGAAGCAGAGAGTGGAGTGATGTGGGGGAGGAAGAGGATGATGGGTCAAGGAATGCGGCTGCCTCTGAGAGCTGGGAAAGCAAGGAAACCAATTCTTCCCTAGAGTCTGCAGAAGGAATGCAGCCCTGAAGACACCTTGATTTTAGAACACTCACCCCTAGACTGTAAGATAAATTTCCATCGTTTTAAGCCACTCAATTTGTGATAATTTGTTGCAGTAGCAATAGGAAGTTAATTCAGTTAGGCTAAGTAAAGCAGGGCAAATTAACACAATGTAAGAAAACAAAATCTGCTCAGTTCCTTTTAAATTGATCTTATACTAAAAATTGACCTGATGTTCTTAAGAATTAAGGGGTAAAGAAGAAGAATGCTGAGAGGAGAATGGATTCATCAACAGAATTATTACTTTAATTGATTACATCTGTGCTGATGAAAGCTGAGGAACATTTCTAAAATCAGGAGCCCCAGGCCCCTCGCTGCTCTCTATGTACTTGTCATAGAGAAGGGAGGGCACTAGAAGCTTCTCAGGCTATGCACTTCTGTATGCCTGTCTCATGTCCTTCTCATTAATTGTTTTGATGAGCTTTGCTGCTTTTGTGTAAATAAAACAAGGCTTTACCAAGTTGCTAATATTTAAGGTCTCATAGCAATATCTGAATTGTAGTTTGTGTTATTTTAACTCAAGATTTTGCACTTTTCTTTAGTTTATTGAAAATCTAGGTCATTAAAAGCTGGGCTGGAAGCTGCCTTTTAGACTCAACTGTGTATCTTGGCCATATTGCCTAACTTTCGAAAATCTTAGTTTCCTCATCTATAATATAGGAAGGGAGAACTATTGCTTGCTTGATAGAAACTAGTTCCAATACATATTTAATAATGTAGGGGAATTATATTTCTTTTATTACTGAAATTGATTGCCCTATTAGTCTATAAACTCAAGGCTGTATATCTTGGTCTAGTAAGAACATTAGAAAATTTTGCTGAGCATTCTGTAATGTAAAAAGCACGAGATATGAAGGCAGATGACAGACACCTGTTTGGCCTGACGAGTTTCCTGAAGCTCTCTGAGCCTCAGTTCTCTCAGCAGGGATGTGAAGATAATAAGAAATGTCAAAATATCACGAGCACTTTCTGGTATATGGTAGGTGCTCAATAAATGCTCTTTTATTTTCCTTATTTAAAATAATGTACTCGAAAATTGTGGCAGAATATATTACTTTAAAAAGACAAAAGAAAATTCAATACTGTGATTGGTTTCACTTTATGAATAGCCACAACTATCTAACAAAATAAAGAAAAAAAGTCTTAGAACAGAAATTTGGGGTTCTCTAAATCTTGATAATGACCAAGGTAGATAGGATTTTACCAAATGTAGTCCCACTTTAAATTCATGAGATTATTTCACAGTTTACAAAATACACTCATTGAAAAATATCCTTAGTGTTTTAGCGTTCACTTACAAAATTTAATCTATGTTAGAACTATTCATTTTTTCCTCCCAGATACACGATAAGCTGATGGGGGGGAGGGGGCGGAGAAGGGAGGAAAAAAGGGAGGGGCCTCCAATGAAAGGAGAATAAGCAGCTGAACTGAAACCTGGTCTAATGTGTAAAACAAATTCCTGGCTTGGTTTGTGTCCTCTGACAAACTTTGTGTAATCTCTTAAGATCCACTCATTGAAACCAGTATTAAATGACTGAAATCAGACAGCACAACCTCACAAGTATCTGCCCTGAACTGCCCCATCTGAGACACTTCTTGGACCATGTCATGGTAAGTGGTCTCACTTACTGTAGTAGGTTATAAGCCCCCATTTGCTTAATCAATGGGTTATTCTCTTCTTTTGGCTTAGCTGGTAATCACTTTGATAATGCAAATGGCTCTGAGTGAGGCATGGTGGGAAGTGATCTCCTAACTGAAAGATCGCACAGTGAAGAGGTTAGTGAAAGGGAGGGTGTGAGAGAGAAGGCTGTTGAAACAGGGGCGAGAGAATATATGGCAAAAAACTATATCTGTTTTTGATGTTTTTTTAAACCTCTTCTGTGGTATAGGACGAAAGTGGATACTGTGTGCTCTACCTTAAAGCAAAATGCTCTGGCTAACCAGTGGGGAGGAAAAACAGTCCTAATTCTCGAAAAACTAGTATAATAGTTTAACTTTTACTTTTAGTAACTCCTAAGCTCCCTCTAACCCTAGCAATCAGAAAAACTTCACAGTTTCTCATTGCCAGCTTTCTATGTTGGCAGAAATGACACCTTGTACCTTCATAATATAAGACATTAGAGATACCTTTCAATTTTTTCCTCCTCAGGAAGCTGTACATTTTTTATGGCATGTGGAACAAAGAGTAATTTTTTCTGTAAGAAATATTTCCAGCTCTTCCCAGTATTTTTCTCTCTAGGGCTTTATATCTTGTTTCATTCTGAAAGGACTAGAGACGGCTTAGAAAGTGAAATATAATGTGAAAGAAGATATTTAAGGCCAAAAAAACCCAGAGCTCAAATAAATCAATCAAAATGCATGGGAGTTGAAGAAATTTAAAGTATTTGGTACTGAGCTTAAGTTCAAGATTTCTGACAGTTACTACAAATAAGAGAAACATAATGGGCTATATAGCATTGATTTATAGTCACAAACAGCAGACACATTTATGTTTAGAGATAGACATTTTCTTAGAGTGAATTTCAAGCAGGAATTAAAGGCCTTTGTTGATAAAGAAGGAACATTGAAGTATGTATGCATAGTCTGGTGAGCAGGGAATGAGGAAGTGTTAGGCAAATAAATAAAACTCGTGATTTCCCATTTTTCTTTTTGTCTCTGTTAATCTTCCTTTTTCTCTCTAGAGCTTCTTACTATACCATAATTTATCCCTGCTTTTATATTTCCCTCTATTCTCTTTCTTTCTCTTCTTTTCCTCTAATAATCTGAAATCCTATCCAGTTTTCAAAATAAATAAAATAAGAAAATAATTTAAACATTAAAAATTGAGTTTTATATGTAATTCTTCTTTTATGTGTACAAGTATTTATCTTTCAATGTAAATTATAATGAAAGTCTTCTTCCATATAAATATATATATACACACACACATATTCTTATGTGTGTATGTGTGTGTGTGTCTTTTTTTCAAAAATCACACAACCTGTTATAACAATTGGGAAAATATAGGACACTAAAGACTTAATCAAAAATTTCACCATTTAGAAACAACTGCTGTTAAAATAGGTGTGTGGGATTGGTGACAGCAGCTCAGTTTTGGAAATGCTCACCTTAAGATGTCTTTTAGACATTTAATAGAGATATCAAATACATAGCAAGATAAATTTGGACTTCAAGGAAGATGTTAATTTGGAGATATATATTTGAGAATCATGAGCTTGTAAATGGCATTTAAAGCCATGAGTCTAGATGACATCATCAAAGGAGGGAGAATAGACAGAATAATACCAGCTATGTTTGGAGCATGGGTGGTGGGGGAGACAGGCCCACCGGGGAAATACTGGGGCACAGCAAGGACAGCTGATCTGCCTCCCAATCAGAATAGGGCCCCTCAGAGGAGACTGGTCAGAAATATAGAATTTTATAAGGTACAGTTTGATGAAAAGACTCAGGCCCAGACCACTGTTTCTGTAAAACCCATGTGCACTGGATTTCACCAGAAGTGGAAGTACCTATAAGTCAACCATTAAAACCTGAGCTGCACAAAAAGCCTTCCCCAGGGAATCAGCAGCAAAGCAGCAATTTAGCTCAACCACAGAGGCTCAAGTACTGGTCCCCACAGGAAGTTCCCCCATTTTAGAAGTAAGCAAAGAACAACAAATTAGTTCCAGCACAGCGTTTGCGTAGTGGGAACAGCAAATCATACAACACAGAACTGAAAGAAAAAACAGAGTTCCCCCAACCACAGACAAAGTTTGATATTAACTAGTAAAAGTCTCATTTCACCAAAGAACACCTATAACACCTGGAAGGGCTGGAAGTCCCCTGGGCTACCAAACCAGAAAGGGGGGAGGGTTGGGGGGCTCCACCATTCCCCCCAAATCCCTAACACCCAAGGTGAGGGCCTCAGCTACACACCCCCGACAAGCACAACCACCCCAGTGATGACCACTGAGCCACCTCAGGAAGCACCCTGGCCTCTCCCAAGCCAGGGCAGTGGGAGGCTAAGGGTTTCCATCAGCCCCCCAACATGAGCAACCAGCACAGTGACAACCACCAAGCTGCCACAGGAAGTGCCGTGGGCTCTCCTGAGCCAGGGTGGTGGGGCACCAAGGGTCTTGGTCAAACCCCCACAACGTAAGCAACCAGCCCAACAGTGACCACAAGCCATGTCAGGAAACACCTTTTACTCTCCTGAGCTGAAGGAGTTTGGGGGGCCGAGGGCCTTGGTCATGCCACCCACAACATGAACAACCAGCCCAGCGATGACCACTGAATCACTGCAAGAAGCGCCCCAGGCTCTCCTGAGCCAGGGTGGTGGGAGGCTGAGGGCCTTGGCCACACCCCACACACACCTGCAGCCAGCCCAGCAATGACAACTGAGGCTCCACAGGAAGCACCCCAGGCTCTCCTGAGCCAGGATGATGAGGGGCCTTGGGCCTCAGTCAGCACCCCCAATATGTGCAATCAGCCCAGTGATGACCCTAGGCCACCACATGAGTACCCAAAGCTCTCCTGAGCTGGGGCAGTGGGGGTCCAAGGGCCTCGGCCACACCCCCCACACACCCTCAGCCAGCCTGGCGACAACCAACAAACCAACACAGGAAGCACCCCAGGCTCTCCTGAGCTGGAGTGGTAGGGGACCAAGGGCCCTGGCCACTCCACCCCAACACACACAACCAGCACAGTGACAACCACTAAGCCACAGCAAGAAGGGTCCCGGGTTCCTGAGCTGAGGTAGTGGGGGGTGAGGGCTTTTTTCACAACCCCCTAACATCTGTACCCAGCCTGGCAATGACCAAGCCACCACTGGAAGCCCCCCAGTGTACCCCATGAGAATGAGGGGGGTGCCACAGGCCTCAGTCCCACCCCTCCTCCTTCCTCCTTCTTCCATCACATTTCCTTCCCCTCTCCCCCTCCCTCCCAACTGCTCTGCAGCAACATCTTAGAATGTTAAAAAGAAAATAATATTAATAAAATTAAAAAAGAAAAAAGAAATATTACTAATATTACCCTTCACTAAAATTATGTAGAGCACCACTTAGTGTTGACTGAAATTAAGGCTGTTGAGGCAAAAACTTTTTAGGGAAGTTTATTGGGAACCAAACATCAGGATTGGCGCAGAAAACAGAAACCAACAGAGCTGGAAAGAGTTCCAAAGTCTGTTTCACCCTGAAACGATTTTACAGGAAAGTTCAAATAGGAAGGGGGACTCCTCATCCCAGAGTTGTCCCATTTTCATTGGTGGGTAAAATACAGAATTTATACCTACTGGTTACAAATTACATTATAATGGCTGAAAGCATCTAGGTACAACTTAAGGTGAAATACTTCATGCTTCAGCTCTTCTTAACAATATCTAAATGGCTTACTCAGAATCAGTGGGTTACAAATTAATCAATAGATCAGCAGTTCTAGTATACGCATTGTTTATCTTATGAGTAAGATGTCAACACCAAGGGCAAGAGGCTTATGCCAAGGCAGTGAGTTTTGGAAAACCTGCTTTATTTTGCTCTCCATCACCAATAGTGTCAGGATGTAGCAGGCATCGAGGATACAAATATGCAAGTATGTGCTGTCCTCAAGGAACTTGCAGTCTGATAATGATCCCATGTTCTTTGGAGCTTCTCAGTGCAGAATGAATGAGAGACAAGAACAATGATCACCACTGGCAGTAAGGATCCCACTGTGTAAACATCCTCATCTTCTCCAAAGAATATTCAATAATTTATGAAGCCCACATGGAAGAGGACATTATCTTTCAGATTCAATACCATGGTAAGTCTCCACTGATGAGACTTTTAGAGGATTCACTTTTTTTCTGTGATGTCAGTCAAATAGTCCAAAATTCTCAACAAAAGCAAATATTTTAGGTGAAATGTAAATCTATATCACCAGCATTACTGTGAGACTAATATTGTAAAAATTAATATTGCAAAGTATTCCCTAAAGCAATATCCTAACATTTAACATCAAGGGAATTTCTAGTTTTTAATTAAAGATTAATTTGGTTCATGACTTTTGGATGAATTTAGAAAATCTTCAAGCTTTCTATGAAATCTTTACACTTTCTTCTTTTTATACTTTGAATATTGAGCTATTCCCACAGAGGGAATTTTTGCCATATGGGTTTCACTTGAACAAATAGATTTAATATTACACAGCCTTCAACTTAATGCCTAAATATATTTACAGTAATTATTATAACCTTTGAAATGATGAAAAAATTGGATGAAAATTTCTTTTTATCGTGGAGAAGAGGAGACCAAAATATTTCAGCTTTATCTCTAGGGAAAGTGAAGGAAGAAGGGGAAGAGAGGAAAAGAAAGAAGAAAAAAGTAAAAACCTCCCTGGAGAATATTTGATATCTGGGCTTCAGTCGCTGCTGTAGTTCTTGCCTCTCTCTATATTCTTCTTACTTTCTCCCACTGTTGCTCTTAAGTTGCACATTTACAATATTTTAGACAGGATATCTTGTCATTCACCTATTTTCCATCTCCTTATGGGACAAAAGTGAGAAAAATGAGAAGGAAAATTCCTTTTTCTTTACAGCTCAATTACATTCATTGTTCAAACAACTTCTGTGGGTTTTTTTAGCCACACATTTTCAGAAAGCTGCTGCAGATTTAAGATTAGCACACTTAAAAAGGTTAGCACACAGAAAGTTTCAAACTAATCATTAGGTTTGATAATACTTAATAAATATGGTGGAAGTATTTACATCCAAGTCAGAAGTGGCTTTGTAATCTCAAATGTACTATGATGGACATCTTAAAAGTGATTGAAGTGTATAATATACATACAAAATAGAATTCATGTCATACATATGCAGATTTGCATACGTTGCTCACACCCAAATAAGCAGCACGCAGAGGGTCAAATAGAATGTTACCAGGTTCCCTGAAGGTCACCTTTATACTCCCTTTTATCTGCTTTTATCTTGCCCCCTGGTACTAAACACTCTCCTGATTTTAAGACCATAAATTAGTTTGACTGTTTTTGCAACTTATATGTGTAATCATACACTATTAACTTCTTTTATAACTGGCTTCTTTTGCTCAACACAATGATTTTGAGATTAATTCATATTTTTGTGCTTAGTTGTAGATCATTCATTCTTGATTGTGTGAATATACCACAATTTACTTATTCATTCTACTATGATAAGCATTAGGATAGTTTTTAGTTGGAAAATCTTATGAAAAATAATGCTATAAATATTCTGGTAAATGTGTCTTGTAGAAATATGTACGTACATTTCTGTTGGGAATCCCTAATTGTGGAATTTCTGAACCATAGGTTAAGCATAAGTTCAGCTTTCGTAAATACTTCCAAACTGTAAACGACACCAATTTACATTCCCAGGAAAAATGTAGGAGAGCTAAGGTGGCTATATATCCTCACTAATACTTGGTATTTTACTTCTGGGTATATACCCAAAGGAATGGAAATCATTATGTCAAAGGGATACCTGCACTCCCGTGATCATTGCAGCTCTATTTACAATAGCCAAGATATGAAACCAACTTAAATCTCCATTAACAGATGACTGGATAAGGAATGCTATTCAGCCATAAAAGGAATGAAATTCTGTCATTCACAGCAACATGGGTGAACTTAGAGAAAATTATGTTAAGTAAAATAAGCCAGGCACAAAGTGAAAAATATTGCATGTCCTCAATTGTAAGTGAGAGTTGAGGGAGGGAGGGAGGGACGGGGGGGGAGAGAGAGAGAGAGAGAGAAAGGAGGGAGAAAGGAAGGGAGGAAGGAAGGAAGGAAGGAAAGAAGGAAGGAAAGAAGGAAAAGGAAGGAAAGAAGGCAGGGAAAGAGGAAGGAAGGAACAGCCACAAGAATACATTGAACTTTCAGGAGAGAACAGATCTATGGTCACTAGAGGTGGGAAAGCTGGAGGGGAATTGGGCAGAAATTGTATAAGGCATACAAAGAATAATTATGATCTGTAATGCCAAACATGCTAATAATATTGATTTGATCATCACATACTGTACACAAATGCTGATAGTCAACTCTGTACCCCATAAACATGCATAATCAGTTATGTTTCAATCCAAAAAATAAATTTTAAAAAAATTGTTTTCACTTTACGCAGTCAGGTGGGTAAGTAGTTGCGGCTCATTGTGGTTTTATTTTGCCTTTCTCTGGTGGCTGAGGAAAGTTGAATGAGCTTTTATAAGTGTATAAGCCATCTAGACGTCTATTGTGAAATGCTTGTGTAAGACTATGTAAGATATTTTAGATTTCTTATCAGATCATCTTTTTATTAATGGAAGTATAATGGTGTATGTATGTTCAATTAGTGGTTTTTGTTGATAAATGTATTACCAATATTTCTGTCACCCTGTGCTCATAGATTATCACATAGAATTTAAAAGCAATTCAAATCAATAACAAAATTTTATTTTTTCACTGTGTTTTTCCTTCTTAAAAAGATCAAGTGATGTACAGTTTTTTAAACTAAAATTTTTTTTTTATTGTAAGTGTTTATGGGGTACAGTTTGTTGTTTCAATACGTGCATATATTATATAATGATCTAGTCAGAATAATTAGTATATCTATCACCTAAGCATTATTTAAAATTGAATCTTTGTAACTTAAAATTTTTCATAATTACTTAGCAATAGTTATTCAAATAAAAATAAGAATATGTACAGGAAATAGTTTGTCACTTGAAATGTTCCAATTTCAATAACAAATTATGGGTTTTGTTGTTTGGTTCAGAAATATGTATGCCATGATAATGAAATTTCTTAAAGAAAATGTATGGTCTATGATGTCCCCTTGAAACAGTGCTGTCACCCTGTGACACTACCTGCCCAGGCGTACAGTAATGACCTCATTATCAACTTCATTTCTCACTGGGAAGATAACTCATGCCCTTGATAAGCTGCCTTTATTTCCCTGTGGAAACTGGGAACAGTCCTCTGCTCAAGCCTGGTGACCCCAACAGAGCTCACCTGACTCAAGCTATTTCCACTATTAGAATACTTTTCCTTTTCCCTCTGACTCTTCCAGTTATCTTGCTTATTTGATTTTTATGATTTTTATTCATCTTCAAGGCAAATTCTTATCTGATCATTGTCTCTATGGAAATTTAATTGTATTTTTTTGACCGGCCTTCATTCATCTCTCCTTTCTACAAAAAAAAAAAAAAAAAAAAAAAAAAACTGCCTTAACATTTCTCAAATTTTTCATTTAAAAGAAAACATAATATTGAAAAATAATAAGCACTCAAATTATTCATATTCCAAATCATCTCAACCCAGAACTTTTTATGGTTTTACCTTTTACCTTCTGCCTGGACACTTATTTTTTACATAGGTACAATTATAGGTACCTACTGTATTACATTTTATTATGTTCATATGATATCATGTTATAAACACATTTCTAGTTCTTCCAGGTATAACATTTATTGATGCCATGACATTCTATCATGCTAATATAACATGAAGTAAAACACAGTCTTCCTGATGTGGGAAACTTTATTTCCCCAAATGGCATGTTTGGGTTTTTATAGAACTTCTCCTGAACCTATCACTCATCAATTGCTATATATTATTTCATGTTATATCTTAGCGATTCTCAAACTCATTGGACCCAGAGTCCTCGTTAATAACAAATATGTGGTAACACACTCTTTACTATCCTGAAATAAAAATCATATATCTATTATGACTGTCTACACACATAACCCCAGAGTTTTAGGAACACCAAAGCAATACTGTCTTGTCTGCCAGTGTGCCACAAGGACATCAGTGTACGTGCTTTTTTTGGTTGATTTTACTTGCATCACCCAAGATCCCAGGAAAAATCCCAGCGACAGCTCCCTTATTACCCTCAGAATCACTTCACCTCTCTGATAACTGACAAAGTGATACATTTTTTTTTTCTAGAAGACCTGTAAGTAGTGAATTTGTGGTAGCTGGCTCAATATTATCCCTAGACATACCTAAATCACTGTTGAGAACACAGCTTAGGCTGTGCTATTTTAAGTGACACAAATGAAGAAATAGCAGTAACTGGCAAATAATAGTAGCCTCCTTTTTCTTTTATACAGAAAGAGTCATGTTTTTCCTTCTATCTTTTGTTTTATCTGGTATTAATGGTAATGTTTGCCTCTTATTTTTTGAGTATTTACTCTGTGAGATTTTTTGTTTTGGTTTTGTTTTTGTCTGGAATGACAGCCAATTTCACTTACTATGTATTATTACATTGAAATTACAAAAACTTTTTTTATTTGATAAAGCTGCTTTGTTTTTTTATTTTATTTTATATATATTTATTTTATACCTACAAACCTACAACTACAATGCAGAAAACAGTTTTGAACAACCACAGCATTGCCTGGCCAGAAATGCTTTAAGCTTTCCTGCCTGTCTTTAGTCAATCACAATGCATTTGTGAAAATGAACCTCAACAAAAAACACAGAAAACCAATTTTATTTTATTTATTTATTTTTTATTTATTTTATTTTTTATTTTTATTAATTTTTTATTTTTAAAATATTTGGGGGTTTTTTTTATTGCTTATGAATATTCATGGGGTACAAAGCATATTGTCAACACTTATGCCTAAGATGTGATGGCCAGATCCATACTGGCAGCATGTCCATTACCACAAATTGTGATTATACCCTGTGTCCCCCACCCAATTATCCCCTCAATTATCCCTGACCTCCTTCCCCATCCCTCTTTCCCCACTCCACTTTGTATCCCTAGGTATGTTCTCTCCCTCTGCAAGTCCAATGCACCACTGTGGTCTTTTTTCCCCTTTCTTCTTTATCTCTTAGTTCCCTCTTATGAGAGAGTACATGTGGGTTTTATCCCTCTGTGCTTTGCTTATTTCACTCAAAAGAAGTTTCTCCAAGCTCATCCATATTGTTACAAATGGGAGAATTTCGTTCTTTTTTATGGCAGGGTAGTATTCCATGGTGTATATATACCACATTTTCCTTATCCAATCACGTTGATGGACATTTAGGTTGGTTCCATATCTTGGCTATTGTGAACAGAGCTGTGATGAACATTGGAGTGCAGGTATCCCTTCAACATGATGACTTCCATACCTTTGGGTGTATACCCAGAAGTGGGATTGCTGGATCATATGGAGGATCTATCTGTAGTTGTTTGAGAAATCTCCATCCTGAGAAAACAAATTTTGAAGAGACCAGATTTGGATACAATTAGTAACAAATAAATGACAGATGCACTATAAAGAAAGATGCAACAATTTTATAACTTATCTTTGCTTACGAAATATAATTTTGGTTTAAGTTTGACTTCATTGCCTAAATATCCATGGAGAATGATGAGATAGCAGAAACCAATGTAATATGAAGTTTGCACAGGTCACATAAAGACTATATAAGCTTGAGATATCTAAATTAGTACAAGTTCTTTAACGAGCTTTATTTAAGTTTTGATTAACTTACTTTTTGCTTACTTCCTTCAAATTTAAGCTTTTATGGAATTGGCAGAAAGAACAAAGTCTTTTAAAAATGCCCCAAAAGTTTTGAATGATAGCTTAGTTTCCGTCACACAAAGTAGAGTCTGTTAAAATCATCCCAGTAAACATTCTCTTAAAAATAAATTCATCAAAACATCTAAACAATTGAAAACATAACTAAGCACTCCACTTGTGCATGTATGGAAAGCAGGAGAACCTTCAACCTGATTGCTTTCTTCTTCTTCCCCTCCTTCTCAACCAAATTGACTGGTCTTTCAGAAAAGGTTGAAGTCAACCATATTTCTTTTACTGGTGGGGTAAGATGTTTATTGCATGATTTTAAGCCTCGTGTTGCAGCACAATCTTATCTGGCCTCTCTGCTTCTCCCACTGCCTTCCTGGGTCCCTTCTTAACCCTGCAAGGGTAAGGTCCTGTTCCAGAAGTCATCAATTGTAGGGTTGTATGCATACAGGGAGCAATATTAGGCAACACTTTACACTATTAGGAGGGCAGGAAAGTGAAATCGACCCTTTAAAATTTTTTAATTAATTGGGTTTCTTCTCATCTAAGGGGAAAAAATGTAACATAATATTTAAAACTATCGAAACTAACCCAAGCCAACTGCTTCAAATTGCATCACTAATTTATCATGGATGAAATGAGAGAAACTGAGACTGAGTTCCACACTGAATCTCTAGGCAATTTATTATAGCAAAAATTATGCTGAAAATAGGAACATTTTTAGGAGTTGATTTTGATAAAAGTGAAAAGTGTAATTGTTTTGTAATCTAATTATGAAAATATATAAATGAATTAAGGAGGAAAAGTATAAAAGAGTAATGGTGTTGGAGTTCTGTATTAGAAAAATATTCCTAACAGAATCAGAGTCCAAGACACCAAAAATAAAATCGTGGAGACACCAGGACACATTCAGCATAAAGTTAATGAAACTAATGAAGTGTTCACAGGGTCATATGTTTGCTTAAACCTTTTTAGCATGTCATTTTATATCTGCAATTGGCTAAAACCTTACATTGGTTGGTCGAAGTAGTCACAGGCTTTCTGAAATTTGGCTAAAGGGAACGGAGACATCATTACACTGAGTTTGAATTAGGTGAGATATATTTATGTGGTTTGTTCCTTCCATGTATAGTGAAGTTAATACTGGCAGTCTCAAAGCAGGAAAGAGTTCCAGGAAAATGTCTATGCCACCTGTACCAACTCACCTGCGGACATGAAGGTGCAGGGTCACAGGTCATCCTGCAATATGAGTGTGTCCTGTGGCACCATGTTGATGGTGGAGAAGAATCAAGACTGGAAATGAACAAAGCAGAATTGCCACATTAAAGACAGACAATCTTTGTCTCTCTCCATTGAAAAATGATAATATAAAATTATTGACAGTACAAGAGTATAAAAAATATGCAACCAAAATATGAAGTGAAAAAAGGTAGCATAGACTTAGTTAAGCAGTTAATTAACAGGAATATCATATTATTTGTCTGAATTTTATGATATTTATTGTATGTATCAGCTTCTTAAAATATTTAAATTATATTGATACATTTCTTCATTACAAATAAATGTTAATATTGTATCTGATTCTGTACTTGTCATTTTTAAAGGGGTTTTCCCAGAGTACATAAACTTCTATAAGCATAAAATCTGGATCTATTCTTCAATAGAGTGCATTAACTGTCCCTCTCAGGGCCCTACATTGCCAGGTGATATTAGGCAGGGTGCATGAGTTAGAGAACAAACTTATGCTCCACAATCTAATGTTTACAGATATCACATATTGCGGTACTGATACAACTTGGGCACATCAGTTCTACCCTCCCACAGATCTCTTGGTGTTGCCAAGATATTTCATGGGAAGAGTTCTCTCACTCCACATGGTAGATTCTTGACTTCCGCAGGATATCTAGGATTCTAGAAATTTGCTTTGGAAACAACACATTCTCATTCAAAACTGAAATAATGCTACCTTTGAGAAAAACAAGCCAATCCATGCTGTCTAGCTTTTTATAAAATACTGAGCTTCTAAAAACTACAAATCTAATTTGCAGTATAATACTGTACAACTTTTCCTCTTTAGATCAGTCTTTTGGGATATCGTTGCCCTTTCTTTATTAGAGGGCAAAATTCTGACATAATGAACACCACACTCTTTGTCAATCTAGAAAGCCCTCTGAACCCTGAGGTCAGAACACAGGAGTTTAAACAGATTGCCTGCCACTTCCTATATTCCTTCCAAATTTTTAGCATCTTAGGAGACTAAACTTGGTAGCTGGCCTCAGTTGAAACATTTAAGGAGTATGCATACTGAGCTATCTTTGCATAGTTGTTAGGCATATTTTCATAGACACTGGTCAGAGTAAATTAACATGTACTGATCTTGTAAAAGATAGTTTCTGAATGGTATTTTGGGACTTGGGAAAAGCTAGTTAATCTCACATGACTTACCATTTTTAACAGAAGGGTAAAATACATTTATTAATATTTGGTTCAACCATTTGGTGACATATTTCTTGCTTATGCACTAAGGATCCAGTAGCAAATGTTTGCTGGCATCAAGTTTGCTAGAGTTAATTTTGGTTTTCGTATAATAGGACAGATATCTTTATTTGATCCTCCTTTAAGAAAAATAAAAGCAGTAACCAATTAGTGAGAAAGAAGAACTTATGCCTCCTCTCCAAACCATTCTGATGATTGAAATACTGAAGTGCAGATAGCATCTGTTTGTGTCAGATTTCGCATGTATGGTTATCTTTCTAGATGACAAGAGGTTGCATTTCACTAATAAACTATCTCCCAAAACAGATATCATTAGTCTGGCTCTCTTAACTCTAACAGAAAATAAGAGAAAAAAGCAAAGGCATTCTTTGTAAGTTCAGTGGAGCACTTCCTCCCCCCCCCCCCCGTGGTGTGAATTCCCTCTTCAATCTTGAATATCCTGCTGTAATTTTTGGATATCTAGTAATTGGCTGGGTCCTTTCATACCAGCATCATACAAGCAGTGTATTTAATGAAGCCAGGGCTCTAGGTTGCAGAGAAAACAAGGCTCAGTAAACCTTGCCTTTTACTAGTTAGTGTGGGTGAGGGAAACCTACAACCATTCTGGGTTAGCACTCCACCATACATCAGAGTACAATCAAGGAAAAATCTGTATGTTGTGTTAGAGTTTTGTAGAAATGCAGAGCCTTTTCTTTGCCTTTGCATTGCTTGCAGGGCTTAGCACTTATGGTGCCAATGGAAAAAGGCAATGAGAATGTCTGATTTCTTGACTCCATAGAGATTTCAAACCAATATCTACATTTTTCATCAAATCTATTAAGTCTGAGAGTGTTATGACCTAATGCCAATTCAGCATTAGGTATCTTACCAACTTTGCATTTGAACTAAAATATCAATATCCCAATAACATGTTCACTGTAAATTGGATACCCCCCTGTCAACCTCACTGAAGCTTAAATCCCCACTGTGACTATTGAAGAGATGATGAGATTGCAGGACCAAGTCATATGAATGGATTAGTAATGGTGGACAGGGGCATGGTTCTGAGGGCTTTAAAAGAAGAGTGCATGAGGAACTGTCTCTCTCTCTGCTTTGCCATTTTCTGCCATGTGAGACCCCTGTGTCATGGTCGCCACCACCCAGGCCTTTACCAGATGCATTCTCTGGATTTTGAACTTCCCAGCCTCAGAAACTATAAGCAGTACATTTAATTTTCTTTACAAAGCACCCAGTTTCAGGTATTTCATCATAAGCAATGGAAACAGACTATTACAACATTGAACTTTCAAAAGGTGAGAACAGAACTGAGGTTACCAGAGGTGGGAAAGGGGGTGGGGTGGTAGGTAAGGGAGGAATGGTAAAGGGCCACAAAAATGATTACAATGTATAATGTTGAGTATACTAATTATCCTGATTTGAGCACCCCATATTGCACACAGGTAATGATATTCAACTCTGTACCCCACAGATATGTACAATCAACTATGTTACAATAAAAGAATAAATAAAATATCAGTATTTCAAAATAGCATTTGCTAAAAATGTCAAAGAATGTGCATATGTTTCAAAATAATTTAGGCTTTTGTGATTTGTTCCACTTTATATGTATACTTTATGGATCTATGGGACATACTTTAGTTCAGGCTAAAGTAGAAAAATTTATTCTTGGGGTTTTAACATTAACTGGTATTGAAACAGAAATTGTCTTGAAGGAAAAAAAAAAAAAAACAGGTAGACTCCTGAAACAAATTGAATTACTATTTTATGCACTATAAAATAGAGAAAGTTTTCTCTAAAATAAATTTTCATTGACTTCTCATGGAGTAGTGATGTCCAAAGATATCTGTTCTGTTACTCAGTAGTTCTAAGTGTTCTTATCCATGAGGTATTTGTGTGTCTGTGTGTGTATGTGTGTGAGTGTTGATGATGTGTGTAGTCAAGTAGTGATTGATGACTAATGCTAAAATCCTAAATAATTCTGGCATCATCATTTCAAATACAGAATAAGGAAATAGAGGGGTGATCCAGTTTATACAATGGTATTATAGTACTCTAAAGTGCAGGTGTTTGCTGTCAGTTGGAATTCCCGGCAAAGTAAATACTTGCAGGATTTCATATTTTTTCCATACTGTACCCCACACCACCCTACACTCTAATATTCTCATAATGTAATGCATTTCCAGCCTGGATTCCCTTGAATCTTGGAAGCATCAGTTCTCCTGTGCAGCAATGTCACACTTCATGAGCAGAACTTTCATCTTTTATACTTGAATTTTCATGTACACACAAAAACACCAGTTGCAATATGAAAATGAAAATAATGCTGTTGAGTCTGTGGGTTTAGCTGGGACTTGGAAAATTAGTCATCAGAGATGGGATAGATCAAGGAAAAAGCGTGAAGGAGATGTCCTAATCAGGACATCTATTTCCAGTGGACATTAGAAAGGGGATAAGCTATTTACCACTAGCTCACAGCCTGTCCTTATCCAACTAAACTCAAACAGCATTTCTTTATTGAGGAGAATGTTTCTATTCTGATCATTAAGCCCACACATAGGAACTGCAAAATTTACTGGGCTCATGAGTTTTTCACTGAGGACTATTGAGACCGACAGAATGGAAGGTTACCATGAGGAGTTAGGGGCTTCAGTCCTGAAAGTTACATAGGATTTAAAGCAGTTCTCATAATACAGGTTGAAGATAAGACCCATTTGGTTTTACACAGAAAAACAAGATGCTTTGATGGAAAACAAACAAACAAACATGGATCAGCACTTCCCTGTAAGTGTGACAGGGAAAGAGCCTGTTGATGTGATTACAAGACAAAAGCTCTGTGATTAGCATTTAGATGAATATCATGTACTGAGTCCCATTCTCACAGAGTCAAAATGCACTTAAAGTTGTGCTTGTATTTTCATTAGCTTCCAGGAATTTTTTGATTTCCTGCTTTATTTCTTTTTTGATTCATTGGTCATTCAGGAGCATGTTATTTAATTTCCATGAATTTGCATATTTTCCAAAGTTTTGTTTGTTGTTAAGTTCTAATTTTGTTCCATTGTGGTCTGAAAATATACTTGATATGATTTCAATCTTTTTAAATTTGTCGAGACTTTATCTGTGGCCTAAAATGTGGTCTGCGCTGGAGAATGCTCCATATGCCAAAGAGAAGAAAGTGTATTTTGTTGTTATTGGATGAAATGTTCTGTATATGTCTGTCAAGTCCCTTTGGTCTAAAGTACTGTCTAAGTCCAATATTTCTCTGCTAACTCTCTGTCTAGATCATCTGTCATGCTGAGAGTGGTGTATTAAAGTCTCCAACTATTACTGTGTTGGGGTCTATCACTCTGCTTAGATCCAATAACGGTTGCTTTATATATCTGGGTGCTGCAATGTTAGATGCATACACTTTTATTATTATATATTCTTGCTGCATTGATCCTCTCATCATTATATAGTGTCCTTCTTTGTCTCTTTTTATAGATCTTTGTCTGCAGCCTATTTTATCTGATGTAAGTATGACATCTTACCAAAAATTAAGATACTTCAAAATCAGTACAAAGAGGGAAGTTTATTGCAATAAGTGCTTGCATAAAAAGAATAGAAAGACTTCAAATAAACAAACTAATGTTAAATCTCAAAGAAATAGAGAAACAAGAACAATCTAATTGCAAAACTAGTAGATGGAAAGAAATAATTAAGATCAGAGCAGAACTAAATGAAAGAGAGACCAAAAGAATGATACAAAAAAAAAATCAATGAAACAAAAAGTTGGTTTTTTGAGAAGATTAACAAAATAGACAAGCCACTAGCCAGACTAAAAAAAGAAGAGAGAAGTCCCAAATAAGAAATATCAGAAATGAAAAGGGAGACATGACAACCAATACCATAGAAATGTAAAGAATCATAGAGACTATCAGAAACAGTTTCACCAACAAATTTAAATCTGGAGGAAACAGATAAGTTTCTGGACACATACAGACTACCAAGACTGAATCAAGAAATACAAAATCTGATCGGACCAATAGTGAGCAATGAGTTTGAAGCAGTAATCAGCAATATCCCAACAAAGAAAAGCCCAAGACCAGATGCCTTCACTGTTGAATTCTACCAGACCTTTAAAGAAGAATTAACACTAATCCTTTTCAAACAATTCCAAAAAATTGAAACGGGCCATTCCTCCAAACTTGTTCTATGAGGCCAGCATTACCCTGATACCAAAACCAAAGATATAAGAAAAGAAAACTACAGGCCAATATCCTTGATGAACATTGATGCAAACTTCTCAACAAGATATTAGCAAAAAGAATACAACAGTACATCAAGAAGATTATACACCATGATCAGGTGGGATTCATCCCAGGGATGCAAGAATGGCTTAACATATGCAAATCAATAAATATGATACACCACACCAACAAAAGCAAGGACAAAACCATGTGATTATCTCAATAGACACAGAAAAAAGAATTAGACAAAATTCAGCATTTCTTCACGATAAAGACTTTCAACAAAATAGGTATATAAGGAAAGTATCTCAACACTATAAAAGTCATGTATGACAAACTCACTGCCAACATCATCCTGAATGGGAAAAATCTGAAATCTTTTCCTTTAAGAACAGGAACAAGACTAGAATGCCCACTCTTTCCACTCTTGTACAACATTCTATTCAAAGTATTTGCCAGAGAAAATAGGCAAAAGAAAGAAAGAAAAGGCATACAAATTGCAAAACACAAAGTCGAATTGTCACTGTTCATGGATGACATAATGCTATATATAGAAAAAACCATGGTTTCAAGATGGCGGCGGCTGCGGCGGCTGGCGCGGAGTAGCTGAGGTGGAAAAGGTGGCCACTGGGCCTCAGGCAGCCGGGAAACTTGTGGACCTTCCCCTGGCCATCTCTTAAGGGAGGACTGCTGCTGCTGGCCGGTCGTGGGGGCTCAACGCCACTTTGCCCCCGGCAGGAGAGGCTGCCTCATTTACAGGCAACAGCTTTGAAGTGTGGAGCAGGAAAAGAACTGATTCTTAGCTGCAAAAGTGAGTCTTGAAACAGGGAACACGGCGCCAGGGCTGCTGTGGATGCAGCCAGGATCCCGGAGACCGGGGCCGCGCTGAAGAAGGCGGCCAGCTGCCCTATTCAGGATTCGAGGTTTCAGGCCGGCATTAAAGAAGATTCCTGGGAGCGCCCGAGCGGCGCCGCGACTGAACAGCCCGAGGCGGCAGCGCCGAGAACACGGAAGGCAACAAACCAGAGACAGAGCGAGCGCCCGACCTGGCACAGCACTGTGAGTGATCCCTGGCACAGCTCTGTTCGGGGGGGTGGATGCCCACGCGGCTTCCGCCTGCACCACCAGGCCACTCATTGCCCCGGTGCTGCCTCCATTTTACCAGGTGCGGGCAGCTCCGCCCTGCTCGGCCATCACTGAGCCTATTTGCTTGGCCTGGCGTGGGGCTTTCCGGACCCTGCGGGCCGACCTCCTCTCCCACTCCCTCCGCGGTTCTCTGGCAGGGCTGTGGGTGTGGGGCGTCCCGACCAGTTTTGGGAGGGCTAGGAAGTACGGGCGGGCCGACTGTCACTCCACCACACCCTGGACTCCGCCCCGGTAAACTTCCTGTTACTGGGAGGCAGATACCATCTCTGCGACCACCAGTTTGGAAAAAAGCCTAACGAATTTCTGGTTGGGAATAGTGTGGTAGGAGAGTTCCCAGGTCCGCTTGAACCTGCCGGAGAGCAGGCTGCAGGCGGGCACTAGACTCGGTTTATACCGGGGGGATACAAAGGTGAACAAGACCCGAAAAAGATCTACACAGTGCTACAAAGGCACCCAGAGAGACCGGTCGTCTGTGCCTAGCAGAAACCTGGTAGACTTCCTGGGCGAGGTGGTGCTGAGCAGGGTCTTGAAGGCCCAGCTGATAGACGAGGGGTGCAGAACACACGCCCCAGCCCAGCACAGTGTGCACAGAGGGGGGAGACGTGCGGCCAGGGAGGTGGAGACTCGACAGGAACCACACACCCGGTGGGGTCGCCACTGCACGATCTAACAGCCTGGGCCAGAGCACACGGAACGGGGAGAAGTCCTGTACAGAAAGTGAAAGCTCAACAGAGATCACACACCCTGTGGTACGTGATCCACCAGCCCAGCAGAGTACAAGCTGACCAGAAAGGTGGCTCCCCGGAGAAGCCCAAGACCCGAGGCAACCACACACACAAGACACTAGAGGCCAACTGAGCAGTCACGGCGGGAGCCATACCAAATTGGCAACCACAGCAACATCCTAGTTAGTCATTAGTCTTAAACCGGTGGACTGTGAAACCCCCTGCCACAATGAATAAACACCAAAAAAAAGACACCAGAAATACAAAAAATCAAGAAAGTACACCACCAAAAGTTAATAAATCTCATACTCTAGATCCTATAGAACAAGAAGCCCTTGAAATAACTGACAAGGAATTTCGAGTGATAATTCTAAGGAAACTGAATGAGATACAAGAAAACTCAGCTAGACATCATGATGAAATGAGGAAAAGTATACAGGATCTGAAAGAGGAAATATACAAGGAAATCAATTTCCTGAAAAAAAATGTAGCAGAACTTGCTGAACTGAAGAAATTATTCAGCGAAATAAAAAACACAACGGAGAGTTTAACCAGCAGGCTTGTCGAAGTTGAAGAGAGAACCTCTGAACTTGAAGATGGGCTGTTTGAAATAACACAAGCAGACAAAAAGAAAGAGAAAAGAATCAAGGACATGGAAGAAAATCTGAGAGAGATATCAGACAACCTCAAGCGCTCAAATATCCGAGTCATGGGTATTCCAGAAGGGGAGGAAAATGGAGATTCCATTGAAAACATATTCAACAAAATAGTGGCAGAAAACTTCCCAGGTATAGGAAAAATCACTGATCTTCAGATCCAGGAAGCTCAACGATCTCCAAACGTATTCAACCCAAAAAGGCCTTCTCCAAGACATGTCATAGTCAAATTGGCAAAACTCAGAGACAAAGAGAGAATCTTAAAAGCTGCAAGAGAGAAGCGTCAAATCACCTATAAGGGAGCCCCAATCAGGTTAACATCAGACTTTTCATCACAAACCCTAAAAGCTAGAAAGGAATGGGATGATATTTTCAAAATACTAAAAGACAAAGATTGCCAGCCAAGAATATTCTACCCTGCAAGGCTATCCTTCCGAAATGAGGGGCAAATAGTATATTTCTCAGACAAACAAAAACTGCGGGAGTTCACTACCACAAGACCACCCTTACAAGAAATCCTGAAGGGAGTACTGGGTTTGGTTCCTGAAAAATAACTACCACTGCCATAAAAACCCAAGAAAAATCAAAACCCGCTAGTACAATAAAAATGGCATTCATGAAGAGAAAACAAGCTAACAAAAACACTATCTACAACCTAAGGAACCAACAAACAAAGAAACCAAACAGTAAATCAGAAAGCAAGGAACAAAAGACACCTAAGACAACCAAACAACCAATAAAATGCTAGGAATAAATCAACACCTTTCAATAACAACTCTTAATGTTAAAGGCTTAAATTCCCCAATTAAAAGACACAGACTGGCTGACTGGATCAAAAAGCAGGACCCAACTATATGCTGCCTACAAGAGACCCACCTCACCCATAAAGATTCACACAGACTAAGAGTGAAAGGATGGAAAAAGATTTACCATGCAAACAGAAAAGAAAAACGAGCTGGAGTGGCTATTCTTATATCTGACAAAATAGACTTTAAACTAAAAACCATAAAAAGAGACAATGAGGGACACTACTTAATGATAAAAGGACTGATCCATCAAGAAGACATAACAATCATAAATATGTACGCACCCAATGTTGGAGCAGCCAGATTTATAAAACAAACTCTATTAGACCTAAAGAAGGAAATAGACACTAATACCATAATAGCAGGGGACCTGAACACTCCACTGTCAATATTAGACAGATCATCTAGGCAAAGAATCAGTAGAGAAACACAAGATCTAAACAAGACTCTAGACCAATTGGAATTGGCAGATATCTACAGAACATTCCACCCAACAACCTCAGAATATTCATTCTTCTCATCAGCACATGGATCATTCTCCAGGATAGATCACATATTAGGTCACAAATCAAGTCTCAATAAATTCAAAAAAATTGGAATTATCCCATGTATCTTCTCAGACCACAATGGATTAAAACTAGAAATTAATAACAAACAAAACTCTGGAAACTATACAAACACATGGAAATTAAACAGCATTCTACTTAATGACATATGGGTCCAAGAAGAAATCAAGCAGGAAATCAAAAAGTTTATTGAAACTAATGAAAACAATGATACATCATACCAAAACCTGTGGGATACTGCAAAAGCAGTATTGAGGGGAAAATTTATTGCATTAAATGCTCACTTCAGAAGAATGGAAAGATGGCAAGTGAACAACCTAACACTTCACCTTAAAGAACTAGAAAAACAAGAACAATCCAATCCTAAAGTTAGCAGACGGAAAGAAATCATTAAGATCAGAGCAGAACTGAATGAAATTGAAAACCAAAAAACAATTCAAAAGATCAACGAATCAAAAAGTTGGTTTTTTGAAAAGATAAATAAAATTGACAAACCATTAGCTTGGCTAACAAAAAAAAGAAGAGAGAAGACTCAAATAACAAAAATTAGAAATGAAAAAGGCGATATTACAACTGATTCATCTGAAATACAAGGAATCATTCGAGACTACTATAAACAACTATACGCCAACAAATTTGAAAATCTGGAGGAAATGGATAAATTTCTGGACACACACAAGCTCCCAAAACTGAACCGTGAAGACGTAGAAAATTTGAACAGACCAATAACAATAAAGGAGATTGAAGCTGTTATCAGAAGGCTCCCAACAAAGAAAAGCCCAGGACCAGATGGATTCACAGCAGAATTTTACCAAACATTCAAAGAGGAATTGACACCGATTCTTTACAAACTATTCCAAAAGATTGAAACGGACGCAAATCTCCCAAACTCATTCTATGAAGCAAACATCATCCTGATACCAAAACCAGGTAAAGATATAACCAAAAAAGAAAACTACAGGCCGATATCCTTGATGAATATAGATGCAAAAATCCTCACTAAAATACTAGCAAACAGAATACAGCAACACATACGAAAAATTATTCATCACGATCAAGTGGGATTCATCCCAGGGATGCAAGGTTGGTTCAACATACGCAAATCAATAAATGTGATACACCATATTAATAAACTCAAACACAAGGACCATATGATCATCTCTATAGACGCTGAAAAAGCATTTGATAAAGTTCAGCACTCATTCATGACAAAGACCCTCTATAAGTTAGGTATAGAGGGAAAGTATCTCAACATAATTAAAGCCATATATGCCAAACCCACTGCCAATATCATCCTGAATGGGGAAAAGCTGAAAGCTTTTCCTTTAAGAACAGGCACTAGACAAGGATGCCCACTCTCACCACTCCTATTCAACATAGTGTTGGAAGTACTAGCCAGAGCAATCAGAGAAGAGAAGGAAATAAAGGGCATCCAGATTGGAAAAGATGAAGTCAAACTGTCCCTGTTTGCAGATGACATGATCCTATATATCGAACAGCCTAAAACCTCTACAAAAAAACTGTTGGAATTGATAAATGATTTCAGCACAGTAGCAGGATACAAAATCAACACACAAAAATCAGTAGCATTTCTTTTCTCCAATAGTGAACATGCAGAAGGAGAAATCAAGAAAGCCTGCCCATTTACAATAGCCACCAAAAAAATAAAATACTTAGGAATTGAGTTAACCAAGGAGGTGAAAAATCTCTATAATGAGAACTACAAACCACTGCTGAGAGAAATTAGAGAGGATACAAGAAGATGGAAAGATATTCCATGCTCTTGGATTGGAAGAATCAACATAGTGAAAATGTCCATACTACCCAAAGTGATATACAAATTCAATGCAATCCCCATCAAAATTCCAAAGACATTTTTCTCAGAAATGGAAAAAACTATTCAGACATTTATATGGAACAATAAAAGACCACGAATAGCCAAAGCAATGCTCAGCAAAAAAAATAAAGCTGGAGGCATAACACTACCTGACTTTAAGCTATACTACAAAGCTATAATAACCAAAACAGTATGGTACTGGCATAAAAACAGACACACTGACCAATGGAATAGAATAGAGAATCCAGAAATCAACCCACACACTTACTGCCATCTGATCTTTGACAAAGGCACCAAGCCTATTCACTGGGGAAGGGACTGCCTCTTCAGCAAGTGGTGCTGGGAAAACTGGATATCGATATGCAGGAGAATGAAACTAGATCCATACCTCTCACCGTATACTAAAATCAACTCAAAATGGATTAAGGATTTAAATATACACCCTGAGACAATAAAACTTCTTAAAGAAAACATAGGGGAAACACTTCAGGAAATAGGACTGGGCACAGACTTCATGAATACGACCCCAAAAGCACGGGCAACCAAAGGAAAAATAAACAAATGGGATTATATCAAACTAAAAAGCTTCTGCACAGCAAAAGAAACAATTAAAAGAGTTAAAAGACAACCAACAGAGTGGGAGAAAATATTTGCAAAATATACATCTGACAAAGGATTAATATCCAGAATATATAAGGAACTCAAACAACTTTACAAGAAGAAAACAAGCAACCCAATTAAAAAATGGGCAAAAGAGCTAAGTAGGCATTTCTCTAAGGAAGATATCCAAATGGCCAACAGACATATGAAAAGATGCTCAACATCACTCAGCATCCGGGAAATGCAAATAAAAACCACATTGAGATACCATCTAACCCCAGTTAGGATGGCTAAAATCCAAAAGACTATGAACGATAAATGCTGGCGAGGCTGCGGAGAAAAAGGAACTCTCATACATTGTTGGTGGGACTGCAAAATGGTGCAGCCTCTATGGAAAATGGTATGGAGGTTCCTTAAACAATTGCAAATAGATCTACCATACGACCCAGCCATCCCACTGCTGGGAATATACCCAGAGGAATGGAAATCATCAAGTCGAAGGTATACCTGTTCCCCAATGTTCATCACAGCACTCTTTACAATAGCCAAGAGTTGGAACCAGCCCAAATGCCCATCATCAGATGAGTGGATACGGAAAATGTGGTACATCTACACAATGGAATACTACTCAGCTATAAAAACGAATGAAATACTGCCATTTGCAACAACATGGATGGACCTTGAGAGAATTATATTAAGTGAAACAAGTCAGGCACAGAAAGAGAAATACCACATGTTCTCACTTATTGGAGGGAGCTAAAAATTAATATATAAATTCACACACACACACATACACACACACACACACAAACCGGGGGGGGGGGGGGAAGAAGATATAACAACAACAATTATTTGAAGTTGATACAACAAGCAAACAGAAAGGACATTGTTGGGGGGGAGGGGGGAGGGAGAAGGGAGGGAGGTTTTGGTGATGGGGAGCATTAATCAGCTACAATGTATATCGACAAAATAAAATTTAAAAAAAAAAAAAAAGCAAAAAAAAAAAAAAATAATAATAATAATAATAATAATAGATTACAGAAGGAAGCTTATGACACAAATATGTCTTTGTTTCTCTACAAGTCTTTAAATGCCAGATGTTTAAATATGTAAATAACTGTATAATAAAAAGTTTCCAAAGTCTGCCTGTAAAAGTTGAGGCAAATTCTAAAGATGCGATAAATCATTGCAAGCCTTCAAGAATGCTTATGTTGCTTCACCAGGATGGCAATAAACTTTTTCCAAATAGAAACAATTTTTTAAAATGTTTACATTTGGTATTTTACAACATGGAACCAAAAATATAGTATATAAACATGATCGGGTCATAGCAGTTGATGTAATTTAAGGGAAAAGAAAAGCATAATAAAATAAATGGTGCTTAATGCTTTAAAAAAAAAAAAAAAAAGAAAAAAGAAAAAACCATAATCCCTACCAAAAAATTCCTAGCGCTCTTAAGAGAATTCAGTGAAGTGGCAGGATACAAAATTAATACACAAAAATCAGTATCAATCTTATACATCATCAAGGAACAAGCTGAAAAAAGTCGAGAAAGCAAGCCCATTTACAATAGCTACCAAAAGAATAAAATACCTAGGAATAAACTTAACCAAAAAGGTGAAAGATCCCTACAATGAGCACTCTGCTGAAAGAAATTAAAGAGGACACAAAAAGATGGAAAGACATTCCTTGTTCATGGATTGGAAGAATTAATGATGTGAATATATCCAAAGTCATCTACAGATTCAATGTGATCCCCATCAAAATGCCAATGATATTCTTCACAGAAGCAGAAAAAGCAATCCTAAAATTCAAATGGAACAACAAAAAACTTGAAATAGCAAAAGCAATCCTGAGCAAAAAATAAACAAAACCAGAGGCATTAGACTACCCAACTTCAAATTATACTTCAAAGCTATAGTAACCAAAACAGCATGATACTGGCATAAAAACAAGCACATGGATCAATGGAACGGATCAGAGAACCCAGAAATCAATCCATGTACTTACAGCCAACTGATCTTTGACAAAGACACCAAGAACATACACTGAGGAAAAGATAGCCCCCTCAGTTCATGGTTCTGGGAAAACTGGATATCCATGTGCAGAAGAATGAAACTAGAGCCATTCCTCTTTACATATACCCAAATCAACTCAAAATGGATTAAAGAGTTAAGTATATGACCTGAAACTATTAAACTCTAGAAGAAAACATAGGAGAAACACTTCAGGATATAGGACTGGGCAAAGACTTTATGAATGAGACCATTTAAACAAATGGGATTGTATCAAACTAAAAATCTCTGCACAGCAAGGGAAACAACAGAGTGGAAAGACAACCTACATAATTGGAGAAAATATTTGACAGTGGATTAATATCCACAATATAAAAGGAACTCAAACAACTTAACTGTTATAAAAACAAATAATCCAGTTAAAAAATGGTCAATGGAGCTGAACAGACATTTCTCAAAGGAAGACATACAGATGTCCAACAGGCACATGAAACAATGTTCAACATCACTGATCATCAGAAAAATACGAACCAAAATAACATTGAGATATTATCTCACCTTAATTAGACTTGCTGTTATCAAAAAGAGAATAACAAATGCTGGAGAGGATGAAGTGAAATGGGAACTCTTCTGCACTTTGGGTAGGACTGTAATGTAGTACAGCCATTATGGAAAACAATATGGAGCTTTCTCAGGCAACTATACATAGAGCTACCATATGAGCCAGCAATCCCCTCTAGGGTATACATCCAAAGAAACGGAAATCATCATGATGAGGGTGTACTGCACTCCCATGTTTACCACAGCTCTATTTACAAAAGCCAAAATATGGAACCAACCTAAATGTCTATTGAGAGATGACTGGATAAGGAAAATGTGGTATGTATACACAATGGAATACTACTCAGCCATAAAAAAGAATGAAATTCTGCCATTCACAGCAATTTGGATGAGCTTGAAGAAAAAATTATATTAAGTGAAACAAGCCAGGCACAGAAAGAGAAATCTTGCCTGTCCTCACTCATAAGCTAACAATGAGAGAGAGAGAGAGAGAGAGAGAGAGAGAGAGAGAGGAAGGATGGAAGGAAGGAGTGAGCCACAATAATATGCTGAACTTTCAGAAGAAGGGAACAGATCTATGGTCACCAGAGGGGGAAAGGGGGAGGAGGATTAGGGAGAAATTGGATAATAGACACAAAGAATGATTATGATTTGTAATGATGAACATGCTAATAATACTGATTTGATCATCACATACTGTACACAAATATTGATAGTCAACTCTGTAATCCATAAATATGCATAATCAAGTATGAAACTTCTTTCCTCCCTCCCTCAATTTGAAAACATTCTGTGGAACTAGGGTTCTGTGAAACGTTTTGAGAAATGCTGTTGTAGATAATCAGGAGCATAATGTAAAGTCATGCTTGACCTAAGTGGAGATCTCTAAGAGAACTTAAAATTTTCAATTACATTACTGCACACATTTCCCTTATTTCAGATGTTCAGTTCCACTTAGAAATACCTCTAAGAAATTTGTAGTTCAAGGATTTAAATATCTTAATACTAATTTTAAAAACTCTTGTGACATGTTTCCCTGTACAGCTTTATTGCGTGGTTAAGATAGCTCCAAGATGAGAGACTAAATGGGTATTACATTTTTATTTACTTGCCTAAATTTTCTAAACAACTGAAATTTTGTACTATGTTTATGGATTGATTTGGTTACTGAAAAATTTTTATTTTTCATTTTGCTAAGGGTTCTATAGGGAACTTTGTAACCTCTACTTTAAGTATTCAAGAAAACTAAAGAAGGTAAGTTTATAGTCATAATTGAAAACAATCACAATTATAAAAATGCTGAGAGAAGAGATGTAGCTAGAAAAAAGATGAAGTCAAAAGAAGCAAACAAATAGTGTGTTACGTTGACTCTCTAAGTATGTCTGCATGTGTGCACAGAGTTTCTCACTCAATGGGCAGAGAATCTCAGAGCAATACATAACTATGTTACATGTTTACATACATAAGACATCTATGTGCTTGTGTAATATATCAATGTAATGGCAAAAAAAGAAGCCCCACAATTATTTTTGAATATTCAAACTAACTCTGTCTTCCAGCAGAACTCTGTATCAATAGGAAATTAAATATCTATTCTGCTTCTTTCTCCTTTAACAAAAAAATTTTTAAATCAAAATCTCTGTTGATTCTTTCATACTGTTGAAGGATGGCCCTAAAAAGTTATCCATTCTTCACTAGTGCACATCAAAGTGGGCCCAGAACTGTGGTGGAGATGGGAGAGCCAAAGTTTGCTGTATAACAAAATGGATATGTCTAAAAGCAGACTCATTTCATGCAATAAGACCTCCTTTCATTGGCACCTACTTTCATTGGCAAGGCACTAACGCAGATTTAATCAGAGATGAAGATGTGGGTTCTTGAGCTCACACCGGATTTATCTAAGAAGCAAGCCTATGATTATGGAAATAAAGAAATTGAGCTTTGCAGAAATGAGAGTAAAGAAAAAAGGTTTAACTGAAAGAAACTCATTAAGGGTAAGTCCTTGGATGGCAAGGGTATGGAATTTTCATTTTGCATAACATTGTTTAAATAAAACAACTTCATATTTTGCATATTTTCAGCAAGTATTCTCTCTCTGATGTTTTATTAATGTTATTGTTCATGATATGATATATGATATAATACTGATTCTTGCAAAAAATGCAATAGCACACTTCATGCTTTTGTTATCTGTTTGAAAACTTGAGCATTTTTTTTATTCAAAATATTTTAACGTTTACTTGTATATATATGTAGGATACAGAATGTTGTTTCAATACATGCATAGACTGCATACTGACTTGCTTAGGGAAAATAGCACAGTTTTCTACTCATTAGTCCATCACTTTTCCTCCTCCCACCCACTATCCCAACCCGGCCTCTGGTAACAATTATTCTACTCTCTACTTCTATGAGAACTAATTTTTTTTTTTTTTTTTAGATTCCACATATGAGTGATATCATGCAGTATTTGTCTTTTTGTGCCTGGATTACTTCACTTAATGTGATGGTTTCCAGTTCCATCCATGTTTCTGCAAATGATATATCCTATTTATTTTTATAGCTGAACTGTATTCAATTGTGTATATATACTGTAGTTTTTTTATCCATTCGTCCACTGATGGACATTTAGGTTGATTCCATCTCTTGGCTATTGAGAATATGCTGCAATGAACATTGGAGTGCAGGTGTCTTTTTGATATATTGATTTCATTCCTTTTAGGTATATACCCTGTAGTGACATAGCTGGGTCATAGGGTAGATCTACATTTAGTTCTCTGAGGAACTTCCACAGTTTTCCACACTGGCTGTACCAATTTACACTCTCACTAGCAATGTAGAAAAGTTTCTTTTCTCCACATCTTTGCCAGCATTTATTTTTTATCTCACTAACAACAGCCATTCTAACTGGAGTGAGATTATATCTCACTGTAGTTTTAATTTGCATTTCCCTGATGATTAGTGATGTTGAGCATGTGCTTGTTGGCCATTTATATGTCTTCTTTTGAGAAATGTATGTTCAGGTTAGTACCCATTTTTTAATTGGGTTACTTGGTTTTTTGCTGTTGTGTTAAGTAAGTTCCCTATATATTCTGGATATTAGCCCCTTGTCTGATGTGTAGTTTGCAAACCCTTTCTCCCATTCTGTAGGCTGTCTCTTCACTTTTTTGGCAGCGTGCCTTGCTGTGCAGAGCTTTTTAGTTTGATGGAATCCCATTAGCGTATTTTTGCTTTAGTAGCCTGTGTCTTTGTAGTCATGCTCAGAAAAGCGCTGCCCCCTCCCATGTAGTGTAGCATTTCCCTTATGTTTTCTTCTAGTAGTTTCACAGTTCCAAGTCTTAAATTTAGGTCTTTGATTCATTTTGATTTGAATTTTGTGGATGGTGAGAGATAGGGGTCTAGTTTCAATCTTCTGCATGTGGATATCCAGTTTTCCCAGTACCATTTACTGAAGAGGCTCTCCTTCCTTGTATATTCTTGGCACCTTTGTCGAGAATCAGCTGTCTGTAAGTGTGTGAGTTTATTTCTGGGTACTCTATTCTATTCCATTGGTCTGTCTATTTTTATGCCAGTACTGTGCTGTTTTGATTATCATAGCTTTATAGTAATATTTTGAAGTCAGGGAGAGTGATGTATCCAACTTTTTTCCTTTTGTTCACAATTGATTTCACTATACTGGGTCTTTTGTGGTTCCATACAAATTTTAAGGTCATTTTTGCTATTTCTGAGAAGAATATCATTGGTGTTTTGATAGGGATTGCATTGAATGTGTACATTGCTTTGGGTAATATGGACATTTTGATTATGTTAATTCTTCCAACCTATGAACATGAAATATCTTTTCATTTATTTGTATCTTTCTCAGTTTTTTTCACCAATGTTTTATAGTTTTCATTATAGAGGTCTTTCACTTCCTTTGTTAAATTACTTCTAGGTATTTCATTTTTTTGGTAGCTATTGTGAATGGGATTGAAAAGTTTGAGAAGAATTGGGATTAGCTGTTTTTTTCTTTTAAATGTTCAGGTTTTATTGATTGATTGATTGATTGATTGATGTGGCCTCTAGACCCAGAAAGAACCTTCGGTTGATTTGAAGGATCAAGGGTGCATTTATTCTTTTATTTTTTATTTTTTTATTATGAATATTCATGAGATACAAAGCTAATTGTCACCCCTCATGCCCATGATGTGAGGGCCAACTTAATACTGGCAGCATACCCATTATCAGAAATTGCATTTGGGATTAGCTGTTTTTTAACCGTGGCAGTGAAGCCATCTGGTCCTGCAGTTTTCATTGTTGGAAGACTTTTATTACTACTTCAGTCTCATTACTCATTATCTGTTTAGGTTTTCTAGTTCTTCATAACTCAACTTTGGTAAGTTGTATGTGTCCAGGAATTTATCCATTTCTTCTAAGTTGTCCAGTTTGTTTACATATAGTCTCTTATGATCTTTTGTATTTCTGTGGTATCAGTTGTAATGTCTTCTTTTTCATTTCTGATTTTATTTATTTGAGTCTTCTCTCCCATTTTCTTTGTCAGTCTAGCTAAAGGTTAATCAATTTTCTTTCTCTTTTGGGAAAACCAACTCTTCATCAATCTTTTGTTTTTTTTAAATCTCTGATTCATTTAGTTTTGCTCTGATCTTTGTTATTTATCTCCTTCTACTGATTTGTTTGGTTTGGTTCTTGTTGTTCCAGCTCCTTTATGTGTAACATTACTTTGTTTATTTAGAGTCTTCTTTTTTGAGGTAGGTATTTCTTGCTGTAAACTTCCCTCTTACAAATGCTTTCACTGCATCCCATAGGTTCTGGAATGTTGTGTATTCATTTTCATTTCTCTCCAGGAATTTTTAAATTTCCTTCCTTGTCGGGCCTTAAAAACTAACACCACCTTAAGTGACATTACAAGCGGCGCCATTAATGTGGCAGCCTAAGAAGGCGCTGGGAGGAAGTAGGGTGGGAGTGTCTGAGGGAACCTTGCCTTAGCCCTTATTGGCCAAATACGTGCTTCCTCGCTCGTGAACACTGCGTGATTGCAATAGCTAGGCACTGAGACAGGATGCATGCTCTCCTAACCTTTAAGCTGATAGGATTGTGTAAAAAACCTCCCTTCCCCATTTGCCTTTAAAAGAAAGTGCTTGTGTGATAATAAACAGAACTGATGGACAGAACCCCCGCTGCGTCTGAGTGTCCTTTAACGGGGCTGGTTGGGGCCGGCAGTTGTGCTCACCTCTCTTCACGGCTCTCTTCCCCCGTCTCCTTCCAAAGGAGACAGGAGGGAAAGAGGAATCCGGGCCATTCACTCGCCCACCAAAAGGAACCAGGCTAGGGCTGTTCGGGTCGGCCAGCAGCGGACCCGACACTTCGTGATTTCTTCTTTGACCCATTCATTGCTTAGGAGCATATATTTAATTTCCAGGTATTCATACTGTTTCTATTGTCTCTTTCATTGGTGATTTCTAGTTTTTTTCCATTATGGTTGGATAAGGTAGTTGATATGTTTTCAATTTTTTTTTAAATTTGTTGACACTTGTTTTGTGCCCTAACATATGGTCTATTCTAGAGAATGTTCAATGTGTTGCTGAGAAGAATGTGTATTCTGTAGCTGGTGAATAAATTGTTCTATAAATGTCTGTTAGGTCAAGGCAGCCTATAATAGAGACTAATTCTGATGTTTTCTAGTTAATTTTCTATCTGAATATTCTGCCCTTTGATGAAAGTCGGGTATTAAAGTTCCAACTATTATTGTGTTGGAGTGTATTTCTCCCATGTGTCCAGTAGTAATTGCTTTATATAACTGGGTGCTCCAGAGCTGGGAGCATATATATTTAGAATTGTTATATCCTCTTGTTGAATTTGATCTCTTTATCATTATAAAATGACCTTCCTTGTTTTTTTTTTTACTTTCCTTGGCTTGAAGTCTATTTTATCTGATATAAGTATAGCTATTCCTGCTCTTTTTTGGTTTCAGTTTGCATGAAATATCTTTTTTCCATCCCTTCACATTCAATTCGTGTGTGTCTTTATCAGTTAAATGAGTTTCTTGCAGATTGCATAGTGTCAGTTCTTGTTTTATAATCCATTCAACTACTCTGCATCTTTTAATTGTGGCATTTAATCCATTTACAATTAGGGTTATTATTGGTATACAGACACTCATTATTGCCATTTTGCTAGCTTTTTTCTGATTGTTTTATAGATCTTTTTTTCCTTTTTTCTGGTCTTACTGTCTTCCTTTGTGGTTGAGTGGTTTTCTGTAGCTTTATGTTTTGATTTCTCACTACTTTTAATATGTCTCTTATAAGTTTTTGTGTTATGGTTACTGTAGGGGATTGAATTATGTCCCACGAAAACTCACTAAGTTTGAATTGTGTCCCCCAAGTTTTATGTGTCAGAAACTTAGTCCCCACTGTGACTGTTAAGAGGGTGGGAGATCCCATTATGGTAATTGAAAGGTGGGGCCTTGAAGAGGTGATTGGATTGTAGGATCGTGCAGTAGTGAATGGATTAAAAACGGTGGGCAGGGGGTCGTTCTAACGGCTTTAAAAGAGGAAAGTCTGTCTTCCACGCTCTCTTGCTCTCTCTGTTCTCTGCTTCCACCATCTTGCAATGTGAGACCCCCTGGGTCACTGTCGCCACCACCAGATGGACTTTAGACTTCCCAGCCTCAGAAACTGTAAGCAATAAATTTTGTTTTTCTTTATAAATCACCCAGTTCCAGGTACGTTGTTATAAGCAACAAAAACAGACTAATACAGTTACAATGAGGCTCACTAAAATCATGTTATAGTTATAAAAAATTATTTTAGACTAATAAAAACTTAACTTTGATACCTAAGAAAATAGAAAAACCAAAGCCAACTCTACCCTATGGCATCATTCCCCCCACTTTTAACATTTTGTTATTCAAGTTATATATTTTAATATTGCCTATCTCTTATTTGCTTGTTGCATATGTTAATGTCTTGTTAGGTTTATCCTATAGCCTTTATAGTGTGATATACATGGTTTATTCACCACCCTTACAACATTGGAGTATTCTGAGGTTTTCTGTGTATTACTTTATGTAGCTTCAGATGTTGTCTTGCCAATATTTACTGCCATTTTCTTTCAGACTGAAGAAGTTCCTTTAGCATTTCTTATAGGGCAGGTCTAGTGTTGATTAATTCCCTTAGCTTTTGTTTGTCTGGGAAAGATATTTTTCTCCTTTATATTTGAAGGTTAGATTTTCCAGATACAGAATTCTTGGCTGACAGTCTTTATTCTTCAACACTTTGAATATATCATCCCATTCTCTTCTGACCTGTAGGGTTTCTACTGAGAAATCTGCTGAGAGACATACTGGGGCTCCATTGAATGTTATGTGTTTCTTTTCTCTTGCCATTTCAGTATTCTCTTTGTCTTTGGTCTTTAATAATTTGACTATGATGTGACTTAGGGTGTTCCTCTTCGGATTGAATTTGATTGTCAACTTCTGCGCTTCTGTATGCTGTCATCTTTCTCCGTACTTGGGAAATATTTAGTAATTATTTCTTTAAACATTCTTTCTAGGTCTCCTCCTTTTTCTTTTCTTTTGGGTATGTAAATTATGGAGAGGTGTCTCTTTTTCTTTGGGTATGTAAATTATGAGGGACTTCCATATTTGCTGTATTTCTGTTTCTTTCTTTTTTTTTTTTTTTTAATTCTTTTTTGGTTTTGCTCCTCTGGTTGAATAATTTCATGTGTCTTACCTTTGAGCTCACTAATTCTTTCCTCTGTTCCCGCTGTTGGACCTTTCTGTATAGTTTTTCAATTCAGATCATGTATTCTTTATTTCTTGAATTTCTATTTGATTTCCTTTAAATTGATTTTATTCCTCTGTCAAGTTTCTGTTTCTGTTCTTTGATTGTTTTCCAGATATAATTTAATTTTCTGTTTGTACTTTCTTGTGACTCCCTGAACATCTTTAAGAGGATTATCCTGAAATCTCTGCCACACATTCCACAGATCTGCTGTTCTTCCTGTGTCCATTTCTGCCCCTTTGTTTGTTTCCTTTGGTGACAATATATTTCTCTGTTATTTCTCAACTTTTGTGTGCTTACTTTGATGCCTGGGCATTTGAGGAGACTGCTACCTCTTCTAAATTTTACAGTAGTTATCAGAACTTTGTTTCTGGTCTGTGTTGTGGTTCTTCTTTTCCTGTTCTGTGGTATATTAGTAGCTACCACCACCACTGAGACTCTGCATGGAACAAACTTGCTGTTCTACAGTTACTTATGGAGGTGGGAGAACTTCTTGTGGGGACCAGGCCTTGAGCTCTGTGCTTGTTCTAAATTTCTGCTTTGCTGCTGATTCTCTGGAAAAGTCTTTTTATGTGGATCATTAATCACTTCCTCATCTGGCCCGTGTGAAATTCCAGCCAAGGACTGAGTTTTTCCTACAGATCGTGCCCCCCTGCAGTTCTATAACCCTGACCAATTGCCAGTGAGGCCAGCTGCCCTCACTCTGTCCAGTGTTCCCACAGGGAACCAGCATTTCTCCTGCACTCCAACTGCTTCCCATAGGACAGACTATGTATGTGTCTCTCATAGTAACTCACCAGCCTCTGGGCATCTCCTTCCTCCAGTTGGCTGCTTGCTCCTATGCAAGCCTGGGAGAATCCTGCCAGTGGTCTTTATGCCCTGTGGGCTGGTATGATGCTCTCCAAAGCCCTCCTGTCCTCTACAGACTCCAAGCAGGTTTATGCAAAGGGTGCTGCTGTGGCTTTTTCCAGCTTTGATCTGTGTGCAGCATCCACTCCCTGGCCCCTACCAGGGTTACTCAGAAGTGTACACGGCTCAGAACCACAGATGCTGTCCCTACACCCTCTCTCCATGGCCTCTTGCACCTTCATGAACTCTGCAGGTCTTCTCCTCTTTCCCCAGCTCCAGTGATCCCAGGATGGCAGTCTTTGCTTTTTAGCAGTTGTAAATTTGTTATTATAGGGAGGAGCAATGCTGGGAATCATCTATTCTGCCATCTTGGTTACATCACTCCTTGAAAACTTCGTACTTTAGATGCATAAGAGTCCCTCACCCACCATAAAAATAAAACAAAAAAACCCAAACAAACCAACCACTTTTAAAAGGATTTCAGCTTTAAAGTGGTTTCAATTTGATGGCATTAAATTTACTTCATTTTGTGAGGAAGGCTACATTTTTCTTTAAAACTGCATTAATATTAGAGTAGAACATTAATATAATATAGAAAAATAGCCATAATTGAAAGGATAGCATTTACATACATTATTTCCAGGATATTTGAGCAGAATTTGACTTGGAAACAGAGCATGTGCACATGTAGTTCATTTAGACAAAATAAGATATCTCTGAATGTGTTTATTTTTCCCTAAGCTGTCTTATAATCACTCCTCTTAGAATAGCGATTAGGGTTTACAATTTTGCAAAGAATGTGTTTTGGTGATTAACTCTTATTACTGCATTCTGTATGCTCACCATACTAAATTTGATAATCTTAACTATGGATTCTATAGTGTTACCGTGGTGTAATAGGAAAGAGCACAGGCTTTAAATCTATTCAGAGCAGGGATTACGTTCCAGTACTGCCATTTGACAGCTGTATGCATTTCTTCATTGTGTAGGTTATTTAATATCTCTGTACATCAATTTTTTTTTTCTTTAGGTAGGACAATAAGGTTTGCCTTACAGGCCTGCTTTGACTGATAAATTAATTTATTTTCTTATAGTGCTTACTCCAGTACCTGATACTCAATAAGTGCAGTAAAAATATAGTTATAAAAATAATATAATCATTATTATTCTCTAATTATTTTCTTAGAGTAAATTTTTAAAAGAGAACTAAGCCTAAGGGCATAGACATTTTATAAACCTCCTGTACAAATTGCCAAATGCTTTACAGAAAAGGTGGATCAATTTGTAGTCTCACCCTCATCTTAGGAGAGTACCCCAGGCCTAGGACACTCTTAAGTGAGAAATGAACTAATGCCAGTGAGAACCATCATGTGATGAGGGAGAGGTCAAGGCTGGCTGCGATGGCTTTCTAATCATTAACTTAGGCCAGGTGCCTAACCTCTCTTTACCACGCCAAAAAAGTTATTTCTCACTGTTCCAACTGCACCACTCAAGGAACCAAGCTGATGAAATCCTCATCACCTTTTAACTGCCTTATCAGTGAAAGTGGCAAAGGAAGATGAAAAAAAAAAAAAGGATTATTTTTATTTTTTCACTGCCTTCATCCAGCAATGATACAAAAAAGTTCTGTTCATGTTTCGTTATCCAAAATTGACCACATGGTCCCTGAAAGTGGCCTTGGCAGGTGGAAAAGCAGGTAGAATGATTACTGAGCCCTGTATCTCTGCTGCAGGCACTTTCTCATGTATCTAAATATTCTTCAAAAAACATGCTTTGTAATTACTGCACAGTGTTTCATTGTACGAGGGGTCTTCAAAAAGTTCATGGATTGATTTATATTATCTTTCAATTCCATTTTTCCACAAACTTTTTGAAGTACCCTCATATATGTATAACAGTTGTTTATGTTAAAATGTAAAGTACCCATCTTTATGCAAAATATTCTGAAGGTACTCCCATTCCTCTTGTGAATGTTTAATTAATTGGTTATATATTGAATGAAAGTTAGACCTTTATAATAACATATGGGGGTGGGGCAGACAATATCCAAATGTATGTATTGAACTATAAAAGGTATGCCTCATGTTCACATCCAACACGAATAGGGACTTAGATGTGGTGGCTATTTCCTTTTACAGAATCAAACTCAAAACATGTTTCTTCTAATGCCTTGGCTATGTGAACACACCAGTCCCTGGTCTGAACTGGTAATGTGTGGAATATACTAAAAAGCATATGTACTTCACAGGGCCTGGTGTTCCAAAGCCTTGCAGTTTCAAATATTGACCTTGCAAGGACAGTAAATTTTCCCCAGGCTGGTGAATCTTTGTTGCAAGATAAGAATTGTAGCACAGCAGGTTGCTGGCTCAAAAGACAGACTAGTTACTGATTGTTATGTAAAGATACTGAGAAAATGCTATAGGAAGGAATGTTTGCTAAGATCAATCTGTTGTTAATAAGACCACTTAATTGTCTACTGGAATGTCATCTGGCTTGTTTCACTGAAAGTTACCAGCCTATACTGTTAAACTATAACCCCACCTTTGTTCTCTTCCTGTAACTTACTGGTCTGGAAAATAAATACAGGAGAAGGACCCCAATTCAGCATTAATTTCCCAAATGGAAGGGTTGGCTCTCACTTGAGCATTCCCAGGGAAGTTAACCACTTCAGGGCTTCTCACTGCTCGGAAGAGATGGACTTTGAGTAATCCTTTGCAGCTCCATCACCCAGGGGAAGAGGGGTGACAAATCCGTGGGGGGCAAAGCAACACAAAGCAACAGTAATGAAGAATCTGAAAAACCTATGCAAACATCAGCTATAGAAGACTGATATTAATGCATTTGACCCTGATGGTATGTGCTGTCTACCAGTAACTATTGTAGCAACAGGTGATTCAATTGAGTTTTGAGAGATCTTCCCATGACCCTAAGTCAATATTTGTTCATATATAGTTAAAGACATTTCCTAACTAACTATAAGGAGCACTGTGTTTGGAAAGTCAAGTATATAAAGAAGTCTGAAAGTTGTAATTTTTAAAGACCAAAGGTTTTTGCCTCATTCAATGTACATATTGTACATGTCATCATCTCCCTCATCTAAGTATGGCTCTGCCATGGGCATTACATCTTTTCTATCAGACGTGAGGCTGAACAGAGCAGCCTGCATTTGGGATTTCTTATTATTTATCCTGAGGACAGTCTGTGTTCCTCTCACCCATGTAGCCTCGTCATCTGAAATGTTAATAAACATATCTGTGAAATTCCCTTTCAGGGTCCTGAAAAGTGCTTTTAGTTTTACCATGCTTAAATCTAATTTTGTATCATCAGAAAACACCATTCTCTCAGATTAGTCCAAAATCAGAGAGGGAAAGTTTGCAAAAGGTAAAATGAAAGAGAAAAATGGATTTATTAGTTGAATCTTATTTTCACAGTCTTGCACTGTGATGGCCTAGGTTGTGACCTGAATAACTTTTCAGGATGCCTTCTAATCTGGTCCAGGCAAGATAACAACTTTGTTAGATGGACCTCATTTATTGTCATAGAAGGATGACTTAATAGGCTACAGTGTAAATTCCTCTGGTGTATAAAACTATGCTATCTACCCTAAATGAATCATTGTGCCTTGTATATGTATATATTGAAACAACACCCTGTACTCCACAAATATGTACAAGTAAATCTTAAAATTAAAAAAAAAAATCCCTCTGATGACTTTTTTCTTTTTTGGAATCCTGAGGTTTTGCGACTAAAGATCATTTTATCCTTGCTAGTCCATCCTCTCTCTTTTTTTTTTTTTTTGTTTTCCCCTCTCCTTCACATCAGCACTGAACATGTGTGGTGGAGCCACACTGCAGGCAGTCCTGGTGATGAACAAAAAAAAAGTCATGGTGAAGGAAGAAGGAAATGAAATACACGCTTTGAGTTTGTGAAAATGCAAATAAAATTATAGTAAGTCATCCAACAATGCCATAACAAAATACCATAGGCTGGGTGTCTAAAACAACTGAAGTTTCTTTTCTCAAAGTTCTGGAGGCTTAGAGTTCAAGACCAGGCTGCCAGTGTGGTTGGGTTCTGGGGAGGGGTTCTTTCCTGGCTTGTAGCCGGCCGTCTTCTTACTGTTTCCTCATATGCCAGGGAGAGAGAGCAAGCTCTCTGACATCTCTCCTTTATAAGGCCACTAAATCCCATAAAGAGGGTCCCATCATTATGACTTCACCTACACCTAATTATTTTCAAAAGTCTCCATGTCTGAATACCATCACATTGAGGATTAGGGCTTCTGTATAAAGAATTTAAGGAGAATATAATTCAGTTCATAAAACCAATAAAACTGTTCTAAAGTCAAGTATTTTAAAGTCAGGATGGAGCTCTCACTGGCAGCATGTACATGCCTGTTAGGCTAGTCATGTCGCAAATACTGTGGATGCTCCCAAAAGGACAGAAGTACCAAAAATACATAATGACAGACATATGATTAGTCCATTGGTGTTGCTTATACAAAATACCTGGAACTGGGTGATTTGTAAGAAAACAAAATTGATTTACTTGCAGTTTTGGAGGCTGGGAAGTCTGAAGTCCAGGGAATGCATGTGGTGAAGCTTTTTGGTGGTGGCTTCGGTGATACAGAGTATCACATTGTGAGATGGTGGCAACAGAGAGAGAGACTAACCTCATTCACTCTCCTTTTAAAGCCCTCAGAACCACGCTCCTGACCACTAACATGAATCCATTCACTACAGCATGGTCCTGCAACCTAATCACCTCTTCAGAGATAGAATGTCAAGATATACAAATGGCCAACAGACACATGAAAAAATGCTCAACATCACTCAGCATCAGGGAAATGCAAATCAAAACCACACTGAGATATCATCTCACCCCAGTTAGACTGGTCATTATCAAAAAGACAGAGAATAACAAATGCTGGTGAGGATGTGAAGAAAGGGAAACCCCTCTATACTGTTGCTGGGACTGTAAATTAGTGCATTCATTATAGAAAACAGTATGAAGTTTCCTTAAACAACTACAGATAGAGCTGTCATATGATCTGGCAATCCCACTGCTGGGTATATACCCAAAGGAATGGAAATCATCATGTTGAAGGAATACCTGTACTCCCATGTTTATTGCAGCTCTATTTACAATAGCTAAGAGTTGGAATCAATCTAAATGTCCATCAATAGATGGCTGGATAAGGAAAATGTGTTGTATATACTCAATGGAATACTACTCTGCTATAAAAATGAATGAAATTCTGCCATTTGTAGCAACATGGATGAACTTAGAGAAAATTATAAGTGAAATTAGCCAGGTACAGAAAGAGAAATACTGCATGTATTTCTTCCCACCCTCAACAGTTACAGTGGGTATTAGGCCTCAGTGAGGTTGGGGAGCATCCAATCTACAGCAACAGAGTTTCAAGTCCCCTCTGTGGAAACGTGCTTTCATGGCCACTCTGCCCAAATCCTGAGCTTGTATGGCTGCACTGAGCACTTAAAACATTAACTTCTCCTAAATCTGTATGATCTTACTCGTGATAGGCAGCAGGACATAGTATACCTGTTGCTAGAGTCTACACCTAGTTGATGCAGCTCCAGGAAATTTCAATGGAGCAGTGAGTATTCAATATTTCTCATCATGCTTGTGGGTTGTGGGGGCCACAGATACCCTGTCAGATATTGGTCCACTTAGGCCAAAGAAGCCTGGACAATGCATCTTACAGCCAAAACTGAGGGAGCTCTAGAATCCTGGCCACCTTAGAGTTGGGAAAACGGGACTGGGAAAATATAACATGAGCTTGATTTGTCCATTTTCATACTCTCCTTGTCTATTTTGTTGTTAAAGTTAAAAAACTCACAGAATAAGTTGGTGGGTATTTCAGTTACCTACTGCTGCATAAAAGGAAAATAAGCCCAAAGTTTCTGTGTTTAAAACAATAAGAGGAATCCTACCTCTGGGAAGATAGAGTAGACATCTTTTCCCTATTTCTTCCCCAAAACAAAATAAACCTAAAAAGCCTCTGAAAGCTGAAGGTAGGCAAGCTATACTGGGGAGTTCACTAGATATTTTAGTATTTGTTTGTTTGTTTGTTTTTTGCTTCACATAGCCCATACTTAGAGCTGAAGAATCCAGAAACCAGGAAACAATGAACAGCACAGACAAAAATGCCTCAATAAAAGCCTGTTCTTGTGTGAGGCACCCTCCCACAAGAATGCACTTACACGCCACTCGTGCAGAAAAGGGCAGTTTATTCACTCCAGCTGGCCAGCGACCGTCTCTCAAGGAGCAACCAAGGGAGAACGGCTCCAGGCCTTGGTTTTGTGGGTTTTTAAAGGCAAAAAACACGTCCCGTTGGCACACGGGTTTGTCCAGGTGCACAAAGCAAGCTAGGTAGTTAGTACAGAAGCCAAGAATTAGCCATTAGAGCAATCAAGCATACAAATTTTCATTGTGTATGGCTCCTGTTCCCATGTAATAGTTCACTGTGTGTGGCTCCTGTTTCTATGCAATTGTTTTGGTTTCTATGAGAAGGTCAACAGTTTCTCATGCAGAAGTGGGGGGGGGGTAGTCTTCAGGTCAGACAGGGGGTAAAATGGAGTTACTTAGGTTAAGCAAGCAATTCTACAGAAGCAGATAGCATACGTTATGAGGGTGTAGGGAGCACTATTTCATTTTCTCTAGGCAAAGGATCAGGAAAGGGGAAGCCAACAAGACAGAAATCTTTTACATAATCACTTTACCACAGCAAAGCACCATAGATAAAACTATGAACTTACCCATACTCACACCAGTAAAGGCTGAGTGGGAAGCTTAGACTTGCACTTTTGTAAGGCTATAACAAGGTACTACAATATTCCGGCTTGGATGGTGTCCAAGAACACCAAGGAGGAAGTTGGGACTTTCATCCCAACCATCCATAAACAAGGCTCCACTCACCAGCCCATGGCATCAGTGGACACCACTTGGAGAGTTGGAGCTTCCATCCCTCTCATCTGTAACAAGATGCCCCCCTGTCACCCAGATGTCAACAGAAGCTGAGTGGGGAACCTGAACATGTTCCTCCATTGAGCAGTAATGAGATGGTACCACATCTCTTCCCCTGCCAAACTCATGTCAGAGAAAGCCAATTAAAACAGAAGGTTAAAATAAGATCCAGAGATTCATAACATAACATAAAAATGTCCAAGTTTTAATTAAAATTTCCTTAGCATACCTAGCCAACATAGAGATGATAGAACATATTAGAAACTATGTAAGAAAGACTTTAAAGAGGCCATAGTAAAAAAAAAAAAAAAAAAAAGTTCCAAGTATCAATTCTGAATATGTTTATATGTTTGAAACAAATGAAAAATTAGAAACCTTCAAAAAATAAACAGAAAGTAACAGAAAAAAAGAAAATATGTAGAAATAAAAAGCAGATAGAAATTTTAGAACTTAAAAGTAAAATAACTGAGATAAAAATTTAAAAATTCAGTGTGTGGGCTCAGCAGTACAGTGGAGGAGACAGAGGAAAGAATCCATGATCTGGAAAATAGAACAATGTAAATTACCCAATCTGACAAAGAGCAGAGACCCCCCCCCCAAATAACATACACACAGGAACCTATAAAACGATAATAAACCATTCATGTCACTGAAGTTCTCAGAGAACAGGAGAAAGAGGACAGGATTGAAAAAGTACTCAGTGAAATAGTGGCTGAAAACTTCCCAAATTTGGCAAAAGACATTAACCTATAGATTCAAAAAGCTGAGAAAAACCCATGATAATACCCAAGGAAATTCACCTTAAGACACACTATAATCAAAATTTCAGAAACCAATGACATAGAAAAATTTTTCAAAGCAGGCAGAGAAAAATGAAACCTTATCAATAGGAAAAAGGCAATTCAAATGACTGCTGATCACTCAAGAGAAACAATAGAGGCCAGAAGGAAGTTGAATAATATGTTTAAGTGCTGAAAGAAAAGAACTGTCAACCCAGAATCCCAACCCCAGTAAAAAAAAAAAAAAAAAAAAAAAAAAATTCTTCAGGAATGAAGGGAATATCAAGACATGCTCAGGCAAAAAAAAATGACTAAAACAATTTGATGCCAATAAACACACTCCAAAAGAATGGCTAGAAGAAATTCTCTAAATAGGTGAGAAATAATAAACAGGCTTCTTTCCTGTGCCTGTTAACAACTTAAGTCCACTTGATGAAACATATGTCTGCTGCAGCAGGTTTGGTTTTAGCAGCTGATTTCTATGACATACCCATGGATTTCTGTGTAGTTTTAAAGTGTGATCTCAGTTAAATCTAGAAAACCTTGGAATATCAGAAAGGAAAAAAGAGCATAATAAGCAAAAATAGAGCTAAATATAGTAAGCTTTCCTTCTACTCTTGAGTTTTCTAAATTATGTTTGATGATTGAAACAAAAATTATAACACTATCTGATATGGTTCTAAATGTATGTTAAAAATACGTACGATAAATATATTATAAACGGCAGGTAAAGGGAAGTAAGATTCCTGTACTTGACTCAAACTGGTAAAATGACAACACCAGTAGAATGTGATGAGTTATTTATATATAATGCAGTGCCAAGAGCAAACATTAAAATGCTATACAAATAGGAACACTCAAAAACACTATATATAAATTAAAGTGGGAATTTTAAAATATGTTCAGGTAATCCACAGTAACCAGGAAAGAGAATACAGAGAAACAAAAAAACAGAGAGAAGAAAAATAAAATGGTAAACTTAAACCCTAACATATCAACAGCTACATTAAATGTAAATCATCTAAATACACCAATTAAAAGACAGAATTAGGCAGAGATTTAAAAAGATGATTTTGCTATGTGCTGTATACAAGAAAACCCACTTCAAACATAACAATACAGGCAGACTGAAAATAAATATGAAAAAAAATTTATTATTTAAACTTTAACCAAAGAAAAGCAACTGTGGTAATTGAATATCAGATAAAGTAGACTTCAGAATCAAAAAAATTTTACCAGAGACAGAGTGACATTATATAATGATAAAATAATTAACTCACCAAAACAATGTGGCAATCTTAAATGTGTATGCACCAAACAACAAAACTGTATAATATGTGCACAAAAACTGATTGAACCAAAAGGAAGAGTAGACAAATTCATAATTATAGACAGAGATTTCAATACCCCTTTATTAACAATTGATAAAACAAACTGGATAGAAAATAAGCAACTATATAAAAGAACTTAACAACACCGTCAAACTCTAGGACATTTATAGGCAACTGAAGATTATACACTCTTTTAACATGCCCAGAGAACATATACTAATATAGACAATACCCTGCTATATAAAACAAACCTCAACAAATTTAAAGGAATTTAAATGACAGAGAACACCTTCTCTGACCGCAATAAAATCAAACTAGTAGCTAATATCAGGAAGTTAACAGGGAAATCTTCAAATACTTAGAAATTAACAGCACCCTTTTAGATAATCCATGGGTCAAACAGGAAGTCTCAAGGGAAATTTTAAAACAAGACATGGAACTGAATAAAAATGAATATACAATATGCTAAAATTTTGTGACACAGATAAAACAATAATGGACAGGGAATTTCATAGCACCAAATAAATACGTTAGAGATAAGTTATGAAAACTTGTAACTGGATTGAACTTTCAATTTTGGACTCATGTCCCTTACCATTTGTGGAAAATTGTTAACATCTATCTCTCTTTTTTTTTTTTTTTAATTTATTATTTTTTTTTTATTTTTTAATTTTATTTTGTCGATATACATTGTGGCTGATTATTGCTCCCCATCACCAAAACCTCCCTCCCTTCTCCCTCCCCCTCTCCCCCCCAACAATGTCCTTTCTGTTTGCTTGTCGTATCAACTTCAAATAATTGTAGTTGTTATATCTTCTTCCCCCCCCGTTTGTGTGTGTGTGTGTGTGTGTGTGAATTTATATATTAAATTTTAGCTCCCACCAATAAGTGAGAACATGTGGTATTTCTCTTTCTGTGCCTGACTTGTTTCACTTAATATAATTCTCTCAAGGTCCATCCATGTTGTTGCAAATGGCAGTATTTCATTCGTTTTTATAGCTGAGTAGTATTCCATTGTGTAGATGTACCACATTTTCCGTATCCACTCATCCGATGATGGGCATTTGGGCTGGTTCCAACTCTTGGCTATTGTAAAGAGTGCTGCGATAAACATTGGGAAACAGGTATACCTTCGACTTGATGATTTCCATTCCTCTGGGTATATTCCCAACAGTGGGATAGCTGGGTCGTATGGTAGATCTATCTGCAATTGTTTGAGGAACCTCCATACCATTTTCCATAGAGGCTGCACCATTTTGCAGTCCCACCAACAATGTATGAGAGTTCCTTTTTCTCCGCAGCCTCGCCAGCATTTATCGTTCAGAGTCTTTTGGATTTTAGCCATCTTAACTGGGGTTAGATGGTATCTCAATGTGGTTTTGATTTGCATTTCCCGGATGCTAAGTGATGTTGAGCATTTTTTCATATGTCTGTTAGCCATTTGTATATCTTCCTTAGAGAAATGCCTCCCTAGCTCTTTTGCCCATTTTTTAATTGGGTTGCTTGTTTTCTTCTTGTAAAGTTGTTTGAGTTCCTTATATATTCTGGATATTAATCCTTTGTCAGATATATATTTTGCAAATATTTTCTCCCACTCTGTTGGTTGTCTTTTAACTCTGTTAATTGTTTCTTTTGCTGTGCAGAAGCTTTTTAGTTTGATATAATCCCATTTGTTTATTTTTCCTTTGGTTGCCCGTGCTTTTGGGGTCGTATTCATGAAGTCTGTGTCCAGTCCTATTTCCTGAAGTGTTTCTCCTATGTTTTCTTTAAGAAGTTTTATTGTTTCAGGGTGTATATTTAAATCCTTAATCCATTTTGAGTTGATTTTAGTATACGGTGAGAGGTATGGATCTAGTTTCATTCTCCTACATATGGATATCCAGTTATCCCAGCACCATTTGCTGAAGAGGCAGTCCCTTCGCCACTGAATAGGCTTGGTGCCTTTGTCAAAGATCAGCTGACAGTAAGTGTGTGGGTTGATTTCTGGATTCTCTATTCTATTCCATTGGTCAGTGTGTCTGTTTTTATGCCAGTACCATACTGTTTTGGTTATTATAGCTTTGTAGTATAGCTTAAAGTCAGGTAGTGTTATGCCTCCAGCTTTATTTTTTTTGCTCAGCATTGCTTTGGCTATGTGTGGTCTTTTATTGTTCCATATAAATGTCTGGATAGTTTTTTCCATTTCTGAGAAAAATGTCTTTGGAATTTTGATGGGGATTGCATTGAATTTGTATATCACTTTGGGTAGTATGGACATTTTCACTATGTTGATTCTTCCAATCCAAGAGCATGGGATATCTTTCCATCTTCTTGTATCCTCTCTAATTTCTCTCAGCAGTGGTTTGTAGTTCTCATTATAGAGATTTTTCACCTCCTTGGTTAACTCAATTCCTAAGTATTTTATTTTTTGGTGGCTATTGTAAATGGGCAGGCTTTCTTGATTTCTCTTTCTGCATGTTCACTATTGGAGAAAAGAAATGCTACTGATTTTTGTGTGTTGATTTTGTATCCTGCTACTGTGCTGAAATCATTTATCAATTCCAGCAGTTTATTTGTAGAGGTTTTAGGCTGTTCGATATATAGGATCATGTCATCTGCAAACAGGGACAGTTTGACTTCATCTTTTCCAATCTGAATGCCCTTTATTTCCTTCTCTTCTCTGATTGCTCTGGCTAGTACTTCCAACACTATGTTGAATAGGAGTGGTGAGAGTGGGCATCCTTGTCTAGTTCCTGTTCTTAAAGGAAAAGCTTTCAGCTTTTCCCCATTCAGGATGATATTGGCTGTGGGTTTGGCATATATGGCTTTAATTATGTTGAGATACTTTCCCTCTATACCTAACTTATAGAGGGTCTTTGTCATGAATGAGTGCTGCACTTTATCAAATGCTTTTTCAGCATCTATAGAGATGATCATATGGTCCTTGTGTTTGAGTTTATTAATATGGTGTATCACATTTATTGATTGATTTGCGTATGTTGAACCAACCTTGCATCCCTGGGATGAATCCCACTTGATCGTGATGAATAATTTTACGTATCTGTTGCTATATTCTGTTTGCTTGCTAGTAATTTAGTGAGGATTTTTGCATCTATATTCATCAAGGATATCGGCCTGTAGTTTTCTTTTTTGGTTATATCTTTACCTGGTTTTGGTATCAGGATGATGTTTGCTTCATAGAATGAGTTTGGGAGATTTGCGTCCGTTTCAATTTTTTGGAATAGTTTGTAAAGAATCGGTGTCAATTCCTGTTTGAATGTTTGGTAAAATTCTGCTGTGAATCCATCTGGTCCTGGGCTTTTCTTTGTTGGGAGCCTTCTGATAACAGCTTCAATCTCCTTTATTGTTATTGGTCTGTTCAAATTTTCTACGTCTTCACGGTTCAGTTTTGGGAGCTTGTGTGTGTCCAGAAATTTATCCATTTCCTCCAGATTTTCAAATTTGTTGGCGTATAGTTGTTTATAGTAGTCTCGAATGATTCCTTGTATTTCAGATGAATCAGTTGTAATATCGCCTTTTTCATTTCTAATTTTTGTTATTTGAGTCTTCTCTCTTCTTTTTTTTGTTAGCCATGCTAATGGTTTGTCAATTTTATTTATCTTTTCAAAAAACCAACTTTTTGATTCGTTGATCTTTTGAATTGTTTTTTGGTTTTCAATTTCATTCAGTTCTGCTCTGATCTTAATGATTTCCTTCCGTCTGCTAACTTTAGGTTTGGATTGTTCTTGTTTTTCTAGTTCTTTAAGGTGAAGTGTTAGGTTGTTCACTTGCCATCTTTCTATTCTTCTGAAGTGAGCGTTTAATGCAATAAATTTTCCCCTCAATACTGCTTTTGCAGTATCCCACAGGTTTTGGTATGATGTATCATTGTTTTCATTAGTTTCAAGAAATTTTTTGATTTCCTGCTTGATTTCTTCTTGGACCCATATGGCATTAAGTAGAATGCTGTTTAATTTCCATGTGTTTGTATAGTTTCCAGAGTTTCGTTTGTTATTAATTTCTAGTTTTAATCCATTGTGGTCTGAGAAGATACATGGGATAATTCCAATTTTTTTGAATTTATTGAGACTTGATTTCTGACCTAGTATGTGATCTATCCTGGAGAATGATCCGTGTGCTGCTGAGAAGAATGAATATTCTGAGGTTGTTGGGTGGAATGTTCTGTAGATATCTGCCAATTCCAATTGGTCTAGAGTATTGTTTAGATCTTGTGTTTCTCTACTGATTCTTTGCCTAGATGATCTGTCTAATATTGACAGTGGGGTGTTCAGGTCCCCTGCTATTATGGTATTAGTGTCTATTTCCTTCTTTAGGTCTAATAGAGTTTGTTTTACAAATCTGGCTGCTCCAACATTGGGTGCATACATATTTATGATTGTTATGTCTTCTTGATAGATCAGTCCTTTTATCATTAAGTAGTGTCCCTCATTGTCTCTTTTTATGGTTTTTAGTTTAAAGTCTATTTTGTCAGATATAAGAATAGCTACTCCAGCTCATTTTTCTTTTCTGTTTCCTTGGTAAATCTTTTTCCATCCTTTCACTCTTAGTCTGTGTGAATCTTTATGGGTGAGGTGGGTCTCTTGTAGGCAGCATATAGTTGGGTCCTGCTTTTTGATCCAGTCGGCCAGTCTGTGTCTTTTAATTGGGGAATTTAAGCCTTTTACATTAAGAGTTGTTATTGAAAGGTGTTGATTTATTCCTAGCATTTTATTGGTTGTTTGGTTGTCTTAGGTGTCTTTTGTTCCTTGCTTTCTGATTTACTGTTTGTTTTCTGTGTTTGTTGGTTCCTTAGGTTGTAGATAGTGTTTTTGTTAGCTTGTTTTCTCTTCATGAATGCCATTTTTATACTAGCAGGTTTAGATTTTTCTTGGGTTTTTATGGCAGTGGTAGTTATTTTTCAGGAACCAAACCCAGTACTCCCTTGAGGATTTCTTGTAAGGGTGGTCTTGTGGTAGTGAACTCCCGCAGTTTTTGTTTGTCTGAGAAATATACTATTTGCCCCTCATTTCGGAAGGATAGCCTTGCAGGGTAGAGTATTCTTGGCTGGCAATCTTTGTCTTTTAGTATTTTGAAAATATCATCCCATTCCTTTCTAGCTTTTAGGGTTTGTGATGAAAGGTCTGATGTTAACCTGATTGGGGCTCCCTTATAGGTGATTTGATGCTTCTCTCTTGCAGCTTGTAAGATTCTCTCTTTGTCTCTGAGTTTTGCCAATTTGACTATGACATGTCTTGGAGAAGGTCTTTTTGGGTTGAATACATTTGGAGATCGTTGAGCTTCCTGGATCTGAAGATCTGTGATTTTTCCTATACCTGGGAAGTTTTCTGCCACTATTTTGTTGAATATGTTTTCAATGGAATCTCCATTTTCCTCCCCTTCTGGAATACCCATGACTCGGATATTTGATCGCTTATGGTTGTCTGATATCTCTCTCAGATTTTCTTCAATGTCCTTGATTCTTTTTTCTTTCTTTTTGTCTGCTTGTGTTATTTCAAACAGCCCATCTTCAAGTTCAGAGGTTCTCTCTTCAACTTCGACAAGCCTGCTGGTTAAACTCTCCGTTGTGTTTTTTATTTCGTTGAATAACTTCTTCAGTTCAGCAAGTTCTGCTACATCTTTTTTCAGGACATTGATTTCCTTGTACATTTCCTCTGTCAGATCCTGTATACTTTTCCTCATTTCATCATGATATCTAGCTGAGTTTTCTTGTATCTCATTCAGTTTCCGTAGAATTATCACTCGAAATTCCTTGTCAGTCATTTCAAGGGCTTCTTGTTCTATAGGATCTAGAGTTTGAGATTTATTAACTTTTGGTGGTGTACTTTCTTGATTTTTTGTATTTCTGGTATCTTTTTTTTGGTGTTTATTCATTGTGGCCGGGGGTTTCACAGTTCACCGGTTTGAGACTAATGACTAACTAGGATGTTGCTGTGGTTGCCAATTTGGTATGGCTACCTCCGTGACTGCTCAGTTGGCCTCTAGTGCCTTGTGTGTGTGGTTGTCTCGGGTCTTGGGCTTCTCCGGGGAGCCACCTTTCTGGTCAGCTTGGACTCTGCTGGGCTGGTGGATCACGTACCACAGGGTGTGTGATCTCTGTTGAGCTTTCACTTCCTGTGCAGGACTTCTCCCTGTTCCGTGTGCTCTGGCCCAGGCTGTTAGATCGTGCAGTGGCGACCCCACCGGGTGTGTGGTTTCTGTCGATTCTCCCCCTCCCTGGCCGCACGTCTCCCCACTCTGTGCGCACTGTGCTGGGCTGGGGCGTGTCTTCTGCACCCCTCGTCTATCAGCTGGGCCTTCAAGACCCTGCTCGGCACCACCTCGCCCAGGAAGTCTACCAGGTTTCTGCTGGGCACAGACGACTGGTCTCTCTGGGTGCCTTTGTAGCACTATGTAGATCTTTCTCGGGTCTTGTTCACCTTTGTATCCCCCCAGTATAAACCGAGTCTAGCGCCCACCTGCAGCCTGGTCTCCGGCAGGTTCAAGCGGGCCTGGGAACTCTCCTACCACACTATTCCCAACCAGACATTCGTTAGGCTTTTTTCCAAACTGGTGGCCGCAGAGATGGTATCTGCCTCCCAGTAACAGGGAGTTTACCTGGGGCCGGAGTCCAGGGTATGGTGGAGTGACAGTCGGCCCGCCCGTACTTCCTTGCCGTTCCGACACTGGCCCGGGACACCCCCTCCACCAGCCCCGCCAGAGAACCGCGGAGGGAGTGGGAGCGGAGGCCCCCGCCCCAGGCCAAGCAAGTGGGAGGGCTCAGTGATGGCCGAGCAGGGCGGAGCTGCCCACACCTGGGAAAATGGAGGCAGCACCAGGTGGTGAGTGGCCTGGTGGTGCAGGCGGGAGCCGCGTGGGCATCCACCCCCTGAACAGAGCTGTGCCAGGGATCACTCACAGTGCTGTGCCAGGTCGGGTGCTCGCTCTCTGTCTCTGGTTTGCCGCCTTTCCCAGTTCTCGGCCGCTGCCACCTCGGGCTGTTCAGTCGCGGCGCGGCTGGGGCGCTCCCAGGAATCTTCTTTAATGCCGGCCTGAAACCTCGAATCCTGAATAGGGCAGCTGGCCGCCTTCAGCGCGGCCCCGGCCTCCGGGATCCTGGCTGCATCCACAGCAGCCCTGGCGCCGTGTTCCCTGTTTCAAGACTCGCTTTTGCAGCTAAGAAACAGTTCTTTTCCTGCTCTACACTTCAAAGCTGTTGTCTGTAAATGAGGCAGCCTCTCCTGCCGGGGGCAAAGTGGCGGTCACCCCCCATGACCGGTCAGCAGCAGCAGTCCTCCCTTAAGAGATGGCGAGAGGAAGGTCCACCAGATTCCCAGCTGCCTGAGGCCCAGTGGCCACCTTTTCCACCTCAGCTACTCCGCGCCAGCCGCCGCAGCCGCCACCATCTTGAAAAGCCTTTATGGTATCTCTTCTGTCTCCAGATGCTTAGTAGCTTTGAGGTCTAACTATACACCTTCTTATATTTATTCATATAGTTTTCAGATAAACCCATCTATAGCTAGTTATGTTAACTCTCTGTCAGAGAGAGTTTAAAGTAAAAATAAATTAAAATTTGCATTTCATTACATTATCATGTTTTAAGCCAAGAGCTAAGGATGGTATGTCCGTAGAGACTAACCATCTATCTCTTCAGTTTTTGCTTCTCCAGCATTTGTTCTATTTTCTTCTTCTCTAATAGAAAGATCTTAGAGTTTTTTAATCTCTTTTAAATGTTCAAAAATAACTCAGACATTTTATCTCTTTGTCCGAATGCATTCTAGTCAATTCCTCAATTCTGTTATCCAATTTATTTATTTGATTTTGTATGAAGTCTAGACTTTATCTTGTTGATGGCTTATTTTTATTTTACTGACACATTTTTTCATTGCCAAATTTGTATTTGATTCTTTTTTATATCTACTAATATCTATTCAGTTTCAGCCCGTTGTCTTATTTTTTAAAAACATTTCTTCCATATAGTGGTTAAAAGCCCAGTTTCTGAAGCCAGATTATATCACATGGGTTCAAGTCTGAGCTCTACCACTTACTATGTAAGATTGGGCAAATCACTTAAACTTCCCTTGCCTCGGTTTCTTTAGTTGTAAAATGTGAATTTTCCTCTTACATTGTTATAAGAATCATTGAGTTGTTGTATGTAAAGCTCTCAGATCAATGCCTGGCACATGACGGCCTTCACTAAGTATTGCCAGTATTTTAATTAGTCTCTTAAAGATTCTAAAAGATGTTTAATTTTTCAGATATTCCTCAGATTTTATTTTCAGTCAGAGCAAATACACATTCTAAATATTAATTCATTTTTTATTATCAAGGCATTTGTTCATTTACATGCTTTGGAATTTTCATTTGAAAGCATATTTTGAGTAGGAAGTCTTATTTCATGTTTATCACTCTCCTGAAATCAGGTTCTATTCCAGAGCTTCTTTTTCTAATATTGCAAATAGCTCATAAAAATAATAAAAATTGAGTGACAATGTGCTACAGCTTTGTTCCTTCCTTCTTTCCTGATCTTAGCTACATATTACAAGTTGAGAAAAATCAGTTCTGCTGATCATGTTTTCCTCCACATTCACCCTCTCCCACACTCACAGAGCCAAAGGTTTTCAGCTCCCAGAAGCAAAATCTTGGATATAGGTTCAGCTGTCATCAGTGTTGTTCTGTGCTTCTCTTGAAGGTTCAGAAAGAAATTTGATATATTATGTTTTACTGTTGTTTGGCTTTTGAGGGGGTTTATGTTCCTTCTATCAAAGGAGGCATAGAAGAACTACAACAGTGGGATGCCCATTATAGACAGAAAATGTAGTATTCTGCCCTCACCCCATGTACCTCAGCAAAGAACTTCCCTAAATGAGTCAGAATCTGGACAGAAAACTAAAGGCAGAAAAATCAAGGGCAGAAAAACAGGGTAAGGAGAAAATATTTTCAGACTATAAAGCAAACTTTTTTTTTTTAAAAAAAGGATTATCTGTGGAAGTTGAGCCATGGTAAAAGAATAATTTACTGTAGCAATATAGTTATAGCTTTCACTTCTATTTTATTACAGTATTCTTTTCAACCCCTTTAAAAAGACACTTATTGTATCCCTGAAGTATAATATAGCATCACATTGCTCAGAAATGGAAAACACATGTTCTGAATGTTGGCCTGGTTAATTCTGGCATTGGGACAGTGTTTACCTCTTGAAATTAAGCAAAATATTTCCTTAGCCATTTGTCAAATACATATTGTAATCATGAGCAAAATATAAATCATTAAAAAGGAAATTATTTTGACTGATTTTTATATTGTTTATATAAATCTAGAACCACCTGTTTTGCATCAGTGAAAGATTTTTAACTCCAATTAAAAGGACCAAAAATTGATTTGATTATCATAGCCACTAAAAGGCAAATATAATCTTCCATTAAGACACAGGAACAGCTTGAGCAATTCCGTTTTTAGATATTCTTCATCTGTAATTCCCAACAGCTCTGAACAGTAGCTTTATATTGTAATTGACTTTCAGCACTTCTGGCCAGGCAGGCCCTACTGAATGAAATCTGAAAGTGCTCAATTTTACAGATCATTTGGAAAGTACTGTGATCCTGCTGCTTTCTCCCTGACACAAGGCACAGCAGTTCCCTTTCTCTGAAGCCACCGCTTTGCCTAAGGAATTGCTTCTTTGAGAATCCTGCAGGAAAGAGGCTGGCTTCAGAGTTATGGCTCCTGCAGATTCTGAGAGAGGGCTGTGTATTCTTAGATTGCCCTGCAAAATACTTGTCATATATATTATGAGCATGTTATAAATGTGTTGTCTGAGGTTACAATACTCAGTCCAATTCTTTCTTGCCATAGAAATGGCTTGAGTGAAGGAGAGATAAAGCCTCTTATCCGTGCTGAAAAAAAAAATGAGACTTACAATCCTCTCCATTGATTTTTTCTGTAAAGAACATGATATATTTCTCAGCCATTCTTTATAGGTTAAAAAACAGGGCTGGCCCATGGCTCACTCAGGAGAGTGCGGTGCTGATAACATCAAGGCCACGGGTTCGGATCCTATATAGGGATGGCCGGTTGGCTCACTGGCTGAGCATGGTGCTGACAACACCAAGCCAAGGGTTGAGATCCCCTTACCGGTCATCTTTTAAAAAAAAAAAGCAAAACAATCTACTCTGATTTCTATTATTATTATTAATATACTTAATACTTAATTAATATATAATATTAATTACATAGCACCTTTCTCAGAAAGGTTCTATATACCTTAAGATAAGAAGGGGACAAAAGAAGTGATTTTTTTAAAATCACTTTTTTTCCAACCTAAAGACTTTCCTGGATCTGATTTGTTGTCCCCTCCCAGAGACACTGACAGTTTTAGAGACACAGTCAGTTTCTTCGTGCGATTCAGCTATCTTAACAGACTTTCCTCCCACCCATGTAGCAAGAGAAAAAACAAGGATGAAGCAAACTCATTCTTAATTTCCTTATGCTAGAAATGACACATTACTTTAACTCATATCATGTTGAGCTGAGTCACAAGAACCCACTTAGATTCAGATTGACTGGCAATTGTAGACATATGGCACATGGATGCATTGTGAACGACAGTATCCTTTGACATACTCACAGACACTTGTTTACTTGTTTGTTACTATTCTATTTTTCCTCATTAGATGAAGAAAAAGAAATATATGGTTACCTGAAGTGGCCAGTGAAGCCATCACACACATGTGGTCCCAGCCCTGTAATACCCAGTTTAGGTGTGTGAAGTAGCCACCACTGGGGGAGAACGTCCTATTAATGTTCTCCCGTTTTTTTCTTGATTTCTTGGTCTTCGTGGAAAACAAGCATCTGTGGATAAAAAATTGCCCAAAATGAGACTGAGTTGCTTTTTCTCCTCAAAGTGTGATATGGAATGTTGGTGCAGCCTTTTTACCCACGGTTTCCCTTCTGCTCTGCTCTCCTTTACCTTAGTCTTACGTAAATCAGCCTCACAGTCTATGGGTCTAGTTGCTATGTGTTTGTTCCCTATAGCCTGAGTGTGCTTGTTCAAAAAGGCAACCAGCAGAGTGAGAATGGAAAATGGCAAACAAAAGAAAACAGGGTCCTGAAAACTTTATTTATCATTGTGAGGAATTGTTGCTGGAGAAAAGAGAGGAACCACTGAGGAAAAAGAAAAATTCTCTAGTCTGTGTATTTTCTTTTGAACAACTTAACTCAATCTTTCTTCTCTTTCAACCTCCAACATTTTTCTGTCTTTCTTTTCCCTTTTATCTCTTCTATTTTCTTCCCAAATAAGTAAATATATAAATTTATTAATACTGTCACTTTCCTTAAATGGCAAGGGAAGAGCAAATATCAAATAGGAAGTCATAAGATTTTGATAAAATTGAGAAATTTGAAAAGAAATCATTGGCAACCAACACAGGCAATTTAAATGACCCATCTTCAAACTTATTCCACACATTTTTCATTTGTTCATTCTTAAAATGTATGGCCCAGAAGTGGATTAGTAAAGTGCATTCTAATACTCAGAAGTAAATTTTTATTGTCTGCTCAACATTTTCTTTTTTTTATTGGTTATGAATATTCATGAGATACAAGGCTGATTGTAATTTTAAAAACACTTCAAATTTGTGTCTATCAGTGTTCACTAATGATCCAATGAATAAGTTGTTGTAATACTTGTAAAAATCTCCTTTTCGCAACACACCAATTCTCTTAACAGTTCTAAGTTGCTCCAGGTATAACAGCTGCTCAACCTCTCCTCCTCCACACTTTCTTTTCCTAAAGGCCATAAAAACACTCATTCGTTCTCATTATTTTTTCTTCTATCTTTTCAGTTTTACCTCTTTTAACCTCATTCTCTTGAAATAAGAAACCCTTATCATAATGTCTAGGAATCATATGAAAAGGACAGAACTTCATTTAGAATATGGGTGAGAAAGAGAAGCTTGACAAGGCAAAAAAAAAAAAAATCTATAGGTGGGTAAGAAGGTGTGGGATATACGTGGTGCCTCTGCCACTAGAATGTGAGCTCCATGAAGGCAGAACATGTTTTCAATTTGTTTACTAATGAATCTTTATTGCATATAACAGTACCTAGCACAAAGTAGGTACTCAATAAATATTTGCTCAATAAGTGAATGAATTTATTCATCCATTCATTCTTTTATTTCTTTAATTAATCTTTTTTTTATCCTAACAGCTATTCTGTGATTTAGATAGTATAGTTACTTTGATTTCCTAGGTTGGCTTCTTAAAGAAATGTCTTATCTTTGATGACCTAGAGAGCATATCCTGAGAAGGAAGCTTATGTGATAACACTTGAATGGAAAAAGCAATTTAGGATGCAAAGGTAAGAGGAAAGGAGGAATGAGTCAAGGAAAGCAAATATGAGAGCACTCTAACTAAGCTGGTTACAGCTTTGTAACAAGTGCATTTGGTTTCTTAGTGTCACAAGACATATTTCCAAAGGCATACGAACTACTGAGGAGAAGAATTATCCAAGGGTTTTAAGGAAAAGGGAGAAGAATCTATCCACTGGCTTCCTCCTATCCTCTGTCTCCCATTGGTCCAAGTTAAATTTTCTGCACTTTTATTTTTGTATTGAAAGATAATTAATTATATATATTTGTGGGGTATAGAATTGAATATCAATACATGTGTACAATGTGTGGCAATCAAATCAGGATAATTAGTATACTCATGTTCACCAAACGTAATCAGACTATGTGACCCTTAACTTAATTTCTTGCTAACCCCCCTCCCCTCCCCTTTTCCCACCTCTAATAACCACAGTTCTGTTCTCTCTTTTTTTTTTGAAAGTTCAATGTATAATTGTGACTGTTTTTCTTTCTTTCTTTCTTTCTTTCTTTCTTTCTTTCTTTCTTTCTTTCTTTCTTTCTTTCTTTCTTTCTTTCTTTCTTTCTTTCTTTCTTTCTTTCTTTCTTTTTCTTTCTTTCTTTCTTTCTTTCCTTCCTTCCTTCCTTCCTTCCTTCCTTCCCTTCCTTCCTTCCTTCCTTCCTTCCTTCTTTCTTTCTTTTCTTCTTTTGTTTTAGTTCACTTATGAGTAAGAACATGCAGTATTTCTCTTTCTGTACCTGGCTAATTTCACTTATAATTTTCTCTAAGTTCATCCATGTTGCTACAAATGGCAGAATTTCATTCATTTTTATAGCAGAGTAGTATTCCATTGAGTATATACAACACATTTTCCTTATCCAGCCATCTATTGATGGACATTTAGGTTGATCCCAACTCTTGGCTATTGTAAATAGAGCTGCAATAAACATGAGAGTGCAGGTATCCCTTCAACATGATGATTTCCATTCCTTTGGGTATATACCCAGCAGTGGGATTGCCGGATCATATGACAGTTCTACCTGTAGTTGTTTAAGGAAACTCCGTACTGTTTTCCGTAATGGCTGCACTAATTTACAGTCCCAGCAATAGTATAGAGGAGTTTCCCTTTCTCCACATCCTTGCCAGCATTTGTTATTCTCTGTCTTTTTGACAATGACCAGTCTAACTGGGGTGAGATGATATCTCACTGTGGTTTTGATTTGCATTTCCCTGATGCTAAGTGATGTTGAGCATTTTTTCATGTGTCCATTGGCCATTTATATATCTTGGCATTCTATCTCTAGAATATCTCTTGAATGTCTATCTCTAGACATTCTATCTAATAGAAATGTCTATTCAGCTCCTTTGCCCATTATTTAAGAGGGTTACTTGCTTTCTTACTGTTGAGTTGTTTGAGTTCTTTGAATATCTGGATATTAATCCCTTGTCAGATACATAGTTTGCAAATATTTTCTCCCATTCTGTAGGTTGTCTTTCTGTTAATTGTTTCTTTTGCTGTACAGAAGCTTTTTAATTTGATATAATCCTAAATGGTACTGGGAGAACTGAAAATCCATATGCAGAAAAATAAAACTAGACCCATACCTCTTGCCATGTACCAAAATCAATTCAAAATGGATTAAAGACTTAAATAGATGAGCTGAAACTATAAAACTCCTAAGAGAAAACTTCAGGATATAGGACTGGACAAAGACTTTATGAATAAGACCTCAAACACACAGGCAACAAAAGAAAACATAAACAGATGGGATTATATCAAATTTTCTGCACTTTCTGGCTGAGTTACCTGACCTCTTCAAGGAATCATCAGGGAAGCAATATTCCCCAAAGCCCCATCCAGTCAGTGCACAGTTGTAATAGTTGCTCTTTGCCAGTGAACACTGCATTGACAGCAGGAGTAGCAACCTGGCTGCAGGCCCTGTGTTACACTTCTCACTGTGTAATGGAGATGCAAAAAAGTATTACTCAAAGCAACATGGATGCAATGAGAAGCCCGAAGGGACTGCACCTCAGCAACTCCTTTGTTAGTAGGGGAAAACTGGGTGCAGCCTCAATTCAAAGTTAGCTTCTGTTTTTTACTGTAAAGACAAGGAAGTTTCACAACAAAAATCAGTTGATTCTATCATTTCAAAAGGACACAAAGACATGGGCAATATGACAAAAGTTATCTATGGCTAAGTACAGCTTAAACAATGGAAACTAGTAACATCATTAAAATTACCACTGTGACATTCCAAAGTACAATTTGTGAAAAGCTAAATTCATCAAACTGTGATCATTATCTAATCCAAAATATAACCTCTCCTTAAATGATTTAAGCAAGAAATGCACTCTTACGATTAAATCTAAAATTGTCTCTAAGGTTTCCACCAACAAACAGCCTGCCCTTAGCAAACATTTTTTTTTCTCATTTTTCCATACAGCACTTCTTTAAAAACTCTTAACAGGATTGGTATGTCCACCACCCGTTAGCTCTAAAATCATTAAAGTATTCAATCCTGTACCTAAACTGTGATTAGAGTTGATTAGATGGGCCATTGCCCACTAACTGTAGACCGTTGTCTCTTAACTGAGGACTTTTGACCCATACATGCATTACCTAAAACCCCTATTCTAAAAATCAAACAAGAATCAAGACTTCTAACCCCCTACGGCCCTGGGCAAAACACAAACTGTTTCTTGGACCTCTCTAGCCAGAAAACTGGGCAAGTGAGCATGTCTAAGATGAACAAACATTGCATGCGTTACTGTTAGTAATGCAAGTCTTGGAGAGGCTACATGTCCTATAAAATGTGCCTGGCTGAACTGGGACTTGAGCCTTGGGTATTTGACTACATAGCTACCTTGATCTATACAAAGTTTTCATTTCGTCTCTTTCTAGTTCTAGGTGTGTAAATTTAAGTCAAGGGGGAACTATGCCAAAAAATCTAAAAAGGAGAAAGTAGAATTGAAGTCCTATTAAGTACATACACACATACACACATGCACACATATACCCATCTGTAGAAAGCAGTGTTTTTTTGAGCTTTGCTTTTTCTTGGAAGTATTTCTTAGTTTCATTAATCAGTAATGTATTTTCAGCCAAACAATGAAAATTAATGTGAGGAATAATGTTTGTTTTTTTGTTTGTTCGTTTGTTTGTTTTTTTCTTTTTCGTGACCGGCACTCAGCCAGTGAGTGCACCGGCCATTCCTATATAGGATCCGAACCCGCGGCGGGAGCACCCGCTGTGCTCCCAAGCGCTGCACTCTCCCAAGTGCGCCACGGGGCCGGCCCTATAATGTTTGTTTTTTAAAAATCTGTTTAATACATTACCATTCTTTCTTTTAAAACAAGTTCCAATGCTAAAAAAATAAATGTTTGGACAAGAAAAGAACTAAAGACACCATCAATGTTATTTACTAACTGAAATCATGTGTGTACCTAATTGGCACTTTGAAATAAATACAAAGCTTCTCTGTTCATTAAACTATAGGGGGTTCTGAGGAGTCAGAAGATACACAGTGTATAGCTAATATACGGTCCTTCAACTTCTGATTATAGCATTTACATAGCAATAGGTTCCAATTTGGGTATGAATCGTTATACACCTGAGAATGGCTAGAGAAGCACTCAGAGCTATCTGCTGCTGTGGATGGGAGCAGGGGTGCCACGGTGGTTATTACAGGTGCCCCAGGGCACTGCCAAGATAGGAATCAACATAAGATTTAAAAAGGAGTGATCAGGACCCAGTTTGGAAGAACTACTTCAGAACTCTTTTCCTAAAGATCAAAGATGTGTTGAGGAAGTGAAATCAGACTGATAACTCACTGAGGTCTAGAGTCTCTGTGGCACAGGACACCAAACAGCTGCCAGGAGGAAATGCTCCTTGACTTTTACTCTGTTGAAACCACTCTCTGGAGCTGCTTTTCATTTCTGACACTGACTTATTCTCATTCCAATAATGTGGCAACATCTGAGAGTGCTCCAACTTTTTTTCGCTCCCAGGCCCTTTCCTCCCATCATCCAAAGATTATCTTTATCTGCTAGTTAAAAAGTCAGCAAAGAGGTGTAGCTGCCTTGTTGCTTGATTGGGATGGCAGATAAACTCAGGTCTCACCCACAGTCTTCCAGGACAATGGTAGGCTGAAATACCAACTCTGCCCATTACAAAGGGGGAATAGTAGACAGATTTATCTATTGGGCACTGCTTCTGTAGATACCTGTGGCTGAAAGTGGAGCTGCCTTATTACTGGGGCAAGACGATATAAAGATTCAGGTCTCAGGCACAATGTCAGCCCATGCTCACCCTTGCAGGACAGTTGCCTGGGCAGGACAGTTAATAGGTTCTGCTCATATACACAGCCCCTATAGATGCCCGACAACCGTTAGGTAAAGTTAGCCCATCGTGTCCAAAGATGAATGGAGCACACACTACCTCAGAGACTCCCTCTGACCAGCAGACAAGGCTACACCCAGACAGCATCAGTGTCCGCATGAGGAGTGGAGGGCTACATTTTTTTCTATGGTGTGCAAGGATAAACTCCATCTTGTCAAAATATCTGTTCTTCAGGGCCTCTTCTCCCAGTTCTCTAACTAAAGCAAGCAGGATTATCCTGTTTTGTTTTGATTTTGTTTTTGTTTATTTTCTATCTTTGGCTTTTGGTGTTTTGGGGGTTGCAATTTCTCCTGAGCCCAGACCTGAACAAGAGTAAAAGGAGACAAGAGAAAAACAAAAGACAAAAAAGGAGGACTAACCACCAAGTTGCTTCTTAGGCCCCCAAGGTTTTTTGACAGTCTACCTTCTTTTCTATCCCTTTTAGAGTCTTCTGCAGTTTGTTTCATTTATTTTTTACCGGGGTTTCAGTATCATAGGTAGGAGGACTAGAGTGAAATATGCTTACTCCACACTTAATTTCTAATAATTCAACTAAATAAATCAGATTTGAGTTATTTATGCACATACACAAAAAGCCTTCTGCTGATTATAATCAGAATTTATATATAAAAATAATCTAATTTAAAGCTTGGAATCATGGAAATGACCTCAGTTTATTATAAAGATAAGTACTTTTGTATAATAATCCACACATATTTGTTTTATTCCCTGACAGTAGAAAAATGTAGACGGCTTCTGTTATAGAAATAAAATATCACTTTTTTCTAAACTTTTCTTTTGTTGTTGTTTAATTAGCTATAATTAAAATTTTTCCTAAAAGACAGAAAATTCTGCATCATTATTCATCAATGTGTTCCCAACACAAAGAGATGACAAATGTTTGAAGTGATGGATATGCTAAATACCCTGATATGATCATTGTACATAGCATAAATGTACCCAAATATTACATTGTACTCCATAAATATACACAATTTTAAGGGTCAAGCTGTTTATGAGTACTTTCTTGGTTTGGATTTAATTCTTTTTTTACATTTTTTATGGGGTAAAAATATATAACATAAAGATTGCCATTTTAAGCATTTTTAAACATACAATAGTGTGAAGTTAATTACATTCACAATGTTATTTGACCACCACATCTATTTCCAAAAAGTTTTTGTGATCCTAAATATAAACTCTACCCATTTAACAATAACATTATTATTTCTTCCCCCAGTTACAGACAAACTCTAATCCACTTCTGTCTCTGAGTTATTTTTTCTTTTTAATTAATTTTTTCTTAATTGATCCATGATAACTGTATATGCTTAAGGCATACAATGTGATATTTGGGTATGTTTATACTGTGTGCAATGATCATATCAGGGTATTTAGCATGTCCATCACCTCAAACATCTGTCACCTCTTTGTGCTGGGAACATTTAACATCCTCTCAACTATCTCAACTCAAGTATCTATCAACTAGATACTTAAAGTTATGCAGTAATTTGTTGTTGAGCCTAGTCTCCCTATATTACTATAGAACAACAGATCTTACTATTCCTATCTCTCTACAAAAAAAAAAAAAATCACTTTCAATAAGAATAAATAAATAAGTCTGAAACCTGTTAATTAAAACCTGGGCAGATGAAAGGACAAAGTGGAAACAGGAATTAAAGTTGCCTTATTGATTGGCTTAATGAGCCAGAAATAGAAAAAGAAAATGCATGTAGTTTTTTGGAATCTATTCATCTATTCATTGCTTCCTCTTTGGCCTTACTCCCGTTTAAACCTTGTTATATAATAAAAATACAGAAAAACAGACATTTTCAATATTTTACTTTAATTTAGTAAACACACCCAAAGTCAGACACAGTATGTGTTCTTTAATCATGTAATTTCTTTACATTCAATTTTGTTGTTAAGAATAAGCAAAAGTGATGCAGCTTCACATAGTGCCATTGTGTGAGTAATAGAGTTCTGAGTATTCCCCTAGCTAGACAGAGCTTAAAGTTAGAGCTATTTTATTCCTCTAAATTGGGAATAAAGCAAAGAAAAGCAAGCAAGGTCTCTAAGCTGTAATAAAGCCAATGCCTCATATCCTTGGAGAAAAAAATGATGAAACTGCTTTCTTTATAAATTTGTTAGGCAAAAGTTCTTACAAGTTATTGTGATAAAATTGATCATGATATTTTTTAATATGGGAATTTGGAAAAAGAATTTAGAAGGAAAAAGTCATTTTTACATCTAATATACATTATGAAACAGTAAAACTCCTTAAAGAAAACATAGGGGAAACACTCCAGGAAGTAGGATTGGGTACAGACTTCATGAATACAACCTCAAAAGCACAGGCAACCAAAGGAAAAATAAACAAATGGGATTATATCAAACTAAAAAGCTTCTGCACAGCAAAAGAAGCAATTAAGAGAGTGAAAAGACAACCAACAGAGTGGGAGAAAATATTTGCAAAATGTACATCTGACAAAGGATTAATAACCAGAATATACAAGGAACTCAAACAACTTTATAGCAGAAAATCAAATAAAAAGGATTTCTTTTAAACTCAGAAGGGGGAAAAGATGGCAGACTCTCCATTTTGAGGTAAAATAAAAGCTGTATGTATTACTAAGATAGATAAAGATATTTACTTAATTAAATATTATCTGTGCTTAGGGGCAGAGAGATATACTCTAAACAATATTATTATACATCATAATTTAAAACACATTTTGTGCATTAAAACATTTTTAAAGAATAGAGGTGTAGTAAAATAATAAAGAAAATGTAACTCTAAAACTATTGATTATTACTGATTTGGATATTACCTTGTTAACTGGCTATAGAATTGAATTTAATTTTTTTAACAAGCATTCAATAACAGCAAAAAGAATCATATATTTCTACTTGTTATAAATTTTTCTATAAAATTAAAATTTCAAACAATTGCAATTATACAATTTAGTTTTTACTTCTTGTGTCAATATAGTAATGGATAAATTAATAAAGGTATAAAGGAAGGTAAGATGTCCAAATTTGTACGTTTGACAACTTCTATTCACTAAAATATTGCCTTGTGCTAATACTATGGTTATATAGAAAGGTAGTGCTTTAAATGTTTGTACCACAAGGAACAACAAACAAAAATATTGTTGTCCCCTTAGAAAATAAATAAAGCAAACATGGTAGCATAGAAAATGCTAGGAACTTCCTAGAAGAACTGCCATCGTTAATTTTTTATAATGTTCTTTTAAAATATAATTGAAGAGGACTGACCCAATTAGATACTAAATTCCACTCAAAATTTAGCTTCTAAGTGTGAACTACTGTTTACAACTGTTGAATAGTTTGTCATTCTTTCAAGACCACTTCATCTCTTATTTCTGGATGACAGTAATATTGTGAAGTGAAAATAGGAATAAATGTACTATATTGGAATTTGTTTCTACCTAATTCCTAACTAAAGATATATTTCTTTAATATAAACACTATTACAACTTACTGTATATGAATTAAATGTGGTCACTTTGATGCTATTGTAAAGAGAATTAGCTACATAATTGATAAATGTTGATTATAATATATCAAGACATTTTTAAGAAGGAGGGGGATGATTCGATGAATGTCTGTTATTATTAAAGTTGTGTTGTTGTTTTTAACTGGACCTTTCTGGGATTAATCAGAAGGCAGAAACCACATAGTAAATTAAGCATAGGGAGTTTAATATAAAGACTTCTTAAACTATGACAGGACATTAACCATAGAGATGTAAAGAGAATGCAAAGATGGATAAAAATAGAAGGGACACCTTCCCAAGACTGTTTCAAACCTCATTGGTGAAGGTGCATGTTTCAGCCTATAGGAAGGCAGAGAAGTTTTCTGGGTTGCCTGAACCAGAGCTGATCCACAGTCACTGGGCGTGAAGGAAGCAGCCATCCTGGGTATAGGGGAGCCAAGACTGGTGGGCAGGTATGTAAAGGGAATTTTAACACCATTGTGGGAAATGCCATGTTTGTATTAGGGATGTCACAACAAGATCATCACTGGTTCCCAGCCAAGGCTGTGATGTCACTGAGGGATTTATCTGGGCTTATGGCTGGGCAGAATAACCAGATGTTTTCATACACGTGTGCTGCTAATGGATCATGCAACAGGAGCGAAAAATACCAAATATGGCTCTACGTCACCAGGAGAAGTACACTTCCTCCTGCAAGGCCCCCTAATGCCTGGCAGACTGTGTTTACTACAAGGAGAAATGCATTGAGTCCATTCCATTATCATAGAGCAGGTACTGAAAAGTGAATTTACAGCTGAGAGGCATTAAATTGATAACTGGAAGAGAGAGAAATAAAAAAAAAAGAGAGAGAGTTTAAACATACAAACCCCTGAAAGATTAATTATTATTGAATAGTATTTCTGGTTTAATCTTCATAGTTTGTATTTGGCTTCAGCTCTGAATTACTTAAATGTCATTTCCTTTCACTGCACTCTTTCTGGTTCCTGCATTATATACATTTTTTAATACTTGGAGGCAGTTTAGCATTGCTATGGCTAAATTCTTTTTGAGATAAACCTGAATCAAGAAGTCACTTGATAAGAAGGATAATAGTGAATCATGTACATTAAGTGAGATTCAGCAAGTTCTTATTTAAATGGAAGGTATTTCCTTTACACTTCACAAGTCAAGAGCCCTATGTTTCAGTCTGTTCAGGCTGCTATGAAAAATTTACCATAAACTGTGTGGCTTATAAACAAAAGAAATCTATTGCTCATAGTTCTGGAGACTGGGAAGTCCAAGACCAGGGCACTAGCTGACTCAGTGTCTGGTTCACAGATAGCACCTTCTTGCTGCATCTGCGCATGGTGGAAGGGGCTAGCTAGCCCTCTGGGCTCCCTTTTATAATGGCACTGATTTCACTCTATTGGCACTGATCACCTCCCAAAGGCCCCGCCTTCTAATACAGTCACCTCGCAGATTAGGTTTCAATGCATGAATTTTGGGAGGAAACAAATATTCAGACCATAGTTATCTCAAGTTTTAGTTGTCTAAAGTTTTTAGGTCAAAATTATAATTGTATTCAGGAAGAATACTGGACACTCATTTTAAGATAGTAAATTCAGTACATTAATACCAGTTGCCCAAGGAATTTTCTCATCAGCCAATCAGTAGTTTTACAAAATCTTTAGTTTTCTCACATTGATATTACTCATATCACTGAAATAAGAGTTCACTGTGATTAGAGTTTCATATTTTTGTAAAATTTTTATTTGAAGTCAGAAAAAATTGAGCACTAAAAGGGAAATTAGAGATCTTGTCATTTAGCTTCACTGTTTCTTGTTTACAGAGAATAATTCATTAGTTGCTTAGGCTTATCTAGGACAAACTCTTGGTTTTTAGGAAGATCAGATCAAGTGATGTAGATCAAAGAATGAGTGGATAATACAGACCTGACCCAGTTAGCTAGCAGTCTAAATAACTGAGCAGAGAGAAAAATACTTATAAAGAGTATTTCCAATAATATAGAAAACTCAATGAACAAAATACAACTTAAACAGACAAATGTCTACATTTTTATTGATTTTTCTATTAATACTTTTATATTGCATGCATATGCATAATTTTGAAGGCAATCTCATATGCATACCTCATTATGTAAAAAAGTTATTACCATAAACAGCAGAGGTGTCTCCCCCAAAAAGTGCTTTTGATTAGTTCTTTGATACTTCCAATTTTCAAATACAATTGTAATTATCCTAGGCCGAATTCTAATTTAGAAGTCTTTCCTGGGATTAAGACTCAAAATTAAGTCATTAAATAAAACTTCACTTCTTATACTCACCAAATGGATACTAGATATTAATGAAAAACAAAATATAGAACACAATGAAACCCATGTCAGGTTGTAACAAAGCACCACATCCAACAGTGCCAAGCCAATTACACAGTCCTTCACAAGTCACATAACTTAGAGATCTACCTAGCAGCTGAGAGGCTTGAATATTTCAATCAATAACAAGAATGTAAGAATAGTACAGGTTTAATTTTTATTTGAGAGGAAATACCAGAAACAGTTAAACAAATTTCCAATGTGTCCATGAAAGTTTTCTCTTTCTCTTATTATTTTTACTTCATAAATTGCATGTCAAAAATATGAAGAAATCTAAGAAAATTATATGCTGCTTTCCATGCTAAAACTTCATGCATATAAAGTATTATGTCATGATAAGGAAGTATTACAAAAGAATTGTCCTTATTTCTTCTTAGAAGTTTTTAATTAAATAAAAGAAAAAGTAATATTCCTAACCATCACATTTTCAAATTCTAATACAATACATAAAGGCAAAGCAGGCCAGAAAAAATCTTATTTTTAAAAGGCCCTTAAATGGTTCATTGGTTCTTGAAATTTAGCCTACAGCCATTTAACAAATATTTTTCTTTGCTAAGCACCTAATACTTTGAATACACATTAAGGCTACTGGTGAATACAAGGAGTGATTCTTAATTCTTCACTGTGTGACAGTAGAGTATTTATGCTGGGAAAGTTGATTTTTATGTCTTTAGACCATCTTATGAGGTTATTTGCTCATCCCATAGTACAGTTTCGTGCAAAAAAAAAGTTAAAACTATGACATGGTTTTTGTGGAAAAAATTATAGTATTTTAAAGGAGTGGAATGATATCTTTTTTAATAGAAGAACATTTGAAATGATTTTGTATTTTCAAGTCAAAAAAATTGTTCGGTGCCACCTCCTCTGGAAAATAACAATATATAAATTATTTTCATCACTATGTTCTCATTACTGGTAGGCTTAACATTAAACACAAATAAATAGAAGTAAACATCTCACTCTGTATGGGTTAACATTGCTTGGTTTATTTGGAATTCTGTAATAACCTCTCTATTTCAAACAGAAAAGATGACAAGTTATTTCCCACCTCATCTTGGTTATTAAAAGTACTTGGATTCATCAAGAATATTCTGGGATAAATATGCCATAAAGTGCTGGAGTAGATTAGAACTTGAGAACATGGTTCTCTTAGGAGTGGAGCTGAGTGGTTGTTACGGTTAACCATATACAAAAGCAGAAAATCTTCTGCAAAATCAGAGGCTTGAACTTGAAAAACCCCGATGGGCCTTTCCTTTCCTTATTGTAGATTCAACCTCAGTCTTTAGATTTAAGATTACGTGGTATTTAGATTCTATTCTCAAATGTCCTAGTGTCATATCCAGTGAGTATATAGTGAAATGGTCACCTACAATTAAATTATTGCATATACACACTATTTAATGATTAATTAAATGGTGTGCATATATAATGTATATATTTATATATATATAAATAATATATATATAATAATGACTAAAGGAATAACTTCTGCTTGACATCTCTTCTAAGCTCCATTTCTCCCATTGATTTTCACCCACATAATAAAAGTAATAGAGTTGTAGCTGAGTTTACTGTTATCAACAACATTTTCATGGTAAAGATTGAATAAGGTTTATTCACCCAGATTTAATTTCTGGCTCTTCTCCAAATCTGCCATTTTCCTGACCTTTTTCCCAGCCACTGTTCTTGAAGAAGCACTCCCCATGCAGCACAGCAACGGCCCTGACAGAACAGGGCTGCCTGCAGCAGCAAGTATATACGATATTACCCATAGCCTGAGGTCCAACTGCTCCCTCCACATTTTCATGCCACTGTTCATTGTCCGGGACTCCAGCTCCTTCACTCCCATCTCATCATAGGCCTCTCTGTCCTAGCAGCTCATAGCATGGAAGCAACAGATCAGAGGATGTGGACATGGTTCATGGTGCAATGAAGGTTAAAAGAACATATTCAATTCATAGTTTCAGATGAACTTAGCAATCGGAAGAGAAAAGTACAAGTGAGGCACCCACTCTCACACAAAAAAAGGGCATAAATTGGTTTACCTGATAAAAGGAAAATCACTGTTTCCAATGAAAACAACTAGGCTGAAAAACTACAATATGATCATTTGCAGCCTAATTTCAATTTCATCCTGCTCTATTTTCTTTTTAACCAGACTTTATAGTAAAATAATATTCAGAATTATTGAGTTTAAAGTAATAAATGGCCAAAAGACAACCTTCACAGAAAGGAGCTGAACGTCATTAAAATTGGATCCTCTGTATTTTCTGATTATTCTCCTTTAAGAAAAATAAGGAAGTTTCTTTTTTTCTTTTTTAATAGACTGTGGAAATATATTTCCTAGAAGTATTCAAGAGCAAACAGAATCATGAAAAGAGTTGACATAAACATCTTTGGAATTTAAAAGAACCTTATACAAGTTAAGCACTAGCAAGTCAAGAGTTGGTTTAGGTCCCTAATTTCTAGTACAGATAGATCTAGCTGTGTGAAGAAAAGAAAATTCAAGAAGGGTGGTTTTAATGGAAACAAATACTATGGAAAATCTAATAATATAGAAAATAGGTCCAACTCTACCAATATTTGACTGAGAAAATCAGAGCTTACATACATTAATTTTCTGTTCAATGAACACAACTTCCTGTTCTCAGTACTGAAAAGACAAATTGTTCAAATGTTAAGAAAGATAATCTTTAAATGTAGAAATAATTTATTTTGTATTTCTAAATAAAGAAGACCTGTCATAGTTATAAACATTCATTCATACATTTCCCAGCTAGCATAGTGTTATTTAACTCAAAGGAACTGAACAAAATTTTCAGTGCCTTAAAAAAAAAAAAAAAAAAAAACCTAAAATTGATACTGTATTATTTATACGCAGATTTTATATATGCTTCTTTTTTGTACGCCAGGTCAAATTTCAGTCCAATGTCACCAATCTCACTTTGGAAATATTAATCCCATCTCCCAGAGATCACTGTCCTTTGTTGCCTGATGTCTAGAGTTTGAAATATTTTGTTGCATAGCAGGTTCTGAGAACTTTTAGTCTTCTACCAACAAATAAGAAAGCCTGTCCCATTGTGAAAAGACACAGATTGGCATTGCACCAATGCCTGAGGTGCTGAAGGTGAGTATTTCAATTCCTGAAACACTGAAGATGGGAAAGAGTCAAAGCTGAAAGAGATGGTGTGTCCCACTGTACACACTGTTGGGGTTACCCCAAAATATTTTTCTTTGACATGCTGGAATAAAGAAGCAGCCTCAAGGTATCTCTGATACCGCTTGCCACCACCCCATCGTTCAATTCTCTGTCACTCTCCAAAGCACAGGATAAAGCTCTTTCTTTATCTGCCTGTAGTCCAGACCCTCCAAAGAAGACAATTATCTCTGGTCCCTTCCCTGAGTTCTTGTTAACACATATCACAGGAAGGAAGACTGGAGTCTGTCGACTCATCTGAACAAATTTTGTCACAGACCATTGTCTTTTATCTCAGTCTCTTTCAGTGTTTAGAAGAATATCACTTATCAGTCACGTCTGCTCTGCAGGCTGAATAGACTTTGTCCCGGGCCATTGTATGTTCTCCAGACCCATTGTGTTCTCCTAAGAATCATTTATTCCTACACCCCCATCTCCCTCTTCCCGATGGAAATGGTTATATAAACAACTGTACCCATTTGGGAAACTGGGAAATTACTTTCTTGTTATTCCCCTGTACATTCCCATCCCAACATGTTAAAATAATAAAATTCCTTAAGCATTTTCACCATATTAATCTCTGTTTTTCAGATTTCTCAAAGAAGCTACATGGGGTTAAAGGTTAAGTTTTCCCTTAACCCCTACAACATGATAGAGGGACAATCAATGAATTCCTGCTGGAGAGAAAGAAGTGAACTCACATATTAAAGGACTGCTTTACGCTAGTTTCTCCTTGTTATGCTGGGAAAAGAAAGAGTTTGGAAGTGTATGTTACGTTTGGATACTATTTGATCAAACAAAGAATTTTGCTTTTTTTGGAATTATTAAAAAATAAAAGCTCATTATAGAGCATATTTTAATATGTAAAATACAAAGAAAAGGATAACATAAATTTCCAAAATTCTCAGAAAAAAAAAAAAAAAAAACTACCAACATTTCCTTTCAACCTTTTTGTATGAATAATTTCTTTCGGTTCAAGTAGTTGGGCTCACCAATTATATTCAAATTTGTGTGATGCATTTTTTCCAGTTAACTTCATAACAAAAACAAAAGATCACATGCTATGATAAACACTCTAGACTCCTAATTTTTAATAGCCACATGCTATTGTACTGAGTACATTCTCTTTTATTTTACCATTTATTTTCTTAGAAATTTAAATATGTTTTGCATCTGTCTCCTTTTATTAATGTTCTCATGTTTTCAAATTTTTCTTTGGCTAAATTATTAACGAGTAAAATTACAGTGTCAAAGGATATAAGTCCTCTGAAGGCTTTTGACATACTTTGTCAAAATGTTTTGCGAGGAAGAATCATCCTTAGGAAATGAAATATATTTTATCATAAGGTATGCAGATTTCTTCTGGCTACATTACCATAGTGTAAGTAATTTTCATCATCTTCTGTCCTACTTTAGCTGTACCTCACTTTTTTAATAAAATGATTACTTTGGAAATGATTCAGACCATATGTAGTCAGCACTCAAAATTTCTTAGTCATCTTTCCCCAACAATCAAACTCATTTTATTATTATGTACACATATCCATTTTGCTCTCCCCTAATTGTTGTTTACAAGGTTTTTATAACAAATATTAATAAACTGCAATAAAATGATTAAATATAATTTTTAAAATAATATCATTTTGCCCTAGGACATATCAATAATTTAGCTCTATGGAGACATAATTTATATTTCCTAAGTTTTTTCAAATTGTTGTAAACAGAAGAAAACACTCTAAGTTATTAATTGAGAAAATAAAATTAAGTTATTTCTATTAAAACAATTGGTCTTTAATTTTTTTTTACATAAAACATTTTAGGTAATATATTAATTACCTTTATTGTGCTTCTTGTGATATATAAGAATAAAGAAATAATAAAATTATAAAAATAAAGAAAAATAAAATTTGGAATTATAATTTAGTATTCAAGCTAATTAAGACCATAATTTAACAGTAATTCAAAAGCTGAGTTTGTCATCATTTAGAGAACAGTTATAGTTTATCACATGGTACAATAAATATTCAATGAATTCTTATTTCTGCCAGTGAAAGTGTAATTCTTTTTGAGACATTTTATATTAACTCAATGTGTATTTTAGCTTTGTTGTGGCTTATAAAAAAATTTTCAGAGATTGATTAATTTTATTCAGGAGTCTGGTAGTGAAACACAAAAGTGAAGATATTTTATCCTCTTACTTTTTAAACAACCTAAATTGCTAGTTATTTGTGTTAGAAAAAGATAACTTCAAGAAGTAAAATTCTACTTCCTAGTGTAAAAGTGAAACTTTCATCAGGCATAGAGATGAGTCTGACTCTGGGAGAGCTTTTGTATGTTGGAGGGTATTAATCATCCTTCAAAACACCAGTTAATTACTAAATAATCATCACAACCTCTATGAGCATATGCATATATCATCATACATTTTTACTCAGGATAAACTCAGATCTGTTATCAGTGGGGTCATAACACATAGTGAGCACTTCTGTTGTTATACCTATCACAATACATTGAACTGTATCTACATCCCTTGCTAGACCATGGGCTCCACCAAGCAAAGACTGGAACTTATTACAGATGCCCCTTGACTTACAATGGGGTTACATGCCAACAAATCTATTGTGAGTTGAAAATATCATGTTGAAAATGCACATAACAATACACCTAACCTACTGAACATCATAGCTTAGACTAGCCTACCTCAAATATGATCAGAACACTTACATTAGGTTACAGTTGAGCAAAATCATCTAACACAAAGGCTATTTTATAATAAAGTGTTGAATATCATGCAATGTATTGAATTATGTAAATTACTTCAAAATTAGTATGGTTTCACACCATCTTAAAGTGAAATACCTTAAATCGAACCATCATAAGCCGGGGACCATCTTATATTTTCTAGTGCCTAGTAGTGTGTCAAACACACTGTAGGCATATAATAAATACTGTTGAATTTTTGAAAAGACAGTGAAGAAACTGTTGGACTAGGTAATCTTTGAGGTCTCTTCAAGCTAAAAAAAGTATGAATCTTCATATAGAAGAATTCGCCCAGCCCTGAAAAAAAAATTCCTACAAGTTTCTTCATGGTGAATCTGCTTCTTTTTAGTTGACCTCACATCTTTAATATCATTAGAGATCATTATAGTGTAGCATGGGGACAGATGAGCCCCTCTCCTGATGAGACCAGCTATGTAGATAATGCCCAACTCGTATAGAGGTTGAAATAATGAATTTTTTTTTTTTAAGTTTTGGCACACTTAGCTCTAAAATAAAGGAAACGATCTAAGAGCAGAAATGTCAGGAAGCACTAGAGTTCAGGTTTAATCCGAATGTCTCAACTGCCACTGCTAACTCAGGGCCTCAGTTTTGAGAATCCTGAGACAACAGTAGAGGAAATGAAGGTCCTGAGAAGAGTAGTGAATTGGATTGGGCCCTCCATGTAAAGATGGGTTACCAAATAATAACATCCTTACTGCCTTAGTGTGTGAACTACCCAAAAGAAAGTGGTTTGTCTATGTGTGAAGTGTATGTAAGTTTTTTTTTGGGGGGGGGGAGTAGGAGGTGACAGGGATATAGAAAAAAATATTTCCTAATATCTCTAAAATAATATTTTTATTTTCCTAATAAAATATTTCCTAATATTATTTCTATATAACAATATTTCCATATAATATTTATAAGTCCACATGCGATGCAAAGTTAATTTAAAATGGACTCAGGGTATTATTCCCTCTAAACACCTTGTAGAAGTTAATGCAAAAATGTAAATATTCTCTGAGGAATGCATTTTAAACTCAAGTTTTATGAATTTCTTATCAAAAGCCACTAAACACAAAGGATATAAGCCACCACATGTAATAGCAGCACTGGATCAACAAAATTAAATTGGTACTGGAATTATTTAATAAGAATGTAAAATGTGTTTAAAAAATAAGAGTTCAAAGAAATATATTGGTTCAAAAGATCATTGAAATTTAACAAGGTTTTGAGAGAATGAAAAATATAATAACTAACATTAATTTAATATATGTCTTAAGCAACAAATTAGAACTGAAGTGAGAGTCAGTAAATGGGAATAGGTCTGAAGAATTTACTGAAATTACCATAGCAAAACAGATGGAAAATAAGCAAACAGGAGATGTGGAATGTGAACAGTTACAGATTTATATAATTGGAGCTTCAAAAAGGGAGCATAGAGAGATGGGGGAAAACACATTCTCAAATACAGGATACCTGAAAAATTTTGAATAGATTAAATTACAAATCTTCAGATTATTAAAACCCAATTAATCCAAAAGACACAGCTTGAAATTGCACAATTATGAAGTGAAAGAGAATATTTTTAAAGTGGTCAAAGAGAAAAGACTAATCACTGACAAGACTATGACCTGATTTATTGACAGTAACAATGGAAGCTAGACAAAAATGGAATAATATTGCCAAGGAATTAAGAAAGTAATTTTTTTAACTAAGATTTATATATCCATTAAAAGTATCTTTCAATATTTAAGATTTAAAAAAGGCATTTTCAAACAAAATCTGAAAAGAACAGTACCAGCAAATCCTTACTTAAGAAAATTCTAAAAGATATATTATAGGAATAAGAAAGATTATTCCATAGGAAAGTATGTTACAAAACAGAATGATATGCAAAGAAAATAGTAAGCATTTTAAAATATTGTTACAATAATAATAACACAATTTCCAGTCAGAACTAAAATCTTGCACCACAATGGAATAAAATATGAAAGGGACTGATAAAGTCCTCCAAAATCCTTATATCATTTGAGATGAGAATAACTTTATTAATCAACTTCAAACTTTGTTAAGTTAAATACACATATTGAAATTTCTAGGACAATCACTAAAATGGTAGAAATAGAATACAGTCATGCGTCACTCATGATGGGGATAAGTTCTAAGAAATGCATTGTTAGGCAATTTTGTTGTTGTGCAAACATCATAAAGTGATTGTACTTACACAAACCTAGATGATACAGCCTACTACACATTTAGGCTGTGTGGTACGGCCATTATGGGATCATCACTGTATGTGTAGCCAGTCGTTACTATAATTATCTTCCAAACTAAAAGCAGCAGGGGGAGAACAGAAACAAAAATTAAAGCCTAAGGGCCGGCCTGTGGCTCACTCGGCAGAGTGCAGTGCTGATAAAGCCTAATCAATCTAAAAGAGAGCATTGAAAAAAAGGAAAAGGAAAAATAGCATATAACATAAGCTGGACAAATGGATTGCACAAAATATGACAGAAATAAACCCAATAATATCAGTAATCACTATTAATAGAATTTTACTAAACTCTTCAGTAAAATGGCATGTATTATCTGAGTAGATAAAAAATAATCTAGCAATATGCTATTTATAGTATGTTAGTTCAGGCTGCTATAACAAATTACTGTAAACTGGGTGGCTTAAACAAGAAACATTTATTTTTCACGGTCTGGAGGCTGGGCCCAAGGTGCTGGCAGATCCAGTGTGTGATAAAGAGCCTACTTCTTGGTTTACAGAAGGCTGTCTTCACATGATGGATTGCAGACAGAGAGAGATCCCTTGCCTCCCCCTCTTCTTAAAAGGGCGCTAATCCCACTTATGAAGGCTCCAGTCACATGATCTAATTACCTCCTAAAAGCCCTACCTCCTAATAGCATCACTGTGGGAGTTATGTTGTAACATAAGAATATGGGGAAGGCACAAACATTAAGTCCATATCACATAGAATATCTATAAAATACAGAAGTTTTGAGAGTAAAGAAATAGATAACTAAAAGCTATGCAAAGCAAATAGCAAACACAAGAAAGCTTATGTTGCAATGTTAAATATTAGTGTAAAATGTTTAAACAACAAAAGCTTATTGAGAAGAGATTTGCTTTATCATAAGAAATGCTCAGTTCAACCAAAGATAATGACTGTAAATTTGTATATAACTAATAGCATTGTTTTGAAATATAAAAAGCAAAATTGACAGCATTTTAATGACAAATTAATAAATGTACCATCATAGTGGGAGATTTAAATGAACAGTTCTCAGGAAATAATATATAATGCAGATGAAAAACCATTAAATATGTAAAAATATTTAAACAGCTCATTTAGTAACATTGGCCTAATGGAAAACTATAAAACACTTCACGGACACATTAAGACCACAAGAAGCATTTATGAAAATTAACCACACTATAAACCATAAAGCAAGTCTGGACACAGTTTAAAACATTCATATCATATGGACCACATTGATTGTAGGTAATCAAATAAAAAACAATTATAAAAAATATTTTTTAAAAGTTTTAATTTTAAAATGAAGGGAATATCCAACTACAGAACTATCTTGGTTGGTTCCCTCTAAGAACATTATTTCCTGCGTTCCAGTTGTCTTTTAACTTTTAGCCATTCTCGTGGGCATATAATGGTATCTGATCGTGGTTTTAATTTGCATTTTTTGATGAATAATATTTAGCAATTTTTATGTGCATTTTGACCATTGCATATCTTTTGTTGTGAAGAATCTATCCAAACACTTTTCCCAATTTTATCCAATTGTCTTTTTATTATTATGTTAATTTATAATAATACCAAACTTTCATCAAATGTGTTTTTATTTTTATTTTTAAATTTTATTTTGTCGATATACATTGTGGCTGATTATTGCTCCCCATCACCAAAACCTCCTTCCCTTCTCCCTCCCCCCCTCCCCCCCAACAGTGTCCTTTCTGTTGGCTTGTCGTATCAACTTCAAGTAATTGTGGTTGTTATATCTTCTTCCCCCTGCATTTGTGTGTGTGTGTGTGTGTGTGTGTGTGTGTGTGTGTGAATTTATATATTAATTTTTAGCTCCCACCAATAAGTGAGAACATGTGGTATTTCTCTTTCTGTGCCTGACTTGTTTCACTTAATATAATTCTCTCAAGGTCCATCCATGTTGTTGCAAATGGCAGTATTTCATTCGTTTTAACAGCTGAGTAGTATTCCATTGTGTAGATGTACCACATTTTCCGTATCCACTCGTCTGATGATGGACATTGGGGCTGGTTCCAACTCTTGGCTATTGTAAAGAATGCTGGGATGAACATTGGGGAACAGGTATATCTTCGACTTGACGATTTCCATTCCTCTGGGTACATTCCCAAAAGTGGGATAGCTGGGTCGTATGGTAGATCTATCTGCAATTGTTTGAGGAACCTCCATACCGTTTTCCATAGAGGCTACACCATTTTGCAGTCCCACCAACAATGTATGAGAGTTCTTTTTTCTCCGCAACCTCGCCAGCATTTATCGTTCAGAGTCTTTTGGATTTTAGCCATCCTAACTGGGGTTAGATGGTATCTCAGTGTGGTTTTGATTTGCATTTCCCGGATGCTGAGTGATGTTAAGCATTTTTTCATATGTCTGTTGGCCATTTGTGTATCTTCCTTAGAGAAATGCCTACTTAGCTCATTTGCCCATTTTTTTAATTGGGTTGCTTGTTTTTTTCTTGTCAAGTTGTTTGAGTACCTTATATATTCTGGATATTAATCCTTTGTCAGATGCATATTTTGCAAATATTTTCTCCCACTCTGTTGGTTGTCTTTTAACTCTGTTAATTGTTTCTTTTGCTGTGCAGAAGCTTTTTAGTTTGATATAATCCCATTTGTTTATTTCTCCTTTGGTTGCCCGTGCTTTTGGGGTCGTATTCGTGAAGTCTGTGCCCAGTCCTATTTCCTGAAGTGTTTCTCCTATGTTTTCTTTAAGAAGTTTTATTGTTTCAGGGTGTATATTTAAATCCTTAATCCATTTGGAGTTGATTTTAGTATACAGTGAGAGGTATGGATCTAGTTTCATTCTCCTGCATATGGATATCCAGTTATCCCAGCACCATTTGCTGAAGAGGCAGTCCCTTCCCCAGTGAATAGGCTTGGTGCCTTTGTCAAAGATCAGATGGAAGTAAGTGTGTGGGTTGATTTCTGGATTCTCTATTCTATTCCATTGGTCAGTGTATCTGTTTTTATGCCAGTGCCATACTGTTTTGATTATTATAGCTTTGTAGTATAGCTTAAAGTCAGGTAGTGTTATGCCTCCAGCTTTATTTTTTTTGCTCAGCATTGCTTTGGCTATGCATGGTCTTTTATTGTTCCATATAAATGTCTGGATAGATTTTTCCATTTCTGAGAAAAATGTCTTTGGAATTTTGATGGGGATTGCATTGAATTTGTATATCACTTTGGGTAGGATGGACATTTTCACTATGTTGATTCTTCCAATCCAAGAGCATGGGATATCTTTCCATCTTCTTGTATCCTCTCTAATTTCTCTCAGCAGTGGTTTGTAGTTCTCATTATAGAGATTTTTCACCTCCTTGGTTAACTCAATTCCTAAGTATTTTATTTTTTTGGTGGCTATTGTAAATGGGCAGGCTTTCTTGATTTCTCTTTCTGCATGTTCACTATTGGAGAAAAGAAATGCTACTGATTTTTGTGTGTTGATTTTGTATCCTGCTACTGTGCTGAAATCATTTATCAATTCCAACACTTTTTTTGTAGAAGTTTTAGGCTGTTCGATATATAGGATCATGTCATCGGCAAATAGGGACAGTTTGACTTCATCTTTTCCAATCTGGATGCCCTTTATTTCCTTCTCTTCTCTGATTGCTCTGGCTAGTACTTCCAACACTATGTTGAATAGGAGTGGTGAGAGTGGGCATCCTTGTCTACTTCCTGTTCTTAAAGGAAAAGCTTTCAGCTTTTCCCCATTCAGAATGATATTGGCAGTGGGTTTGGCATATATGGCTTTAATTATGTTGAGTACTTTCCCTCTATACCTAACTTATAGAGGGTCTTTGTCATGAATGAGTGCTGAACTTTATCAAATGCTTTTTCAGCTTCTATAGAGATAATCATATGGTCCTTGTGTTTGAGTTTATTAATATGGTGTATCACATTTATTGATTTGCGTATGTTGAACCAACCTTTCATCCCTGGGATGAATCCCACTTGATCGTGATGAATAATTTTACGTATGTGTTGCTGTATTCTGTTTGCTAGTATTTTAGTGAGGATTTTTGCATCTATATTCATCAAGGATATCGGCCTGTAGTTTTCTTTTTTGGTTATATCTTTACCTGGTTTTGGTATCAGGATGATGTTTGCTTCATAGAATGAGTTTCGGAGATTTGCGTCCATTTCGATATTTTGGAATAGTTTGTAAAGAATCGGTGTCAAGTCGTCTTTGAATGTTTAGTAAAATTCTGCTGTGAATCCATCTGGTCCTGGACTTTTCTTTGTTGGGAGCCTTCTGATAACAGCTTCAATCTCCTTTATTGTTATTGGTCTTTTCAAATTTTCTACGTCTTCACGCTTCAGTTTTGGGAGCTTGTGTGTGTCCAGAAATTTATCCATTTCCTCCAGATTTTCAAATTTGTTGGCATATAGTTGTTTATAGTAGTCTCGAATGATTCCTTGTATTTCAGATGAATCAGTTGTAATATCGCCTTTTTCATTTCTAATTTTTGTTATTTGAGTCTTCTCTCTTCTTTTATTTGTTAGCCATGCTAATGGTTTGTCAATTTTATTTATCTTTTGAAAAACCAACTTTTTGATTCGTTGATCTTTTGAATTGATTTTTGGTTTTCAATTTCATTCAGTTCTGCTCTGATCTTAATGATTTCTTTCCGTCTGCTAACTTTAGGTTTGGATTGTTCTTGTTTTTCTAGTTCTTTAAGGTGAAGTGTTAGGTTGTTCACTTGCCATCTTTCCATTCTTCTGAAGTGAGCATTTAACCAACCAAGCTAACTGGCCAGCCCTGAAGTGAGCATTTAATGCAATAAATTTCTCCCTCAATACTGCTTTTGCAGTATCCCACAGGTTTTGGTATGATGTATCATTGTTTTCATTAGTTTCAATAAATTTTTTGATTTCCTGCTTGATTTCTTCTTGGACCCATATGTCATTAAGTAGAATGCTGTTTAATTTCCATGTGTTTGTATAGTTTCCAGAGTTTTGTTTGTTATTAATTTCTAGTTTTAATCCATTGTGGTCTGAGAAGATACATGGGATAATTCCAATTTTTTTGAATTTATTGAGACTTGATTTGTGACCTAATATGTGATCTATCCTGGAGAATGACCCATGTGCTGATGAGAAGAATGAATATTCTGAGGTTGTTGGGTGGAATGTTCTGTAGATATCTGCCAATTCCACTTGGTCTAGAGTCTTGTTTAGATCTTGTGTTTCTCTACTGATTCTTTGCCTAGATGATCTGTCTAATATTGACAGTGGGGTGTTCAGGTCCCCTGCTATTATGGTATTAATGTCTATTTCCTTCTTTAGGTCTAATAGAGTTTGTTTTATAAATCTGGCTGCTCCAACATTGGGTGTGTACATATTTATGATTGGTATGTCTTCTTGATGGATCAGTCCTTTTATCATTAAGTAGTGTCCCTCATTGTCTCTTTTTATGGTTTTTAGTTTAAAGTCTATTTTGTCAGATATAAGACTAGCTACTCCAGCTTTTTTTTCTTTTCTGTTTGCATGGTAAATCTTTTTCCATCCTTTCACTCTTAGTCTGTGTGAATCTTTATGGGTGTGGTGGGTCTCTTGTAGGCAGCATATAGTTGGGTCCTCCTTTTTGATCCAGTCAGCCAGTCTGTGTCTTTTGATTAGGGAATTTAAGCCTTTTACATTAAGAGTTGTTATTGAAAGGTGTTGATTTATTCCTAGCATTTTCTTGGTTGTTTGCTTGTCTTAGTTGTTTTTGTTCCTTGCTTTCTGATTTACTGTTTAGTTTCTGTGTTTCTTGGTTCCTTAGGTTGTAGATAGTGTTTTTGTTTGCTTGTTTTCTCTTCATGAATGCCAATTTTATTATACTAGTGGGTTTAGATTTTTCTTGGGTTTTTATGGCAGTGGTAGTTATTTTTCAGGAACCAAACCCAGTACTCCCTTGAGGATTTCTTGTAAGGGTGGTCGTGTGGTAGTTAACTCCCGCAGTTTTTGTTTGTCTGAAAAATATACTATTTGCCCTTCATTTTGGAAGGATAGCCTTGCAGGGTAGAGTATTCTTGGCTGGCAATCTTTGTCTTTTACTATTTTGAAAATATCATCCCATTCCTTTCTAGCTTTTAGGGTTTGTGATGTAAAGTCTGATGTTAGCCTGTTTGGTGCTCCCTTATAGGTGATTTGACGCTTCTCTCTTGCAGCTTTTAAGATTCTCTCTTTGTCTCTGAGTTTTGCCAATTTGACTATAACATGTCTTGGAGAAGGCCTTTTTGGGTTGAATACGTTTGGAGATCGTTGAGCTTCCTGGATCTGAAGATCTGTGATTTTTCCTATACCTGGGAAGTTTTCTGCCACTATTTTGTTGGATATGTTTTCAATGGAATCTCCATTTTCCTCCCCTTTTGTAATACCCATGACTCAGATATTTGAGCGCTTAAGGTTGTCTGATATCTCTCTCAGATTTTCTTCAATGTCCTTGATTCTTTTTTCTTTCTTTTTGTCTGCTTGTGTTATTTCAAACAGCCCATCTTCAAGTTCAGAGGTTCTCTCTTCAACTTCGACAAGCCTGCTGGTTAAACTCTCCATTGTGTTTTTTATTTCACTGAATAACTTCTTCAGTTCAGCAAGTTCTGCTACATTTTTTTCAGGACATTGATTTCCTTGTACATTTCCTCTTTCAGATCCTGTATACTTTTCCTCATTTCATCATGATGTCTAGCTGAGTTTTCTTGTATCTCATTCAGTTTCCTTAGAATTATGACTCGAAATTCCTTGTCAGTTATTTCAAGGGCTTCTTGTTCTATAGGATCTAGAGTTTGAGATTTATTAACTTTTAGTGGTGTACTTTCTTGATTTTTGTATTTCTGGTATCTTTTTTTGGATGTTTATTCATTGTGGCAGGGGGTTTCACAGTCCACCGGTTTGAGACTAATGACTAACTAGGATGTTGCTGTGGTTGCCAATTTGGTATGGCTACCTCCGTGACTGCTCAGTTGGCCTCTAGTGCCTGTGTGTGTGGTTGCCTTGGGTCTTGAGCTTCTCCAGGGAGCCACCTTTCTGGTCAGCTTGGACTCTGCTGGGCTGGTGGATAACGTACCACAGGGTGTGTGATCTCTGTTGAGCTTTCACTACCTGTGTAGGACTTCTCCCCATTCCGTGTGCTCTGGCCCAGGCTGTTGGATCGTGCAGTGGCGACCCCACCGGGTGTGTGGTTTCTGTCAAGTCTCCGCCTCCCTGGCCGCAGGTCTCCCCACTCTGTGCGCACTGTGCTGGGCTGGGGCGTGTCTTCTGCACCCCTTGTCTATCAGCTGGGCCTTCAAGACCCTGCTCGGCACTGCCTCACCCAGGAAGTCTACCAGGTTTCTGGTAGGCACAGATGACCGGTCACTCTGGGTGCCTTTGTAGCACTGTGTAGATCTTTCTCGGGTCTTGTTCACCTTTGTATCCCCCCGGCATAGACCGAATCTAGCGCCCACCTGCAGCCAGCTCTCCGGCAGGTTCAAGCGGACCTTGGAACTCTCCTACCACATTATTCCCAACCAGAAATTGGTTAGGCTTTTTTCCGAACTGGTGGCCACAGAGATGGTATCTGCCTCCCAGTAACAGGAAGTTTACTGGGGGCCAGAGTCCAGGGTGTGGTGGAGTGACAGTCAGCCCGCCCGTACTTCCTTGCCCTCCCAACACTGGCCGGGGATGGCCCACACCACCAGCCCCACCAGAGAACCATGGAGGGAGTGGGAGGGGAGGCCAGCCCGCAGGCTCCGGAAAGCCCCGCACTGGGCCAAGCAAGTGGGAAGGCTCAGTGACAGCCGAGCCAGGCGGAGCTGCCAGCACCTGGGAAAATGGAGGCAGCCCCGGGGCGGTGAGTGAACCGGTGATGCAGGCAGGAGCTGGGTGGGCGTTAGCCCCCCGAACAGAGCTGGGTCAGGGGTCACTCACAGGGCTGTGCCAGGTCGGGCGCTCACTCTCTGCCTCTGGTCTGTCACCTTCCCCGTTCTTGGCTGCTGCCGCCTTTGGCTGTTCAGTCGTGGCACAGCTTGAGCACCCCCAGGAGTCTTCTTTAATGCCGGCCTGAAACCTTGAATCCTGAATAGGGCAGCTGGCCGCCTTCAGCGCAGCCCCGGCCTCCGGGATCCTGTCTGCATCCACAGCAGCCCTGGCGCCGTGTTCCCTGTTTCGTGACTCGCTTTTGCAGCTAAGAAACAGTTCTTTTCCTGCTCCACACTTCAAAGCTGTTGCCTGTAAATGAGGCAGCCTCTCCTGCCGGGGGCAAAGTGGCGGTCACCCCCCACGACCGGCCAGCAGCTGTGGTCCTCCCTTAAGAGATGGCAAGAGGAAGGTCCACAAGTTTCCCGGCTGCCTGAGGCCCAGTGGCTGCCTTTTCCACCTCTGCTACTCCGCACCAACCGCCGCAGCCACCGTCATCTTGAAACCCCCATCAAATGTGTTTTAAAAATATTTTCCCCCAATTTCTCACTTATCCATTAATTTTTTAATGGCATCTGTTTTGTAGTTAAATTTAACTTTTTTTGGTGTAGTGCATGTCTTTTTTTTTTCTTTTATGATTATTGCTTTCTGTGTCCTAAAGAAACTTCGCCAGCCCCCAAGTCATAAGGATATTGTACTGTGTTTCTTCTGAAAGGCTCATAATTTTACCTTTTACTTTGAGGTCTCCAATCCAGCCCAGATTGGGTTCTGTATATGACGTGATGTGGAAGATGAGTATCATTATTTTCTATATGTATATTCAGTTATTCCAGCAACATTTGTTGAAAGTTTTTTTTTCCCCACTAGATTATACTGATCCTTTGTCAAAAATCCATTTGGGGGTACAATAACATTTTTATAAGATCCCAACAGAAGTATTCTTCCTAAGATAGATAAATCCTGTAATGTGCAGAAATATCCCAACCTGTGCTATTTCCCTAGCATAAATCCATCTATCATACATATATATGTAAGTAAAATTTACTTTCAGTGATAATAATAATAATACACCATGGCCAGTTAAAAGCAGAACAAAACAAAACAAAATACAAAATCTTTTCCCTAAAGGTTCTTGTTTAAAAGAAATCTAACTTTTCAATGAGGCTATCCTTAACATTTTCATGCCCACCCCAACATATATCCTCTATTTATTTAAATCTCCTTTACCCAATATGGACAGAATTTATCATATTCGTATTTTTATTTCGTGTGTGTGTGTGTGTGTGTGTGTGTATCATACATAACATCTCATAAAATTTTTACATTGTAGCGTATATTTTTTGGCATTGACATCATTGTTTACTGGTCTTTCTCCCTTACTTGTCTTTGAGCGCCCTTAGGCAGTCATTTTATTTTGTGCTACTCATTCCTACTTCTGTGTCACAGTGATTGAAAAACAAGTGCTTAATTTAAAAAATAGATGTAACTACTTGTGCATGGTTTTAATATCACCAGTTATTATAAGAAAATTCTATCATTGAAATACTTAACACTTAACTGAAATATTTTAAATGATAGCACATGAATAATATTTTCTCAGAGTGTGTTGTTCTATCAGAATAACATGGGGCATGTGGTAAAGTCAGACTGTGGCCTAAATGTACTGAATCAGAATTTTCTGTAAGTGAAGCTAACAAATACCAAATTCAGAAATTACAGATGGACACAGAGAAATTTGAGGCCACTCAGCAGAATCATTTCAATTTACAGCTTCTACTGTACTTATTTGAACACATTCATTTTTGTTACTTTTAGTGCAGATGTAGCCATTTCGCTGCAATAAATAAACCTTTCAGGAACAAACGTAACGTATTATAATATCTACAGCTCTAAATACGTTTTCCCTAAAGACTATGAATAGTTAACCATGAGGAAGTGTGATTTGGCTGTGACAATGATCATTTATTAATTCATCTTTCAACATTTCAAATAAAATATTTAATATATTTTATATTGTTTTACAAATATTATAAAGTGGCACTAAAATGATAGTTTGCATAAAACAGTTAGGACATTTTTATATTTGGTAGCAGTTACATCCAAACAAAGTGATACACACATATTGGGGTTCAGAAAACAATATCCCAAAATATGTTGCTTTGACAAGCTGAACAAAAGAAAAAGCCTCAAGGTCTCTCTGCGTCCCCCTCTCCCACCTCCTGTCTCTCAATCCTCTGTCTCTTCCAAAGCACAGGGTAAGGCTGTTCTCTGAATTCCATTATCTAACTGGAAACTGGACCTGCCAGAGGAACACAACTACCTTTGATCCTGTCCCTGAAATTCCATTAACTGGAGAAGATTAAAACTCATATCACAGAGGAAAAGACTAAGAATTAAACACTGTACCTAGAGCCCAGATGAACAACATTGTTCCAAACTATTTGGAACTTCCCATTCAATTCCTATTTATTAAACATTGTCTGAGCATTAGGCCCATTCATCCCCACTAAAAATCACTCACTATCCTTCAAAATTGTCACATTTCCCCCATTGTCCCTTTCTCTATGAAGAAGGGAATATAAGCATCTGGATCTCATTGGGTAGTTGGGTTATCATTCTCCTGCAGTTCCCCATGCTTACGGACATTAATAAATTTGTATGCCTTTTTCTCCTATTAATCTGCCTATTGTCAATTCATTTTCAGAGAACCCTTAGAGGGCATAGAGGAAGCTTTTCCGTCGTGCGCACGTGCGCACGTGCACACACACACACACACACACACACAAACACACAGAAATATCTTAATATGTTAACTACCAAGTGCATGAAAATAAGAGAAAGATTCAGCCAACTCAAGACAGGTAGAGTCTTTTAAACTTAGAAACACTTTATTTTGGTATAGGGGCAACAGTTAATGAGAATCAAAATGATGCATTATGGGGACCTGCCTATGCAGGTTCCAAGTCTCAGTGATGTCCTCAAAAGAAAAAAAAAAAAAAAAAGTTCTAATGACTGCCAGCTCAATTTGAAAGGATTTGCCCTCTCTGGAATTTTTGTTCATCTAGTCTCCATTGCTTCTACTGTTTTCTTATGTCTCTAAACAATTTTTGTAATTCATCCAGTCCTTTTTTAGTTGTCGCATTGGGAACTCTGGCCAGTCACAACCTATTACATTCCATCTAAAACCAAAAGATTTGCCCTGTTTTAAAACAAACAAACAAACTTTATTGAAGTATGATTGAAATACAAAAAGCTAGACATATTTAATGTACACAACTTGATAAGTGTGGAGATAAGTAGACATCCTCTTTTTAAGTTCAAAATAAACTGAGAAATAGGGATAATAAGAAGTTGTTATTGTTTGTTTGTTTTATTTTTTAATATTCTGCTTGGCTGTAAGCCCTAAACTCTTATGACCCACTAATGGTTAGAAGAAAGTTGAAGGCGCTTTAGAAAGGGTGAATGAGAACAATATTTTATTCACTAGGTGGCTGTGGCTTTATTAGAAAAAAAAAGACAAAATCGAACCGCCACCCTTCCCCTTTGTTAGTCATCTTTTTCTCTTCCATTTTAAGCACACATTAGTTTATCGGGAGTATTGCTAGATGTTTGATTACTACATAGAAACAAATCATGGGTAAACAAAAGCTATGTGATAAAAATTGATCGTTTTAATAAATACAGTTAAGGCGTTATATTCTGTATTTTTTTAAAAGCACATTTATTTTAAAATTTTGCATAATCTTTAAGTAATTCAGAAATAGCTAAGGTATATTTCAGATGTGTCTGAGACTGAAACATTAATATGGGTGCAGATTTCAAGCAATATAGAGTGCTGGTTTGTGAGAATGACATCATTCAGTTGGGGAAAACAAAACCCAGCTTTGACAGCCCTGGTGGGAAAGGTGGGTCTTGTGTCTGTCTGTGTAGGAGGGGAAGATGCTGTCTGGGAAGAATACTAGGTGCATGTGTATGGTGAGAGGCTTTGGGCTCACACACTCTTTGTGGCTACAGGGAAGACTGGATCTGGTTGTTTGCCCTCAGGCTCCTAAAGCCCTAAAACAGAAGACTGCCTAGAATGCAAGGAGCAGGCTCATATTGTTCAGGAAAATGGTCTTCCCAGACCAGGGTGGACAAAAAAATCAGCCATAAAAGGCCTGACAGAGAAGAATGAAAGGGCCTGGCAGGGGAGCCCTTGCTCAGCAGCGAATGCTCCAGAAGTCAAGTGGTGCAGCTTTTCCAAGCAGGTAAATGTCCTCATCTGTGACCTCATTGAGGTGCTTCACCAAATTCTTCTCAAAGAGGAGCGGGTGTTAGGCATCCAACATGCAGGCGATGTCAAAGAACGTCTGATAGTGTTAGCACACATCGGTCTTGCACTTGGTTGGAAGGAACTCATAACTATCCACCTGGTCACACAGCGTGATGACGATGATGATGATACCAAGCATCTGGAGAACAGGGGTTTGGCAGAATCTCTTCTGGCAGATTTCTTGAAGGATGTTCCACAGCTCCCAAGGCTTCGTTGGGGCTTGAGAATGTAAAAGGGCTGATTGGGATGCAGCTTACGATAGCTCTTGCAGTTACTAATGAAATTGTAGTGAGGATTCTGGTACCACTTTGGGATATCTGAATGGTGCATGGATGGGCACTGCACAACCAGGATTTCTTCATGTACAAACTGTCTTTGAGGAATCGCCCTTCTGTGGTGATCAACTGAGAGTTCATCAGGCACACGGTGGTTTTTGTGCACACATCTTGTTGGAAGTTGGCTGTGGGTGCCCCATTAAACCTCAGGGCAGCATTATGATCATCTATTTCTCCACCCAGTTGGGAGGACTCCAGAAATCCCACTGAGGAGACAACAGCACACCTACCTCATGACCCAGCATTGGTCGTAATGCTCTCCTTCAATAGGTAACCTTCCCATTCAGAGGAAGGGAAGTCTGCGGCCTCTACTATGGATACATTCATGTGGTCCTGCAGACGGCAGCCCAGGGCCTCTGCACTGACCTTGTTGCCTGGCCCTGGCCCCTTGTAGGGCACTGCACTTGTTCATACTCAGATAATTCTTCTAGATCTTTTGAAGCCTGGGGATACGTTTTTTGGAAGAGCTGTCCTTATTCCACACCTGGAAGGAGGACTCTGGTTTGGCATTGGCTGGGCCCCTGGGACTGCTAAAGGACTGGCTGCCCCTGTGAGGGTCCTGGGTGCTGCTTTAGGACACATACAGGGAACAGACCCCATGGCCAGTTTCTCCAGTCCTCAATGCCTGGAATTCCTTGGTTTGCAATTTAAGGGATCATAATAACTCCCTATCTTCTTTTCCTTGCACACACAAATGACTGCAAAAAGGAGAAAGGTCAGGATACAGCAGCTGAATATTTTCTTCAGGTTGGTGCAAATCATAATGAAACATGTGTTCAGGGAAGCCACTCCATTCTGAGCAGGAAAACAAAGCTGCTTCTAGCTAATTCCCCCAGGGCTGCAGGCTCTCCAGGTCCTCGGAAACTAGTGGTATTCTCCAGGGGAGTGAGGTTTGCTTAATTGGATTTGGAGGCCACAGCTTATTTTCCTCAGGATGATCATAAGACATCTCAGAGCACTGACATGAAAATGGGTTCAAGGGAGCCAGTTTGTTTCAGCCAGCCTCGGAGACATCCACTCTGGGCTGCTCTCTGCAGAGCTCTGCACAGAGGGCTCTAGCCCTGCTCGCTGCACCCTTGGCTGTGGAGGATACAGCTGCTCTGCTTGCTCGAGGGCAGCTACTCACTGGCTGCCCACACCATCGGGTAGCTGGCAACCTTTTATATCCTGTATTTTTTATATTATTTGACACTGAAAAAGATTCTTTGCTTGACCAGTCTTTAGTCATGCTGAACCTTCTAGGCTCATCTGTGCACTTCCTTGTAAAATCCAGCTTTAGCAAGGACTCTGCTAAGTCAGTTTAGCAAATAACCCATAGTCTCACTGTCCTATCACCCTCTATGTCTGATGATTTCCTCTTCTGCCATCCTGCAAGTGATGTCTAGTCACCCTGGCCTGTCTTCAGCAAGAATTCTGTTAGATCGGTTTAGCTAGAATCTTCCTTACCCATGATGTTTCCTTCCTCTTAGTAATTTTTCATCCACTGACCCCCACCCTGCTCCTTGGCTCTAAACTCCCATTTGCCCACTATGTATTTGGGTTTAAGCCCAGTCTTTCTCCCCCACTGCAAAATCACATTGCAGTGGTTTCTATACCTATCACAGTGATCTTGAATACAGTCTTTCTTACAATGTTTTAGCAAGTGTTATTGAATATTTTTTTCTTTAACAATACTCTATGTTAATATTTCTGTATGGTGAAGATTATGGGAATTGGATTAGTTTCCAAAATGCATAAGCTTTTATAAATATGAAAAATTCTCATTATATCAAAAAGTTAAACAATTTGAAACTTCCAAGTTCTCACACTATTTATGAAGCAAAGGTCCATTAGTTATCAAAAAATATTAATAATTTTCTCAGTAATTTACCGGTAAATGTTGCTTATCTCTCTGCAAAGTAACTTAATCATAATGCAAAAAGTGCAATTCAAAAGTTAAACATATAAAAAAATTAATCGCTAGTAATTAGGCATGGGAAAAAAAGTGTTTGTAGAATACACAATCTTAAAATCAAAAGTTTATGTTTGTCCTTTGAGTATAGTTGTCCCAAGAGCTTTAGTAGAAAAGAACTTACTTAGTAAGTACATCTGAAATAACATCTCCTAACTACTCAGCACTAAAAATTTAAGGGCACTGGCGTAAACATGGAAAAACTGAGTTCTCTTGCCTTGAATTGGGTCAACGAAATTATGGGTGCCATCAAGTGTTCAGGTGGTTGGTACAATTTTCATCTTAACACTCACAGAATAGTTTAATTTTTGAGCTTGATTCACAACCTGATGTGAAAGCAGAATGAATACAGTTTGTGAATTTTCTTCTACCTTGTACTTTTGAACATCTCTTCTTTAAGGCACAATCGGAAAACATTTGCTGTGGACTGAATTGTGTCCCCCTGAAATTCACATGTAGGAGTCCTAACCCCCAATGTGATAGTATTTGGAGATAGAAGCTTTGGGGAGATTATTAGGGTTAAGTTAGGCCCTGAGAGTGGGGTTCTCACAGTGGGATTAGTGTTCTGATAAGAAGAGACACTTGAGAGCTTCCTCTCTTGCTCTGTCTCTCTGTCTCTCTCTATCTCTCTCTCTGCCATGTGAGGACACAAGGAGAAGGCAGCTGTCTGCAATCCAGGAAGAGAGCCCTCATCAGAAGCTGACTATGCTGGCACCCTGATCTCAAACTTCCAGAACTGTATGAAAATAAATATCTGTTGTTTTAGCCACCCAGTCTATGGTATTTTGCTGTGGCAGCTCAGGCTGACTAAGACAACATTGAAACAAAGTATTTAGCCCATATTAATTTAGTCAAGTGTCTAGGTTAAGTGGAAAATACTGGCTGAGGCTAACATCTAGATGTCCTCTGCTCTCCACCTTGAAGTCCAGCATTCTGCCTATGTCCATCCTCTCTGTAATTTTTCCTCACCTGGCCTGCCCAGGACATTCTCCAGCCAGTACTGAATTTCTTCTATTGCCCAACTTTCACCACTTTTTAAATCTTTTGATGATTTCTGAATTTGTCAAGATTGCAGACAATAACAGGTTTTATTGCTCCCTTTATGATAGAAGCCAATCGGCATGAATCACTCAGTAAGCAAAGAAGGTGACAGATAGGACTCAGGAGAGACTATAAAAAATTAATAAACCAAAGACGAATGAAAGTAGTCAAGGGGAAAGAACAGAAAGAGTAGGAGAAAGGGGAACAAGAAGGAGAAAAAAATAGAAGGAACATGAAATGATTTCACTCTTCTAATCCCAAGAATAAAGACAGCCAAGAATTTGGTACATCCAGGTAGGGCGGAATGTCTTAGTAAGAGCTGCCCTACGTATTCTCCATTTCCAGTTAACCCCTTTAAGCAATTAATTTCTAAATTGTATATAGAAAAATTATATTCACAGGAAACAGTAATTCGAAAAAGAATACAGCTGATACCAGAACTAAGGCTTGGAGAAAGATCTGAGAAGGAGTTTTGGACATGTTTTTTTCTGCAGGCAAAATGACATTATAAAGAGAAACATTATGACTAACATATAAAAAGGTTAACTTGAGGTTCGGTGCTTGAGAGAGCTTCTGGTCTTTCTTCCGTGGACTTTGTTTGGAGTCATTGTTAGATTATAAGCAGTTATAGAAACGCCTTGTCTCAATTGCTCTTCTCCAACAAAATTACTGGGAAGAAAGCCCAACAGGAAGAGTGCCCAGAGTAGGAAGAGACCGATTCTCACTCTCACAGTACCCTGGTTCAGGACTGCAGAGCAGCCCAGGCACTTTGTGCTTGCACTGCTTTCTTGGCTGGAGTATTGCACCCACCCTGGGCTCAGGATGGAAAACAGAGGAAAATGAACAATTTCTAACTATGTACATCCCTTTGTACTGAATGTATCAATGTTCTGGAAGATGATACTTCAACTTTGTTTTCCCATCTTACCAGCTCTTTGATTCCCAGTGATTGTAGAATTTGAGTAAGGCCAAAGGTCTAACATATTTACTACTTCTGCTAGTCTCATGTGCTGCTTTCTAAAGAAATAAGACACAAAGTTTGTTGTATGACATCTTTTCTACACATAGATAACACCATGCATACCTAAAAACTCCCAGACCTGATAAACAAAATCAATACCCAAAATTAGTAGTGTTTTTATACACCAACAACAAACTAGTAGAAAAAGAAATTAAGAAAGCAATCCCATTTACCATGGCTACCTAAAGAATGAAATACCTAGGAATAAATTTAAGTGAAGAGGTAAAAGATCTCTACAATGAGAACTACAAAACTCTGCTGAAAGAAATTAAAGAGGAAACCAAAAAATTGAAAGACAATCCACATTCATGGGTTGGAAGAACTAATGTTGTGAAAAAGTCCATACTACCCAAAGTGATCTATAGATTCAATGCAATCCTCATCAAAATACATTCTTCACAGAAATAGAAAAACAATTCTAACATTCATATGGAACAACAAGAGACCCTGAGTAGCCAAAGCAATTATGAGCAAAAAAAAAAATTAAATTAAATTAAATTAAAAAATTATATATATATATAGCCAGGGGAATTACACTACCTGACTTCAAATTATACTACAAAGCTATAGTTACCAAAACAGCTCAGTACTGGCATAAAAACAGAAACATGGACCAATGGAACAGAACAGAAAATGTAGAAATTATCACACATACTTAAAGCCAACTGATCTTTGAAGAAAGGCACCAAGACCATACATTGGTGGGAAGATAGCCTCTTCAATAATTAGTGCTGGGAAAATTGCATATCCATGTGTAGAAGAATGAAACTAGACCCCTATCTCTCACCATATATCAAAATCAACTCAAAATAGACTGAAAACTTAAATGTAAGACCTGAAACTATAAAACTCCTAGAAGAAAACATAGGGGAAACATTAGAGGATGTAGGACTAGGCAAAGACTTTATGAACAAGACCCCAAAAGCACAGGCAACAAAAGAAAAAAAATAAACAAATGGGGTTACGTCAAACTAAAATGCTTCTGCACAACAAAGGCAACAATTAACAGAGTGAAAAGACAACCTACAGAATGAGAGAAAATGTTTGCAAACTATATACCTGACAATGAACAAATATACAGAATATACAACGAACTCAAACAACTTTACAGTAGAGAAACAAATAATCCAATTTAAAAATGGGCAAAGGAGCTGAATAGACATATCTCAAAGGAAGACATACAAATGGCCAACATGTACATGAAAAAATGCTCAACATCACTAACCATCAGGGAAATGCAAATCAACCACACTGAGATATCATCTCACCCCAGTTAGACTGGTTATTATCAAAAAGATCACTTTGGGTAGTATGGACATTTTCACAACGTTAATTCTTCCAATCCAAGAGCATGGGGTATCTTTGTACCTTCTTATGTCCTCTTTAATTTCCCTCAACAGTGATTTATAGTTCTTGTCATAGATATTTTTCACATTCTTGGTTAACTTTATCCCTAGGTATTTTATTTTTTCAGTGACTATTATTAATGGGCTAGCTTTCTTGATTTCTTTTTCTGCTAGTTCATTGTCAGAGTATAAAAATGCTACTGATTTTTGCGTGTAAATTTTGCATCCTGCAACTTTGCTGAAATCATTTATCAACTCTAAGAGTTTTTTTGTAGTCTTTAGGCTGTTCTATACATAGGATCATATCATCTGCGAACAGGGACAATTTGACTTCATCTTTTCCAATCAGGATGCCCTTTATTTCCTTCTCTTCCCTGATTGCTCTAGCTAGTACTTCCAATACTATGCTGAATTTGAGTGGCGAGAGTGGGCATCCTTGTCTTGTTCATATTCTTAAGGGAAAGTTTTCAACTTTTCCTCATTCAGGATGATATTGGCAGTGGGTTTTTCATATAAGGCTTCAATTATATTGAGATACTTTCCTTCCATACTTAATGTATAGAAAGGCTTTATCATGAATGGATGTTGAATTTTGTCAAATGCTTTCCATAAAAACAGACACACAGACCAATGGAACAGAATAGAGAACACAGAAATCAACCCATACACCTACATCTGATCTTTGACAAAGGCACCAAGAACACACACTGGGGAAGAGACTGCCTCTAAAATAAATGGTGCTGGGAAAATTGCATTTCCATATATAGAAGAATAAAAGACCTCTACCTCTTGTGATATACCAAAATCAATTGTAAAATGGATTAAGAACTTAAATATACATCCTGAAACAATAAAACTCCTACAAGGAAACATAGGGGAAACACTTCAGGAAGTAGGATTGGGCATAGACTTTATGAATATGGCCCCAAAAAACAGGCCAACAAAGGAAAAATACAAAAATGGGATTATATCAAACTAAAAAGCTTCTGCACAGAAATAGAAATAATTAACATAGTGAAAAGACAACCAACAGAGTGCGATAAAAATTTGCAAAGTATGCATCTGACAAAGGATTTATATACAGAATATACAAGGAACTCAAACAGTTTAACAGCAAAAAAACAAGTAACCTAATAAAAAATGGGAAAAGTAGCTGAATAGGCATTTCTTGAAGGAAGATATATGAATGACCAACAGACATGTGAAAAAATGCTCAATGCCACTCAGCATCAGGGAAATGCAAATCAAAACTACATTGAGAAATCATCTCACTCCAGTTAGGATGGCTAATATCTAAAAGACTGAGAATAATAAATACTAGCAAGGATGCAGAGAAAAGGGAACCCTCCTACACTGTTAGTGGGACTGTAAAATGGTGAAGCCATTATAGAAAATGGTATGGAGTTTCCTCAAACAATTTCAGATAGATCTACCATATGACCCAGCTATCCCACTGCTGGGTTTAAACCCAAAGGAATGAAAATCATTATGTCAAAGGGATACCTGTACTCCCATGTTTATTGCAGCTCTATTTATGATAGCCAGGAGTTGGAACCAGCCTAAATGCCCATCATCAGATAAGTGGATAAGGAAAATGTGGTATATTTACACTATGGAATACTACTCTGCTGGAAAAAGGAATGAAACACTGCCAATTGCAGCAACATAGATGAAATTAGAGAAAATTATGTTAGTGAAATAAGCCAGGCACAGAAAGAGAAATACCACATATTTTCACTTATATGTGGGGGCTAAGTAAAATAAACTAATAAATATATAAAGGAATAAATGCGGGGGAAGATACAACAATCACAATAATTCCTTGAACTTGTTAAAATATGTGAGCAGATATGAAGTTGATGGAGGCAGAAGGCAGGGAGAGGGAGAGGGAAAGGGAGGAACTGGTAAAAGGCCATGAAAATCAACTACATTGTAATAAATAGATAGATAGATAGATAGATAGATAGATAGATAGATAGATAGATAGATAGATAGATAGATAGATAGATAGATAAATAAATAGAATAAGTGTTTTAAAAAAACAGAGAATAACAAATTCTGGTGAGGATGCATAGAAAGGGGAATGCTTCTACACATTTGGTGGCATTGTAAACAAGTACAGGTATTACGGAAAATAGTATGGAGCTTTCTTAAACAACTGTAGATGGAACTACTATATGATACAGCAATCTCACTTCTGGGTATATACCCAAAGGAATGGAAATCATCATGTTGAAGGGATACCTGCACTCTCATGTTCATCACAGCACTATTTGCAATAGCCAAGATGTGGAACCAACTTAAATGTCTACTAATGGATGACTGGATAAGGAAAATGTGGTATAAATACACAGTGGAATGCTACTCAGCTGTAAAAAAAAAAAAAAAGAAAAGAATGAAATTGTGTCATTCACAGAAGTATGAATGAGCTTGGAGTAAATTATGTTAAGTGAAACAAGCCAGGCAGAGAAAGAGAAACTCTGCACGTCCTCACCCATAAACAAGAGCTAAAAATAAATAAATGGAAGGAAGGAAGGAAGGAAGGAACGATGGAAGGAAGGGAGAGAAAGAAAGAAAGGAAGGAAGGAAGGAGGAAAGAAGGAAAGAAAAGATATGTAAAGAGATCACAATATGTTGAACTTTCAGAAGACGAGAACAGAACTGTGGTTACTAGAGGTGGGAAAGGGGGAGGGGAAGTTACATTAGGGAGAAATTGGTTACTGGACACAAAGAACGATTACACTGTGTAATGATGAACATGCTAATTATCCTGATTTGATCATCACATATTCGACACAGGTTGTGATATTCAACTCTGTACCCCACAAATATGTATACTCAATTATGGTTTAATAAAAAAATGTGCAGCTATATTATTTTAGGTGTGACTTAATTCTATCTGCAGATTTTGAGATTTATTCATTATTCCATTACTTTTTTTGATATCCTGAAAGAACAGAGTGGTGGGCTACTTTGCTCCTCTGATTTGTTTCTTCAGAGTTTCTCTGTTCTGTAAGCTGAGGTTATTAGGAAACTTTATTCATAAGCACTGAGCACTTATTAAACTACTGCTGAACTATAACCACTGAGATTTAATTGCTGAGCTGTTAAGAATAAAGCAAATTCTGGTAGTGGGTACAGCAGCATACAGAGATTATTGATAATACACTAATATCTACCTAGATTATTCATTATAATAAGTTATCATCATTTAGAAAAAAAAGAATTCTATGTGCTAATCAAGAACCATTTGGCCACCTAGACCCATGCCTTTCTACTTTTACTTTTATTAGCAATTTTTCTTTCACAATATTCCTGATACCGATTTGGAATGCAACTCAACCTTACTGACTCATGATCCCCTTTTTTAAAAGGCAACTATTGCAAACTACAAAATTTCCAGTTAGTCCTACAATTAATTTTTTTCTTCACCCCTCCTTTCATTGTCAGCTCTCTCATATACACCATTACCAGCAGAGTAAACTTCAGAGCTTTCTCTTCCAAATTTTTCTGAGAAGGATGTAAAGATAGGTGACCTATTATAACCCAATCTCCACACCTGAAAAGGAGCTGATCAAACACCACTCTCTGCCTAGACTGTGACTGTGACACCTGCAGGTGGAGTCAAAACGTTTTTGATCATCACACGGCCAGCTGTCTCATTTCTCATCCTTTCATTAGTACTTTTCATTAAAATTCATGTGTTTTCCTCCTTTGTATAACACACCTGAATTTTTAATATTTTAAATGCAAATGAATAAAACTAATAAAATGCCAAAATAAAAACTAGGATGCACAATTTTTCATGAATTTCAAATTTCCCAAAAGGCTGTTACTCAACCCCCATATGAAGAGAATGCTAATTTATTTAATCATAGGTTAGTGGCACACTGCTATAGAAATAGTTGCTTGGAAACATGAATGCTAGGATGGGGCATTTTGAGGCCATTTATTGAACTACCGCTGAACTATAACCACTGAGCCTCAAATTGCTAAGCCGTTAAGACAATTTCCATCAGTGGCTATAGCAACATGAGAAGATCATTGAGAATACGTTAATATTTGCCTAGATTACTCATAGTACTACATTATCATAATTTAGAGATGAGAGCATTTGTTAATCCAGAGATATTCGGCCACCTGGGCCCATGCCTTTCTACCTTCTATTCTCTGCTCTATTTGTTGCTTTTTGCTAATTTTTCATATAACATTTGCTGAAGATACAGAAGAGCATGTGTTGCAGAACAGACACATGAGTAGCCTAAACCAGTGATGCTCTATAGGAGCCTTCTATCTGTGGTTCAAGAACTACCCTGTGTTCCAAAAAAACTACCACCCCAGGTGCTCCTAGAATCTGTGTCTCATTACCTTAATACTCACACTAGGACAGCCAATGTAATTTTTATTTCTAGCTTAAATACATAACTTACATATAAACTCATTAATTAGAGCAGCTATTTCTTAACTAATATATCTAAAGACGGGATGTGTCAACCAGAACTGATTGTCAGAACATAATAATTTCAGTGGAAGAAGTACTTCTTAGCTGGCAAAAGGTTTTTCCCACCACTCTCAAGGTTTAATTCTTTACCACTTTCTAAATAATGATGGCACCATCCAGCGAGATTACTGTTTGCTCCAGAAAAGCGTCTTCTGTGTGTTTTTCATCCTCTCCTTTTCCAAATAGGGATTACACACATTTAACTGCTTCCTTCACCACCAGCATGCCAGAGACACATACTTTGACTGCTACTTATGGCATATATCTTGGTCTCTTGCTGAATTAATCTTCATAATGGCAGAGATTTGGGGGTTTGCCTCTAATAGATCCCAAGAATATAGAACAGCACTTAGCATGTAGTAGATGCTCAATAAAATTTTTTAAATGAATGAATGATGAAAAAGACTGTACCTAACCAAAAGATCAGGACTTCAAGGGGGATGCAGTACTTGGATGAGAATTTGTAGTGGCCTCTCCAACGGAAGAGATGCACGTGTATGGAGGAAGCGTGTATTCTGAATTATCTTCCCATCATTGATCCCCAGTTCTTCTTTGCTAAGAGAACTCTGATTTTGCTTGAAGCAACAAAGTGTCTAGCTAAACACACACTGTCCCAGTTTCCCTTGGAGCTGGGAGTAAGATAAAAAGGGTAAGACATAACTCCTTTCTTCCAGCTTTAAACTGTACCAGAAGAAAAACTGCACAGATTTTAGCCCTGTATCACTGTGCTCCTTATTTGAAGCTGCCTAACCATACTTTCTGTTGTATAAAAATCTATATATATTTAATCTGAAATTTTTTTAACTTGTACATGAATGCATTTTTAAAACATAATCTGTATACTCTCCTTTCCACCTGACTTTTAGTTTTCCTTGATATACTCTAATTTGGACTCTGACCCTGGGCATCATTGACACTGCACTTGTTTCTGTCACTCATCGTCACTCAAGCTTAAAACAATTTTGATCTTTACTTTTTTCTTATATTGTTTCCCAGGTGGGTTTTATTAACAACACTAACTGGGCTTCCTACTAATCTAAATTCTCCTGTTAACCTCCTTATGGGTCTCATCAATGTCGATATTCTCTAGAATTCCATCCTCAGTTTTCTCCATTTATCACTTAACTGTTACCTCTTCAAATACACTAAAAAGGGCTTCAAATGTCAGCTACATCTAATAACTTTTACTTGTAACTGAATAGTTAAGTCATCAGAAAATGAAAACTTTGCAACCATTCAGATCAAAGAGTAAAGTAGTAGAGCCGTTCACATTTTCATTGTCTTTCAGTATAAAATATTTTCTAAATTTCCTTTTTATTTTGTATTTGATCTGTGAATTATTTACAAATTTGTTGTTTAATTTCCAAATATTTGTGGTTTTACTAAGTATCTTATTGACATTGACTTTTATTTAATTCTGTAAGGTTACTGAATATTCTATATATGGTTTCAATCCTTTTGAATTCCTTGATATTTGTTTTATGGCCTGGCATACAGCCTTTCTGTACTGTGTGTACTTGAAAAGAATGTCAGATACAGTGTTCTATAAATTCCAGTTAAATCAAGGTGGTTAATAGTGAGGTTCATATCTTCAAATATATTTACTGATTTTTTTTTGTCTACTTGCTTGATCAATTGCTAAGATATAGTTTTCAAAATTTTATACTATAATTTATTATTTATTTATTTTCTATATTTAAACCACTGCTTTAGGCACATACACATTTAAAATTATGTCCTCCTGATGAAATGTCCATTTATCATTATGTAATGTCTTTCAGTATCTCTACTAATACATTCTGTTTTTTAAAGTCTACTGTATTTGATATCCATACACCCCTCCAGTCTTCTTACACTTTCTGTTTTCATTATATATCTTTTCCAACCATTTACTTTCCATCTATTTATGTCTTTATATTTAAAGTGTTTCCTTTGCAGGTATCATAGAGTTGGGTCTTGCTTTTTTATCCACTCTATCAGTCCCTACCATCCAGTGACTACTGTTGCATTTATGTCTACCATTTTATTTGTTTTTTCCCTTCTCTATTTGCCCTCTCCTGCCTTTATTTGACTTATTTAAACACTTTAGTATTTCACTTTAGTTTATCTATTTGCTTTTATCTATATCTTTTTTAGTCGCTGTATATATATATACATACACACATATATGTATGTATATTAAATATATGTATATATTCTTTCATTGTTCACTTAGAGTTAATATTGCATTGCTTCTTGTAAAATTTAAAAACCTTGCACCAGATCAGTTTCTTACATTTCTCCACTTCTTCCTGCTGCTTTTAATGTTATAGTTGTCATATAAATTGAATCTGCATACATTGAAATCAACACCAACAATGTTATCATTTCTGTTTCAAATAATCATACATTTAAAAAAAATAAGATAAAAATTGCTTTGTATTTACTCAGATGTTTACAATTCTGATGTACCTTCTTTGTTTTCAAATCCATGTTTCCCTTTGATATAATTCCCTGCAGGCTGAAAAACTTCTTTTAGCTGTTTTTATACAACAGGACTGCTGGTGAAGAATTCTCATAGTTATTTTTCATCTGAAAACATATTTATTTTGCCTTTATTTCTAAAGGATAATTTCTGTGGATAGAGAATTCAGGGTTGGCTTTTTTGCTGTTTGTTTTTAGACTTCAAAGATATTGCTTTACTCTTGTCTAGCTCCATTGATTTCTGATGTGAAATGAGCTATCATTCAAATAATAGATCCTACATCAGAAATGAAGTCAATCAAAGACATTTTCAGATAAAATTTATATGTATTAGAAAATTGGGCTCAGCAATGCATTAACATATGTCATAATTCCACTGATAAAGATTGAACTTTCAGGGACTTGAAATAACTATAGCTAACCTAACCAGGAAAGAATGTGTTATGAGCTATTAAATGGCATTCAGAATTATTGAGAAGACTAAAGAAAAAAACTCCAGATTTATCTTCAAGGTGTGATTTTCATACCTATGCTGTAGAACTGGGCCACAAGACAACTACTGCCTCTTCTGTGATAAAGATGCTTCCATATCAGTAAGCCACTGAAGAACCAGGTATTTTCAAAGGTGTAGCAAAAGTTACAGGTAAATAAATGTTTAACAATAGCTTCCACTTTTATTTTTACTCTCCCAATCTCCTGCATTTAATTAGGTAGATATAAATCACATAAAGAATCCCAGCTAAAAGGGAGCTTAGGAAATGTAGCTTTAAGTTTTATGGACTCTGTACTAAAGAAAAACTGGTGGGATATAATAATGCATACCACTCAACCAGTCCATTCTTTCAGCTGCTCACATTCAGGTACTGTCTTAGTCTGTTTTGTGTTGCTATAACAGAAATACTTAAGACTGGGTAATTTATAAGGAAAAGAGGTTTATTTGGCTTATGATTCTGAGACAGCTACGTCTGGCATGGGTCTCAGGCTGCTTCTACTCATTGCAGAAAGTGGCAGCAGCCTGCAGGTACAAGCAGATCACATGGTGAGAGGAAGCAGATCACAGAGAGAGAGAAGGTGCCAGGGTGTTTTAAGCAACAAGTTCTCAGGGGAACTAACAGAGCAAGAACTCACTCATTAATCCCCCCTCCCCCAGGGAGAGCATTAATCCATTCATGAGGGATCCACCCCCATGACTCAATCAGTTTCCAATACTGCCACATTGGGGATCAAATTTCCACATGAGTTTTGGCGGGAACAACACATCCAAACTCCATCAAGTACAAACTTTTCTCCATACTTGAAGTTACAAAACAATAATTGCAACTACAATATGTTTCCACTCAATATTATGCAACCATTGAACATACAAATGCAAATTTCTTACAGTCTTCAAAAGAGGGAGAAAAAAAGTTCCAACAATTAGTATATGTATCCATTTCTGGTGATTGTGATTCCTCTTCTAATTCAGTCATATGTACACATTGATACCGTGAAATGTATGGGTATGTTATAAAGATAACCAGTGCCAACACCAGGTATAGGTTATATGATATATCAGGAGAAAGAAAGATACAAAATAAACAAATCAGTTAATATATACAAATACAAACATGATAACAAGGAACAAAATATAGGTAGCTATCACAATCTTAGTTGTATTGTGCTGTGTATATTGACTTGTCACCATTTAACTTTTATCATTGGTGAAGAAAGTAAGAGAAGATGCCCAAGGGGATATCTTGGATGTTGTATAATGTCTCTCCAACCTTATTTTATGGTAACCTTTTACACTGTTGATTTTCAGGACCAAACAACTAATCCAACACAGTAACCCATTCCTTTTTTTTTTTTTTTTTTTTCTGTTTGTCTTTTACCTCCATGCGGTAAAAGATTCAAAATAGCCAGATATTTTTAACTGACAATGCAACAGAAACATTGTTCCATCTCCTTGTGCAAGTGTTGTTTCTTAAGCACTAAGACTTCTAACCAGCAGATCCCAATGTGCTGGGTTTAGTAACAAAAATTCAGTTAGAATTCATTACATGCAATAATGAAATGTGCCAGTCCTACTTTTAACTCTTATTTCCAGACTTAAGTCATCGATGCACAACCACAAAGCTAGAACATGGCAGACCCAGGAGAGAAACAAGTACAATGCCTCCTGGACCCATAGCTCTAGATAATCAAGAATGCCAAAGGCAAAAGATGAGCTTTCAGAGAACTATGCAGAAAACACAATCACTTAACAGGATGCATTCTAAACTCTCCTTTGCATTCTAAATTCTCTAAACAAAAATCTATGTTTTAATTTAAATAAAATAGCATCATTATGGAATAAGTAACAAAAGTTACTTTGATTCTTGTGAGAATATGAAGAACCATTTTATGGTAAGGAATAAAAAAGATGCGCTAAAGACTTTGGGGGGAGCTGAAATAACTAATGGGAGCCCAATCAGAGCCTTTCATCCATTACTACACGAATTTTGAAGTGGAAAATTATTTCTGACACTTAAATTCTTCTGTAATGAAAGTTATTCTTCTTTCATCAAAATTTTAATTTATTGTTGTTATTTTTTCTTGACTGAGTAAATCAAAGGAGACACCAAAAGAAGATACATCCGAACAATTATAACCAGAAATTCACAGAAAGTTCAATTAGCATCTCACGTGAGATTCTTGCTTTATTTCAATGGACATTCAGTTATTAGGCATCTTTCAGAGAGTATTGATTAGTGACGAGTGTCATAGTATTTATCCACATATTGTAAATTGGGTAAGAATTACCAAAATCGTTAAGAATAATGGGAGAAAACATTTTTTGAGGGTTAGGAAACACCTTTCTGAGCCATAAAATAAGCTAACAATTCTGAATTAAATATTTGAGGTAACAAATTTTCCAAAGATTTAAAAATTAAGCATTGTGTTTTTATATAATTAATCAAAGAAATAACTGTAATGAAATTTAGAATATATTTTAAACTAATAATAAAAATATGGCATAGACATACTTGTGAAATGCAGTTAAACAGTGTTTTGTTTTGTTTTTAATTGAAGCATAATTGATTGTACATATTTTGAGGGAAATTATTGACTATCATTATTTGTGTACAATATGTGATGATCAAATCATTATTATTAGCATATTCATTATTACAAATCATTATTATTCTTTGTGCCTGTTACCCAATTTCTCCCTAGCCCCCCTCTCTCTCCCTCTCTCCCACCTCTAGCAACCATAGATTTGTTCTTCCTTCCGAAAGTTCAATGTATTACTGTGGTCTCTCTCTCTCTCTCTCTCTCTCTCTCTCTCTCTCTCTCTCTCTCTCTCTCTCTCTCTCTCTCTCTCTCTCTCCTTCCTTTCCTTTTTTCTTTCTTACATTCCTTCTTTTTTGGCACCCACTTATGAGTCGGGTCTTGTGGTATTTCACTTTCTGTGCCTGGCTTATTTCACTTAACAATTTTCTGCAGGCTCATCCATGTTATTGCAAATGGCAGAATTTCTTTCTTTCTTTTTTTTTTTTATGGCTGAGTATTATTCCATTGTGTCTATATACCACATTTTCCTTATCTAGTCATCCATTGATGCATATTTAGGTTGGTTTCATATTTTGGCTATTATAAATAGAGCTACAGTGAACATGGGAGGTCTGATATCCCTTTGACATGATAATTAACATTCCTTTGGATATATATCCAGAAGTGAGATTGCTGGATCATATGGTAGTTCTATCTACAGTTGTTTAAGGAACCACCATACTGTTTCCTATAATGGCTATACTAATTTATAACCCCACCAACTGTGTAGAAGAGTTCCCCTTTCTCCACATCCTTGCCAGCATTTGTTATTCTGTCTTTTTAAAAATGGCCAGTGAAGCTGTGGTGAGATGATATATAAATGTGGTTTTAATTTGCGTTTCCCTGATGCTGAATGATGCTGAGCATTTTTTCATGTGTCTGTTGGCCATTTGTATATCTCCTTTTGAAAAATGTCTATTTGGCTCTTTTTGCCATTTTTCAATTGGATTATTTGTTTTCTTACTTTGAAGTTGTTTGAGTTTCTTGTATATTCTGGATATTGTCAGATGTATGCTTTGCAAAATATTATCTCTTATACTGTAGGTGATCTTTCTGCTCTGTTGATTGTTTCCTTTGCTGTGCAGAAGCTTTTTAGTTTGATGTAATCCCAATGTTTATTTTTTCCTCTGTTTCCTGTGCTTTTGGGGTCTTAATCATAAAGTCTTGCCCAGTCCTACTTACTGGAGTGTTTCCCCTATGTTTTCTTTCAGTAGTTTTATTGTTTTGAGTCTTATATTAAAATCTTTAATCCATTTTGTGTTGATTTTGGTATATGACAAGAGATACAGGTTTCCCAGCACCATTTATTGAAGAGGCAGTCTTTTCCCCAATGTATGCTCTTGGCACCTTTATCAAAGATCAGTTGGCTATAAGTATGTGAGTTGACTTCCAGGTTCTCTATTCTGTTCCTTTGGTCAGAGTGTCTGTTTTATGCCAGTACCATGCTGTTTTGGTTACTATAGCTTTGTAGTATGATTTGAAGTTGGGTTGGATATTGCTATGACTCTGGCTTTATTTATTTATTTTTTTGCTCAAGATAGCTTTGGTTATTCGGTGTCTCTTGCTGTTCCACATGAATGTTAGGATTGCTTTTTCTATTTCTGTGAAGAATGTCAATAGTATTTTGATGGGAATTGCATTGAATTTGTACATAGCTTTGGTTAGTATGGACATTTTCACAATGTTAATTCTTCTTCCAACAGCATAGAATGTCTTTCCACAATTTTGTGTACTCTTTAATTTCTTTCAGTACTGTTTTGTAGTTCTCATTGTGGAGATCTTTCACCTCTTTGGTTAAATTTATTCCTAGGTATTTATATTTTATTTTTGTTGATTATTTTAAATACGCTTGCTTTCTTGATTTCTTTTTCTACTATTTTGTTATTGGAGTATAAAAATGCTATTGATTTTTTGCATCTTGATTTTGTATCGTGCAACATTACTGAAATTGTTTATCAGCTCTAAGAGTTTTTGGTAGAGTCTTTAGGTTTTTCTCTGTACAGGATCATCTCATCTGCAAACAGGGACTATTTGACCTAATCTTTTCCAATCTGGATGTCCTTTACTTCTCTCTCTTGCCTGATTGCTCTGACTGGTACATCCAATACTATGTTAAATAGGAATGGTGAGAATGGCCATCCTTATCCTGTTCCTGTTCTTAAGGGAAAAGCTTTTCCTTATTAAGGATGATATTGACAATGGGTTTGTTGTATATGGCTTTTATTCGTATATTGAATGCATTTTCTGCATCTATTGAGATAATCACATGGTTTTTATCTTAAGTTTTGTTGATGTGATGTGTCACATTTATTGACTTTTGTATGTTGAACCATCCTTGCATCCCTGGAATGAATCCCACTTGATCATGGTGCATAATTTTTTTGATTCATTGCTGTATTCTGATTGCTAATATTTTGCTGAGAATTTTTGCATCTGTGATCATCAGCAGTATTGGTCTATAGTTTTCTTTTTTGCTGTTGTATCCTTGTCTGGTTTTGGTATCGAGGTGACACTGGCCTCACAGGATGAGTTTGGAAGAGTGGCTTCTGTTTCAATTTTTTGGAATAGTTTGAAGAGAATTTGTGTTAATTCCTCTTTAAATGTTTGGTAGAATTCAGCAATGAAGCCATCCAGTCCCGGGCTTATTTTTTTTTTTGGGAGACAGGTGATTACTGCTTCAATCTCATTTCTTGTTATTGGTTGTTCAGATTTTGTATTTCCCCTTGGTTCAGTCTTGGTAGTTTGTATGTGTCCAGAAATGTATCTATTTCTGCCAGGTTTTCATATTTGTTGGCATTTAGTTGTTTATAATAGTCTTTAATGATTCTTTTCATTTCTGTGGTATTAGTTGTAATGTATCCTTTTTTTATTTTATTTACCTTTCAAAAAACTAACTTTTTGTTTCACCAATCATCTGTATCACTTTTTGAGTTTCCAATTCATTTAGCTCTGCCCTGATCTTAATTATTTCTTTCCATCTACAACTTTTAGGATTGGATTATCCTTCTGTTTCTAGTTCTTTGAGGGGTAGCATTCTGTCATTTATTTGAACTCTTTCTAATCTTTTGATGTAAGCATTTATTCCAATAAACTTCCCTCTTAGTACTGCTTTTGCAATGCCCCACAGGTTTTGGTATGATGTGTCTTCATTTTCATTAGTTTCAGGAAATCTTTGATTTCCTGTGTAATTTCTTCTTGGACCCTTAAGTCATTCAGGAGCTGGTTGTTTAATTTCCATGTATTTGTATATTTTCCAGAGTTCACTTGTTATTGATTTCCAGTTTTAATCTGTGGTGGTCTTAAAAGATACTTGAAATGATTTCAATTCTTTAAAATTTCCTGAGGCTTGATTTGTGACCTAACATGTGGTCTATTCTGGAGAATATTCCATGTGCTGATGAGAAGAATGTATATTCTGTAATTGCTTTATAAAATGTTCTGTAGATATCTGCCAGGTCCATTTGGTCTAAAGTGTAGTTTAAATACTGTTTCTCTGCTGATTTGTTGCCTAGATGATCAGTCTGACTCTGAGAAAGTGGTATTCAGATCCCTCACTATTATTGTGTTGGGGTCTATCTCTTTATTTAGGTCTAATAGTGCTTTTTTTTTTATACATCTGGGTGCTCTAGTGCTGGGTGCATACATATTTATGACTGCTATGTCTTCTTGCTGGATAGATCGCTTTATCATTATGTGGTGGCCTTGTCTCTATTCATGGTTTTTGGTTCAAGTCTATTTTATCACAGTAGTAGAATAGCTTCTCCTTCTTGTTTTTGCTTTTCATTTGCATAGTATATCATTTTCCAGCCTTTCACTTTTAGTCTGTGTGTCTTGCAGGTAAGGACAATCTCTTGAAGACAGCATACATTTGGGTCTTGCTTTTTAATCCAATTAATCAGCCTGTGTATTTTGAATAGGGAGTATAATCTATTTACATTTAGGCTTGTTATTAAAAGGTACTCTCTTACTCCTGTCATTTTATTGATTTTTGTTTGTATATTTTAAATATCTTTTCTTCCTTCTTCTATTATTACTCACCTTCAATGTTTTTTGTGGTTTGTTTTGTTTTGTTTTGTTGAGGTGATAACGTTTAGTTTCTTTTTCTTTCTCATTTGCTTTTTTGTTTTACCAGTGGGTTTTGTTCTTTCTTGTGTATTTGTGATAATGATTATCATATTTTGAATTCTAGATGCAGGACTCCCTTGAGAATTTCTTGTAGGACTGGTCATGTGGTGGTGAATTCTCACAGTTTTTGTTTGTCTGGGAAATATACTATTTCTCCCTCATTTCTGAAGAATAGCCTTTCTGGGTGGCAATTTTTTTCTTTTAGTATTTTGAATATATCATCCCAATTTCTTCTGGCATTTAGAGATTCACTTGAGAAGTCTGCTATTAGTCTGATGGGCTCTCCCTCACAGGTGGTTTAATGCTTTCTTCTTGCTGCTTTTAGAATTCTTTCTTTGCCTTTGAGCTTTGCAAGTTTGACTGTAATGTGTCTTGGAGAGGATCTTTTTGGTTGAATCTATTTGGGGACCATTGAGCTTCCTAAATCTGAAGGTCCATGTCTCTTAACTATACCTGGGAATTTTCCCATTATTATTTCATTGAATAACTTTTATTTGCTTTTTCCTTTCTCCTCTCTTTCTGATTCAGATGTTTGTGTACTTAAGGTTGCCTGCTAGCTTTCTTAGATCTTCTTCATTTTTTAAAATTCTTTTTTCCTTTATTTTGTCTGCCTCTTTGAGATCTGAAATACCTTCTTCTGCTTGGTCTTTCAGTTGTTTTTTTATTTAATTGGATGAATCCTCAGTTCCAGGAGTTCTTCTACATTCTTTTGTAAGGTATGCATCTCTTTGTAAAATTCCTCCTTCATATTCTGGATATTTTTTCTCATTCCATTGTGTTCTCTAACTGAGTCGTATCTCTTTGAGTTTTCTTAAGATCATTTTTCAGGATTACTTTTCAGTCATTTCAAGGGCTTCATGCTTTGTGAGCTCTGGTACTTGAGAATTACTGTATTCCTTTAATGTTGTCATGTTTTCTTGTTTGTTCCAATTTCTAGTATTTCTATGATGATGTCTTGTTATCTGGTATGGCAGTTGTTTCTTCTGTTACTCTGGAGTAGACTTTGAGGAGAAAGAATTCCTCCTCTATTTCCAGGCTCTGCTGGTGACTCTTCTTGTGTCAATGCAGTCAAGTATAGGGCAGACTGCCTGAAGGGTGGTGGCTGCTCCTGTGTTGGTGAGCTGTCCTTGTGATGGCAGTAGCTGTGGCAGTGCCTGTGGTGAACCACCTACACAGAAGCAGTGCTTGTGGAACTCTCGCCTTCTGTGTGGGTGGCAAGAGGCTGCCTGGGGCTTTTGCCTGTGTGCCTGGTCACTGCAGGCTCTCCTGCCTTAAACAGTGTTTAGAGTTTTGTTGTTGTTCTTTAATTCTTAATGCTTATATTAGAAAACAAGAAAGACTGAAAAACCAATGTCCAAGATTTCACCTCAAAATCTAAAAAAGGAACAATAATTTAAACCCAAAGAATGTAGAAGGAAGAAAATACTTTTAAAAGTGAGCAGATACCAATAAAAATGTAATACATATGCATTAGAAAAACTCCAGATAGACAACAGAGAAATAAACTAAGTCAAAATTTGTTTCTTTGAAAATTTTAATAAAATTAATAAGTGCTAGCCATAGTGAACAAGAAAAATGAGAAAAAACACAAATGCCAATATCAGAAGTAAAGCAGGGGGTGGAGGGAGGTCAGTATTACAGACCCAACAGACACGAAAAAGTCTACAGGAGAATATTAAGAAAACTTTGTATGTTAATAAATTTGATAATGTAGATGAAAATCAATGCCATGAAAAATAACATACCAACACTGACAAAAAGATGCCAAAAAACTGAATGTGCTTAATCTATTAGAAAAATTAAATTCATACTTTCAAAACATTTCCAAGAAGAAAACTTCACATTCACAGAAGAATTCTTTCAAATATGTAAGGAAGAAATAATGTCACATAATCTTACACAAATTCTTCCAGAGGATAAAGAAAAAGGGAAACTTTCCAACTTGTTTTATGAGATGAACATAATCCTGGTATTTCAAGACCTGGAAGGCTTCATATGGACTTGGGAGGAAAAGAGTGATGAGTTTTATGGATATGTACAGTTAAGAAGAAGGCTTTAAACAGCCTATATTTTACCAAGATTGAGGACCCGTTGCTAAAGAAAACCAGTACATGTCTATTTTCTCAACCTCACTTTTGGCCTGTTGATTTGCCTCCCAGTTTGGGAAGCTTCCAGGATAAAAGGAAATGACAGGAGAATTCAATGGCATGGTGTTAGTGTAGGAATATACTCTAGAGGCCAAAAATTACTCTGTGAATTGATGAAATGTATCTATTTGGAATGTCCAGTTTGTAATTATAGCTTTTGACACTAAGTGGAGTTAAACCTGAATCATTGTAAATGTGCTGTAAACAGTGTGTCCAATTTTAGGGTTGTGCCTGACTAATCTTATTTATTCTATAGCTTATTTTGCTGATTACAATGATTACTTAATAGAATCTGTCACTTTAAACTCATTAGCAAAGCCTCAAAATTTTATAATGCATCACGATCTACTTATTTTTTACATTCTATTTCCAAATGATTTCGCATTGTAAGTCATCTCTCATAGTATATTTAACTTTCTATTTATTACTTAACATATAAAATTAAATATTGTCCTATTAAAATGGTTTGATGGTTCAATAATTAAAATTTGATTAGAGAGTCAGTAGGGTCCAAGAAGATCTTGGTGAAAAACTATGATTATAAACAGATATTTATTTGTCTAAGAACAAAGCTTATATTAATTAATTTTGTTCATGGCATTGGGAATGAAGGACTTAAAGCTTTGGCTTATGATCAATTTCTCTTTTGATTGCTGGAGGATATTTCAGAAAAGAAAGAGGACAGATGACCACTTTTACTTTGTAAACATGCTGATAATTGACATCATAGTAATTAATCTAATGACATTAATATCATTTGCATAAATAGGCAATTAGAAGAGCTCGATAAAATATGTTTTAGTAACATGTTCCAGCTTTAGGATCATTATGATAATGAAAACTAAGATCTATTGATTTATGCACACGATATCTTAGAAAATGTCATAAAAGCTATAACTTATAAACTATTTATGTATCAAAAACTGAGTGATCTCTACTGTGTGAAATAATAAACCTTGCACCTTACATTGAGACATCACTTGCTCTTGGACAGCATGTAGGTGTATGACAATGTAAGATCTAGAGAGCTGCTGGAGACCAAGAATAGTACTATCAATATTGCCACTTATCTCTCTTATTATAAGCACAATAATTCTAGTGTTAGTAACTCATCAAACATTCTAACACTTGTTAGTATATAAAGTGATTAAGTGTGCACATAGGTCTTTGGATGAGAATCTGAGATTCAGAGTGACAATTTATAGCATGCCTTACTAGTGGAATAGTGACATCTAGAGGCCCTACTTTACATTAACTGAAAGGTATTAAAGTGTTCACATTAGTTGAAGTTACATCTGTCCTAGCACAGATTCCCTCCCTGTTGGGAAGGTGCACAAAGGCAAAAACCCTAGCCTACTACTAACCTAAAGATATTAATCTCGTATTGATAAACTAAGGTACATTCTGCAGGCATAAAACTTTCCAAAGTTTTGAAGCGTCAGCATTATTCATAATGACAGCATTGTGAAAAACGCAGAAGCTGATGCAAAGTGATCAAAAGAAAAAATTATATTGACCGAAATGCAGTGTGGGAGACAAATAACTGATGTCTTTATCCCGAAGCACAAATTTAGAGTGTGCACATTATCTCATCTTTTAAGAAACAAGCACGTTATAATATACAACTGATACTTAAAGACACTGAACTAGAAGATGTTCAAGGTATAAATAGCCTGGAAAACAAGAAAACACTGAACAATTAAACTTCCATCAAGGCACAGCTACTTTATTTTTTATTTATTTATTTTTTTTTAATTTTATTTTGTCGATATACATTGTGGCTGATTATTGCTCCACATCACCAAAACCTCCCTCCCTTCTCCCTCCCCCCCTTCCCCCCAACAATGTCCTTTCTGTTTGCTTGTCGTATCAACTTCAAATAATTGTGGTTGTTATATCTTCCCCCCCCCCCCGGTTTGTGTGTGTGTGTGTGTGTGTGTGTGAATTTGTATATTAATTTTTAGCTCCCACCAATAAGTGAGAACATGTGGTATTTCTCTTTCTGTGCCTGACTTGTTTCACTTAATATAATTCTCTCAAGGTCCATTCATGTTGTTGCAAATGGCAGTATTTCATTCGTTTTTATAGCTGAGTAGTATTCCATTGTGTAGATGTACCACATTTTCCGTATCCACTCATCTGATGATGGGCATTTGGGCTGGTTCCAACTCTTGGCTATTGTAAAGAGTGCTGCGATAAACATTGGGAAACAGGTATACCTTCGACTTGATGATTTCCATTCCTCTGGGTATATTCCCAACAGTGGGATAGCTGGGTCGTATGGTAGATCTATCTGCAATTGTTTGAGGAACCTCCATACCATTTTCCACAGACGCTGCACCATTTTGCAGTCCCACCAACAATGTATGAGAGTTCCTTTTTCTCCGCAGCCTCGCCAGCATTTATCGTTCAGAGTCTTTTGGATTTTAGCCATCCTAACTGGGGTTAGATGGTATCTCAGTGTGGTTTTGATTTGCATTTCCCAGATGCTGCGTGATGTTGAGCATTTTTTCATATGTCTGTTGGCCATTTGGATATCTTCCTTAGAGAAATGCCTACTTAGCTCTTTTGCCCATTTTTTAATTGGGTTGCTTGTTTTCTTCTTGTACAGTTGTTTGAGTTCCTTATATATTCTGGATATTAATCCTTTGTCAGATATATATTTTGCAAATATTTTCTCCCACTCTGTTGGTTGTCTTTTAACTCTTTTAATTGTTTCTTTTGCTGTGCAGAAGCTTTTTAGTTTGATATAATCCCATTTGTTTATTTTACCTTTGGTTGCCCGTGCTTTTGGGGTCGTATTCATGAAGTCCGTGCCCAGTCCTATTTCCTGAAGTGTTTCTCCTATGTTTTCTTTAAGAAGTTTTATTGTTTCAGGGTGTATATTTAAATCCTTAATCCATTTTGAGTTGATTTTAGTATACGGCGAGAGGTATGGATCTAGTTTCTTTCTCCTGCATATGGATATCCAGTTATCCCAGCACCATTTGCTGAAGAGGCAGTCCCTTCGCCAGTGAATAGGCTTGGTGCCTTTGTCAAAGATCAGATGGCAGTAAGTGTGTGGGTTGATTTCTGGATTCTCTATTCTATTCCATTGGTCAGTCTGTCTGTTTTTATGCCAGTACCATACTGTTTTGGTTATTATAGCTTTGTAGTGTAGCTTAAAGTCAGGTAGTGTTATGCCTCCAGCTTTATTTTTTTTGCTCAGCATTGCTTTGGCTATGCGTGGTCTTTTATTGTTCCATATAAATGTCTGGATAGATTTTTCCATTTCTGAGAAAAATGTCTTTGGAATTTTGATGGGGATTGCATTGAATTTGTATATCACTTTGGGTAGTATGGACATTTTCACTATGTTGATTCTTCCAATCCAAGAGCATGGGATATCTTTCCATCTTCTTGTATCCTCTCTAATTTCTCTCAGCAGTGGTTTGTAGTTCTCATTATAGAGATTTTTCACCTCCTTGGTTAACTCAATTCCTAAGTATTTTATTTTTTGGTGGCTATTGTAAATGGCCAGGCTTTCTTGATTTCTCGTTCTGCATGTTCACTATTGGAGAAAAGAAATGCTACTGATTTTTGTGTGTTGATTTTGTATCCTGCTACTGTGCTGAAATCATTTATCAATTCCAGCAGTTTTTTTGTAGAGGTTTTAGGCTGTTCGATATATAGGATCATGTCATCTGCAAACAGGGACAGTTTGACTTCATCTTTTCCAATCTGGATGCCCTTTATTTCCTTCTCTTCTCTGATTGCTCTGGCTAGTACTTCCAACACTATGTTGAATAGGAGTGGTGAGAGTGGGCATCCTTGTCTAGTTCCTGTTCTTAAAGGAAAAGCTTTCAGCTTTTCCCCATTCAGGATGATATTGGCTGTGGGTTTGGCATATATGGCTTTAATTATGTTGAGATACTTTCCCTCTATACCTAACTTACAGAGGGTCTTTGTCATGAATGAGTGCTGAACTTTATCAAATGCTTTTTCAGCATCTATAGAGATGATCATATGGTCCTTGTGTTTGAGTTTATTAATATGGTGTATCACATTTATTGATTTGCGTATGTTGAACCAACCTTGCATCCCTGGGATGAATCCCACTTGATCGTGGTGAATAATTTTACATATGTGTTGCTGTATTCTGTTTGCTAGTATTTTAGTGAGGATTTTTGCATCTATATTCATCAAGGATATTGGGCTGTAGTTTTCTTTTTTGGTTATATCTTTACCTGGTTTTGGTATCAGGATGATGTTTGCTTCATAGAATGAGTTTGGGAGATTTGCGTCCGTTTCAATCTTTTGGAATAGTTTGTAAAGAATCGGTGTCAATTCCTGTTTGAATGTTTGGTAAAATTCTGCTGTGAATCCACCTGGTTCTGGGCTTTTCTTTGTTGGGAGCCTTCTGATAACAGCTTCAATCTCCTTTATTGTTATTGGTCTGTTCAAACTTTCTACGTCTTCACGGTTCAGTTTTGGGAGCTTGTGTGTGTCCAGAAATTTATCCATTTCCTCCAGATTTTCAAATTTGTTGGCGTATAGTTGTTTATAGTAGTCTCGAATGATTCCTTGTATTTCAGATGAATCAGTTGTAATATCGCCTTTTTCATTTCTAATTTTTGTTATTTGAGTCTTCTCTCTTCTTTTTTTTGTTAGCCATGCTAATGGTTTGTCAATTTTATTTATCTTTTCAAAAAACCAACTTTTTGATTCGTTGATCTTTTGAATTGTTTTTTGGTTTTCAATTTCATTCAGTTCTGCTCTGATCTTAATGATTTCTTTCCGTCTGCTAACTTTAGGTTTGGATTGTTCTTGTTTTTCTAGTTCTTTAAGGTGAAGTGTTAGGTTGTTCACTTGCCATCTTTCTATTCTTCTGAAGTGAGCGTTTAATGCAATAAATTTTCCCCTTAATACTGCTTTTGCAGTATCCCACAGGTTTTGGTATGATGTATCATTGTTTTCATTAGTTTCAATAAATTTTTTGATTTCCTGCTTGATTTCTTCTTGGACCCAAATGGCATTAAGTAGAATGCTGTTTAATTTCCATGTGTTTGTATAGTTTCCAGAGTTTCGTTTGTTATTAATTTCTAGTTTTAATCCATTGTGGTCTGAGAAGATACATGGCATAATTCCAATTTTTTTGAATTTATTGAGACTTGATTTGTGACCTAATATGTGATCTATCCTGGAGAATGATCCATGTGCTAATGAGAAGAATGAGTATTCTGAGGTTGTTGGGTGGAATGTTCTGTAGATATCTGCCAATTCCAATTGGTCTAGAGTCTTGTTTAGATCTTGTGTTTCTCTACTGATTCTTTGCCTAGATGATCTGTCTAATATTGACAGTGGGGTGTTCAGGTCCCCTGCTATTATGGTATTAATGTCTATTTCCTTCTTTAGGTCTAATAGAGTTTGTTTTATAAATCTGGCTGCTCCAACATTGGGTGTGTACATATTTATGATTGGTATGTCTTCTTGATGGATCAGTCCTTTTATCATTAAGTAGTGTCCCTCATTGTCTCTTTTTATGGTTTTTAGTTTAAAGTCTATTTTGTCGGATATAAGAATAGCTACTCCAGCTCATTTTTCTTTTCTGTTTGCATGGTAAATCTTTTTCCATCCTTTCACTCTTAGTCTGTGTGAATCTTTATGGGTGAGGTGGGTCTCTTGTAGGCAGCATATAGTTGGGTCCTGCTTTTTGATCCAGTCAGCCAGTCTGTGTCTTTTAATTGGGGAATTTAAGCCTTTTACATTAAGAGTTGTTATTGAAAGGTGTTGATTTATTCCTAGCATTTTATTGGTTGTTTGGTTGTCTTAGGTGTCTTTTGTTCCTTGCTTTCTGATTTACTGTTTTTTTTCTGTGTTTGTTGGTTCCTTAGGTTGTGGATAGTGTTTTTGTTAGCTTGTTTTCTCTTCATGAATGCCATTTTTATTATACTAGCGGGTTTAGATTTTTCTTGGGTTTTTATGGCAGTGGTAGTTATTTTTCAGGAACCAAACCCAGTACTCCCTTGAGGATTTCTTGTAAGGGTGGTCGTGTGGTAGTGAACTCCCGCAGTTTTTGTTAGTCTGAGAAATATACTATTTGCCCCTCATTTCGGAAGGATAGCCTTGCAGGGTAGAGTATTCTTGGCTGGCAATCTTTGTCTTTTAGTATTTTGAGAAAGCCTATTAAAGGAAATAATACCTGAAAATTTCCCAAGCATGGACAAAGATTACCACATCCAGATACAGGAAACTCAGATGTCACCAATCAAATTCAATCCAGAAGGAACACCCCACGATACATCATAATCAGATTATTAAAAACCAAAGACAAAGAGAGAATACTGAAAGAAGCAAGAGAAAAGAAACGTATAACATTCAATGGAGCCCCAATACATCTCTCAGTGGATTTCTCAGTAGAAACTCTAGAGCCAGAAGAGAATGTGGTGATATATTCAAAGTGCTGAAGAAAAAAACTGTCAGCCAAAAATTCTGTATCCAGCAAAACTAACCTTCAAATAAGAATAAGTAGTCTTTCCCATACAAACAAAAGCTAAGGGAATTCATCAACATTAGACCTGTCCTACAAGAAATGCTAAAGTGAGCTCTTTCATCTGAAATAAAATGACACTAAAGGGTAGCAAGAAAACATCTGAAAGTACATAAAGCATTAGCAAAGTAAATACACGAACAACCTCAGAATACTCCAATGTTTTAAGGGTGGTGAATAAACCACTTATAATCTTAGTATAAAAACTAAAGGATAAAGCTAACAGGACAATAACATATACAACAACCGCAAAAGAGACAGGCAATATTAAAAGACGTAACTTGAAACAACAAAATGTCAAAAACTGAGGAGGAATGATGCCATAGTGTATAATTGGCTTTGGTTTTTCTTCTTTCTTTGATATCAAAATTAAAGTGTTATTAGTCTAAAATAATTTTTTTATAACTAAAATGTTTTTTGTAAGCCTCATGGTAATCATAACACAAAAATTACCCTGAGACATACTAAAAATAAATAATGAGAAATCAAAGTGTAAAGCTAGCAAAAACCACTCAACCACAAAGGAATACAGTAAAACCAGAAACAAAGGAAAAAATGATCTACAAAACAGCCACAAAAATAAAAAAATAGCAAAATGGCAGTAACAAGTCCCTACATATCATTAATAGCCCTAAATATAAATGAATTAAATGACCCAATTAAAATACATAAAATGTCTGAATGGATTATAAAACAAGAACCAACAATATTCTGCCTACAAGAAACTCATTTAACTGGTAAAGACACAAACTGACTGGAAGTGAAGGGATGGAAAAAGATAGCTAATTTAAATGGAAACCAAAAAAGAGCAGGCGTAAAATAGACTTCAAGCCAAGAGAAGTGAAAAAAGAAAGGAAGGTCACTATATAATAATGATAACAGGATCAATTTCACAAGAGGATATGACAATTGTAAATATATATACATCCAACTTCAGAACACCCAGGTATATAAAGCAATTACTATTGGACTTATTGGGAGAGATAGATTCCAACACAATAATAGTTGGGAACTTTACACCCCATTTTCAGCAAAGAATAGATCATCCAGAAAGAAAATTGATCAGGATGTATCAGAATTAATCTCTCCTATAGGCCATCTTGACCTAATTGACATTGATAAAACATTTCATCCAACAGTTGCAGTATACACATTCTTCTGTGCAGCACATGGAGTGTTCTTTAGAATAGGCCATATGTTAGGACACAAAACAAGTCTCAACAAAATTTTAAAAAATTGAAATCATACCAACTACATTGTTCTACCACAATGAAATAAAACTAGAAATCAACATTAAAAGGGACACTAGAAAACATATGAATACATAGAAACTAAAAAATATGCCCCTAAACAATGATTGGATCAAAGCAGAAATCAAAGAGAAAATTTAAAAATTCCTGGAGACAAATGAAAATGAAAACACAATATACCAGAACCTATGGTATACAGCAAAAGCAGTTCTAAGAGGGAAGTTTATACGAACAAATGCCTATGTAAAAAAAAAAAAAAAAGAAGAACAAATCAAACTCAAAATCGGTAGGAGAGAAATAACAAACATCAGATCAGAAATAAATAAATTACATATTTTAAAAATTACAAAAGATTGATAAAATGAAAAGTTGGTTTTTTGAAAAGACAAAATCGATAAACCTTTAACTAGGCTAACAAAGAAAATAGAGAAGACTTTAAATAAAATCAGAAATGAAAAAGGAGACATAACTGATACCACAGAAACACAAGGGATCATAAGAAACTACTAGGAACAACCATATGTGAACAAACTGGAAAACCTAGAAGAAATAGAAAAATTCCTGGACACATACAGCTTACCAAAGTTGAACCATGAAGAACTAGAAAACCTAAACAAACCAATAATGAGTAATGAGATAAAAGCTATAATGAAAGTTCTTCCAACAAAGAAAACCCCAGGACCAGATGGCTTCACTGCCAAATTCTACCAAACATTTAACTAACACCAATTCTTCTCAAATTCTTCCAAAAAAATTGAAGAGGTGGGATTACTTCCAAACTCATTCCATAAGACCAGCATTACCCTCATACTAAAACTGGAAAAAGACACAACAAAAAAAAAGAAAACTACAGATCAATACCCTTAATAAACACAGATGCTAAAATCCTCAACAGAATACTAGCAAACAGAATCCAATAACACATTAAAAAAATCATACACCATGATTAAGTGGGATTCATCCTAAAGATTCAAGTACAGTTCAGCAGACACAAATCTATCATGTGATACATCAACACAAGGAAGGAAAAAAGAATGATCATTTCAATAGATGCAGAAAAAGCATTTGATAAAATCCAACATCCCTTCATGACAAAAAACACTCAACAAATTAGGTATAGAAGGAATGTACCTCAACACAATAAAGGATATGTCCAAGAAACCCACAGCCAATATCATACTGTATGGACAAAATTTGTAGTCTTTTCATCTAAGATCTGGAACAGGTCAAGGATGCCCACTTTCCCCATTCTTACTCAACATAGTACTGGAAGTTCTAGCCAGCACAGTAAGGCAAGAGAATACAATAAAGGGCATGAAATAAGAAAGGAGGAATTCAAACTACTCGTATTTGCAGATGACGTGATCCTATACGTATAAAATCCCAAAGACTCCACAAAAAAATCAGTAGAGTTAATAAATGAATTCAGTATAGTGGCAGGAAACAAAATCAACACACAAAAATCATAGCCTTCCTATATACCAATAATGCAGTAGGTGAAAAAGAAATCAAAGAACTAATCCCATTTGCAATAGCTAACAACAACAAAAAAGAAATAACTAGGAATAAATTTTAAAGGATGTGAAAGACTCCTACAACAAAAACTATAAAACAATGGTACAAAGTAAAAAAATTGAAGAGGATGCAAATAAATGGAGAGATATACCAAGCTTATGGGTTGGAAGAATTAACGTAATCAAAATGTCCACATTATCTAAAGTGATCTACACATTCAATGCAATCTCTACCAAAATACCAATGACATTCTTAACAGAAATAGTAAAAATGATCTTAAAATTTGTACAGAACTACAAAAGACCCTGTATAGTGAAAGCTATATTCCCTTGCTTCCAAATATACCATAAAGCCACAGTAGCCAAAACAGCATGGTACCGACATAAAAACAGACAAATTGACCAATGGAGTAGAATAAAGAGCCCAAAAATAAAGCCAAACATTAATTTTTAGCTCCCACCAATAAGTGAGAACATGTGGTATTTCTCTTTCTGTGCCTGACTTGTTTCACTTAATATAATTCTCTCAAGGTCCATCCATGTTGTTGCCACACACACACACACACACACACACACACACACACACACACACACAAAACCGGGGGGCGGGGGAGAAGATATAACAACCACAATTACTTGAAGTTGATACGACAAGCAAACAGAAAGGACATTGTTGGGGGGGAGGGGGGAGCGAGGAGGGAGGGAGGTTTTGGTGATGGGGAGCAATAATCAGCCACAATGTATATCGACAAAATAAAATTTAAAAAATAAATAAATAAAATAAATAAATAAATAAATAAAGCCAAACATTTATAGCCAACTGATTTTTGATAATGTCCCAAAAATATACAATGTGGAAAGGACAGTCTCTTCAACAAATGGTGCTGAGAAAATAGTGCTTGGATATCTACACAGGGAATATTGAAACTAGAACCCTATCTCTCACCATACACAAAATCCAACTCAAAATGGATTAAAGACCTATATTTAAGATCCAGAAATATGAAACTACTAGAAGAAAACACAGGGGAAACGCTACACTAAATGTGAGGGGGCAGTGCTTTTTTGAGTGAAACTATGAAGGCATAGGCAACTAAAGCAAAAATACACAAATGGGATTCCATCAAACTAAAAAGCTTCTGCACAGCAAGGGACACTATCAACAAAGTGAAGAGACAACACACAGAATGGAAGAAAGTATTCGCAACTACACATCAGACAAGGTGCTAATATCCAGCATATATAAGGAACCTAAACAACTCAACAACCAAAAAAACCAAAAAAAACCGCCAAAAATAACCCAATTCAAAAATGGGCAAAAGACCCAAACAGGCAAAGGACCTGAACAGACATTTCTCAAAAGAAGCACACAAATGGCAAACAGGAACAAGGAAAAAATGCTCAACATCAGGAATCATCAGGGAAATGCAGATTAAAACCACAGTGAGATATCATCTCACTCCAGTTAGAATTGCTATTATCAACAAAACAAAAAATAACAACTGCTGGCAAGGATGTGGAGAAAAAGGAACCCTCCTACATTGCTGGAGGGAGTGTAAATTGGTACAGCCACTGTGGAACACAGTATGTAGATTCCTCAGAGAACTAAAAATATATCTATCCTATGACACAGCTATCCCACTACTGGGTATACAACCAAAGGAAATGAAATCAATAGAGCAAAAAGACTCCTGCACTCCCATGTTCATTCCAGCATTATTCACAATAGCCAAGAGATGGAATCAACGTAAGGGTCCATCAACAGATGACTCGATAAAAATATCTGTGGTATACATACATAATGGAATACTTCTCAGCTATATATATTTAAAAAATGATATCCTATCATTTGCAGCAACATAGATGGAACTGGAATGTTAAGTGAAGAAAATCAGGCACGAAAAGACAAATACCGCATGATATCACTCGTGGAATCTTAAAAAAAAAAAAAAAAAGTGGTTCTCATAGAAGTAGAGAGTAGATTAATGGTTACCAGAGGTCAGGAGGTTAGGAGGGCAGGTGGCAGGAGGAGGAAAAGCGGTGGACTAAAGGGCGCAAAACTATGCTATCTACCCTAAGCCAATCTGTATTCTGTATATGCATGTATTGAAAAAACATACTATACCCCATAAATATGTACAAGTAAATGTTAAAATATTTTGAATAAAAAAAAAAAAGGTATATATCTCTCTCTGCTGCAAGTGGTGTGGGCTTCATTCAGGACCTCAAATGTTTTTGTTATGATTCTCCCACTGGGGTTTTCCATATACACCACCGTATCTTTTACCACTACTATTCTCTCCAGTACTATAACAGGTGGCCCAACTGGTACGGCTGCTTCAACTTCAACCTGCTGTGCTTTCCTGCTCCCTTTTCAAATCTGATAGTCCTCTTGTCTCCACAATTATGAGAAGTGCTCCTCGGTGTGGAATGTGCTTCCACTGGAACCTGAAAAAGTTTGGAAAGCAGTGTGCTTCCTTATTTGTAGTAGGTGTTGCAAGATGCAGCAATTTGCCATTTACTTTGGAAGAGATATCCTGGTATGCCTTGACCACCGGATCTCTAAAATCTTTACTAAAACGGCAGGTCCCTGGATCATTGAATCAGTTCTCTCTCATCCTCTGGAGCACACACGTCTTACCAAAGCCTCCAGCATATTAGCCAGCTCTTAATGATTCTGCCCCATCAGTATATCTTCAATATTATATTACGCAAGATGTCCAGACAGTCCAAATTGCTCCATACTTCCTCCAGGAAGCAGAGGCTAAGATGGAATTAGAAGTTCAAGAGATTTGTTGGGGCTAATACCAAATAAAAATAAAGGGGAGAATTAGCAGGAATAGGGAAGGAAAGATTTCAGACCATAGTGCAAGTCAGGTCTATCATCTGTGAAAAGAAAGGCAGAAAAAAAGAAGATTGAGTAGGAAGAGACTCAAACCACAGTACAGCACTTGAGAAAATCTCAGTCACCCCAACAAGGGGATTCAGAGCAAAGATTTTCCATTAGAAAGTCTAGAGTGGTCCACAAGTGGCCAGGCCCTAATACTCCTGCCGTGCTCAGTCATTGGCTGGAGCTGCCCAGGGAAATTATATCCATCCACAGCTGGAATGCTGCAGCAGATCCCAGAGGTGCTTCAGCTGGAGGGTATCCATGACTGCACTCCTTTTGGCATGTTCCAATACGAAGGAAGACTTGAGCAGTATACCTCTATGGTTGTCACAGTGCTGTGCTCATTTCCACAGACCTTATGTTTTCTGTGTTCCCTGGCTGGCTTCCAACTGCATCCTTCTGCCTGAGGCTTTTCTTCAGGGCTGGAGGACTGCTTTGCCCAGAAAAATAGAAGGATAGAGGTGCTGAGAAATTAACAGCTCCTAGAAGCAGTCCCCAACCAATGACCGTTAGAAGATTATATGGAAATATCTCAGCTTCCTCATGTCTTGGGTAAGACAATTCTGAGGTATGTATTAAATGATGTCCCAGAGTTTTACTGCAGAAATTAAGTAGCAGTTGCATAGTGCAGTCACAGCCTTAATAAAATATTGGTTTTTGGCTGCCTTCCCTTCCTCAACTACTCTTCAACTTCCTTACCAGCTGTATTAATCAGATTTCTCTAAAGAAACAAAACAAATAGGATGTGTGGGGAGGGGGGAGGGGGAGAGCGGGAGAGAGAAAGATTTTAAGGAATTGGTCCATGTGGGAGCTAGCAAGTCCAAAATCTGTAGGGTGGGCTTGCAGCCTGGAAATTCTGGCAAAAATTGGGGTTACAATCTTAAGTCTGAAGGCTGGACACAGGTAGAGTTTCTCTGTTGCAGTCTGGAGGGAGAATCCTTTCTCTTCCTGGGTCCTCAGTCTTTGTTCTTAATACCTTCAACTGATTGAATGAGGCCCACCCACATTATAGAGGATAATTTGATTTACACAAAGTCTACTGATTTAAATGTTAACCACATCTTTAAAATACCATCACAGTGTCAACTCTGGTGTTCAACAAAACTTCTGCACACCATAGCCTGGCCAAGTTGACACACAAAATTAGCCATTACAACTGGATTTCACACATTTCCCCAATAAAACTACTTGCACTCAAATCTTTGTGTCAGGGTTCTCTTCTGGAAGACTATGACTAAGAAAGATAACAAAAACTTTATGTTGGCAATAGCTTCAGCTGGATTCTGGGTTCCTAAAAACATTGAAAAAAAATATAAAGTCAGTCTCAATTGCATATTTTAGATTAGTATTAATAAAATACATACATATGAATAATGTAGAATATAAACAATACATAAATATGAATTAAGATGGTCTCTGTATAATTTTGTTTATTGCACAAGTAAAATTACGCTATTACATTTTTGAATTTTTAATCTCATTTCTATCTAAACTCAACAATTGATTATCATAATATATTGTTCCTCTGTACTCAGGTTTTATTTACAAAGATTTTACACTGGAAAATAATGCTCTGAAGAAGAGCAAACTATATCATTTTTATTTCACTTTTGTGTGTGTTTTCAGAGATTTAAAAAATTATATCACCAGTAAGGATTATAAATTTTAAAATAATAATCTCAGGTATCTATCTCCAAAATGAAATCTGATACTTAGTGCAAATAAGTTCCCAGAAATAAAATCAACTGGGCAAAATGCTCAGAAAACACTCAGACAGTAAAATAACTAACAGAAAACAAATGTCCCACATAAAAAACTGGGGGAAAATTATTTTTTAATATGTTCAGTATGTTCAACAATCTGAAAATATGGCACCATGCAGTAAGGTCTAATGTTTCTACACCACTCTTAGCCATGAATGTAATGTTTTGCCAGTAGGTTTACCTGAAATTAGTCATTGGGCATATTCTTTTCAATGTTGCAAAAACAGAAATTGAGAGAACACTGTTACCCTTTATACATGTTTATAAAATTAGTTTGAAAAACACAGAAGTCAGTGTGTCAAGCTAGAATAAAAATGAAAAATTATTAAGAGTAAGTGTTCCCTAAGTTTCTTATCTACTAATATATTCTGTACAATTCCTTATATCCACATCTTCTAAGCATTATACAATATACTGACTAACTTTTTGTATGTGTTCAGTGAAAGTTATGCAAAAATATAGTATTGCATCTTTTTTAGTAAAAGTGTGAATAATTGGAGGGAAACGTAGCATGTTGAGGGAAGAATATATAGGAAAAGGAGATGCTATAAATTTTCAATTAGGTATATTTTTATAAAACTATTCAATTAAACTTATTAATTCAATGAAAATTTCAATAATTAAGCCAAATTATGTTTTTCATTTTAACATTTCCTTATTTTACTCATTTACTAACCTGACCATATGATCAACTACTTACTTTTTGTTCACATAGATGACCAGTGACACTAATTCAGAATTCATATGAAGTGAAGTATTATAAAGAAAATTATTCATGATCAGAACATAATGAACTTTATTATTATTAAGAATATTAGTACTGATAGATGTTCCATGTCTGATACTAAATTTAATTGAGGTGACAGTCCTTCATTTCTTCCTGCCTATATAGATGCTTCCTTTCTTTAAAGGCCCAGCTTAAGTCCCCCTACTTGATGTAAAATCTTTAAATGGTGCTTGCACAGTCTCTATTGCACATAAATTCTTAAGTATGTCTAGTCTCATTTCTAGTTACAAATGTATAATTATCATTCTAAAACTTACAATTGGTTTTACCTTTCCTATTTCTTAGATCATGAAAAAATTGTCAATACTTAATATTAGCACATGCATACATAAGAAATCATGTTTTATTATTGGTACCATTATTATTCATGTCTTATATGACCCCCGTAAAATCCTTACAAATGCTTGTTGATGGTATAATTCCTTTTGTTATTTGCAAACACTGCTAGTGATATGATCAAATATGGTGTCCATGTTGAGCAAGTCAAGACCTTCCACTGCTATTGCAAACCTTTTTCTATGACAAGAAATGGAAGTCTAGAACCTTGCATGCTGTAGGTATTCAGTAAACATATCAAGATTTGATTGAATACATGAATGAAAAAGATTCATGCAGACAATTTGATAATCCAATGTCAAAGCCTGCTTTCAACAGCAATGCTGACTATTCTGTCATGCTGCTGCTTCTCCATTTGTCCCCCTTCCAAGACCATCTTCCTCCTGCATTCTCTTCTCTATGTGTCCTGGAAGGCTGTACGTGTGGGCTCCCTTGCCGGCTGGCTTCAGACTGCGTTCCACCAATGGGAGGCACTTGCAGGAGAGTAGGAGGGGAGAGATCTCAGGGCATTTTTTTGTTGCCTGCCTTGTCTGGTGCACCTTCTCTGAATGCGACTGACTTCCTCCATGACCATAGCTCCTGCAGTTAAGCCCTTTTTCCACAGTTCCTTATTTCACTGGGTTCTGATAATGCCATTTTTTCCCTTTGACCTTCCAGTCCCAGGAAGGGGAGAGTCCATTGTTGCTAATTCTAAGAGAGTCCATTGTTGCTAATTCTTGCATTTATCAACAACTCTTTATTTCTTTCTCCTTAGCCCTGTCTACACTTCTGTTAAGTAGTCCCTTTATTAAATTCTCTCCATTTAAACGAACTACCTGATTCTATTATTTCAAATAAATTTTTTAAAATTGACTTATAAAATTGTATGTATTTATTATGTACAACAATGTTTTCAAGTATATATACTCTGTAACATGGTTAAATGTGCTGTTTAACATATGCATTACCTCAAATAGATATCATTTCTGTAGTGAGAACACTTAATATCCACTCTCAGCATTTTTCAAGATCATTAACTATAGTCACTATGCTGTACAATAGATCTCTTAAATTTATTCCTTCTACCTAATGGTAATTTTGTATCCTTTGACCAACATCTCCCCACCCCCACACCCCCCGACTACCCCAGCCTCTGCTACCATCATTCTACTCTCTACCTCCATGTGACCGACTTTTTTACGTTCCACATACGAGTGAAATCATGTGGTATTTGTCTTTCTGTGCCTGGCTAATTTCACTTAATATAATTTCTTCCAAGTTCATCCTTGTTGTCACAAATGTCAGGATGGCCTTCTTTTTCATGGCTACCCTATGATCCAGCAATCCCACTACTGCATACACATTTAAATGAAATGAAATCTGTGTCAAAGTGATATCTGCCCTCCTCTGTTTATTGCAGCATTATTTGCAATAAACAAGATATGGAGTCAACCAAGGAGTCCGTCAATGAATGAATGGATAAATAAAATGTCATATATATACCCAGTGGAATATTATTCAGCTACCTGATTCTTTTAACTTCTGGACCCATGATTGATGCAAAAATAAACAATCTTTCTTTATTTTATATCTTTTAGTGGTTGATTATTCATTACAAAGACCAATCTGTTCTTGAATTTTGAAAATTAACTTTCAACCACCCCTCTGGATCTCATTTGGTAAAATGGAGGTTTTTGACATCTCTGGCATTGCTATTTAGATTTCATGAGCTTTTCTTTCTTATCGCACAGTGTCTTCCCCACTATGTTTCAATTAGCCTATAAGTACTTCTCACTTAGTATTAATGGCCAACAAGAGGCAAAAATTTCAACTTAATATGTCTTTCCTAAAATTAAATTATTATTTTGCTATGATTAATAGCATTTCTACTATACAAGAAAGCAACTTACATTCTCATTAATGATTCAATGTACACGGTTCTAAATTTCTAGAATGGTCAATGTTGTATACTATTTCAGATTAAAAACTCTAAATAGTCCTTCATAGCCTAACTAAGAGTAGACTCATATGACTAATTTGCTGCTTAAGACCTGGTTCATAAAGTATCAGGAGAGAAGTTTATAAATTACCAAATGTTTGTTTCCATTTGGTTCTATCACTTTAAATCCCCCAACCCATTTATTCCTATCTACACTATACATTGTATCTATCCCTAAAATTTATTTTCCATACCATTTTTCAGACATACAAATTCTTCCTTCAAATTTAAAAGATGTAACTATACAATATAAAATTTAGAAATATGATGATTATATACAACACACTTTATTTTTCTCTCTCCTATTTGTTCAGTTTCCTTCTGTTATCTTTGTCTACTTTTTGTGCTGAATTTTCTCCTTTTTTCTTCAAAGATATTTTTATGGTTATTTGAAGCTACAAAGTCAGAAATGCTTTTCATGACATTAACTTACCAAGGATGTAGCAATTTCTTCAAGAGAGTTTTAATGTCATACTTTTTTTTTTAATGGTAACCTAAGAACACTTAAGGTGTTTTATTCAAATTTCAAGTGTAGGATTATCATTTTGAATTATAAAAATGTAACTGAAAAATTGATGAAAGAAATTATGTCTTCTACTATTAACAGTCATGAAGAGAAATGTCAGTTTTTCTAATAAAAGTTAATGGTGAGAACTAAGTCAGTCAAAATGTCACATGGAAACATTTCAATAAAGTTCACATTGAAATCCCCCCCCTCGGGTGTTAATACAAATGAAGGAAGAAAGAAGAAAAATGGAAGCAAGACTTTTGAAGTGCCTATTAAGTGTCAGACATGAAGATAAGTGTGTCGTGTACATTATTTTGTTAATCTTCACAATAACCCAGTGAGGTAAGATTGCACCTCTACTTTAGAGAGGAATAAACAAGGGCTCAGGAAGTAATTTTTGCAAATCACAGATCTTGTAAGAGCTGTCCCAACAAAAAAAATTCATGGATTTAAAAAGAAATAGTGAAAGAAAAGGGAGATGATAAATAGAGTGATAAATTGGAAAGGACTATGGACTTCATATTTGAAGATGTGACTCTATACCTTGGATCTCCCATTTACTCTTGGGTTAGTCACTCAAACTCTTTTAACCTTAATTATTTTCTAGTTATATTGGAGTTTAAAGGGGAACAGAAATAGCTCAATTTTCTTCACCAATGTTCAGAACCAGTTGAGTGATAAACATAGGGTTGGGACAGATGAAGAGGAAGATATTATCTTTATTAATAAAACTAAAATTGGAGTATCTTAAGTCAACAGGCTAGAAGATCTATCCCACTATGGAGACTTCAAGACAGCACTCTCCAAGGAGGACAGAGCAATTAAAGGTTAAATTGCCTTTTTTTCTCTGTATTAGTTTTATCCAATCATAAAATTCAGACAAATGGTTTTATTCACCAGCCAAATAACTCATTGCATGTCCCTGGAGAGGTGTGAGATTCATAGAATGTGGAAAAAGGCCAGGACTTTTTAGGGAAAGTCCTAGGAAATAAGACATCTGTGGGAAGGTCAAGACAATGAGCAATATGTATAGAATCCATTGATTCTATTCCCAGTGAAACACAATTATTTTTCATTATACATATGGGTATTGTAACAATGTTGTCACACATACAAGAGTACTTCAAAAAGTTAGTGAAAAAATAAAATTAAATGATAATACAAATCTTTCCATGAACTTTTTGAAGACTCCTTGTATCTCAAAGAATTTTCATGTGGCTGAAGTAAGATATAAGATAAAAGCACTTCACAAACTGGAATGTGATTTACGAATGTAGAACACTATCATAATTCACATAAAGATATGTTGTGGATTAAACACTTCTATCCTGCAACTTTGAGCTGCTTCCTCCAAAGAAGTTCCAAGGTGTTTCTTTAACATAAGTTGTTAGACTAAATTGAAACTTGTTGAAAGGAGTGAACATTTACTGGGATCCTACTGGGTGCCAATAACTCTGGTTTGCATATGCTTTTAATTTAATCTTTAGAAATGTCCTGAAAATCAGCAAATGGATTTGTAGTTCAGAGAAATTAGGCAACATGCCCAAATTTACATGGCTAGTACAGGTGGTATCTAGAAAATCCAATGAGACAGGGAATCTAGTTGAAGACTGATAGAGTTTGGATATGTTGCCCCCCACCAAAGCTCCTATAGAAATTTGATTCCCAGCTTGGCAGTGCTGGGAATATTTTGGGTCATGGGGCATGGATACTTCATGATTATATTAATGCCCTAGGGGGAGGTAATGAGTTAGTTCTCACTCTATTAGTTCCCACAAGAGCTGGTTGTTTAAAGGACCCTGGCACCTCCCTCCCTCTCTCTTGCTTCCTCTCGCCATGTGATCTACTTGCACCCTCCAGCTGCCTGACATTTTCTGCCATGAGTAGAAGCAGCCTGAGGCCTGTGCCAGATGCAACTGCCCCAGAATTGTGAGCCAAATAAACCTCTTTCCTTTAAAAATTCCCAGTTTCAGGTATTCCGTTATATGCAACAGAAACAGACTAATACAGAGATCATTTCTGTTACCTTCTGAATTTTCACTGTGCTGAAGACATTTGAAAGTTTGATGCTAAGAACAATCTTTAACCAATATTGCTTGTGATTAATTTTTAAATTAATATCTATATATTAAAATGCATTTCTAAATATTAGAATTCATTTTAAATATCAGACCAAGTGTTTGCTATTTGCTTGTATAAACACTTGACTTTATTTTTTTACCACCTTGATTATTTTCAGTGTAATGAATATCTTCCCAATGGGCAATGGGTAATGCTATTTTTAGTTTTGATTAAGTACTTAAAAGTATAGGCTGAAGGCTGAATTAGTTACTAATTATTTCTCTTACTAGAGGATGCTTTGGATCATTTGAAACTTGCCAATGACCGTTGGGTCTCTACTGTATACATTTATCTTTCTCCTTGATTTCTCCTTTGTGTCTATGCAATATTTTACAATCATTCTAGGGGGAAAAACACATTAAAACCATCCTTGATTTCATATGAATTGCATTACCACTAAAGGTCCCGGAAGGAAGCAGTTTCATTAAATGTTGTCGGACACACTCATAAAAAATTTAATGATAGTGATGGTAGAGAACTGCAATGGTCACACTTGGGGAACTTTTAGTGGAATTTTGTGATGTTTAGAAAAATTCAATGTGTTTCAGTAGTATCCTTTTTTTTATGTGTCTGTAGTTATACTGCTTGAATCATTACATATTGATGTATGTATTTGCTATTCAGTTTGCATATATTATTTCTAATCCTGACAAAACCACCACAAAAGAGGGATTACTATCCCCATTCTGTATTTGGGTAAATTGAGGCACCAAGAAGTTCCACGATTTAGGTAAAGTCACAGTGCTATGGGTGGTGAAGCTGAGATTAGAACACAAGTGCTGGTCAACTCAAACATGTCCTTTTACTCCATCATGAGAACTTTTTGAAAAAATAAAAAAGTATTCCAGAACCATAAAAATAAAATAAGATAATTTTTTGACATCTCAGTGTTAAATAAACTACATTCTTTGGAATATATTTACTTCTGTAATGATTTTACCACCATTTATATTTCTCTTATACTACTGAAATATTTTGCCATTTAATATGCCCACCTATCCCCTATCATGCTTAGTTCATAAGACAAATGCTATGCTTATTTATTGAAAATGTTTTGCTAGAAATCTATGAGAATAAATTATGCTTATTTCCAAGAGAAGTCTTAGAAGAGAATTGTAAGTGCATGATATGTATCTATTCTGCTATGTGTTAAGGTAACTACAACTTCCTTTTCAGAAAAAATTATACTTATTTTTCTAATTTTTTAGAATAGTATTATAGGGGAATATTTTATAGAATATGTCCATGGAAATTTCTTGTCAATGAGGAATTTTTATTTTTCCTATAAAGCTACATTGAACATATGGTTTCATTAAAAAGAAGTATAATATGCTTTGATTAATATTGAAGTAATGTCCAGTATTTTATCACTGATCGAAATCTGCAACACCTGAGAGATGACAAATTTTTAGTATAAATGTATTAATTGTCCTAAAGGATTTTTTCACCGGTTCTTCTATATTTTTTTCAGTATAGAAGATTATAAATGGTTGATGAATTTAGATAATGTTTTTCTTTTTGATTTCAAGCTCTGACTTTCCTGTAACAACTGGAGAAAGTCCAAACAGAGCAGCTTAGAACATAAGGCTCCAGGTGTTACGTCTATCTGAGAGGGCATTGCAGTTGTTAAATTGTATTGAAACAGAAAGCACTTTTTTCCAAGAAAACTTTTCTCAATATGGGAAACATTATTTTGAATAAATGAAAATCTGTCAACTATATGAGACAAAAAAAGAAAAAAGTAACAAGAGTTAGTCAAAGAATTTCATAACAAAATAACCATACCATAAACTAGACTGTATGTCCAGGATTTAGAAATTAGAAATATTACATCCAAATCTGCAAGAATCACCTTTTTCTCAACATCTTAAATTTTTTATATATTCCAATCTTCTCATTAAATTTGTAAACTTATAATGAAAATTTTAGAAAATGTATTACATTTATATTTATGTTCTTTTTCTCAATATAGTGTGTATATACTAGAGTTGTATTTGGGAGTTGAAGCCATATTTTTTAAAGGCTTTGAAATGCACAGAATAGTAAAAACTAGAAGAAGAGCTTATATCACCTCTGTGCTGAAAAAATCAGCATTCTGTCTATAAACAACAAAGTGCTAAGACCTAAGCTGAACTAATAATGAAATTCAATAATCAAAAACAATGATGCAGGATATTAAACATTACAGCTCTAGTCAATCTTTAACACCACACATGGGGATCAGCTCTATGAGGTCAAGTAGGAATATATGAGAAATTGTGGAAATTTTTGTCCATTTTAATCTGTATTTCTGGTCTTACTATACAGATAATGATTATCTTACATTCCTGGGATGCCATAATGTATGGAAAGCAAAAATCTAACAATATGTGCCTTAACAAATTGAAAAGTACATTTCTCCATTAAGGGAAACTGGCAAAGACTGATAGTGGGTATAGGAGCACCTAATATGGGGGAGTTGGAAGGTAATATAGTCTAAAATAATTCAAAGCATAGAGCCCATATTTATAAGACATCAATATGACCAAGACAACATGCTAGATAGATATCATGAGATACCAAAATTGTATGCTCGGTCACCAGTGGAATATCAATTTAAATAGATGATTCAGAAAAAATGTTTCCCTTTTATATTCATCCTACTTAATTGCTTTGTGGCTTGGGGAACCAGTGCAAAAATGATGGCTAAAACCACATAGGACCCCCCAAAATAAATGTACATATTGTAAATTTGCTTCTGCTGATTAATTCATGTGATAAAATTTTAAATGCACATAAACAAGTTTTTGCAAAAATACATAATCTCCAATTACCCAGATCCCATCTAATGAAAGTTATATACTTACTTTCATAATTTTATTTAAATTTATAAAAAAATGCATTAAAAATATGAGCAGATGTTTTGTTTTAAATTATACCTGTTTTAAGATAATTTATATTACAAAAATCCTTCTAAGCATAACTGGTTTGTTTTCTTTTTAACACATTTTTACACTACCAGCATAGGTAAAGAAGTCCAGAATTTCAAGCAATAGCGCATAATACTGTTCACATTGTTTGGCAAAAGTACAATCACTGCTGATGGAAAAATACTAGAAAAAGCATAAAGCTATATGCTAATAATATGAATTAAGGTTGGCCTGCTGTTCAAATGTGTGATACAGCAGTAGAACATTTATTTATTACTAAATAATGCTAAATAGTACATTAGGCATTTTCAGGTTCTAAGGAACAGGATGTGGCCAGGTGATGTATTGGGCATTTATTGTCTGAACAGAAGAAAGTAAGAAAACCCAAACATCTGTTCTGGCCTTTGAGGATTAAAACAACAGTTGAAACTATTCCAGTTACTATGGAGACTCTTCTGATCCAAAAGAAATACTGGACACTTGTATGTCTTCCTTTAGAATCCAGTTTTTTCTCCTTCCCCCACTCTATTGATTTCACCACAATTATGACTAAGCTTCTTTACTCTTTTTAACTCTAATATTTGTGCCTATAATACAGTCTCTGGTTCTACTCCTCTCTCCTAAAATCAAAATGTAACAAAAATAAGAAAATGAATGAATGTCATTAGTCACCATCTCATATGGAGCAGAGTTCTCAAACCAGATCACCTCAAAAGCTGCTGTGCTCTGATATATCTAGCCTACATAGAAAATGTCTATTGTCTGCAGGGTTGGGTCAATCAGTTGTTTCCATGGAAACTGTAGTGGATTGAATTATGTCCCTCAAGAAGTCACTGGAGCTTGAACTGTGTTCCCCAAGTTTTATGTATTAGAAAGTTAGCCCACACTGTAACTGTTAAGAGGGTGGGAAATCCTAATATGGTAATTGAAAGGTAGAGCCTTGAAGAGGTGATTGGATTGTAGGACCCTGCTATAGTGAATGGATTAAAAATAATGGTCAAAGGTGTGGTTCTGAGGGCTTTAAAAGAAGAGGAGACTCTCTCTCCCTCCCTCCCTCCCTCTCTCTCTCTCTCTCTCTCTCTCTCTCTCTCTCTCTCTCTCTCTCTCTCTCTCCTCTGCTTCCACCATCTTGCAATGTGAGACCCCTGCGTCACTGTCGCCACCACCAGACGGACTTTGGTCTTCTCAGCCTCAGAAACTGTAAGCAATAAATGTTGTTTTTCTTTATAAATTACCCAGTTCCAAGTATTTTGTTATAAGCAACTTAAACGAACTAATACAGAAACCAAAGCACCTAATAAAATTATTGGTGAATTGTAAAGAAGAAACTGCTTGTGGCCACATTATTCAGATGGGAGCACAGCCCCCTTAGGCACTTAGTGCTTCATGGGCTTGTATCCGACTTAATTGTGCAAGGTTATGTATCATGTAGATTATAAAATGACTAAAGAAACTTTGGCTCTTTAAGGAGGTTTCAGTCTCAGACCATTATTCATTGGTTTTTAAGTAGGATCTTATTTAAACTGTCTTCATAAGGGTCTGAGTTATCCATGTAATTCATGGTTTACATCTAAGAAATCAAAGATTTTTATAGGAAACATCTTTCTCCAAATTAAAAAAAAATCTCTTATTAAGGTCCAAAACATCATGAAATTCTTTAAATTAGAAAATTTTTTAGGTTTCTAGATAAATATTCTTAATCATCAAATAACAAGTATCATGTCTCTATCAAGAAAATATACTTTTATAAGTTGTTACCTCACATTTTATGGAGTTTCTTTCATATCTCATTTCCCTCACTAAGCTGTAAGTTCCTTGAGACTCTGAGTAATATATTTTATCTCTATACCACCAGTGTCTAGAATACTTATTTAATACATGATATTTTCTGAATTTAGTTGCTTTGAAAAATAAATGACTTCAATAATAAAGAGAATTACCATGCACTTAGATTATTAGATTTCACCCTTGTGTCAAATCAAAAATTATAGGTGACCTTCGAAAAAGCAATTGGCAGCATCAGAAACGAGATTTCAGTGGGTAAACAGAGGTTGCTAAAAGTAGCATAGAACTTCCTGAAATTCTATAATGAAGGGAAGAAGAAAGAGAGATAACTGATTTACTGCATGAATGAGAAAAAGACTTTGGTTGTTTAAGGACAATGAAAATGAAATATGTGTTTATAGAGAGGAATGAGCAAGTAAAGTAGGAGAATTTGAAAGTTTGAGAAAAATAGGACCTATCCTTTTGGAAAAAAAATAAATAAATCTAGCAGGAGGTAGGAGAGAAAAGGCTCAAGAGCAAAGTTGGACACAAGGAGGGAATCTACCTCCTCTGGGATGGAGATGAAGATAATAAGGATATATTGTGAATAAATTCATCCTGTTATCCTATTAAACATAGTATTATATAATCGCTCTGTCTTGTTTCACTGGTTAATCTGAAAAGGAGGACTGAAAATATCATTTCGAAAGTATTTTATTGTCTCCCTGCCAACCACTAAATTCTTAGTTCATATGTACACACACACATATATACACAAACAAATGTGTATATATCATATATATGTTTGTGTATATATAAACTTTTTTCTGGAAAAATGCATAAATTGTGAGCTTCAGTAGGCATTTTTAAAAATCAGTGAACATGGCAGCTAATAAGTTAAAATTAAAACTTATAAACCTTTTCCATAAGATCATTTAAGGATGACAGTTTCTGTCTCAGCAATTTACTCATGCTGTTACATAAATGAATGAGCTCGAAAACAGAAATAGTTTCCTTTATACACAGTTTTAGTTTACCTTTGTGCTTAATAAATCTTGGTTAAGACAAGACAAACAAATAAAAAGTACTTCAACACAAATTATCCAGGAACATATTGATGAATACACACAGGTACTTACATAAACATGTGCATGCTCACGCGCGCGCGCGCGCACACACACACACACACACACACACACACACACACACACACACACACACACACACACACACACACACACACACACACAGAGCCATTACAAACAATTTTTAAGATTCTGTTTTCCAAAAAATGAGGAAAACCTTTGACACTAAGCAAATAAGTCATGGTTGATTCATTGTACCAAAACTCTATATTCACTCAGTGGTTTTCACTGGCAAGCTAAATGTAGAAAGCTGCCTCTGAAATATTAGAGTGAAAAGCACAAACCATGCTATAGAAAAGCAGCAAAGAAAACCCGGCTTCTGTGTGAAGACAAGGCATGCCACCAAAAGCGGCATGCAGTCCTTGATTAACACTGAAAGCTCTGAATGGGTCCACCATGGCTGCAAGAGCTCAGAATTCTCAGGGATATTTCATCCAGCTCCTTCTTGTCACCTACACTTGCATTCAGCTTTAAAAGCACTAAGAGAAAGGGTGACCATGAGGTTCTGCTTGCATAGCCCATCCGTTAGCATTAGAAAAAGGCTTGATACAATTTCTGCCTTTCAAGCTGAGACATGAGCACAGGAAGGAAAGCAGGAACCCTGCACAACAGTGGTGTGGCCAGCCAATACAGGACATGAGTGACAGAGCTACCAACACACTACCAAGGCATACCCTTTTTTTTTAATCACATGTCATGGCCTTAAGGATTCCTTCAGCAGCATCTTGCTGTCATCTTTTGGCACTTAGAGTGACATTGCTGGAGGTAATGATGACTGTCAGATTGTGTGAGACTAGAAGTCAACATCAGCAAGTGAAGGGGCAGGATGAACTTCCAGATGAGGTTGCATATTGGGACCAAAAATGCCCGACAGTCTGTGTTGAAGAATCTGAAAGGACTTACAAGCTCTGCAGCCAATAACAGACAAGCATTTAAGTACAGCTGGACCTAATTGTGAACAACTGTAAGTTTACAGATAATACCTTCAACAGCATTTTCATCAATTTGTGAAACTAATAACTGAAGATAGCAGCAAATCCAGGAGTCTGGCTCAGAGCTCTTGGCTCCTAGGAATGCTTTCTGTGCTAGAACATGATGCTTCTTATGGGCTCAGAGTGCCACTACCACCTGAAAGTCCCTGAAAGCATGTTTTTGCACTTTGAACCTGCTAAAATCTAGGAAATTGTGTCATATTACTGTTTTGTTTATGGTGCTTAATGGAACTTCAATTTGGAATGGAAATTATTATTGGTTATTTTCTTTTAATTGTTGTAAAGGAAAAATGAAAAAAAAAGAATGACTTTTATTTCCAAAGAGAAACATTTTTGTCAAATATTCAACATATGCATTTAGCTATAATCATTATACAATTTCATCCAGTTTGGTTACAAATGCAATTCATCCAAAGAGTGATATAAATTATACAGCTTTATTCTCTTTAAAAAAATTGAACAGGAGAGGTTAATCATTGTTTGTGGAGACTTTATTACTTGCCTTCTTCTACATCTATAGCAATACATTTCTTTATTCAACTGCAGAACTTGCCTATAGTATTTAGATACATATATTATTTGCTATATATGTAGATAATTCTGAAGTTATTTTTAATTTGAGATTTTTTTTACCATCATTCCATTTGCTTTCTTATTTGATAGTGCTGATGAAAATGATGGTGGGTGTGATTCTGTACTGTCTACAGGACAATGTAAAGTGTTAAGAAGGAATCCAGAGAATAAATTTTCTTCTCCCCCCGCCCCATGGCAAAACACAAGAGCTTTAAATTCTAAGGATTCTGGGAGTTACATGGCTGAAAGTATAGAGGAAGACATTTCTTAAAATCCACCGAAGACCCTACACTCTGAAAGAAGTATGTCCAGAGTATCAGAATTAATACCAGTTTCAAGTATACAGTACAATGTTCAAACATCATGTGGTACATCTTAAATATGTACAATTTTTATTAAAATAAAAATTTTTAAAAAAGAACCAATGTCAATGTATAGGCTGCCATCATCCACCTCCACCATAAATTTTCTTAAAATGGTTATTCAAAATATGAATCATACTGATGAAAAATAAATGCTGTCTGTGTTACCCAAGATAACAAGACATAGGAAAGACTTAGCCAGGGAACTGTCTTCAATCGCACAGACAAAGGGATTTGCCTAACTCTGTCAAAGATACAGAATGCATAGCATTATGAACTGAGAATCAGAGCTAAATTATGCCAAATTGGGACTTTTCTCTTACTCTTAATAAAAGCATCTGTGAAATTTGTGAAATGTATACAAAGCAATCAACCAATAATGTATGGTATTCATTAAAATCACACAGGGTTCCACATAATTAAAAACAAAAGTTTTTAAATAAAAACATCGTTATTGTTTTGTGTTTGCAAAATGATAAATGAATCCTTTCACAGCCATAATGTACATCACTAGAACATTAAATGTTTTGATGCATTTAAATTTTCTTCTTTTCACATTATGATGCTTTTTTAAAGACAGATCTGTCTCTTCCTGAAATTCTGACTGAAGAAATTAAGTAATATTTGTGAAGACTATTATTAAAAAGAAGCAAAGGGATGTTCTATGTCATACAAATATCCTGTCTTACAGGACCTGGGGCACTTTCCTCAAGCACTGAAGCTCTAGGTGAGGTTTGGGGAGTAAGACCTAAACACACTTATACTGTCAAGTTTGGTCAAAAATAAAGCAAGAAACAAATAAAACATTCTAATACCATGTAAGAAATAGACATGAATGCATAGAAGAAACTGTCAACAGTGTGGTGGGATGAAGAAAATTTCACGAAAGTATCATTTAAACGAGATCTTGAAGAACGAATTTTCAGAATTCTTTTAGGAAACTGGAATCCATAACCCAAAATGAAATCTCTTTAGTAATGTGCTTTCCAAAATAACAAAAACTGACCCACCATTGGTAAGGCATGAGGTTTGAATACATTTTCCAGGAATGGCAATTTGGGGGGGCACAATTTATTTACCTTTGTTGGTTGCTATTATAGTCTGTAATTTCACACTTGTAAGGCTCTAGTTTGCAGTTTATAGCAATAGGTGGCAATAGAAATACTCTGTCTTTTCTAATCACGATTTTCCTCAGGATACTGAAGGCCCTCCCCAGCAGACCAAGGCCTATCTCTGGACCAAGTTTCTACACTGACAATAACAATATATGCCCCAACCTTGACAGGCTCCTCTGACCCAATTTTGGAACCCCATTCTAGGGGTCTACTTGTAGGAATTTCTGATACCTAACTTTTCCAAATCTTACACATTTAAATACCTTTTCCTTTGCTTATTCCTTTTTGTAAAGGTTTTTTTTTGTATTAGTTTCCTATTGCTGTATAGTATTATTGCACTTGTATTAGTTTCCTATTGCTTCTGTAGTAAATTACTAAACACTTAGTGGCTAAAAACAACAAAATGTTACTATTTTAAAGTAGCTTAACCTTCTGGAGGTCAGAAGTCTAAAATGGGTTAGCTGGCCTGTGTTTCTTCTGGAAGCTCTGTATTCTTTTGTTTGTGACCCTGTTCTCCATCCCCAAAGCCAGCAGTGTAGCATCTTCTCTCTTCTGATACCTGCTTCTGTCCACACATCTTTTCTCTCTGACTCTGACCCTCCTGCCTCTTTCTTATGAGGACCCCTGTGATGACACTGGGCTCACCAGATAATCCAGAATAGTCTCCCTCCCATCCCAAGAGCCTTAACTAAATCGCATCTGGAATGTTTCTTTTGCTATGTTAGTTAACATATTAACAGATTCTGTGGATTAAGAGAGAGACATCTTTGGGGGAGCTATTATTTTGCTTACCATAATCCTGTACCCCGATTCACTAATTTTTAACCTTTTGCCATATTTTCCTTATAAATCTCACTCTCGATCTGTCTTGGTCTCTCTTGTGTCTCTCGATCGCTCTCTCACTGTATACATTAGCATTTTCCATAGCATTTATCAAATTTATCTCAAAATAATTTGGCATGTGTTTTATAAGAACTAGAATACATTACCACAGTACAATTAAAATATAAAGGAAATATAATATTGATAAAAATACTTTTATTTGATCTATAGTCTGTATTCCAATTTTGTCAATTATCCTAATAATAATTTGCTATGGAACTTTTCTCCCTCTAGTACAGGAACATGCATTGTGTTTTGTTGTCATGTCTCCTTAATATCTTTTAATCTGGAATGGATCCTTAGCCATTCTTTGTCTTTTATGCTATTGAAGAACAGAGGTTATTTATTTTATGAACCATGCCTCCCTTTGGGTTTTTCTTAGGTTTTCTCATATTTACATTCATGTTAGGCATCTCCAGACAGGAAAACCACAAGACTGATCTGTCCTTAAAGTGTCATATACAGAGGAACAGAATTTCCATGTGTCCTTCATTCATGATATCACAATTGTTAGGATTTTTAGCATATTATTTATACACAATCATATTCACAACATTCAAGTGTGAAATATCAGTTCTGACAAATGTATACAACTGTGTAAACCATCACCACAGTCAAGAACTAAAACACCTCCCTCACACTCTAAAATTGCCTCCTACCACTCGGCAGGGAATCATGTCCATCATCTCCCGACCCTGGCAACCTTACAACCATTTATTTCCTTTTCTTTCTATAGATTTGCCTTTTCTAGAATTTCATATAAGTGCAATCATATAGTGTATGGGTTTTCATTCCTGACTTTTTTCTCTAAGCCTAAATTCTTGAGATTCACCTATATTTCTGCATCTAGTAGTAGTTTGTTCTTTTTTAAAAATTGTTTTAATTTTTTTTTTTTTTTTTTTTTTTTTGCTGAGTAGTATTTCATTGTATTGATATGCCATAATTTACTTATTCATTACATGGTTAAACACTGGATTCCTTATATATTTTGGCTATTATGAGTAAAATGTCTATAAACATTCAAGTACAAATCTTTTTGTGGAAATATCTGTTAATTTCTGTAATGTAAATGCCTAACAGTGAGATTTCTGAGTTATATGGTAAATAAATATTTACCTTCATCAGAAAAATGCCAAACTGCTTCCCAAACTGGATATAACATTTTGCATTCCTACCAGCTATGAGTATATGAGAGTGCTAATTATTCCAGTCCTCAGCAGGAATTGATATTGATAGTGTCAGTCTTTTTAATTTTAATCAAGCTAATGGATGTATAATGATACTTCACTGTGGTTTTCATTTCCATTTATCTTATGATTAAAAACATTGAACATATTTTCATATGATTATTTAATATTCATTGATTTACCTTCTTTGCTGAAATATCTGCTCACCTCTATTATACTTTATTTTAAATAGGGTTGTCTTTATTATTTATTTATTTTTTAATTGAAACATAATAGATTGTGCATGACTATCAGTATTTGTGTATAATATGTGATGATCAAATCGGTGTTATTACCATGTTCATCATTACAAATCATGATTATTCTTTGTGTCTATTACCTAGTTTCTCCTTAATCCCCCTCCCTTTCCCACCTCTAGTAACTATAGATACGTTCTCTCCTTCTGAAAGTTCAACATATTATTGTGGTTGTTTTCCTTCTGTCTTTCTTTCTTTCTTTGCTCCCACTTACGAGTGAGGACATGCAGTATTTTTCTTTCTGTGCCTGGCTTGTTTCATTTCACATAATTTTCTCCAAGCTCATCCATGTCACTGCAAATGGCATAATTTCATTCTTTTTATGACTGAGTAGTATTCCATTCTGTATACATTGCCATATTTTCCTTATCCAGTCATCCATCAGTGGACATTTAAGTTGGTTCCATATCTTGGCTATTGTATATAGAGCTGTGATGAGCATGGAGGTGCAGGCATCCTTTGATCTGACAATTTCCATTCCTTTGGGTATACGTCCAGAAGTGGGACTGTTGAATCATGTGGATCTATCTGTAGTTGTTTGAGAAAACTTCATACTGTTTTCCATAATGGCTGTACTAATTTTCAGTCCCACCAACAGTATATGAGTTCAGCTTTCTCTGCATCCTCGCCAGCATTTGTTATTCTCTGTGTTTTTGGTAACAGCCAATCTAACTGGGATGAGACTGTATTTCAGTGTGGTTTTGATTCGCATTTCCCTGATAATTAGTGATGTTGAGCATTTTTTCATATACCTGTTAACCATTTGTATCTCTTTTTTGTGAAGTGTCTATTCAACTCCTTTGCCCATTTTTTAATTGGATTATTGTTGTTTTATTGTTAAATTGTTTGATTTCATTTTATATTCTGATTATTAATCCCCTGTCAGATGTATAATTTGCAAATATTTTCTCCCATTGTGTTGGTTGTCTTTTCACTCTGTTGACTGTTTCCTTTGCTGTGCAGAAGCTTTTTAGTTTGATATAATCCCATTTGTTTATTTTTTCTTTTGTTGCTTGTACTTTTGCAGTCTTATTCAGAAAGTCTTTGCCCAGTCCTACATGTGTTTCCTCTATGTTTTCTTTTAGAAGTTTTATAGTGTCAGGTCTTATATTTAAGTCTTTAAGCCATTTTGAGTTAATTTTGGTATATGGTGAGAGGTACAGGTCTAATTTCATTTTTCTACATATGGATGTCCAGTCTTCCCAGCACCATTTACTGAGGAGGCTGTCCTTTCCCCAATGAATGTTCTTGGTGCCTTCATCAAAGATCAGGTGGCTGTAAATATGCAGATTGACTTCTGGGTTTTCTACTCTGTTCCATTGGTCCATATGTCTGTTTTTATGCCAGTACTATGCTTTTTTGTTTACTATATCTTTGTAGTATAGTTTGAAGTCAGGTAGCATAATGCCTCCTGTTTATTTATTTATTTGGCTCAGGGTTGCTTTGGATACTCAGGGTCTTTTGGTGTTCTATATGAATGTTAGTATTGTTTTTTCTATTTTTGTGAAGAACGTCATTGGTATTTTGATGGGGATTTCATTGAATCTATAAATTCCTTTAGGTAGTATTTAAATTAAGTTGGAAAAATTATTTAATCTGTATACAACTCCTTTATCAGACATGTTTTGCAAATACTGTCCTCTAGACTGAGGTTTGTCTTTTAATTTTTTAATGGTGTGTTTTGAACAGTAAAGTTGTTACTTTTGATAAAGTCCAATTAACCAAGTATTTCCATTAATGATTCGTGTGTTTTTCATGTTCTCATCTTATGATAGCTGATTTTGTGTGTCAACTTGACTGGGCAGGGTCCCCAGATGTTTGGTCAAACATTATTTGGGGTATATCTGGGAGGGTGCTTCTGGGTGAAATTAACAGTTTGCTCTCCCTGGTGTGAGTAGGTGTCATCTAGGCAGTTGGGGGTCAAACTAAAACAAAAAGGCTGAGTAAGAGGGAATTTCCTCCTGCCTGACTGCCTTGAGCTGGGACATCAGTTTTTTTTTCCTTCCTTCAGACTCAAACTGAAACATTGGTCTTCCTGGGTCTCGAGCCTGAAGGGCTTTGAACTGAACTACACCATCAGCATTCTTTGCCTCTAGCTTGCCAGCTGCAGATCGTGGAATGTGTCAGCCTTCATAACCACGTGAGCCAATTTCTTATAATATACACACACATACATTCTATTAATTCTGTTTCTCAGAGAACCCTGACCAATGCACTAAGAAAAATGTGCCTTCCTCAAGGTCATGAAAAATGTTTATATGTGTTCTTCTTCTTTATAATTTTTGTTGTTACATTCAGTTTAAAGTCCATTTCAAGTCATTTTTTGCATATAACATAAGGATCAAGTTTTATCTTCTTGATTATGACCATCTAATAGTTCCAGTAACATTTGTTGAAAGTCTATCCTTTTCTCATTCAATTCCTTTATAATGTTTGTCTAATGTCACTTTAGCATATATGTGTGGATATGTTTCTGGACTGTTGATTCTATTTCACTAATCTATAAATCTATTATTTTGGGGCATGGGGCAGGGAGCAGCTGGCTGGTATAAGGATTGAAGTTATCAGCACCACACTCTAACCAAGTAAGCTAACCAGCCAGTCCTCTATAAATGTATTCTTATGCTACAGTATTCTGATTATTATAACTTTATAGGAAGTTTTAAAATCATGCAGAGAAAGCCCTTTATCTTTGTTGTCTCCAAATAGAAGAGAAAGAAACATTTCCCAACTCATGGTATGAGGCCAGCATTACTCTGGTTTTCAAAACCAGACAAAGGGTATAAAGAAATAATATTATAGACCAAAAACCCATGTGAATATAGTCCCTAAAATCTACAATATTAGCAAATAAAATTTAGCAATATGTAAAATAAGTAATACACCTTGGGCAAGTGGAGTTTATTTTCTGGTTAATTTGAATGTATTTTGGCAATTCTAGGTATTCTGTATTTCTGTAAAAAAATTTAGAATCACCTTCTCAATTTGAACACAAATCCTGCTAAAACATTTATTGGAATTACATTAAATACATATGTCAAATTGAGGAGAACTGCCATCTTAACAATAATGAGTCTGCCTATCCATGAAGATGGTGTATTTTTTCATTCATTATTCATTCACTAGTGCTTCTTTAATTTCACTCAGCAATGTTTTAAAGTCAAAATTGTGCATATTTTTACATTTTAACTCTAGATATTTTATATTACTAGATGTTATTTATAAATAGCATTATCTTTTATATCTTGATTTCCAAAGTTTTATTGCTTATATAAAGTACAGCAGAAGTATTAAGAAGACAAACAACTCAATTATAAAAATGGGCAAATGATTTTAACAGATAGTTCACCAAAGATATACAGATGGGAAGTAAGTATGGGAAAAGACATTCAACATGATGAGTCACTATTGAAATGCAAATTAAAACCACAATGTGATTCTCACTTCTCACCAATGGTATGGCTAATATTGGGAGAAAAAACTGATAGTACTGAGTGCTGATGTGGATGCAAAAAAACACCTAGAGTTCTCATACATTGTTAGTAGGAATGCAAAACAGTAAAATCACTCTGGAGAATGATTTGACAGTTTTTTGTATATATTTAAACGCACAACATATGACCTATCAATCTCACTGCTAGGTACTTACCCAAGTTAAAGGAAAACTTTACATTTATACAAAAATCTGTACACGAATGTCTATAACAGCTTTATTAGTAACTGCCAAGAATAGCATACTAGGGAAATCTTTCAGTGATGGAAATACCCCATATCTTCATTATGCTAGTAATTACCTTAGTGTATTAATGTGCCAAATCTCATGAAAATGTACATTTAAAATTTGTGAGTTTTCTAGTATGATAGCCATACCTCAATAAATTTCACTGAAAAATGCTTTAATCATTTTTAAAATTGCTGTATGGAAGGAAATTTCAAGAAGAGCTGGAAAGAATAGTTTGGTAAGGAAAATAAAATTATTAAAAGCCACCAGTACTTTGATTTCTTAATGTTCAGTTTAATGAGCAATGCCACTCTAATAGGTGCTTCAAGAGCATTTATATAACTTTGGCTCCCATTTTTTCTTCCATAATTTTTTGAAAGATGAAGATTTCTGTCTCCTGGAAAGGTAAAGCAGAGGGCTAGTGCAAATAGGAATAATATATAACCTCATACTGGGTTGATTCATGTCTTTTATAAAGCAAATTTTAAATAATTTTATTCAGAAAGTCATTACCTATTGATTTTTGTTACAGAGTACCTTAGCAACATGAAATTCTGTGTTTTACTTTAATCACAAACATTCATTTCTTCTGAACAAAACACTGACTTTGGTTGAAGGACAAAGAAAGTCACAGTACTCCAAAGCTTGAGGAAATGGCTTTTTAAAAAAATCAACTCATTTTAAACACAGTAGCTGAAAAAGCAACTGTAAATGAGCCACTGAAAGTTTTCACTGAGCATGTTTGTACCTTCAAAACATTATTTTCAATTTCTGTCATGTTCATAACCCAGTCATATAAAAGGCATCATCTTCAAGTAGCAGCTGTTGTAAAGATGATAAAATTGGGGAAAATATATGTTTAAGAAAGAGCATAAATAAAAGCAAGTGGGGAAGATTGTCAAAATAGCATACAAATACATAAGCCATTATCTACAACTTAGAACATCTAACATAAATATTTCCTATCCCCCTGAGTTTCAAACTATGTGAAATTGTTTCCAGGGTACATTATGATCAAGAATAGGAATTGTAAGTTATTATTCTGCTTTTTATTTAACTTGCTTAGTTATTGATTCTTTTTATTAGATACACATTAGGAATCAGAAGGAAATAAAAGGAGCACAGATTTGAAAAGCACAAAACATTGCTTTAGAGCACATTGCTAATTGAAAAAAATCAGATCTAGTAATTACTGGTGTACGTCAAGCTAGAAAACATTCTTCATTCAAAGGAGTAAATAGAAAAGAGAAAGATGTAATTCCTCACTCTCTGGTAACTACAGCAGACAACAGGATTCTGCCGAACCTCTTTTCCAAGTTGATACTTAGACATAGGTATAGATAACATAGATCAGCTATAGATGATGATATAGAGATAGAAATGTAAGAAGATACATATGAATTTCTTTCCTGAAAAATATTTTGACTTCACAAGTACATATTATGAATTTAAAATAAGGCAGTTATGTTTATTGGGCTTCATACTCAAATACAAAAAGAATTAAAAATTTAAGTAATTACAACAAAATTTTATCACCTTAATTATATGGGGGAGAAACTCTTATTTTAGACATTTTAAATACGGAGCCCTTAATTAAGTGAAATTTTAAAAATTTGTAGAAGCCATCCCAAAAGAGTAAAGTGTTGAAATAAAAGAATATTGAGGAAAGTTTAGAAGAAATCATATTATTTGACTAGAAGAAATAGAGCAGGAGTAAAGAGCCAAGTGGTTTAAAGGAATGAAGAAAACAAGATATAAAAACAACCAAGAGTCGTTGGAAGTGGTGCAAACAGGAGCATGAATGTCTCATCTCTAGGGAGTGATAGTCATTTAGTTGTTGAACTCCAGCCAGTGTTGTGTTATAGGCACACAGGCCCACTGTTCCAAGAGTTTTGAGCTTTTATCAGAAACCAGAAATCCAGATTTATGTTTGAAATCTCCTAACTTTTAAAATGTTATTAATTGTTGCCTATGCAGAATCCACTTGACTTCTGTCCTCCCAAACGAAACTGAAATTTAAGCTCAAGTACTACACAGGATTCCCCTGGTTATAATTATTGGTCCATTCCTAGGTTTATAACCTAAGTTGTCAAATTTAGGTAGACAAGGCATTAAATACATGGCTAAGCCACTTAATCCATAGACGGCTCCCAACAATTTTTTTTTTTAAAAACTTTCTAAATTTACACAGACCTTAAATCCAGGATTTGGAAAGAATTGACATTAATTGTAAAGTAGCTGGAATTGGATGGAGGAAGAAAATCTATCTAGGTTACAGTTAACAAAATAGCCTGGCTTTACATTATGGATCATTCAATCTATGAAAATAAAAAATATTCTGTATCACTTCAACTACTAAAAATTGGACTGTGTTATTTTACCACGCTAAATTGCTTTTGTGAAGCATCACACAATTTCCTTAATCTCTAGCCTGCCACGTCGGTCAACATTTCCCAATAATAAGAAGGAAATTGGGAATCAGAAAAAAAAAGGTATAAGCAACAAATTATCTATTGTGATACAGTAGATTCTGAGATGTATACTATTCAATTACTAAACACTGTAGGCTGAGATGAGTTAAGAAAAATCCTGAATGCCATGCCTCATACCCCACTGACAAAACCAGCTTCCTCCATATTTCTTGCAAAGCCCAGGAAACAGAGCTCTGAGAATTTTAGGTTTTTGTGTATTGTATTGACTCAGAATTAGTGAGAATCTGGCACAGAAGGCTTTTTGAATCTTTAACTGCTGCATAATAAAAGTATAATAGGCTAAAGCATACTAGAGACTAGAAATTGTACTAATTAGAACAGATTCAGCATCACTCATGGGGACAGAAAATGGAAGCAAGAACAACCTACCCACACTGTCAATGTAGTGTATATACGGGCTCAGATTTTTTTTTTGAAATTGACTTTAAAGAGAAATAAATTAATTAACAGAAGTGACTATAAAAATTATAATGGCAGAACAGCATCTAGAAGATAGTCAATGGAATCAAGCAAGCTGAGATTAAAGAGAAGAAACTGAAATAAGGAAGAAGAAAAAAAACTTGAAGTGCAAGAGTAGAAATATAAAATAAATTATACAAAATAAATAAGCAAAAGAGTTGGAGTAGAAAATCAAATTAATGATGTTAAGGAAAATATCAGATTTCCAAGAAAAGAGAAGAAAATGATAAAGTGATAAAAACCACTAGAGAGAAGAGTTGCAATATGGAAAGCACAAACAGATATTTTGGAAAGAAAGAAAGAGAATTGAATAAAAGATTAACAAATTTTAAGTAATCTCCAGAGTCAAAGCAAGAACTGTGAAACCAAACTGGGTGTATTCATAGATATTTAGGAGGGAAAAAAAATCAATTAAATAAACTCACACCTAGACAGAATTTTTGACGCAAAATTGAACTAAAAAAATTAAAATACAAATAAACAAAAAGTAAGCATTATAAAAAAATTTAATTACAAAAATGTAAATATCATGATGTCCTCTGGCATTTTCTCTGTAATACTGAATGCCAAAATAAAGAAAATATTAGCAAAGCTGAGTTTTAAAAGTTGCAACTAAATAATTTTATAACCACTTCCAGTAGTAATAAAATATTTGACTATCCACAGACTTAAACAAGATAATACTTACTTTTTAAAAATCAAATACTTGAAGATGTTACTCAAAAGTACAAATAGAGTTTCTTGGCAGCATAGTAAGTACCATAAAATAGAAAACAAGATGAAGAGAACAGCCACTGAATGAATGGAAAAAATAAACAATTAAATAGTCACATTAATGTAGAAGAGATAAAATAATATTCAGGAGAAAAGATGCATTTCATGGGAGCCCTAATACTTTACAAACTTGGAGCTGACATACAACTCAATCAAAGACCATGGGATAATGTCTCAGAAAAGTAAAATGTGAAATGACAGCTAAGTTATATAACTCCTTAGTGGGAGTTGATATTAAAAGGAATAATACATTATATCTGCAACGTTCACAGAGACATTTCTAGGTAAATTCTTTATATGTAAAATATTATAGTATCAGCTCAAAATCACAGGTGAAGTATACATGTCTACCTCCTTTCTATATAAATTTCCTTGAAAAAAGACATGTGATTAATATTTCAATTTAAATTTTTATAAGTATTATAGAATTATAACATTTATAGCATAATTGCATATAAAATTTTATTTTACATATTCATAGATATAACCATATATAATTACATATTATATAATACATGAAGTAGAAAATATATTATGTAATTATAAAATAATTAAACACACATAATATCATGATTATATCAGCCAAAAAAAAAAAAATCATTGACAAACCTGAAATTTTGAGGAATTCCTAAAAACGAAGGCAGAGATTATGTAACTGGAAGAGAGATAAGAACAGAAAAGTATATTTTTTAAAATTAGAGATGACTTATGTTCAGCATATTGGCAATACAAAAATTATAATGCCAGTATAAGTTTAAATGTAAAAACAGTAATTACCACACAGTATTGTTAGAGGAATTGGTTTATAAAGCCAGTTATAGAAGAGCAGTTTGGTAATACCCATCAAACTCTAATATTTAAAGTATATAAATGTAATCCAATATTTTAAGTTTTAGTCTTTAAGCACCTGTAATAATTAAATATTTTACAGTTTGAATGCATTCATATAATGTGTATAATTTTCTAAGCCATTCAAATGTTTAAGCATGGTGACGGAATGATTATTACCCTCATATCCCAGTTCTGACACTTTGTAGCTTATTTTTCTACTTCTTAGTTTACTAATATTTATCTCATAAGATAGTTATGAAGAACAAATTAAATGAGAGCTACATAAACATAACTTGTACATATATACACATTTATTTATATATTTATATATAATTATTGTTATGTTATTATGTTCCAATTATTTCCAATTTTTAAAGATTTCATTCAAATGTAATTTACACATTAGACAGTTCTTAAGAAGGGAGAATACAGTTTCTTGACGCTAAATATTTTAAGGTTTTATTGGCCATATTAATCTTCCTCACAAAAGTTTTTAGTTATCTAAAAGTTCTTAAAATGTCAAAGTAAGAAGATAAGAAAAACTTGCTAGTTTAAGGGGCGATGGGGGAAGCAGGTTTGGTTTCAATCTTGGCACTGATTGCTATAGAAAAGCTGAATTTATCAAATGTACAACTTTGTACTAATTGTGCTAATTCTCTAAGTCTGATTACTTCCATTAAAAATGGATTTAATAACCACTTCAGGTGTTATTTGGAGAATTAAGAAGTATAATGTATATTATAGCATCAAACACAAAACCTAATCCATATTAGAAGCTAAATAAATGCCCCTCTATCTCTTTTGCTTTATTTTATTTTTCTATTACTCTACAAGACAAATATCACATATCTGTGTAGTTAACGTCTTACATCTATGTAGTTAATATCTGTTATTCCTTGCCACCTGCAAGGCAGAGATGTGAAAGTAGACTTTATTAAAATGTGCTATTGCTTTATGTGGATGGATTGTTAAAAACTGCAGGTTGATTTTATACGAGGAAGCATCTTGGAAAATGGCATGTCTTGGTACTATTTGTATATTTGAAGAAATATGATTTCTCATTGAAGATATAAATCCTGATCTTTTTAAGTAATTTGCTTACATTGTGGTCCCATGGGATTGATTATACAAAACTGGTCTAAACCAGCAATTCAAATATCCTGTATTTATAATTGTACAACAATTCCTATCAACATTCCAATTTTTTGATTTTTACAGACAGTGATTTATGAATGTCTCTAGAGTCATGCCTATGCCAATTAAACACACATATACCCGTATGACCAAGACAGCTTAGATGAGTAAAGAACAAAACTAATATATTCAAAAGCTGGAAGTATCCTCTTGCTTGTCTCCATTTATTATGCATGAGTCACAGGCAAATAACTTTATATATAAATCATATTGTTTATGAAACTATAAATATAGAGAGTATATTTTGAATTTCTAGTTTCAAGAAATAATTTTCACTATGTTGTTAATAAGAAATTTGGCTATGTCCACAGAACCACACAACTCTGTCATTGTTAATGGGAAACTGAAACTACATTCTTTACTTATAAACAAACTTGTTGTTCTGATAAATGAAAATAGTCCATGTCACTAAAGCTACTTTCAGAATCACTCAAGTTCTTTAGTGTTATCTCCCGAAGGAGAAGATATCGCCCCTGCAATATTAATCCAAGTGCCCTCTCCTGTCTCTCTCACCAGTGTCCTTCTTGACCTTCTCTCCTCAAACTCCATCTACAACTCCAGAAACCCCTCAGTCCTCATACCTCCACCTGCTTTGTTTTGTGCACTTCCACTCACAGTTTGTTTACTCCCCCTCATACATTTATGATTTCCTATCACAAAAGTCAAAGAACATGTCTGGCAAGGCAGGAAACCCTTTTCAGAAGTGTGATAGGATAAGACAATCTGATCATGTATTATTAAATTTGCATGCCAACGTGTCTCACACACACACGCGCACACACACACACACACACACACACACACACACAGATGTATGAGAGATCTGCCATTTATTGAGTACTTGCTGTTCGCCAGACACTGTGGAGACCTATTAAAATGTTCTATGTTGTTTCATCCCTATGACAACCTTATGAGGTCTGTAATATCTCCATTTCACATCCAAATGAAGAAACTGAGGCACAGAGAGGCTTGTGAATTGCCTGTGGAAGAGTGAAAACTAGGACTCGAGCTATCTGACTCTTAAGCGCACATTCTGAGCTACTTCGCTCTGCTTCTTTTCTAATGAAATGCTGTGTAAAATATGAATCCTTACATTTTCAAGGCATTCTTCACACTAGCATAAATAATATAATAGAGGAAAGGTGTGTTCCTTTATATGATTCTTGAAAATAGTCAAACACTGTTGGAGCCAAGGTTGTGGAATTAGGTAAGTCATCAAACTGGGTGCTGGGGCTTTAGATAAGAAGGGAGGTGTGGATTCAAACTAATGAGGCAGAATTTCTGTGTGATTCATAAAATAATTCTAAAGGTATCTCAAAAAGGGAGACAATATGTACTCTCAATCACGGTATATTTGCATTCATTTTGGGGGGAGGCATTAAAACACTAGTTCATATCTAGGCTCCAGAGTTTAAATACCAATAGCACATACAGTCGTTTTTCATAGGTAATAAATGATTGTGACTTTAAGGGCAATCAACCATGCTTAGCAGGGTATTAAAATATTAGGAACACAGTAAACACTCCATACATGCTAGCCATCGACACTAATACTAATTATAATAAATTAATTCCTTCACAGTCATCAATTGTGTATGCTGTATTTGCTACTGAAGAAGAATTTGGGGAGATAAAATCGACCAATTTTAACAAGAAAAATAAATTGAAATACATGGCTAAGTGGCTATAACGAATCAAAAATGAAAAAGCAAGTGAACTTCTCAGATTAAAATTACAAAAGGAAACAACAGTATAGAGACAAGAAATACTCAGTCACGCATGAGCTCAAAATTGTCACTAGACCAAGAGCAACTTCTCTTTATATCTGAACATGGAAAAACATTTCTTTTCCAGACAGCAATTGGGCTCCACTGACGAAAAAAACAAAACAAACAAAAATCTATTTCCAAAACTGATCAGTGATTAGGAGAGAGAAAAGGACTAATAAATTTTAGAAGAAAGAGAAAATTGATGTGGTTGTTAGACTAGATAGATTAAATATGGGTGAGCTAATGGAGTCTTAATGAATCCATATGCCATAGATTTTCCACTAATTGGGAAATTAATGAAGTTAACCACATAAAGTGTGTGACATTTAGAAATACTCTTTAAAAATTGCTTCAGAAGTGAAAAAATCACTTTCTCCCACTGGAGAAAACTTTTTCTGAGTAATACAAATACATATATATATGTATGAAACCTCTGTGGCAGTCCTGGAAGGTATTTGTTTCTTCCATTGGCTCATAACTTTTTTGTGATAGTGTCTAGGGCAACGGTTCTTTCACTTCAGCATGCATTAGAATCCGTTGGAGGGCTGGATAAAACACAGATTCCTAAGACTTGCCTCAGAGTTCTTGATTCTATGGGGCTGGGATGAGGCCTAAGAATTGCATTTCTAATGAGTTCTCAGGCAATGCCAATGCCACTGATCTTGTGACTAGTGATTAAGCTTTGAGAACCACTGATTTGGAGTCCTCAATATATATCACCAAGACAAGAATAAGAACATAAATAGCACAAGCCAGGACTGAGGTTCACAGTAATCTAATGGAATTTGATAGGAGAATAACGAAAACACCTCTTCAAAGGAGATGTTTTGTTTCGTACTCTAATGTCATCTTTCGACTAGTCTCCAATGTACAAATGCTTTGGCTCTTGTGCACAAACAGTTGTGCAGAATTTAAGTTGACTTGCTATCTTGCTCCAACAATCTATAGTAGCATAGTTTTGGAACAATTGAAAATATTCTTGTGCTGTAATGTAATCTTCCTGCTATGTATGAGAGGCAGGTGGATGTGGAGGATATTTTTGTATTGTTCATTTTATCTCTCAATTTGAGCAGAAAGAAATGTTAATGTCAGTCAAAACACTTCTAACTTGTCAAATTATTTTTTAAGAACTTACATGTCTATAAAAGAGAAAAATATCTTGGAGAGATAAGGTTGTGCTTAATACATAAATGTGTTTTTTCACTCTATTTTCATGGTCTCATTATTTATATTTTGATTCTTCTTTGAAGATATCATCTCAATGACAGCTCAGGAGTGAAGGCAATGTGAATGCCTCTCTGAGGTACAAAACATTCACTACTCTTAAGAAAAAACAAGAGTTAAAATATTGAAGGCTGAGAATGGGACACAAAGACTCAAGAGTTCCTGGTTTAGATATAACATTTCTAGCAAAATGGATGCATGTTACACAGAATGGCTGCTGGCTACATAACCAGCATTCTCCCTTGTTTCAGCTTATTTGAAGTGAATTGAGCACATATTAACACTATTCACTTAAAAGACATAGAAGAGAAGACTCATGTGGGTGTGTTGTAACAAGGTAAGAAGAGAGGTGGCACCAGGATCCCTTTTTGCTATGCTCTATACCCAGGGTAGGCCACTTGCTTGAGTTGGGCATTCTCACTCAGAATGAATATGGATGGGAAAGATCGGGTGTTAATGACCACACTTGGATTATGATATGGCTTTTTCAGAGAATCTCGTAAGGATCTAATCAGATCTAGGAGAATAATCTACACAAGTAACGTTTACACCACAGCAACTTCCTCCCCGCCACACCCCTCACCTTCCTCTGTGGAGGAGCTCATTCTGTGCAAGCAATGAGTTCTGAGTGTTGCACAAGATTGGGCTCACTTATCTCCTTTATCTGGTCTTGTACAGGCCCATAATACCCTTGTTTATGAGAAACAAATCTTCTTATAAATATTAAATCTGAACTGAGAGTTTTTCCTTCATTACGTCATTTCTTCTTAAGAACTAGTCAGTATAGAATTAGTGGTCCAACTATTTCATCTATGTCTATGATTCTTGGATCCTGCCTACATTTCAAGTAAAATGTACTCAATATGTAACCTGCCATTTGCAAAATAATGAATGAACCTACAGGACATTATCTTGAGGGAAATAAGCCAATCACAGAAGGACACATCTGTGTGATTCCACTTATATGAGGAATCTACAATAGTCAAATTCATAAAAGCAGAGAATAGAATGGTGGTTGCCAGGGCAGAGGGGAGGAGGAAATAAGGAGTTGTGGCTTGTGGTTATAAAGTTTTGGTTATGCAAGATCAATGCATCCTAGAGATCTGCTATACACCATTGTCCTTTTAGTTAACATGGCATTGTGCACTTAAAAATTTGTTAATAGGGTAGATGTCATGTTAAGATTTCTTACAAAATATACACACACACGCAGAGACACAAGGAAATTTTTGAAGACCTTGGATATTTTTATTACCTTGATTTTGGTGATGGTATCACAAGTCTATGCATATGTCCAGACTCATCAAATTGTACACATTAAACATGATGATTTTTATGTAAAACAATCACTATTTCAGTAGTCACAGTTTTTGCCTTACAATTAAACTTTAAGACAACTAATGGCTCTCTAGTATCTACTGTGTGTTTTCATTTAACTCTAAAAACAACTTTGAAAGTTGTTTTATGTCTTATGTCCATTTTTCAAGTGAAGAACCTTAAACTAAGGGAGTTTGAACAATTTCCCCAAAGCAACACACACACACACACACACACACGCACACACACACAGCTTTGATGAACACCCAGGACTGGGCCATAGTGATATTAGTTTCTATATACTTTTTTCCTACACCATGCATAAAATTGGTCTGCAAATAACAACTAAGATTTTGATCCCACAATTTGCAGTTTACTACTTAATCTCTCTACTCCAAATAGGTTTCATTTTAAATGAAATAAATGATATAAAAGATTTAAGGTGGATAAATATTATGAACTGAAGAGGAGGTCCAAGAAAAGTCATAGAAATGACTAAATTAATAGTTCTCAAAACAAAAGATAGATCAAACATTAAAAAAGGAAAAATTTGTAAGTCAGGGCAAGAAAGACTTCATTAATGATTCATCTACTGACTCACTCTCAAGTAGGACAAAAACCATCTAACTTGATATGTACAAAAGGCATAAGGAATTCAGTTCTGAGAAAAGGAATATTAAAAACTTGAATAAACAAAATATTTTCAAGGATATAACACAAAGTAAACAGGGAAATATGTTGGCTAAGTTTCATTTCTTTAAGGAAACTTTAGAAAATTTGATCTACATGTGTCCAAAAACATAAAAAAGTAATGCCCTTTGTGCTCAGAGGTAGTTAAGGTATAATACCCTTCAAACTGAAAAGAAACTTTGAGACCAAAAGCAAAGCAGGCAATTCTACATGGCTCACAAAGAATTTTATTACAGAGTAACTTACCACACACAGCAATGAATCAGACATCTACAGCAGTTCAGAGCTCTAGCTTTCTAGCTTCAGAAAAATCTTATATAGAAAAATCAGTGCTCCTAAAAATATCTTCAAGGAAACAGCTTAAGACAAATGAGTCAATAACATCTCTCACCAGGTGTCCTGTGATCTATGAAGCAGGGGTCTTGTGATGCTAGTGCACAGATCTACTGACACCACTCACTGCAAAAAGTCAGCTCCTCCCCGAAGCCTGTTTTCCCATTACACTTGCCCCAGCATGGCAGGTGGGATCAAAGATGGAGCCAATCCAGTTTGTCCTCTATTACTGCTTAATTAAGAAATTTGAAAAATGCTTCTGATAACTGTCTCATAACATTTACTAGTGGATGGGTTCTGGATAAAAAATATTCAAGCAAAACATTTACTGAAAACTATTAGGATTTAGAACAAGAAATATTTTTAAGTGCACATTATATTATCATAGTTCTGCACTTAATAATACATAATTATATCTCTGGCAAACTTATTTTGCAATAAACCAATTTCTAGAGTTCTTACTATCGTTAAACATTAGGTTTGCCAATAAAGTTTAAAAATAGTCAATGCCCAACTAGTTTTAATGGATTAAATTTGACACTTTCACTTTCTACCTCTCTAAGATATTAACTGACACCAACATGGTTTTAGTGGTTTGGAAGCAGTCTCTATTTTTTATATAAAGACATAAAAGATAAAATGCCCTCATTCAAGTGATGTAGTTTTAAGTCAGGATACAATGTAAATTTAGGAAGTCAACATCCTTTTTATTTTTGCTTCCTCAGTCACAATACTTCTCACTACAGGATAGTGTCTAGAATTCTATAATTAAAGATTGTTTCTATAGCATGAGTGTATTAGTCCATTTGTGTTACTTGTAACAAAATACACAGAACTGGATATTTTAAAAGAAAATGAAATGTGTTGCTTACAGTTTCAGAGGCTAGGAAGTCCAAAGTCCAGGGAATACATCTGATGAGTCTTCTTTGGTGGTGGCTTTACAGCAATACAGGGGTCTCACATGGCAGAAAGTGGCAGAGCAGAGAGAGGAAGAAACCGACCTCCTCATTCACCCTCCTTTTAAAGTCCTCAGAACCATGCCCACAACCACCATTATTAATCCATGCACTATGGTGTGGTCCTACAATCTAATCACCTCTTTGAAACCCCACCTTTCAATAACCATAATAGTATTTCCCAGCTCAACAGTTACAATGAGAATTAAGTATCAATGAGGTATGGGGAGGGGAGGGCATCCAATCTACAGCAGCGAGTTATCAGTTATAACATAACTATATCTTGGTTATAACATATATATGTTATAACTATGTTATGTTATATCAGTTAGGATGCCTGGGCTCTAGCAACAGTAAAAATAACTTTATTTGGAAAGATACAGAGGATTTAAACAATTGACAGATGGTTATGAAAAGCAAGTCAAAGCCCAGGTTGTATGGAAGGATCAAAGGAAATCTCTTATATCAGAAAAAGAGAAAAACATCTAGTCTGAACATCACAGCCATGCTGGCCCTTGATTCTTCTACCACTGGACACATCTCTTCTGCTGTCACCAGTGGATGGCAGCCACCCTTTAGCTTCACTTCCCAGGAAGGAGCCAAGCTTTAAGCTTTAGCTACCATGAGAAAAGCAGCAGGTGGATTCTGCTGCTCTGAATCTTGTAGTCAAGGTAGATCATTTCCTCTGTTTCAGTCAGGATTCGGACAGAAAAAGAGACTCCTAAGTGTCTCAACAGGAAGAGATTTAATAAAGAGAACTAGGTGTTTACTAAACAATTGGAAGGGCTTCCAACCCTCGTATCTTTGCTAGTCTTCAGATACTCTGGGTGTAGCTTATGCTGCTTTGGTCAAAAATTTTAGATTATTTGTTGCCAACAGCCACATTTGCACGTCAGCACCTAAGTAGATCATTTGTGGGAGAATACCCAGAGACTGCTGCAAATCTTCATGTTTGACAAAGGCGATGAGTTAGCTTGCCACTGCTTGGGGCTTCGTGTTCCCTGTATAGAGATTGTGTGAATGCCTAATTGGTGGGATCTAAACACAACTCCGCTGACAAGGCAGTCTCCAAAATGTAGTTCCCAAGTTTCCAGTACCTATGATTCTGGGCTGAAGATGGAAGAGGATGGGTGTATTGTCAAATGCCAGCACATAGTCTTGTGCTTCTTCACACAGAAAATATATATAATTAGGAATCGTCCTGAGATAGGAAGATGAGGTTTATGCTGAACCAAAAGACCACAGAAGCCCATCACAATGTAATGCTCAAATGTTCCTCATATAATATGTATTTTCTGAACAGATGATAGCATCCAATAAAGTTGATTTTTAAATTACCAATTAATCTCTCGATTTAAACCATTTTCAGACATAATTTTATGGCACATGTACCATGGTTCTATGTAAAAAGTGTTTTCTTTTAATACAATTTCTATGCATGCTAGTGTAATTAGGAAAAAACAATAGCAAAAATAAATAGATACATATATACATACAGGTTCTCTGTCCTCTTCTACCTATCATGTACAGAGATTGTCCTTGGCTCTTTGGTGGCATCTTCAAATGGTGTTCTATATTTGTCACATTTTGGACATGGGGTCTGCCAGAGATAAGCTATTTATTTCATGGTTTTCCTAAGCAAGCCCTAGTTGAATTATTGTAAACTTGCTTTACATTTTACTGGAATTTGCTTTTCTTTGAGTGCAAGAATGACCATTCTAGACAACCACGTTTTCATCAATCCATTCCTAAAACACAGCCAATCTGAGGAATCCAAGTTGCCTTAAACCTCACAGTAAGCACCTTGTGAGGTCTGAAAACCATCTTATTCATCCTTCTTTCACCAACAAGGAACTTGGCCCATAGAAGGCAAATACTAAATACTTGATGAATGACTGGATGAATGAATGACAGAAGACTACCTACACCCAGGACTTGATCCTTGACTGATCTGATTTTATCATTTTATGTGACATAATTAAAGATATAAAAACATGTTACATGTAACATAAATCCAGATTTTAAAAAAATACATCCTTTAATATTTTTTCTTTTAGTAGCTTTTTGTGGAATATACCAAAAAGCATATGTACTTTGCAGGGCCTGGTTTTCCAAAGTCTTGCAATTTCAAATATTGACCTTGCAAAGACAGAAAATTTTCCTCAGGCTATAAGTCTCTGGTGTGAGATAAAGAATTATGGCACAGCAGGTTGCTGGCTCAAAGACAGACTAGTTACTGATTGTTATGTAAAGATACTGAGAAATTGTTATAAGAAGGAATGTTTGCTAAGATCAAGCTTGTGTTGATAAGATCATTTAATTGTCTAAGGAAATGTCATCTGGCTTTTTTCACTGAAAGTTACCAGCCTATACTGTTAAACTATAACCCCACCTATGTCTCTTCTTGTAACTTCCTGGTCTGGAAAATAAATGCAGGAAGAGAACCCCAATTCGGCATTAATTTTCCCAAGGAAGGGATCCCTCTTGCTGGAGGGTCCTGGGAAAGTTAACCACTTCGGGGCTTCTCACTGCTCAGTAGAGATGGGCTTTGAGTAATCCTTTGTGTCTCCGTCACTCAGGGGAAGTGGGGTGACAAATCCATGGGGGGCGAAGCAACACAGAGCAACAACTTTTTATTATAGGTTAAAGTTTTTTTCTTATTTTTTTCATAACAATGTGAATCATTCCTTTTTCATCTCCAGTCTTCACAAATGTTCTGCTACTTTGGCAACTACCTTCTATGATGAATTGTCAGCACTGAGTTCCAAATTATTTCTTAAATTATCTAATCTTTAATCTTAATGTCCAGGGAGACATTTGTTAAAATTAAAAGACAGAACATTTTTCTTGAATTCCTCCGAAATCAGTTTTGTAATACAGATAATAGATGATCTCTTTCACTTTGCTAATGATGATCAATTAATACATGATAATTAAAACTTTTTTAAAGAGGTAATTTTATTTCCAAACGGGCTAGCATTTAATACAACTTAGCAGGTACCAGCTAGCCTTAACATGAAAAAACGAAACTATATATTCCATAGATCCTTTGGCTAAACTAGTTAAATACATATTTCTCAATAATAGAAATTGAACAGTGATGAAAACGATCAAATAGTTATCAACAAATAGAGACAATTTGCAAAAATTCCAAATAAATGGGCACCAAAATTTGATGAATTGTTGAGATACAATGCTACACAGTATGCTAAGTTCAAATTTAAGTAACATTTTTTGGTTGGGTAAATTAAATTTGATCTTAATCGAATGTTAAACCCTTAGAGTATTTTTCTTTAAAATTGCTAATTCCTATTTCTTTTAAAAACAACCTTTCATTATTAAGTGTGATAAAAAGATTTAATTAGAAGTTTTCATAAAATAATGAAAACCTCAACACTTTAATGTCAAAAGCTTCTATCTTTGCAAGTTGTGCAGTTTGTTTCAAGGAAAATGCTACCAACCAAAAAAAAAAAAAAAAAAAAAGAAAGAAGTAATTATAAAAACCATATAAACTATACCCTTTTCATTAAACAGATACTTTTCACTTCAGTGTTTTTCCGAGATAAAAATTATAAATTATTCCTATTTTTTGAATGGCTATTTTATTTCATTTTATTTTAAGTTTTATTGAGATATAATTGATACATCAAAAATTGCACATATTGGGCCAACCCCATGGCGCCCTTGGGAGGGTGCGGCGCTGGGAGTGCAGCAGTGCTCCCGCCGCGGGTTCGGATCCTATGTAGGGATGGCCAGTGCTCTCACTGGCTGAGCGCGGTACGGCCGGTCACAAAAAGACAAAAAAAAAAAAATTGCACATATTTAATGTATACATTTTGGTGAGTTTGGAGATATGCATACAACCACAATGCCATTACCTCAATCAATGTACTAGATATATCCATCACCCCCCAAGCTTTACTTGTGTTCTTTGTGGATTTTGGGGGTTTTGGTTTGTGTGACAAGAACATTTAACATGAAATCATCCTCTTAACATATTTTAAAGTGCACAATACCATATTGTTAACCGTAGGTACTTTGCTGTATATAGGTTCTATCTGCTGATCATTAGTGAAAATCCTAGTCAGATCAATTGGGCAAGAAAAAGAAATAAGAGGCATCCAAATGAGAAAGGAAAAAGTTAAATTGTCTCTGTTTGCAGATGATATGATCTTATATATAGAATACTCTAAAGATTCCTCAGAAAAAACTTAGAACTAATAAACAAATTCAGCAAAGCTGCAGGGTACAAAATCAACATACAAATATCAGTTGTAGGGCTGGCCAGTTAGTTCAGTTGGTTAGAGCACAACATTATAACACTAAAGTCAAGGGTTTGGGCCCCTGTACCACTAGCCAGCCATCACAAAAAATAAATAAATAAATAAAAGCAAGGTCAAATATTAGTTGTATTGCTATACACTAGCAAGGAAATATCCAAAAAGAAAATTAATAAAACAGTACTATTTATAATTGCACCAAAAATAATAAAATACTTAGGAATAAATTGATTATTTAATTTAACTACTTTAAATTATTATTAAATATTTAAACTAACAAACTTAAGGAGGTAAAAGAACTGTACACTATTTGAAAACTATTGTACACTAATTGAAAACTATAAAACACTGATGAAAGAATTTAAATGAGGCACAAATAAATGAAAAGACATCCCAAGTTAGTGGATTGGAAAGAATTAATATTGTAAAAATGCCCATACTACTCAAAGTGAGCTACAGATTCAATACAATTCCTGTCAAAATCCTGTGGCATTTTTTCACAAATAGAAGATATAATCCTAAAATTCATATGAAACCACAAAAGATTCCAAATAACCAAAGTGATCTTGAGAAAGAAGAAAGCCAGAGGTGACATACTTCCTTATTTTAAAATACATTTAAAACCTATAGTAATCAAAACAGTATGGTACTGGCATAAAAACAGGCACATAGACCAATGGAACAGAATAGAAAGCCCAGAAATAAACTCCTGCATATATAATTAACTGATCTTCAAAAAGAGGTGCCAAGAACACACAATGGGGAATGGATAGTCTCTTCAACAAATTATGTTGGGAAAACTGATACCCACATGCAAAAGAATAAAATCAGACCCCTGTCTTATACCATACACAAAAGTAACTCAAAATGGGTTACAGACTTAAACCTAAGACCTGAAACTATAAAACTTCTTGAAGAAAACATTGGGAAAAAGCTTCTCGACATTGGTCTTGGCAATGACTGCGTGGATTTGACACCAAAAGCACAGGCAACAAAATAAAAAATAAACAGGCAGGACTATATCAAACTAAAAAGCTTCTGCACAGCAAAGAAAACAATCAACAGAGTGAAAGGGAAAACTATGGAATGGGAGAAAATATTTGCAAACCATCTCCCTCATAAAGAGACAATATCCAAAATATATCAGAATCTCCTACAACTGAATAGCAAACAAAAAACCTGATTAAAAAATGGGCAAAGAATTTTAATAGACATTTCTCTAAAGAGATAAAAATGGCCAACAAGTTTATTAAAAGGTGTTCAACATCAGTAATCAGTAAGGAAAATGAAGATCAAAATCACAATGAGTTATCACCTCACACTTGTTAGAATGAATATTATCGAAAAAAAAATAAAAGACAAGGTGTCAGTGGGATGTGGAGAAATTGGAACCCTTAAACACTGTTGGTGGGAATGCAAAATGGTGAAGCCATATGGAAAACAGTATGAAGTTTCCTCAAAAAAATAAAATAGAATTACCATATGAAAAACAGCTGTCCCATTTCTGGGTAGGTATACAAAAGAATTTAAATCTGGATATCAAAGAGGTATTGCCACTCCTATGTTCTTTGCAGCATTATTCACAATAGCTGAAATGTGGAAACAACCCAAATTTCCATCAACAGATGAATGGCTCAACCCCCAAGAGCCTGATCTGCTGCCACCAAGGGAGCCAGAGTGACTGGCAGCCAGCCATCAGCAACACTCCCTGCCACTGCTGCAGAAAACAGTGCTGAAGAAGTGGGTCATGACTGCCACTGCAACAACAACTGCTGAACAAGGATGGCTTGCTGCCACACCAGCAGCCACAGCTTCCTCATAGGTGACCCTCTGACCACTGATTGGCATAGACAGAAGGAGAGTCACCAGCAGAGCCCATGGAAAGTGGAAAGAATAAAGAGAAAATCTACCCAGTGTCACTCAGTCAAAACAAGGAGCACTAGTATACCCCAGTACAACTCTCAGGGGCAGGGGGAGCTAGTCAGTGTGCCAAACAGGCCCACCAAAGAAAACCCACAATAACCTAAGAGTGACAAGATTCCAAGGTGCTACCCACCCCCAAAATTTGAGAGTTTTCCCATATCCTGATAAACCAGCATAGTGTCACCAACATCAGCAAGGAAATACTAAGTGCCCCAGGGACTAGACTACAGAGGCACTGTCATGCTGAATTCAACCAAACTCTGAATTCCTCCAACACTGAATTTAGCCAAAGTACCTAAAGGGAAACTACACTCCTGCATCTACCTGGAACCAACACTAGAACACCCTACAAAACCATCATAATAAAACACATCTTCAAGAGGAACTCCCTCACCTCCAGCCTCACTCCAGAGTACTAGAAAAAAGCAACTGCTCTACCAGATGACTACACACCAACATAGAGATACTGGAAATATGAAAAAAAAGAAAATATGACAGCACCAAAGGAATATAATAATTCTCAAATACCAAATCCTATAGAACAAGAAGTCCTTGAAATAACTGAAAAGGAATTTCGAGCATCAATCCTACAGAACCTCAATAAGATACAAGAAGATTCAGTTAGACAACACAATGAAATGAGAAAAATTATCAAGGATCTGAAGGAGGAAATATACAGAGAAATTAATGCCTTAAAAAAGAATGTACAGAGCTTGTGCAACTGAAGGATTCATTCAAAAAGGTAAAAAAACACAACAGAGAGCTTAAACAGCAGACTAGAACATGCAGAATAGAGAATTTCTGATCTTAAAGATGGCCTTTATGAAATAACCCACGCAGAAAAAATAAATAAATAAAAGAAAGGAGTTTTTAAAAATGAAAAAATCTAAGAGAGATAGCAGACCACCTTAAGGGAACAAATATCCAAGTCATTGATTTTCCAGAAGGGAATTAGAAATGAAAAGGCATGGAAAATATATTCAGTGAAATAACAGCAGAAACCCTCCCAGGTATAGGGAGAAATATGGACCTTCAGATCCACGTGGCTCAAAGAGCCCCAAACATATTGAAAACAAAAAGATCTTCTCCAATGCACATTATAGTCAATCTGGCAAAGCTCAAAGATGAAGAACAAATCCTAAAAGCAGCAAGAGAAAAGCATCAAGTCACTTATAAGGGAGCTCCTGTCAGACTAACAGTGGACTTTTCATCAGAAACCCTAAAGGCTAGAAGAGAATGGGATGATATATTCAAAATACTAAAAGACAAAAATTGCCAGCCAAGAATACTATATCCAGCAAGACTATCCTTCAGAAATGAAAGAGAATAGTATATTTCCCAGACAAACAAAAACTGCAGGAGTTCACTACCACACAACCAGCCCTACAAGAAATCCTCAATGGAGTACTGCACCTGGTATCTGAAAAACAACCATCACTACCACGAATACACACTAAAGAACAAAACCCATCAGTAGAACAAAAATGCAAACAATAAAGAGAAAGGAACTTTATCTAACCACCTCAAGAAATGAACAAACATGGAAGACAAACAATAAAATAGAAAGAAAGGAACAAAAAATATTTAAAACATCCAAACAAAAATTAATAAAATGCCAGAAGTAAATCAACACCTTTCAATAATAACTCTTAATGTAAAAGGATTAAATTCCCCACTCAAAAGACACAGACTGACTGACTGAATTAAAAAGATAAACCCAACAATATGCTGTCTTCAAGAGACTCTCCTGAGCTGTAAAGACACACATAGACTAAGAATGAAAGGATGGAAAAAGATATACCATGCAAATAAAAACCAAAAATGAGCAGGAGTATCTATTCTTGTGTCTGATAAAATAGACTTTAAACCATAAAAAAAGGCAAAGAAAGCCACTATGTAATGACAAAGGGATCTCTCCAGCAAGAAGACATAACAATCATAAATATATATGTACCCAACATCAGAGCAACCAGATATATAAAGCAAACACTATTAGCCCTAAAGAAAGAAATACACCCAAATGCCATAATAGTTGGGGACCTGAAAATCTTCTCTCAACATTGTATGATCATCTATGTAAAAACTCAACAAAGAAACAAAATACCAAAACCACACTTTAGACCAATTGGTTTTGGCATACATCTACAGTACATTTCATCCAACAAAAACAGAATATGCATTCTTCTCATCAGCACATGGAACATTCTCCAGGATAGACCATATGTTATGTCACAAATCAAGCATCAACTAATTTTTAAAAATTGAAATTATTTCATATTTTTTCAGACCACTATGGGTTAAAACTAGAAATCAACAACAAATGAAATTCTGGAAACTAACAAACACATGGAAATTAAACAACATCCTCCTGAATGACATAAGGGTCCAAGGAGAAATTGAACAGGAAATTTAAAAATGTATCAAAACTAATGAAAATAATGACATCTGTGGGATACTGCAAAAGCAGTACTGAGAGGGAAGTTTATCACAATAAAAGATTATATCAGAAGAATAGAAAGACTCAAATAAACAACCTAACTCTAAACCTCAAAAACTAAAAAAACAAGAGCAATCCAACCCCAAAGTTAGTAGATGGAAAGAAATCATTAAGATAAGAGCAGAACTAAGTGAAACAGAAATCCAAAAATCAATACAAAAGATCAATGAAATAAAAAGTTGGTTTTACGAGAAGATACACAAAATAGAACATTAGCTAGGCTAAAAAAAAGAAGAGAGAAGACACAAATAATGAAAATTAGAAATAATTTTTCATTACAACATTACAACTAATACCACAGAAATACAAAGAATCGTTAGAGACTATTATAAACAACATTACACCAATAAATTTGAAAATTTGGAGGAAATGGATAAATTTCTGGACACATGCAAACTACTAAGACTGAACCAAGAAGACATAGAAAGCCTGAAAAGACCAATAATAAGCAAGGAGATTGAAGATGTAATCAGCAGTCTCCCAACAAAAATAAAGCCCAGGATCAGATGGCTTTAATGCTGAATTCTACCAAACCTTAAAAGAAGAATTAATACCAATTCTCTTCAAACTATTTCCAAAAAATTGAAACACAGGCCATTCTCCCAAACTCATTCTATGAAGCAAATATCATTCTGATAACCAAAACCAGACAAAGATACAACTAAAAAAGAAAACCATAGGACAATATCTTTGGTGAATATAGATGCAAAAATCCTCATTAAAATATTAGCAAATAGAACATAGCAACATATCCAAAAAATCATGCACCATGACCTACTGGGATTTATCCCAGGGATGCAGGGATGCTTTAAAAAACACAAGTCAATAAATGTGGTACATCACATCAACAAAATCAAAGACAAAAACCATATGATTATCTCAACAGATGCTGAAAAGCATTTGATAAAATTCAACATCCCTTCATGGTAAAGACTCTCAGAAAATTAGGTATAGAAGGAAAGTATCTCAACACAATTACAGCCATATATAACAAACCCACTGCTAATATCATCCTAAATGGGAAAAAGTTGAAAGCTTTTCCCTTAAGAATGGGAACAAGACAACAATGCCCACTCTTGCCAGTCCTATTTAACATAGATTCAGAAGTACTAGCCAGAACATTAAGGCAAGAGAGAAATAAAGAGCATCCAGATTGCAAAAGATGAAGTCAAATTGTCCCTATTTGCAGATGACATGATCCTATACAGAGTGAAGACTGAAGACTCTACAAAAAAAAAATTTCTAGAGTTGATAAACAATTTCTGTAAAGTTGCAGGATACAAAATCAACACACAAAAATCAGTAGCATTTTTATACTCCAACAATGAACTAGCAGAAAAAGAAATCAAGATAGCCAGCCCATTTATAATAGTCACCAAAAAAATAAAATACCTAGTAATAAAGTTAATCAAAAAAGTGAAAGATCTCTATAATAAGAATTACAAATCAATGTTGAAAGAAACTAGAGAGGAAACAAGAAGAAGGAAAGATATTCCATGCTCTTGGATTGGAAGAATTAACATTGTGAAAATGCCCATACTATCCAAAGTGATCTACAGATTCAATGCAATCCCCATTCAAATTCCAATGACATTCTTCACAGAAATGGAAACAAGAATCCTAACATTCATATGAAAGACAAAAGACCCTGTACAGCCAAAGCAATCTTGAGCAAAAAAAACAAAGCCGGAGGCATAACACTTCCTGACTTCAAATTATACTAAAAAGCTATAGTAACCAATACAGCATGGTACTGACATGAAAACAGACACATTGACCAATGGTTCAGAATAGAGAACCCCGAAATCAGCCCATATACCTGCAGTCAATTGATCTTCAACAAAGGCACCAAGAACATACACTGGAGAAAAGTCTGCCTCTTCAATAAATACTGCTTGGAAAATTGGACTTCCATATGTAGAAGAATGAAATTAGACCATGAGTCTCACCATACACCAAAATCAACTCAAAATGGATTAAAAACTTAAATATACTTCCTGAAACTACAAAACACCTACAAGAACATAGAGGAAACACTTCAGGAAGTAAAACTGAGCATAGACTTTATGACTACAACCCCAAAAGCACAGGCAACAAAAGGAAAAATATACAAATAGTATTACATCAAACTAAAAAGCTTCTGCACAGCAAAAGAAACAATTAACAGAGTGAAAAGACAACCAACAGAGTGGGAGAAAATATTTGCAAAATATGCATCTGACAAAGGATTAATATACAGAATATACAAGGAACTCAGACAACTTAACAGTAAAAAAAAACAAGTAACCTGATTAAAAAGTGGGCAAAGGAGCTGAATAGGCATTTCTCAAAGGAAAATATACAAATGGCCAACAGACACATGAAAAAAATGCTCGGTATCACTCAGCATTAGAGAAATGCAAAGCAAAACCACTTTGAGACATTGTTGCATTCCAGTTAGGCTGGCTATTATCAAAAAGATAGAGAATAACAAATATAAGGATACAGAGAAAGGGGAACCCTCCTATACTGTTGGTGGGACTGCAAAATGGTGCAGCCATTATGGAAAATGCTATGGAAGTTCCTCAAACAACTACAGATAGAACTGCCATATGACCCAGCCATCCAACTGCTGGGTATATACCCAAAGGAATGGAAATCATCACGTCGAAAGGACACCTGTACTCCCATGCTTATTGCAGCTCTATTTACAATAGCCAAGAGCTGGAACCAGCATAAATGCCCATCATCAGATGAGTGGATAAGGAAATTGTCACATAATATACAATGGAATACTACTCTGTCATAAAAAAATGAAATGCTTCCATTCACAACAACATGGATGAACTTAGAGAAAATTATATTAAGTGAAATAACCCAGGCACAGAAAGAAAAATACCACATGTCCTCACTTATATGGAGGAGATAATTAAAAAACAAATAAAAAAGAAAAAGAAAAGATACAACAATCACAATAATATGTTGAACTTTAAGAGAGCAGAACTGAGGTTGCCGGGGGTGGGAACATGTGTGAGGGGGGAGGAAAGGGAGGAATTGGTAAAGGGCCATGAAAATCTATTACACTGTCTAATGATAAATATACTAATTATCCTGATTTGAACATCAACTATATATATATATGGAAAATGTGATATATTCATACAATGGAATATTACTCAACCTTAAAAAAGAAGGAAATCTTACTGTTTGTGACAGCATGGATGAACCTGGAGGAAATCATGCTAAGTGAAATAGGCCTGTCACAGAAGGACAAATACCACATGATTCCATTCACATGAGGTATTGAAAACAAACTCACAGAATTAGAAAACAGAATGGAGGTTGGAGAGGCTAGGGTGGCGGGCGTGGGTGTGAAATGGGGAGCTCTTGTTCAATGGGTATAGTTTCAGTTATACAAGTTGAATAAGTCTTTTTTTTTTTCCTGAAAATCCTGATCATCTGGATGTTATAATATACTCACTCACTTGGAAAACCAATTCACCTTAAAGTTGTGCATGAACATATTTGCAGAAGAAATGTTCCTCATGTGATTAATGTGAGGAATTATGATAAACTATTTGCATATGACATGAAGCAGTTTAGAGGAGCGTAATAATAAATTATATGTGGTTAATGTAGAAGCATAATACTTAAATAATTTATCAGCATTTTAATCTATTTTATGGTTTGTATTACTTGTATCAATTTGTAATTCATCCTTTTTTTTCTAGAGAATATATCAATGTCAAAAAATGGCCATTCCTTATACAAAACCTCTTCGCATGATCTGCCATACTAACTTTTGTTTCCTAATATTATCCAAACACTTCCTGTAAAGAAAGATGTCAGTGCTATCATAGATGTTGAATATTATTTTTATTGAAGTATGATTGACATTCAGTAAACTTCACATACTGAATGCTTACAATTTGATTTTTTTTTTACCTATGTACATACTCATAATACAATCAGCACAATCAACATCTTGCACTCCCATATCTTTCCTTATGCCTCTGTATAATCCCTGCCCACTACTACTCACACTGCCAATCCCCTGACCACTATAAAAAGATCCACTGACCTACTTTCCTTCACTATAGAATAGTCTTAATTTTCTAGAATGTTATATGAATGGCTCTTTTCATTCAGCATTCAGATAACTCAATTATTTTGAGATTCTTCCATATTGTTATATGTATCAATATTTCATTCTTTTTTACTGTCTAGTAGCATTCCTTTTTATGTATATAGTGTAATTTTATCTTTTCACCTGTTTTGGGTATTTGAGGGTTTTGACTAAAGCAGATAAAGTTACACATCTTTGAAAGGATATATGCTTTTGTTTATCTCATCTAAATACCTAGGAGTGGAATGTCTGAATCATGTAGTGAGTGTATGTTTAACTTTTTAAGAAACTGCCAAACTGTTTTCCAAAATAATTGTATTGTGTTCCTTTTCCACCAGCAGTTTATGAGAGTTCCACTCACTCTGCCTCCTCACCTGCGTTATGTCTGGTCAGTCTCGTTAAATTTTAAACACTCTAATAGATATGTAGTAATATCTCATTGTGGTTTAATGTATCTTTCCTTAATGACTGATGATGTCAAGCATCTTCTTATGTGCTTATTTACCATTCATATATCTTAATTGAAGTATCTATTCATATCTTTTGCTCATTTTTAATTGGTTTGGTTGCTTTCTTATTACAAAGTTTTTACAGGTCTTTATATATTCTGAATACTAGCACTTTGTGTGAAAAATTATTTGCAAACGTTTTCTTTCAAGCTGTGAATTGTCTCTTCATTCTCTTAACTGTTTTGGTGAAGTACAATTTATCGATATTTTTCTTTTGTGATCCATGATTTTGGTTTCATACCTAAGAAATCTTTGCCTAGCTTGGAGTTTCTCAACTTTTATTTCATTATTGCCTAAAAGAGCCTTTTTAGATCATTTTTTCATAATTGCCCTCTCTCCATGAAATGTTAATACCATAGCTATATGCAAATCATTGTAATAACTTTTTTTAATCCTCCAAGAGCACATGAGGGGCAATATTGCTCCTATTGAAAATGCTTGGTCTAATCCAGGTTTGCAAAGTCTTTCTCATATGATTAATTCTGGATGTTATATAGTTCTAGGTTTACATTTAGGTCTATAAATAATTTTGATTTCATTTTTGGAGATTTTGAAATGTGGATTGGCTTCCGTTTTTATGTATGTGAATATCTAATTATTCTCACACAACTTGTTGAAAAGACTCTCCTTTTTCCACTGAATTGCTGCCTTAACATCTTTGTTAAATATCAAATGACCATATATGTGGGAGTCTATTTCTGGATTCTCTATTTTGTAATAATGATGTATTTTTCTATCCTATGCCAATATCACATTATACTGATTTCTTTAGATTTAAAATATTTGAAGTCAAGCAGTGTAAGTCTTCCAAGATGTTCTTCTTTTTGAAAGTTGTCTTAGCATGTCTATTTTCGTGGCATTTCCATGTAAATTTTTGAATCATCTCACCAACTTCTACAAAAAAAATCCTGCTGGGGTTTTGATTGGGATTGAATTGTATATATATACATATATTTGGGGAGCACTGACATCTTAGTAATACTCTTATCTTCTATTCCATAGACATGGTATAATTCTCTGATTGTTGGGTCTGCTGCCTGCCGACCCAAACAGCCCTAGCCTCGTTACCAGTCTCTCCCTTGGTGGGCAAGCGAATTGCCCGGATTCCTCTTTCCCTCCGTCCCCGTTGGGAGGAGATGGGGGAAGAGAGCCGTGAAGAGAGGTGAGCACAGCCGCCGGCCCCAACCAGCCCATTAAAGGACACTCAGACACAGTGGGGATTCTGTTGAGCAGTTCCGTTTATTATCACACAAGCACTTGCTTTTAAAGGCAAATGGGGAAGGGAGGTTTTTTACATCCTCCAATCAGCTTAAAGGTTGGGAGAGCATGCATCCTGTCTCAATGCCTATCTATTGCAATCATGCAGTGTTCACCAGCACGGAAGCACGGTATTTGGCCAATAAGGGCTAAGGCAAGGTTCCCGCAGACACTCCCACCCTACTTCCTCCCAGTGCCCTCTTAGCCTGCCATGTTAATACGCCCTTGTGGGCCCATAATGGTGCTGCATGTAATGTCACTTAAGGTGGCGTTAGTTTTTAAGGCCCAACATCTGATTACTTAGGACTTTCTTAATTTTTCTCAGCAATGTTAGGTAGTTTTCAGTGTATCAATAGTAAACATCTTTTGTCATATTTATCACTAGGTAGGAAGGAACTTCAAAAGTTCTTAGAAAAATAGAATTGAAAGATAATATAAGACTTTTCATGAACTTTTTGAAGTATGCTCATAGTTCATATTTGCTGATACCATCGTAAATAGTATTGTTATTTCTATTTCTCTTCCAAATGATTTTTTTTCTGTTATGTGATGATAAAATGAGTTTTTGTATATTGATCTTTGTATCCTCCAAGCTTGCTAAACTCCCTTACTAGTTCTAGGAGCTTTCTTGTAGATTCCACAGGATTCTACATGGATGATGGTGTTCTCTTTGAATACAGTTTTGTTCATATTCTTTTTTTTTTTTTTTTTTTTTGGCCTTACTGTACTGGCTAAAGCCACCTGTAGAATTTTAAACAGACATGGTGAAAGCAGATAGTCTTGCTCTGTTTCTGATCTTTAAGGGAAAGCATTTAATCTATCAACATTAAATATGATGTAGGTTTTCTATAGCTGCTGTCGATCAGGTTGAGGAAGTGCTATTCTATGCTTATTTGCTGAGTTGTTATTTTGGTATTTTTGTTGCTCTTTGGTATTTTGGCCCAGAAATGTGTATCAGGTTTTGACAAGTATTATCTCTGCTTGTAATGAGATACCATATACTCTAGTTAGGCTTTTGTTTTTTCAGTCTGTTATATGGTAAATTACGTTGATTTTCAAATGCTAAAACAACCTTCATTCCTGGGTTAAATGTCATTTGGTCATGATGAATTCTACTTATTATATATCACTGGATTCAGTGTGCTAAAATTTTGTTAATAAATTTTGCATCTATATTCATGATAAATAGTCTTCAGTTTTTGTTCTTGTAATATATTTGTCTGATTTGAGTATTAAAGGAATGCTGCTCTCATAAAGTGAATTGAGAGTAGTCCCTCCTTGCCAATTTTCTGGAAGAGTTTATACAGATTTGGTATTTTTTCTTCCTATGGTATAATAGACTAGTGAAGCTATCAGGCCTTAGAGTTTTCTCTATGAAAATATTTTTGATTACAGTTTTCATTTCTATAATAGATACAAGGCTAATATCCACGTTATCTATTTTTTCTTGAGTGAGTTTTGTTAGTTTGTGTCTATCAAGGAATTTGCTTAATTCATCAAAATTTTCAACTTTATTGACATAATGTGGTTCTTAATATTCCCTGTTGCCATTTTCATATCTATAAAAGCTGTAATGATATTATCTCTGTCATTACTGGCATTAATAATGTGTGTCTTCTCTCTTTTTTCCCCCAATTTGTGAGAGATCTTCCAATTCTCCTGATCTTTGTAAAAAACCAGCTTTTGGTTTTACTAACTTTTTCTATTGCTTCTATGTTTTCTATGATTTTTTTTATTGGTTATGAATATTCATGAGATACAAAGCTGATTGTCACCCCTTGTGCCCATGATGTGGGAGCCAGATTCACGGTGGCTGTATACCCATTACCACAAATTACATTTGTACCCTGTGTCCCCCACCCAATTCTCCCCAACCTCCCTCCCCCTCTCCCTCCCTCCCCGACTCCCTCCCCTCCCCCACTCCCTCCCCTCCCCTACTCCACTTTGTATCCTAAGGAATGTTCTCTTCCTCTGAAAGACCAATGCGCTACTGTAGTCTTTCTTTCCTTCCTTCTTTCTCTTTTAGCTCCCTCATGTGAGTGAGCACATGGCGTATTTATCCCTCTGAGCTTGGCTCTATGATTTTAACTCCGATCTTCACTATTACCTTTCTTCTCTTACTTTGGATTTTATTTGCTTTTCTTTTTGTTTGGTTTATTTCTTTTCTTTTTGCTTGGAAACATTTCTTCTTTTCTAACACAGATATTTAGATTTCCCTCTAAGGATTGCATTGGCCGCAAACCACAAATTTTGATATGTTGTATTTCCATTTTCAATCTATTCAAAGTATTTTCTTATTCCCCTTTTGATTTATTCTTTCATCCACATCTTATTTAGAAATGCATTATTTAGTTCCAAGTAATTGTGCATTTTTTCACAAATATTTTTTCCACAAAATTTAAAGGAAGAAGGAATTTAGGAATGGCTTCTAAAGGGAAAAACCGAGTACCCGAACTACTGAGATTTCGTATACAATCAACAAAACTATGTTCCAGAGTGATATTTTTAAATTAATTTTGTAACTGTAGATATGGGGGAGGGATAAGGCTTATCAGTAACATATCAAGTCCTTCTGAGAAGTGAAAGTATATTTCAGAAGTTCATGTGCTCAAACTAAAATAAGAGACACTGTTTTCTGGATGGCAATGAATATCAAATAAGTTCAACATAATAAAATCAAATGCAACTGTTTTAAAACTAAATATGTAAAGTTGGTGGATGCAATTAATTTGAGAGATTAGATGTCTTTGCATGATCAACAAGTCACAAAGGAGTTTATACCCTCTTTGGTGACTTTTCAATATATGGTCCTTCTTTGTTTACACATCTTTTTTTCATAGGGGCAAAATAGTCAACAGCATATATTACATATCATGTAGGAAAAGCCATGGTCTCTCCTCTCAAAGTGCTCACAGTCAACTTAGTGGAAAGACGAACACATAAATAGGCACCATGCCATGTGCTAATATTATAATGGGAGGCTAAGGAATGGGTAGAAGACAAAGCATTTATGTCTGTATGGGACAGTCAGAGAGTGCTTTCCAGAAGGAGAGATGCTTGACCCACTCTTTATGGAAGGAGATATTTGACAAGATTATAAAGAGAGATTGGTCCAAGATGAATATGGAGAATATCTGTGTCATATGTAGCAGCATCTGCCAACACATTAAAAATAGTAAAGTAAGAGTACACCATTCAAGAACTGCCTGGACATTTTAGTTTTCAGTCTTATTAAGGTTAGTAACAATCTAATTAAGAATACTGTTGTCTGTTTCTATTCTAGTCTTATTTAATGTTAATTGTGCTATTACTCCTGGAAGTGAGCATTCCTTTACCCTAAGACAACCACACTCACTAGCAAAGTCAGATGAATATGTGGTGAATGAGTGACAGTAAGGAATCCCAATGATCTGAAATCATTATATAATTCAAATGTGACTACAAGTTATGTAAACGGTGAGAACACTTAACATCCACTCTCTTACCATATTTGAAGAATAGAATATGCCATCATTAGTCACAGTCACCATGCTGTACAATAGGTCACTTGAACTTTCTCCTCCTGTCTAATTGTAATTCCATATACTTTGATCAACAACTTCCCAATCTCCCCAACCCCCAGCTGCCCAGCCTCTGGTAACCACCACTCTACTCTCTACTTCTACGAAAATTTGGGGGAAAAAAAGTTATATCAATGGCATTTTATGAATATCAAAAAATGATTTATATTTTAAGCTCTTTAAGAACATGAATTCAAATATAAAATTTAATGTTCCAAAAATCACCTCACAAACTTTATTTGTAACATCTATTATTGTTATTACAAGTATTTAGAATTCAGTGTTGAAACCACTCTATAATAACAAGTTAGATGTATGCTTTCAGCAATTTTAGTTAGTAGGTTGCTGTTTATCAGCTGTTAGTCACTGGATTAACAATGGACTAAATAATATATTTTTAGGTACAAACCACTTAAGATGTAAACACTTGAACTAAGATGTAGAGTTCACATTATCATGAAAATAAATTCTGAGAAGTAACCTGCTTAGAAGATCTAAGTAGTGTGATTATTTTGCAACTGAAAACAACAAATAGTACTTAAGGATTCAGTTAAAGAAAATGATCAATGTTGGAATAAGAAACTGTGTATGAGTCATTCACTAAAATAGATTACCTTTCACTTAAATTCCGTTGAGTATATTATCCAGATTCAATGGAAGTACACAGAAAATGACGGTACATAAAGTTTATTCTAAGATCAAAATTATGTAAGCCAGAGGAAAATAAAATAAATATCTAATAAATACATGTGAATAAGCCAATTTAGGACCAGCAAATGCTGACTTGAACTTTTTTTAGCCCTCAAACTAGCCCTGAGTGTCAGACAGGAAGAAAGATAAATAGAGACTTTTCCTGGATCTGCGACGATCCACCTATCCTCTCTGACATTTAAAAAATAAATTCAAACCACACAAGAAATAATAGAGCAATTTGCTTTCCTGCCTGTCAACAAACAATAGACTTAAGCCTTTTATGCCATATCAGAAAAATAATATAAGAAAAGCAAGGTAACAAAGCACGGAGCCCGAGAAACACAGGAAAGACAAAGCATTCAAAACACTAAAGGAAATTTTTTCTCTCTGAAAACACTGACACCAAAAGAATAGCTATAAATAAAATAATAATAGCATCAGAGAAATGTTATTGCAAAATGACAATGGTCAATCAACAGCTTTTATTCATTTTTAATATCATGTATAATTTAACCCAGCCATACAGGCTGGGAAAGAATTCTTACCTCTCTGAATATCTGTGTTTAGAATCTTTCCTTTTCTACCTTAACTACCTCAGGTTTACCAAAGATAAATGGAAATTGAAAGCAAAACAGAAAACTTCTGAAGTTAAAAGTAACTTTTAAATTTGATAATGACCTATTTATTTAATTCAGAATATAAATGGATAAAATATTGTTTTTAAAGGGATTCTTTGTTAAAGTATCTGAATACCTTGGGTAACCCCCTCATCATCACTGATAAAACAAAGCAAAACGCATTTTCCCCTCACTGCCTAGGAGTAACATCACGTTTAGAGATGGAAACAATAGATTCAGCATATACAGAAGCATGTATGGAGGTTCATAATTCCACTTAAGAATAACATGAGTCTAGGATCACGTAATGCTTCTACTTTTAACTCTCAAATAATCACAATTTAGAAAATATTGATAAACTTTATACAAGGAAAACCTATACAGGACTAGGTATTTTAAAGTTGAAAGTAATTCCCTTCTGAATTGTATAAAAGGAAGGCAGATAACTTCTGATGGAAAGAATATAAAGTAAAAAATAGGTGATACCTACACAAAATGTCTTATCAAAGGCTGTGAGAGAAACTTTTGTAATTTCTCAAACTAATCTTTTCTACTTCCCCAGGACTCCTTCCCTTGGTCACTTTTTCTTAAAATGGAAGGGTGCCCTCGGATAATCAGGTAAGCCAGCATCTGGTCCTGTATGCTACCCCTGTCAAGCAACTTCACTCAATTCACATGGCCGTAAACTGCAAAATTAAGTGGATAAGAGCCCTCTTCCTAATTCTCCATTCCTCCCGCAGTCTCTTGGGAGCCAATTATGAAAAACCACTTTCAGGAAGGCCACAACCGAATATGCTTATTAGGAGGAGGAAGAGAGAGAGGAACAGGCAGAGCAGAAAATGGTGTGTGAGTAATTGAAATGTGGTGATAAAATTTCCATTCTGTTCACATTTTATACATGAGGTTTGATCACCGTGAATTGGTAGCCTCAGTGCTTTAAATCACCCCATACCTAAGGTGGAATACTGGGGGAGAAGTGAGAGTTTGAGCTAGACTGAAAAAGAGAAGAAAGTCAGCTCATTAGGGAAAGCGATCTCTGCTGATTGTCTCTCTTTTCCAGACTCAGGCAGACTTTTCACTTTGCCTTCTATTTGGTGCTGGTACTATCCTATTAAGAAAACACAACATGGTTTCTTGTCTTTGGGGTAGAAGGAAGAGTAGCACTAAGGTGATTGTGTGGACAGTGCATCCACGTATAAACACTGTAGCAGCAGTTTTTTTTAAAGTAGAAAGTTACTTAGAAGGAATAAGTTCTAGTATCCTACAGCTCTGCAGGGTGACTATAGTTAACAATAGTTTATTGCATGTTTTCAAATAACTAAAAGAGGGAATATTGAATGTTCCCAACACAAAGAGATATAATCGTTTAAGGTGATGGATATCGTAATTACCCTGATTTGATCATTACACATTCTATACATGAATCAAAATACCACACTCTACCTCATAAATATGTACAATTACTCTATGCTAATTAAAAATAATAATTTTTTAAAAAGCTGTAATGGTAGCCCAAAACCACTTTACTCAACATCAGGATACCACTATTAAAAAAACTTTTTTTTTTTTGCCTCACTAAAAAAGAAAGAAAGAAAGAAGAAAAATTACTTGTAAGAGAATTTTCTTTATTTTCTTTGCATCAGATAGGAGAGTGAAAAAAATGTTAGCAGCTTGAGTTTGATTCATGTATATCTGAGTTTGCTGAGTCAATTGGCAAAAGAGACTAGATGATCATGTATTTTCAGGAAAGGGTGAAGAGTGTCCTTGGAAAGAACTTACTTGTAGGGAGGAAGTAGCTGGCCCAGGAAAAAAGACTGATTTTATTTGCCAGAGGGAATAGTCTTTTATAAAAGTCGTGCCTGATTATGGCTCTGAGAATTGTCTCATATAAACCCAGGGGACTTATGCCTGGATGCAGTGGTGAGCAAAGATGGGAATGAGAAGGAAACAGACTTTCATTAAGGACTCCCTTAGGTATTGTATTACCAGCAGCCATGCTAGGGTTAGTCCACTGACAGAATGTGACACACAAGTCCAAGGGAGTAAAGGACACGTGGTGGAGCCCAGGGAAGAGCCTAATCACTGGCTGAGAAAGTCAGAAAACCAGGGTGCCCACAAAGATCCTCAGAAATAATTGGTAGAGGTTGGAAACTTTAAAGAGGGCCAACTCTGAGCAAGATAAATTAAATTCTTATTTAAATTCACCTCATACCAAGAAAGAAGGGGGCACATCTGTGTACAGATGCAGGAATATGAGAGATCCGAGAGTGAGAGTGTGTGGAAGTTCTCCTCTCCTTGCTTCCATTTCCTTGGGAAGATAGGAAATTGGGTCATCGTCTGAGAGGGGGTTGAGGGGTTGAAGGAATAAGAAGAGAGAGGAAGGTGTGACATAGTTGCTTAGGGTAGAAGGGAATGATGTAGACTGATTCCTGGGTAGCACTAAGGACTCACTTGGGGTTAGAGATCGTGAATGAAATGTGAACTTGCCAGCAGGTTTTGAGTCTCTTTCACCAATCCTGTGCTCCTCTGTACCCCTGCTGATGGAGAGTGGAAGTACAGGGAAGAGGTGGTTTCAAGGAGTACATTAGAGCACAGAAACCACTCTTCATACCTAGTTGGATTCCATAGAAGGGAATCCTGTTTGCAGGCATTGATTCAGTGCCTCAAAGACATCGTGGCCTAAGTTTCTGCAGCTCTTTGGGTCGGTATCAATATGGTGGTTGTTCCTACAGCCCTCACATCTGAGTTCTAGGTAAGAGGAATGCGAGAGGCAAAGGGAAAAAAATGCCCATTCTCCAATAAGGGAAAATGGAAGTAATTAATGAAGAATATAGGAGGGCATCTTTGGGGAAGAGCCTTCTAAAACCACGAAGTAGAAGAGTTTCACCAAGGACAGGAAAGTCTTCTAAGACTCATCATCTTATTAGTCCCTACCTTTAAGAGGTATGGCAGAGAGAATAATGAAAAAGAGCTAACGAGCTCTAACAATAAAGAGCTACTGGGATTTATTAAGATGGAAAGAGAAATAACCAACTAAACAAACAGCTATCCTGAGAAGAAAGGCATGAGAGAAAAACTGTGATGTTTTCCTCTTCTATGTAGATTACTAATGCTGTGGACATAGAACATAGGTAAGTTCTAGGTTTTCTCTGGTTTACCTGGGAGCAAAGGTGAAGATGACTTCCAGTCATCTGGTTGGTGAAGTGTGTGGTAAAGATAAAAAAACACTGAGTGCTTATTGCTTTTGTCATGAAGTAAAGGCTCACCCAGTATTGAGGATTACTTGAAAATCTGTGAGCAGCCTCATGGGGATGAGATCGATTCCAGAGCAGAAAAAATAAATTCTGACAAATAACTTTTTTAAAATTATGGAGGAAAATACAGCACCAAGTCTACCAAATATGACTGTGTGCAACCCCAGCTGAATACAGAGGAGGCAGTGACAAGCATCTAACACCAAAAAGAGAAATGCAGAATCTACTCTAAAAGAAGCAGCACTCTATGCAATAAGAGGGAAATTTGCCATAAACATGTCATTTGGAGAAAATTGAAAAAAATATGAGATCTATTAAAACAGAGATAATAATTGTTGCAATAGATGCAAGAGGGTCATTTGAAAAACTTTAACATCTTCATAACAAAAAGCCTCTGCAAACTAGGAATAAAAAGAAACTTGATAGTGCGAATCTTTTTAAAATTCCTACAGCTACATCATATTAATCAGGAACAAGGCAAAGACTTCCATTGTAATGACTCATATTCAACATTTACTAAAACTTGTAGTCAGTGCAAGAAAGCAAGAGAAAGAAACAAAAGGAATCAAGTTTGGAAAAAAAAGAAAGAAAACTGCCCTTTTTTCCCAAACACATTGAAAATCTCATGGAACCTACAAAAATGCTTCTAGAGCTACTAAATGAGTTTATCAAAGCCACAAAATACAAGATTAACATACAAAAAATAGAGTGTATTTCTATATACTTGCAAAGAATAATTGAAAATAGAATTTTTTAAAAGTACCATTTATAATAGCACCCAAAAACAACATTAAATACTTTAAATGTGTATAAAATATGTATGCTGAAAACTAGAAAACACTGATGTAAGAAATTTAAAAGGCCAGAATTATTACAGAGATATTCCTTGTTCGGGAATTGGAAGACTCGATATTGTTAAAATATCAGTTCTTCCCAAATTTATCTATAGGTACATGCAATCCCTTTTTAAATCATAACAGGATTTTGGGTAGAAATTGAGAAGATTTTTAAATATTTACACAGAAAATTAAAGAAAATAGGATAATCAAAAAACTTTGAAAAAGAACAAAGTCAAAGGACTCACATTACCTTATTTTAAGAGGTTACTAAAAGTTACTATATGATATTGGAAGGATGGACAAAAAAAATCAATGGAAGAGAATAAAGAATTTATAAATAGACTCACACAAGTATGGAAAATTGAGTTTGACAAGGAAATTCAATAGAGACACAACTATCTTTCTGCAAAAATTAACTCATTCTAATCATAGACCTAAAAATAAAACATAAAACTGTAAAACTTTTAGAAGAAACCATAGGAGAAAAATTTGTTGACTTTGGTTAGAAAAAGGAATCTTAAATGTGATGCTAAACATGACCCAAAAAGGAAAAAAAAAGTATGCATGGGACTTCATCAAAATTAAAACTTTGCTCTATTAAAGACACTACTAAGAGAGTAGAAAGATAATACACTGACAAAAACAACATTTTCAGATCATATATCCAATGAAGAACTTGTGTTCAAAATATATAAAGAGTCTCAAAACTGTACAATAGGTAAAAATCATTTCTTTATGCTCAAAAGATTTAAACAGACATTTCACCAAATAGAACTTACCAGTTCAAAATAGCACATGAAAATATGCTCAACAGGCAAAATGGTAAAGCCACTTCTTAAAACAGTTTGGCAGTTTCTTTTAGTGCCTCCAGCTTTATTTTTTATTTTTTATTTTTTTTATTTTTTGCTTAGGATTGCATTGGCTATTTGGGGCCTTTTATTGTTTCATATGAATGTTAGGATTTTTTTTTTTCTATTTCTATGAATAATGTCATTGTTATTTTGATGGGGATTGCATTGAATCTGTAGATCACTTTGGGTAGTATGGACATTTTCACAATGTTAATTCTTTCAATCCAAGAGCATGGAATGTCTTTCCATCTTTTTGTGTGCTCTTTAATTTTTTTCAACAGTGATTTATAGTTCTTGTTGTAGAGATCTTTCACCCCCTTGGTCAAATTTATTCCTAAGTATTTTAATTTTGGGGGGGGGTTACTATTGTAAATGAGCTAGCTTTCTTGATTTCTTTTTCTGTTAGTTCTTTGTTATAGTATAAAAATGCAACTGATTTTTGTGCACTGATTTTGTACCCTGCAACTTTACTGAATTCATTTATCAGCTCTAGGAGTTTTTTGGTAGAGTCTTCAGGTTTTTCTCCATATAGGATCATATCATGTGCAAACAGGGACAGTTTATCTTTGTCTTTTCCAATACATATGCCCTATATTTTTTTCGATTGCCTGATTTCTCTAGCTAGTACTTCCAATACACGATAAATAGAAGTGGGCCTATTTGTCTTGTTCCTGTTCATAACGGAAGAGCTTTCCACTTTTCCCTATTCAGAATGATATTGGCTGTGGGTTTGTCATATATGGCTTTTATTCTGTTAACATACTTTCCTTATATGAGAGTCTTTATCAGGAAAGAATGTTTAATTTTGTCAAATGCTTCTCTGCATCTGTTAAGATGCTAATTTGGTTTTTGTTCTTGATTTTGTTCATGTGGTACATCACATTTATTGATTTCCATATGTTGAACCATCCTTGCATCTCTGCAATAAATCCCATTTGATCATGTTTCATCTTTTTGATGCACTGCTGTATTCTGTCTGCTAATTTTTTTTTTTTTGAGAATTTTTGTGTCTATATTCATTAAGCATATTTAGTTTTTATCATTGTCTGGTTTTGGTATCAGGGGATGCTGGCCTGATTGATAGAATAAGTTTGGGAGAGTAGCCTCCATTTCATTTTTTTGGAATAGTTTGAAAAGGATTAGTATCAATTCTTCTTTAAAGGTTTGGTAAAATTCAGCAGTGAAGCCATCTGCTCTTGGGCTTTTTTGTTCTGGGAGACTGCTGATTACTGCTTCAATCTCATTGCTCATTACTAGTCTATTGAGGTTTTGTATGTCTCTTGGTTCAGTCTAGGCGATTTGTATGTGCATAAAACTTATCCATTTCCTCCAGATTTTCCAATTTGTTGGTGCGATGTTGTTTATAATAGTTTCTAATGATACTTTGGTATCAGTTGTAATGTTTCCTTTTTTATTTCTGATTTTTGTTATTTGGGTTTTATCTCTTTTTTTTAGTTAGACTAGCTAATGATTTGTCTATTTTGTTTATCTTCTCAAAATACCGACTTTCTGTTTCATTAAACTTTTGTCATTTTTTTTTTTTGGACTCTGCTTCATTTAATTCTGCTGTGATCTTAATTATTTTTTCTTCCCATGTACTAATTTGGGGGTTGAATTGTTCTTGTTTTCTAGTTCTTTGAGATTTGACATTAGGTCATTCATTTGGAGTCTTTCTATTCGTTTGATGTAAGCAACTACATAATACACATTCTACTCATCAGCACATGGATGATTCTTCAGGATAGACCACGTTAGGTCACAAATCAAGTCTCAACAAATTTCAAAAAATTGAAACCATTTCAAGTATCTTTTCAGATCACAACAGATTAGAACTAGAAAACAATAACAAGTGAAACTTTGGAAACTATACAAATACATGGAAACTAAACAACATGCTACTGAACAACCTATGGGTCCACAAAGAAATTAAACAGGAAATCAAAAAATTTCTTGAAACTAATGAAAATAAAGAAACATCATACCAAAACCTATTGGATACTGCAAAAGCAGTACTAAGAGGGAACTTTATTGCAATAAATGTTTACATCAAAAGAACTCCAAATGAACAACCTAACATGTGGTGGTTAAATTATGTGCCAACTTTAGTAAGCCACACTGTGCGCAAATTAAATTTTGTTTCTGGATGTGTCTGTGAGGGACTTTATTGATGAGATTAGCATTTGAATAGTGGGCTCAGTATATCGCCCTCCACAATGTAAATGGGCCTCATCCAATCCATTGAGGGCCTAAGTAGAACAAAAGGCAGAGGAAGGAGGAATTCACCCTTATTTTTTCTTTTTACCTGCCTTGTTGCTTGAGCTAGGACATCTCATCTCATCTTCACTTGCCCTCAGACTGGGATTAATATCATTGGCTCCCAGGTTCTCAGTCCTTCAGATTCCACTGAATTAAGCCATTGATTTTCTTGGGTCTCCAGCTTACAAAATGCACTTCTTAGCCTCCATAGTCATGTGAGCCAGTTCCTCATAATAAATCTAGATAGATAAATTCATTGATTAATAGATAACATCTTATTAATTTTGTTTCTCTGAAGAAACCTAATACCATTTGCAAACTATAAATGAAAATGGGTAAATTATATGGTGTATAAATTCAATAAACGAATATATGTATGATGAAAACATTAACTAAAAAATTGTTTCATGGGAGATTTCTGGGAAGATGGCAGCCTAGAGGTGCCCAAGGCACATTCCTCCTGCAGAAGATGATTGAAACAGGCCCACTGACACTGCCACTGCCACTGCAGCTGCCAGAGCCATTGTCCAGTCCCAGAACTATTGCTCATTGCAGAGCAGCACCCCACAGGGCAGCAATCCTGTGGGTTGCCCATCATTGCAGCTATGGACTCAATGAAGGAGGAGGCTGCAACCATCACTACCATTGCTGCAATCACAAAATAACCTTCCTGCTGGTGAGGACACCACAGATGCAAGGGAGGTAGTTGTAGCCCCCAGCACCCCTGCTGCCCCCATGAGGTAACCCCACTGCCACTGCAGACACCATAGATGTGAGGGAGGCAATTGCAGCCCCTGGTACAGCTGTCACCACCATGAAGTAATTCTTCTGCTGCTGGAGACATCACAGCCAAGCAGGTGGCTGCTGCAACTGCCACTGCTGCAGTTGCTGCCACTGCTGGGACTGCCAGGCAGCTACCACTGTGCAAACAGCACACCCCTGCTAAAGCCACCACTGCCATGCAGGCAGTCCACCAAAGCCACCTCCAGAATTATTGCCACCACTAGGGCAGCCTGCTACCTCAGCAGCAGCAGCAGCAGTCACTGCCACAGTGGAGATGGACTTCTGACCACTTGACTGCATTGACACAAGGAGGGTCACCAGTGGAGTCCTGGGAAGGAGAGTAATAGAAGGAGCAACTGCTCTATCACATGACAAAGCATCAACTTAGAGACACTATAAATACAAAAAATAAAAAAGAGAGAGAGAAAGAAAATATTAGTCCACCAAAGGAATACAATAACTCTCAAGTGCCAGACTCCATATAGCAGGAAAACCATGAAATAACTGAAAAGGAATTCTGATTAACAATCTTAAGGAAACTCATTGAGATATAAGAAGATACAGTTGGATGACACAATTAACTTAGCAAAACTATCCAGGATATGAAGGAGAAAATTTACAAAGAAATTAATACTTTAGAAAAGAATGTAGCAGAACTCCTGGAATTGAAAAAGTCATTCAACAAAATAAAAAAACAACTGAGAGCTTAAGCAGCAGGCTAGAGCAAGCAGAAGAAAGAATTTCTGACCTTGAAGACAGTCTTTTTGAAATAACTTAGGCAGACAAAAAAGAGTTTAAAAGAATAAAGAAAACCTAAGAGGAATAGCAGGCAACTTTAAGTGCACAAACATCTGAATCATGAGTGATCCTGAAGGGGAGGAGAAAGGGAAAGCATTGAAAAAATATGCAGTAAAATAATAGGGGAAAACTTCCATGTATAGCAAGAGACATGGACCTTCAGATTCAGGAGGCTCAAAGATCCCTAAACAGATTCAATCCTAAAACGTTTGAGATACATTATAGTCAAACTGGCAAAACTCAAAAACAAAGAAAATCCTAAAAACAGCAAGAGAAAAGCTTCACGTCACCTATAAGGGAATCTCCATCAGACGAACAGCAGAGTTCTCATAGAAACTCTACAGGCCAGAAGAGAACGGGATGATATATTCAAAATACTAAAAGAAAAAAAAAACTGTCACCCAAGAATAATACACCCAGCAAGGCTATCCTTCAGAAATGAAGGAGAAATAGTGTATTTCCCAGACAAATAAAAACTGTAGGAGTTCACAACCATGTGACCAGCCCTACAAGAAATTCTCAAAGGAGTCCTGCATCTGGAATCTAAAAAACCATAATAACTGCCATGAATACACAAGAAAAAAAATTTTCTAGAACAAAAAAGAAAATGAGAAAGAGAAAGAAACTGTATCTTACCACCTCTAAAAACTAACAAACACTGAAGATAAACAATAAAAGGGAAAGAAAGAAAAAAAGATATTTAAAACATCCAAATGAAAATTGATAAAATGGCAGAAATAAGACAATATCTTTTGGTAACAACCCAAAATGTAAATGGATTAAATACCCCACTCAAAAGACACAGACTGGCCAATTGGATTAAAAAGCAATGCAAAACTATATGCTGTCTACAAGAGACTCACCTCAGCTTTAAAGACACACACAGACTAAGAGTGAAGGGATGGAAAAAGACACACCACACAAATGGAAATCAAAACAAGCAGGAGTAGCTATCCTCATATCACATAAAATAGACTTTAAACCAAAAACTATAGAAAGAGACAAAGAAGGCCATTTTATAATGATAAGGAGATTTATCCAGCAAGAAGACATACCAATCATAAATATATATGCACCCAACTAGGAGTACCCAGATATATAAAGTAAACACTATTAGAACTAAGGAAAGAGATAGACCCAAATACGATAGTTGGAGACCTGAACACCCCTCTCTTAACACTGGAAAGATTATCTATACAACAAATCAGCAGAGAAACAGGATTTAAACCTCACTTTAGACCAATTTTACCTGGCAGATAACTACATAAAATTTCACCCAACAACCACAGAATACACATTCTTCTCATCAGCACACAGAACATTCTTCAGGATAGACCAACTGTTAGGTTACAAATCAAGCCTCAATAAATTTAAAAGATTTGAAGTCACTTCAGGTATCTTTTCAGACCACAGTGGATTAAATCTAGAAATCAATAACAAGTGAAACTCTGAAAACTATACAAACACATGTAAATTAAACAATATGCTCCTGAACAATATATGAGTCCAAGAAGAATTTAAATGGGAAATCAAAAATTTCCTTGAAACTAATGAAAACAAAGACATATCATACCAAAACCTGTGGGATACTGCCAAAGCAGTACTAAGATTTATTTATTGCAATAAATGCTAATATCAGAAAAATAGAAAAATTTCAAATAAACAACCTAACACTACACCTCAAAGAACTAGGAAAACAAGAACAATCCAACTCTAAAAGCAGTAGATGGAATGAAATAATTAAAATCAGAGCAGAACAAAATGACATAGAAACCCAAAAAATGATACAAAAGATCAATATAATGAAAAAGTGGTTTTTCAAGAAGATAAACGAATCATACTAGCCATTAGCTAAGCTAACAAAAAATATGCAAGAAGCCCCAAATAACAAAAAATAGAAATGAAAAAGGAGACATTACAACTGAAACCATAGAAATACAAAGAATCATTAGAGACTGTTATAAACAGCTATACACCAATAAACTTGAAAACTTGGAGGAAATGGATAAATTTCTGTACACGAACAAACTACCAAGACTGAAACAAGAAGAAAGAGAAAACCCAAACAGACCAATAACAAGCAGTGAGCTGAAGCAATAGGTAACAATCTCCTAACAAAGAGAAGCCCAGGATCAAATGGCTTTACTGCTAATTTCTTCCAAAAATTAGAAACAGAGGCTATTCTCCCAAACTCATTCTAGGAGGACAGCATCAACCTGATACCAAAGCGAGGTGAATACAAAACAACAAAAAAAGAAAACTATAGGCCAATATCTTTGATGAACATAGACACAAAAATACTTAATAAAATATTAGCAATCAGACTACAGCAACACATCAAAAGAATTATACACCATGATCAAATAGGAAACATCCCAGGGATGAAAGGATGGTTTAACATATGCAAGTCAATAAATGTGATACAACACATCAACAAAATCAAGGATAAAAACCATATGATTATTTCAATAGATGCAGAAAAAGCATTTGACAAAATTCAACATCCTTTCATGATAAAGATTGTCAGCTAATTGGGTATAGAAGGAAAGGATCGCAACAATAAAATCAATATATGACAAACCCACTGCCAATATCATAAGAACAGGAGCAAGACAAAGATGCCCATTCTCACCACTCCTATTTAACATAGTATTGGAAGTACTAGCCAGAGCAGTCAGGTAAGAAAAAGAAATAAAGGACCTCCAGATTGAAAAAGATGAAGTCAAACTGTCCCTGTTTGCAGATGGCATAATCATATATATATATATATATATATATATATATGATTTTTTATATATATGTGTGTGTGTGTGTGTATATATATATAAAAGCCTATAGACGACTAAAACTCTTAGAGCTGATAAACAAGTATAGTAAATTTGCAAGATATAAAATCAGCACACAAAAGCAGTAGCATTTTCATACTCCAACAATTAACTAGCAGAAAAATAAACCAAAAAAGATAGCCCATTTATAATAGTCACCAAAAAATAAAATATAAAATACCTAGGAATAAATTTAACCAAGGAGGTGAAAGATCTCTACAATAAGAACTACAAATCGCAGTTGAAAAAAATTAAAGAGCACACAAAAAGATGGAAAGACATTTCATGCTCTTGGATTGGAATAATTAACATTGTGAAAATGTCCCTGCTACCTAAAGTGATCTACAGATTCAATGAAGTTCCCATGAAAATACCAATGACATTCTTCACAGAAATAAAAATAATAATTCTAACATTCATATGGAACAATAGAAGATCCCAAATAGCCAAAGCAATCCTGAACAAAAAATAAAGCTGGAGACATAACACCACCTGACTTTACACTACAAATCTATAGAAACCAAAATAGCATGGTACTGGCATAAAAACACGCTTAAAACAATGGGACAGAATAGAGAACCCAGAAATCAACCCACAAACTTACAGCTAAACTGATATTTGACAAAGGCCCCAACAACATACATTGGGGAAAAGATTGACTCTTCAACAAATGGTGCTGGGAAAACTGGACACACATATGTAGAATGAAATGACCCATTTCTCTTGCCATACACCAAAATCAACTCAAATTGGATTGAATACTTTAATATAAGACCTAACACTATACAACTACTAAAAGAAAACATAGCGGAAACTCTTCAGGAAGTAGGACTGAGCAAAGACTTTAAGAATACGACCACCAATGCATAGTCAAAAAAAGAAAAAATAAACAAATGGGAATTTATCAAACTAAACAGCTTCTGCACAGCACAAGAAACAATTCATAGAGTGAAAGGACAGACTACAGAGTGGGAGGAAATATTTGCAAACTATGGATCTGACAAAGGATTAATATTGAGAAAATACAAGGAACTAAAGCAACTTAACATTAAAAAGCAAATAACCCAATTAAAAAATGAGAAAAGGATCTGAATTGGCATATCTCAAGGGAAAATATACAAATGGCCAAGAGCCACGTGAAAAAAATGCTCAACATCACTCAGCATCAGGGAAATGCAAATCAAAACCACAATGAGATATCATCTCACCCGAGTTAAACTGGATATTAACAAAAAGACAGAGAACAAATGCTGGTGAGGATGCACAGAAAGGAGAATGCTTCTACACTGTTGGTGGGACTGTAAATTGGTACAGCCAATATGGAAAATGGTATGAAGTTTTCTCAAACAACTGCATATAGAACTGACATATGATCCAGCAATTCCATTGCTGGGTATATACCCAAAGAAATGGAAATCTTCAAGGGATACCTGCACCCCCATGTTTATTGCAGCTTTATTTACAATAACCAAGAGTTGGGACCAAGATAAATGTCCATTGTTAGATGACTGGATAAGGAAAATGTCATATGTATGTACACTGGAAAGTATTCTTTCCAGTATACTCTGCCATATAGAAGAATGAAATACTGCAATAAGTAGCAACATGGATGAAACAGAGAAAATCATGTTAAGTGAAATAAGTCAGGCATCTAAAGAGAAATATCACATTTTCTCACTCATAAGTGAGAGCTAAAAAATAAATTTTTTAAAAAAAAGAAAGATACAATAATCACAATAATACATTGAACTTTCAAAAGTAGGAAACAGAACTGAGGTTACCAGAGGTGGGAAAAGAGAAGGGGAGAGGAAGAGGGAGGAATTGGTAAAGGGCTACAAAAAATGATTATGTTGTATAAGGTTGAATATACTAATTATCTTGATTTGAGCATCACATATTGCACACAGGTATCGATTTTCAACTCTGTCCCCCACAGATACAATCAACTGTTAAAATAAATAAAATTTAAATTATACTTGTATAATGTAAACAAAGTATGCTTTAATGCAAGAAATTTATTTTAGAGATTGAGTGACATTTCATACTTATCAAGAGGTAAAACTACCAAGAAGATACCTGTTTGGGGGTTCCCAGGTTCAGTGATTTGCTAGAAGGACTCACAGACCCAGCATATAGTTGTGCATACAGCTAAGATTTATTATAGTGAAGGGATGCAAGACAAAATCACCAAAGGAAAGAGACACATGGGACAAAGTCCAGAGTAAACCAGGTGAAAGCTTCCAAGAATACTCTCCCAGTAGAGTCACGGTGAATGCATTCAACTCCTACAACAACAAATCATGAAATGTTGTCTACCAAGGGAGCCCATTAGAGACACAGTGCCCATGGTTTTTACTGGGAGCTTGTCACACAGGTACTCTCTACCTAACACATACCAAAATTCTACACCTTCAGAAACCACAAAGTGTGTACAAAGAATTTAAGCACAGTGAGCCACACTTACCATTTAGAGAAAGTTTTATAGCAATGTAGGGAACTATCAGCCAAGTTCCCACGCTAAGGACTAAGCTTGCAAGCATGCTTTTCTAACAATAACAGTCTCAAGTTGCTATATTAAATCTTTTATGCACAATATCATCTAAATCTATATGTAAATATTATATGGCCTGAAAATATATAAGGCTAAAAATAATAGAACTAATATGAAAAATAGACAAATCCATAGTCATTTGGGGAGATTTTAACAAGCCCTTGTCAATAACAAAGATATTAAGGAAATAAAGATCTTTAATAATATATAATATCTGAACAACACAACTGGCCAACTGACCAAATCTGCCATTATAAGCGGGTTTAAGTCTTACTCCCCAAACCCTGTCCAGAGGCTGAGTGCTTGAAGAGAGTTCTACAAGTCCTCTAAGATGTGATGTTTGCATGACATATAACATTAGAACATCCCTTTAATTCTTTATAACAATATTCTTCAGATATATTACTTAATTTCTTTACTCAGCATTTCAGAAAGACAGATCTGACTAAAATATAAAAATAAGGCATTAAAATGTGAGAAGAAGGTAATGTAAGTGGATCAAAGCATAAGCTCAAAGAAATCTGTTTTACCAATGGGGAGAACATTGTAGTGATTTCTATTATGGTTGTAAAAAAATTCATTTCTCATTTTGCAAGTACCAAACAATAATTATGTTTTGATTTTCAAATGACTGTTTTTAATTATGTAAAATCCTGTATGATTTGCATTGAATATTATGCATTGAAAGCAGCAAGAGAAAAGAAGCTTGTCACATACAAGGAAATCTTTGTAAGACTATTAGTTTTTTTTCCGAGTAAAACCCTTGAAGTCCAGAAAGAAGTGGAATAATATATTCAAAGTGCTGAAAAAGCACCCTGCCAACCACAAATACTGTACCTTTCAAAACCCTCCTTCAAAAATGAAGGAGAGATAAAGACTTTCCCAGGCAATCAAAAAACTGAGGGAGTTTATCACAACTAGTCTTGCCTTACAAGAAATGCTAAAGGGAGTTCTTCCAGTTGAAACAAAAGGATGTTAAACAGGAATGTTATGGCACAAGAAAGTATGAAACTAAGTGGCAAGGGTAAATATATAGACAAGTTTAGAATACTGTATTACTGTAAGGATAATGAATAAATCACTTTTAAGTCTAGTATAAAAGTTAAAATACAAAAATATTACAAATAACTGTAATAAAAAATATGTCAGATGATATGCCATATAAATAGATGCAAACTGTGACTATACATAGAGTAAAAAGAGGAGCTTAAAGAGTATAGTTTTTGTAGTGATTAAACTTAAGTTGTTACCACCTTAAAATAGATTGTTATAACTATAGGATATATTATGTAAGCATGAAGGTAACCAGACACACCTATAGAAGTAACACAAATAAAAAGAAAAAGGAATCAAGGCATATCAGTACCCCAAAAATCAACAAGACACAAAGGAAGACAGCAAGAGAGGAAAGACTGACAAAAAAACTATAAGACCAATAGAAAACAACAAACAAAATGACAATAGTAAATCCTTCCCTATCAATACTTACTTTAAATGTAATTGAATTCCAATCAAAAGACACTCAGAGTGGTTGAATGGATTAAAAAACAAACAACAACAACAAAAATAAGACCCAACTATATGCTATCTACAAGAAAACTCACTTTAGAATCAAGAAACTCACTTTAGAAATAAGGATATGGATACACATAGGCTGAAAGTGAAGGGATGGAGAAATGTTTTTCTCGCAAACAGTAAACAAAAGAGTACATACTTCTATTAGAAAAAAATTGACTTTAAGTCAAAAATTGTTATAAGAGACAAAGTAGGACATTTTATAATGACAAAAGGGTAAATCCACCAGGAAGATATAACATTTGTAAAGACACATGCACCAAACATCAGAGCACCTAAATATATAAAACAAACACTGACAAAACTGAAGGGAGATTAGACCACAATACAATACTGAAGGAGACTTCAATATCCTATCTTCAATAATGGACAGAACATCCAGACAGAAAATCAACAAAGAAACAGCAGACTTGAACAATCTACAGACCAAATGTAACTAAAAGAACATTCCACTCAATAGCAGCAGAACACACATACTTCTCAAGTGTGCACAGATCTTTCTCCAGAATAGATCACATGACAGGTCACAAAATAAATTGTAACATATTTAAGAATAATGAAAGTGTACCGAGTATCTTTTCTGACAAAAATGGAATAAAACTAGATTTCAATTACAGGAGGAACACTGAAAAATTCACCAATATCTGGAAAATAAACAACACAATCTTGAACAACAATTGTGTCAAAGAAGAAATCAAAAGGGGAATTAGAAAGTACCTTGAGATAAAATAAAATAAAAAGCACGCATACCAAATTTAGGGAATGCAGCAAAAGTAGTACTAAAAAGAAACTTTATAGTGATAAAAAGAAAAAAACATAACTTTATGTGTCAAGGAACTAGAAAAAGAACAAACTAAGCCAAAGTTAGTAAAAGAACAGTGTAATAAAGATTAGAGCAGAAATAAGTGAAAAAAATACAAACAATAAAATATATCCACAAAACTAAGAGTTGGCCTTTTGAAAAGATAAACAAAGTTGGTAAACAACTAGACTAGCTATGAAAAAAAGAGAGAAGATTCAGATAAATAAAATCAGAAATGAAAGATATGTTACAACTGATGTCACAAAAATGAAAAGTGTCATAAGAAAATACTATGAACAATTACATCCCAACAGCAGGATAATCTACATGAAATGAACAAATTCTTAGAAAACTACAACATACCCAGACTAAATTATAGAGAAACAGAAAGTCTGAACAGTTATAAAATGAGTATGGAGACAGATCAGTAATCAAAAACCTCCCAACAAGAAGAGCCCAGGATCAGATGGCTTTACTGATGAATTGTACCAACAATTTAAAGAATTAACAACAATCCTTTTCAAACTCTTTCAAAAAATTGAAGAGGAGTTAACACTCCCAAACTCATTATACAAAACAAATATTACCCTGATACCAAAACCAGACAAAAACACCACAAGAAAAGAAAGCTACAGGCCAATATCCCTGATGAATATACATGCAAAATTCTCAACAAAATACTAGAAAACTGAATCCAACAAAATATTACAGGAATTATACATTATGACCAGGTGGGATTTATCCCTGAGATGCAAGGATGGTCTAACATACAAGAAACAATTATTGTGATACATGAAATCAACAGAATAAAAGATAAAAATAAAATGATCTTAATACATGCAGAAAAAGCATTTTACAAAATTCAACACCCTTTCGTGATTAAAAAAAATACTGTCGACATACTAGAAATAGAAGAAAAATTACAACATAATAAAGGTCATATATGAAAAAGCCCATATCTGACATCATACTTAATGGTGACAAACTGAAAGCATTTTCTCTTAGACAGTTTTACACACTCTTTGCCACTTCTGCTCATCATAGTAGTGGAAGTCCTAGCCAGAGAAAGAAAGAAAAAGAAAGGAAAGAAGGAAGGAAGGAAGGAGGGAAGGAAGGAAGGAAGGAAGGAAGGAAGGAAGGAAGGAAGGAAGGAAGGAAGGAAGGAAGGAAGGAAGGAAGGAAGGAAGGAAGGAAGGGCATCTAAATCAGAAGTGAAGAAGTTAAATTGTCCTTGTTTGCAGATAACATGATCTTATATATAGAAAATCCTAAGACTTCAGAAAAAAACTGTTATAACTAATAAACAAATTCAATAAAGTTGCAGGAAACAAAATCAGCATACAAAAACCAGCTGCATTACTATACACTATTATCAAACTCTCTGAAAAGGAAATTAGGAAAACAGTCTTATTTACAAAAGCACCATAAGGAATAAAATACCTGGAAATAAACTAACAAAGGAAGTGAAAACTTGCACATTGAAAACTATAAAACATTGATGAAAGCAAGTAAATAAGACACACACAAATGAAAAGACATCTTGTGTCCATGGATTAGAAGTCTAAATGTGTTAAAATGTCCATACTACCCAAAGCAATTTACAGATTCAATGCAATTCCTATCAAAATTCCAACAGCATTTTTTTCAGATAGGAAAAGAAATCCTAATATTCATATAGAACCACAAAAGGCCACAAAATAGCCACATCAATCTTGTGAAAGAAGAGCAAAGCTGAAGGCATCACCCTACCTGACTTCAAGATGTATTATATACCACAAAGCTACAGTATTCAAAGCAGTATGGCGCTGGCATAAAGATAGACATATAGAGCAATGAAACATAATAGAGAGCTCAGAAATAAACTTAGATATGTACTCATACAGTCAACTAATCTTTGACAAGTATCTCAAGAATACAAAATGGGGAAAGGATAGTCTCTTCAACAAATGGTTTTGGGAAAACTGGATATACACATGCAAAACAATAAAACTGGACTCTTATGCCATACACAAAAATCAACTAAAAGTTGACTAAAGACTTAAATGTAAGACCTAAAATTTTAAACCTCCCTGAAGAAAGCATGGGGAAAAGCTTCATGACAATGATCTTGGCAATGATTTCATGAAAATGATACCAAAAACAGAGGCAACAAAAACAAAAATAAATGTGAGATTGCATCAAACTAAAAATCTTCCACACAGTGAAGGAAACAATTAATAAAATGAAAACACAACCTGTGATCAACAAAAATATTTTCAAACTATCAATCTGATAATGTGCTAATCTCCAAAACTCAATGGTTAAAAACACAAAGCAAAGCAAAACGAAAAAAAACCTCATTAACCAATTTGAAAATTGGGCTAAGGAATATAAATTTTCCCAAACAAGTCGTACAAATAACCAACAGCTATATGAAAAGGTGCTAACATCACTATTCGTCAGAGAAATGCAGATCAAAACTACAATGAGATATCACTTTATACCTGTTAAGATGGCTCTTATAAAAAAAATAAAAGACAAGTGGCATGAATGTGAAGAAATTAGAAACTGGAAAATTTGACACTTGCATACTGTTGATGGGAATGCAAAATGATATAGCCACTAGAGAAAACAGCTTACAACTTCCCCCAAAAATTAAAAACGGAACTACCATAAAATCCAGCAACTTCATTTCTGGGTATTACCCAAAATAACTGAAATCAGGGTTTTGAAGAGATGTTAGTACTCCCATTTTCTTTGCAGCACAATTCACAGTGGCCAAGATGTGGAAATAACCTAAATGTCCATCAACCAATGTATGATAAAGATTGGTATATACTTACAATGGAATACTATTCAGACTTATAAAAGTAGGAAATCCTACTGTTTGTGACAACATGGATGAACCTTGAGGGATATTATGCTAAGTGAAAAAAGCTAGTCACAGAAAGACGAATATTGCATGATACCAATTATATTGCATATCTAAAATATTAAAATTCATAGAATAAAATAGTGGAATCATGTTTACTAGGAGCTGGGGACAGGGGAAAATGGAGAATTACTAATCAATGTGCATAAAGTTTCATTTAAGCTCTAGAGATCTGCTGTACAGGATTGTACCTGTAGTAAGCAATAATGTTTGTACACTTGAAAATTAAGGTGGTAGGTCTCATGTTAAGTACTCCTACCACAACATAAATACATACATACATACATTCCACAGTATAAATACATACATAAATGCAGTTTAAAGTACTGGAAAATGTACCTGAATGTAAATTGAGTGTTTATATTTGCCCTACCTTGACTGAATTTCTTAACCTCTCTCAGTGTCACCATTGAGACATTTTTTCAGAAGCTTAGTTTCCCAATCTGCAATTAACATGTAGATGTACAAATCTTCATGAAATCAAAAACAAAATACATGGAAGCCTTTACTTTATTGTATGCTGCTTCAAAGCTTAGACTTTATATTAGGAAGAAAATATTTAAATGAAGATCCATGTGTCAATTTTAGCAAATGAAGCATGGTTCTCTCTGTTTAACAGAGCATTGCTTTCCAAGGCAGATTTCTGTTCAGATCAACTTTCCTTCTTCAGGGAAGATATATTCAATAACTTTTTGTAGTTATTTCGAACATTAACATCACGATTTTATTATTTTGCCCCATTCAAGTATGGGAGAGTAATTTTCTAAAATGTCTCCTTTTCCAGTGTTTAATTTGATATTGTATACCTGCTACATCTATGATCAGTTGTTAATATTACAAAACAAAGCCCTGAAGTAACAAGAGAGTATATATGAGATTGAAAACACTTTCTATCTTTCACGTTTTACTCAAACTTGACACTAAATATTTCTGCAAACAAAATGAATGCTTTCAGCAGCTTGAAGGATGTTTCATGAATGTGAATTATGTTCTTCCATTGTTATCATAAGTACTGGTTATTTGGGATAAATAAACAACTTTTCATTGCATAATCATACTATATTCAGAGCTTATATCTTCCAAAATGCAGAAGAGTTGATCAGATTTTACAGAAACACATACAGTTTTGTTCTGCATGGACTTGAGCATGATTTAAAGAAGTGAATTCAGTTAACAGCTACATGAAAGGTATAGACACTGCACTTTACATAAAAAGGCCAAAAAGGGAACCTAAGTGTCAGAAGGTCTATAATGTTGTGGCAGAAAAATAAAGACAATTTACATATACAAGGGTACTTCAAAAAGTTCATGGGAAAATAGAATTTAAAAAATTATGAATCTTTCCATGATCTTTCTGAAGTACCCTCATACATATCTCTATGGATCATTTCCTTTATGGGAAAGAGGGGATAAAAATGCCAACCAACCATTGCTAGTACCTTCTATGCACAAGGCATGGTTCTCAGTGTTTTACATGCATTACTCCATCTAATCATTCAGCAACCTATAAGGGTTCAGTAACTTCCCCAAGATCACAGCTTCATCTCTTGCTGCTACCTCCTCTGAGATATGCAGTATCGTGTCTGCACCTAGCCTTTGGTTCACACAGGTCACATCTGATTGACTTCACTTCTGTCAAAACAGAAAAGCCTCTTTAGGTCATGTTATTCTCATTGCTACATCCATGCACATGGGATCATACTGGCCTTCGCATAAAACTGAGATGTCAAGAGGGTATCTCAGTCCCAAACCCAGATAAGAACAATATGACAGTTAAGTGGATTGTCCTAAAATTAGGGTGAGGGATTTTAATTTATTTGACAGGCAACAGAATACCATAGGGGAAGAAGTAGGGAGTCCAGCATAGAAGAATTATTTCAGGTACAAAGTAAAGCCATCTACAGATTCAATGTGATTCCCATCAAAATATCAATGACCTTCTTCACAGAAACAGAAAAAGCAATCCTAACATTCATATGGAACAACAAAAGACCCTAAATAGCCAAAGCAATCCTGAGTAAAAAAAGTAAAGCTGGAAGCATAACACTTCCTGACTTCAAACTATATTACAAATCTGTAGTAACAAAAACAGCATGGTACTGGCATAAAAACAGACATGTGGAATAATGGAACAGAATAGAGACCTCAGAAATCAACCCACATATTTATAGCCAACTGACCTTTGACAAAGGCACCAAGAACATACATTGGGGAAAGGACTGCCTCTTCAATAAATGGTGCTGGGAAAACTAGAAATCCATTTGTAGAAGAATGAAACTTGATCTGTACCTTTCACCATATACCAAAATCAACTCAAAATGGATTAGAGACCTAAATGTAAGGCCTGAAACTTTAAAACTCCTAGAGGAGAACATAGGGGAAACACCCCAGGATTTAGGACTGGGCAATAACTTTATGAATAACACCTCAAAAGCACAGGCAGCAAAAGAAAAAACAAACAAATGGGATTATATCAAACTAAAAAGCTTCTACGCAGCAAAGGAAACAATCAACAGAGTGAAAAGACATCCTATAGAATGGGAGAAAATACTTGCAAAAATGCATCTGACAAGGGATTAATATCCAGAATATACGAAGAGCTCAGACAGCTTTACAGCAAAAAGACAAATAATCCAATTAAAAGCTGGGAAAAGGACCTGATAGACATTTCTCAAAGGAATACATACAAATGGCCAACAGGTATATGAAAAAATGCTCACCATCACTAATCATTAGCGAAATGCAAATCAAAACCACTCTAAGATATCATCTCAACCCAATCAGACTGGCTATTTTTAAAAAGATGGATAATAAAAAATGCTGGCAAGATGTGGAGAAAGGAACCCTGCACCTTTGGTGGGACTGTAAATTAGTACAGCCATTATGGAAAACAGTATGGAGATTCCTTAAACAACTAGAGATAGAACTTCCATATGATCCAGCAATCCCACTCCTGGGGATATATCCAGAGGATTGGAAAACATCAGGTGGAAGGCATGCCTGCACTTCCATGTTTATTGCAGCTCTATTTATAATAGCCAGACGATGCAACCAACATAAATGTCCATCAGCGGATGACTGGATAAGGTAATTGTGACATATATACACAATGGAATACTACTCAGCCATGAAAAAGAATCAAATTCTACCATTTGCAATGACATGGATGAGCCTGAAGAGAATTATCCTAAGTGAAACAACCCAGGTACAGAAAGAGAAATACCACGTCCTCACTCGTAACTGGGAGCTGAATCCATAAATAAACAAATGAACAATAAAGAGAGACAGAGAGAAAGAAAGAAAGAAAACAATCACAGTAACACGTTAAACTTTTAGAAAACTAGAGGTGGGAAAGGGGAGGGGAGACAGAGAGGGAGTGGGGCTGATGAGGAATTGGTCAATGGACACAAAGAATGATTGTGTATTGCAATGATAAATAAGCTTACTATACTGATCTAACCACCACACGTTGTACACAATTATTGAAAATCAACGTTGTACCTCACATGTATTTATAACAAAAAATAAAAAAAGAAAGATGAATTCGAGATATATTACAGAACAGAGTCATGACATACCAACAGATGGGAATCAAAAGAAAAAGTAAAAGAAAAATCAAAGTTAAGTGCAAGTCCTTGAGTCTAGGGCCCTCGAAAGGCAATTCTGAAGAGAGGAGACAATTTGACTGAGACGATGAACTTCGCTACTGATAGGTTTTATTTTCTATAGCATGCGTTCACTCTTTACAAACCAGAATATTTGATAAATTGAAGTATCTCATTCTCCAACTGTACTAAATATCCAAACAAAACAAAACAAATGTGACACTGTTTTCAGAGACAAATCCTAGAGGCTGCCAGCTTTCTGACAAAATATATATAGTGCTCTAAAATAAGGATAAGGGAAGAATTGACAAAAGACCACGAAAATGATGCCATTTATAATATTCAATATACTAATTATCCTTAAAAAAATATTGAAAAATTAAAAAAATTTTTTGAGGGGTCTGTGTGTGCATGTGTGTGACAGAGAGAGAGAGAGAGAGAAATATAATGGATTGACCTTGCAGTAGTATTGGTTAGAAGAAATACTTCTATCTCAGGGAGGAGTTTCCTATTAAAGAAATTTAGATTATAGAATAGATTAGACTTAATTTCTAGTGAGTTCTCTACATAGGAAAACCTTGCTTCCTTTATTAAAGAAATAGAAAGAATAATCCAGATAAATTTCCCACTTGCTTCTTGATCCAAAGACAATCTGCCAAAAGTTACATATAAGAATTTCAATTAATTAAATTGAAAATAAATAAAAATATTTGTTTAGTTTGACATTTGTAGAAACTTTCCTAGTGTATTGGCCTATCATAATAGATTTCTTCTCCCTCTTGGCAAAGCCAAATGTTACAATCATAGACTAATTGAAAAATTTTTCAGCTAATTAAGGGACAAACATGATCTTTTTCTTGAAATAATTGATGCTTATTGATGTTCATTCATTGTTTTAAAAAAAATTGTATTCCCTTTTTACACTCAAAGTGCAAACATGAAAAATCTGATGGAAACCTATAAAGAATATTACTAAAACAGTTTTCAAGCAAGTCAAAACTAAAATGATGGGTTTTTTATTGATAGAAAATATACAACATGTATATTTAATCATCCTTCTGTTTCACTTATTTTATCTTAGAGATACTGTACTTTTAAAATGTAATCTGAATGAAATCACAGATGCAAAGGTACTTGTCTAAAAAGGTAAGGAGCGACTCTAGATAATATACATTGATTTATTCTATGATAAAGTCAAGGTAGCAGCTGTTTCCAACTCTGGAGACAAACGAACAGCAGAAACTCTCTGAGCTCATCTGCTTTTCAGAGTCTTTGGCACCTGTAGAATAATTGGAGTGAGTTGTGGAGTGGAAGCTTCTGTAGAATGTTGGCCACACAAAAGAAGTTTGGAACATCAGCTGTGTCAATGTAAAAGTACGTTTTACAGCTGATTTTCAGGCAGTTTGAGAAATTTACAAAATGAGTGGGGAAAAAGTGCCCACATAATTTCAGAGATAAGCTTACTTTGGTGTCCATCATTGCAGACTGGCAATTTAGGGAAATTTCTGGAGATGGTGGCTCATGGAGAAGATTAGTGGTTGGTCCACAGCCCATTTCCCTGGCCCCTTTTGTGATTAGTGAAGGACAGAGGACAGCAGGGATTCCACTCAAACTGAGATTGTAGTTGGAAGAACACATACGCTTAATGTAGAAGGAAACATTAACAATCACAAGGGGAAAAAACGTATCTCTGTCTGGGAGAAAATAAAATATCATAATTGGAGCATCTGCTCACAGTCCCCTTTACCTGTGAGCTGTGTTTAGATTGCCTAAGTTGCTGGGTCTAGGCTCAAACAGGCATTCAGGCCCTTTCTAGCATTTTTTTTTTAAATGTGAATTCCTTGAGGTATATGAGGGCTTTGGACCTTGAAAAATGGAAAGCAAGCATTCGCACTTGTTTCTTCAGCAAGAGCAAATTTTAAAGAGCAGTGTTCTCTTTAGGAGAGAATGATTCAAACTTCTTAATTATGTTTGTTTGAAGATTCATTCTTGAGAAACACGACATATTTTGTTCTTTTTTCTTCTCCAGAAATCATGGAAAGATCAGGAAGCAAAGAAAGGCACATCCACTCTGGTAGAGTCTCTCTCTGGGTAGTGGCAAACAGTTTGGGAATCTCTTTGTAGACAGGCATAAAAACAGACGGATGCTTCAGAGTGGGCGGAGGCAGCTGGGGATGGTCTTTCTCCCACACTGCCCCTCCGTGGGCAACTTCCTTATGTTCTCCAAGAACCATACCCTGCAGTACAATGAGCTGACATTTCTGAACTCTGTCTGGACTCTATTTCTTTTGGTTCAATTAAACACTTTTATCTCAAAGCTACAGACAAGCTTAATGAAATATATAGAGAAGTGATGTTTGGGTTAAATAACTCCAATGATTTAACACTAAGCTTGTGGGGATTTCTTTAAATGTTTACATTTGTGACTTTCTATTTTTTTATATATAAAGTTTTAAAAATACCAATTATGTAATTTTGCTAGTAATGATTGTCCTGAGTTAAATCTGGCCACTGTATTGTCTTATTGCCTTTTTTTAAATTCTTTTTTTTAAGGAATAACATTTATTGAATACAAAGAATTGACAACATATTTCTGTAGGGTAATCAAAGGAGTCATCCTTTGTATGTGACATTCTTCCAGATGAATGGAGAGATACTGGTATTGATTGCTGAGAAAGGGAAAGTAACAGAAAGACAACAGGACAGACATTTTTCTTAGATCTTAGACTTGATCGTTTTTCAGGATTGATATATAATGCCTTTTCTTCTCCGAGGGGATTTGGTATGTATTCTCTGTTGTGTCTCAAATTAATTGCTTTGAGATTTCCCTTCTAGGGAGTGGAGCTTGGTGGTAAGTATTTTGCTGTGTTGGTCTATCTTCTCAAGATCTTTCTTAAGCACTATGGTTTTGGCATGATCCATTGCTTGCCTGGTTGTGGGAGGGAGCGGAGCTGGCACAGCCTTCATCTTAGGTCACCAGGCATGTTATTGCCTTTTAAATTGTGTTATGAATGCCTTTTAAATTATATACCATTCTTCCCTTCACTGGAACATATAGCTAATAAACTAATAAGATGCACAGAAACTCTAATGCTAAACTACTTGCTACAAATTCTGGGGTTAGAAGGAGTCAGCAAATAGAAAATTGACATTTGAAAATGAAATCAAAACAATAACTTTGTTTATTATGTTATAAAAATAAAAGAATATATCTTCTGTGAAAAAAAATTTAAAACCCTCATGCCATAATAAAGATTTACATTAAAATTTACACCCATAATTGCATAATTGGGGGAAAAATATATTGATGTATTCCATGCCTTTTCAGGTACAGCGATTTTTGTTCATTTGCTTTCTTATTTAACCTGGATATGTGAGTTGTAGTTACAGCCACCACATAGTGTAGGGCAAATGTGTACTTCAGAAGAAAACTATGCATTTTCTATAGCTCACCCTTCTATTTTATATAACTGTGATTCTTTGGAAGCTGTTGAGCAACTCTTGTAAATTGTCAATAACTGATAGCAATAGAAAAGACTGTAGACATGCACATTCTGTCCCATCAGGCAGAGGTTCACCTGGCTTCCCTAGTGAGTTTTGCCTTCCTTTCCGCATTCCCTTCAATATTCCTTTTCTCTAAATAGGCTTCTGCCTTTTGGACTTCTCCTTTAGCTCGTTATAACACTTCAGTGACTTTCTCATTAGTAAGTTAAATAAAACCTTTATTTAACTTAGGTTTATTTTTATATCTGCATGAGTCATGATTTCACCCTATTTGAAAATTGCCATTTAACAATAGTAAAACACTAAACAAATAACACAAAGGGTATGGGAGCTTTCTTGGATGAAATTCACACAAAACAGCCTCATTTAAATGTGGACTATTTCCATACATACTGTTCTAATTTTACAGCATTTACTACGTTCTTCCTTGTATTGGAATTATTTGCAGATTGAATACTGTTCTCAACCAGTTTTGTTAGTGAACAGTTCTTAGTTGCCAACCCAGCCCCTAAATCAATCCTTCCTTCCTCTTTTTTTGATAGCACCCAGATTTTCCTTTAGGAACCCCTCCTCCCCCATTGCATCACAGCCATGAGGTTTGGCTGGGATCGTCCCAACTCACAAACTTCAGATGTGAACCTTGACTCGTCTAGACAAATAACATATTCCCATCCTCTTTGTTGTTGGTTTACAGAGGGACATAGGAATCCAAGTTGGTCCACAAAGGTGAAACTCAGGTCCACAAAGGTCTTTATTCAATGGCTTAGAAGAAAAGACATAATTCTAGGAGCTACTGGTAGAAATAGAAGCTAGTCCAAGGGGAAAGTTCATCTTTACAATGAACCTAACATTACAGAAGGTGGAGGGGAGAGAAAATAAAAAAAAAAAAAACAGACAAAAACAGCTCCCAGATTGTTGACTTTGTTGAACTAGTTTCAAACCATCCTGAAGCCTTCTTTTCCTTTAGGCTTTGAAATTACATGAAGAAGAAGTCTCCTTATTTTTTAATCCAGTTTGAGTTGGTTTCCACCTACTTGCAGCATAATATTTTCCATATGATACAGATTGTGGGTTTTCTGAGATTAGAACCTCCGATTTGCTATTTTCTGAATACCTCCCAGAGCATAAGATGTTTCACAAGCAGGCAGTCAAAAATGCTTTAGAATTGCATCTTTTTTTTTTCAAAAACCACCTTCACTGTGTCCAGTGTTTACACTCCATTCCACTCCAATTCTCTTTCTGTGTTTTAAAGCCCCTTTATCTCTTGCCTATATCTCATTTCCCATCACCTCTGAAATCTGTTCCCTTGACTGTGTTTAAAGTATTGTTCATTTCTTCACCTCTTACTCCAGGTATTTCATTTTGTACTGTTTTTAAAAAGAATTTTTTGTTGTTTCTAACTAGATTATGAAATCTTGCTAATTTCCAAAGCTCTCCTATAGTGAATTATGACACAGGCAGTCCATGAAAAACAACCCAGCTGACTTACTCCATTCATCAGCTTTACAGCTGCCCTGTGTGCTTCTTCAATAATAAATTGTCTCATTAAATGTTAACAGGCCATTAGAATAAGGCTAGTTTAATATTCTTCAACTGATATTTTAGAAAAAAGAGCAATCTCAAACTCACCTATCTGAAATAAAGATTCACAATTGCACAAGTAGGTAAACTAGAATGACATATTTGAGGACAAGTTAAGAATATCTGTTGAAACAAAAAATGCACTTCTGTTGATTTACATATTTGTGTTAACAAGCTGAAATACATGCATTATTTATAATAGCAAAAGCATGAAAAAATATTTATATGACATTGAAAAAAAGAATGGTTTAATATATTATATGAGACACTGAATATACAGACAGTGACCAGACCATAAATGACAATAGAACTCTGACCCACAACCTCCTCTGCACCAGTCCAGGAAGGCAAATGACACCCTCTGTAGCAATTGGTCCAGAATGGTCAGAACTTGGTAAATGTTCTTCCCTATTTTTAGTTTCTGCTCCCAACTCAGTATCAACCAGAGAAAGTAAAACTTGGTCTCCAAACCAATCATGTAACACTTTTGTTAACTGCCTGCAGTTTTCCATGCCTGTAATTTCCAATCAGAACATACGTGAGGTCTTCCCTTTTTTCCACTATAAAGTGTTCCTACTGCCCTGCCTGCCTTTCAGTCTCTGCCAAACGTAAGAGATGGTGGCTGACTCCTTTGCTATAGCAAGCTCTGAATAAACACCAACTGTTCATTGTCATTTGGGTGGTCTTTGTTTATTCCCACATATGAGTTTTTCACTTAATGAAATATTCTGCAGCTTTTCAAAAGAATCAAAAGAAATATATTTTAAAAGAAAGATATATGACATATTTTAAAAGAAATATCAAGTTACACTTGGTAACATCTGTCATACACTTTGGAATACAATTTAGGTCAGTATGTAGTAAAATTGAAGATGTGCTTACTCTATGACCCAGTTAGTTCACTCTTAGGTATAAATCCTAGTGATTTTTCTTGCACATGAACACCATGAACAAAAACATTGACAGCCTAATTTTTTGTAATTCAAAAAAAGAAATAATTCAAATAAGCATTATCAAATAATTATATGAATAAATTACATTATATTCACACAATGGGGTCCTATGAAGCTTCATGAACCAATAAACAAGAGCTATATGCATTAACAGCAGTGAATCTCCAAAACGAAATGTCGAGAAAACAAAGAAACTTAGAAGAACACATGTAGAATGATCCAATTTACATACGGATCAAACCAGGTGAAATTAAAATATGTGTAGTTTTGATGTACTATAAAATAGTAAAGATATAAGGAAAAGCAAAGGAATACTTGAACTACAATTTAAAATAAAAGGGAAGAAGTAAAATTGAAAAGGGCATGCATACAAGTTGAAGAATACTGGTGATATTCTATTTCTTAAACTCGTTGATTTGAGATTTTTCACCATCCTTTAACTTTTACATTATGCATTATCTATACTTCTGTATGCATGACATATGTCATGATAAAATATCCTAAAATTTTTATGGAAAGGCAGAGAACCTAGAAGAGTAACACAATTTTGGAAAAGAAGACTATAGTGAGAGAAATAACTACCTGATGTCACGGCATACTATTAAAATATAGTAATCAAGATAGTATGGTATTGTACATTTACAGGCAAATAATGAACCTCCACCTAAATATCAAGTCTTATACAAATATTAACTCAAAATGGATCATGGACTTTGATGTAAAACATAAAACTATAAAACTTTTAGGAAAAAACATAGGAAAATCTTCGAAATCTAATGCTAGGCAATGAGTTCTTAGAATTGATGCCAAAAACATGATCCATGAAAGAAAAAATTGATAAGTTGGACCTCATCAAAATTAAAAGCTTTTGCTTGAGAAAATTTCCATGAATAGGATGAACAGACAGACTATGGACTGGGAAAAAATATTTGCAAACCACATATCTGACAAGGGACTTATATCTAGAATATAAAAAGAACTCTCAAAGTTCAACAGGAAAAAATATGTATCTAATTAGAAAAAAGCAAAGGCATGAAAAGACATTTCACCACAGAGGATATACAGATGGCAAATAAGCACATGAGAAGAATTTCATCATTACCCCATTAGGAAAATGTAACTAAAAACCACAATGAAAATGTGGTTTTATCCACCTATCAGAATGGCTAAAAAAAAAAAATACTAATAACACCAAATACTAGACAGGTTGCAGAGAAACTTAATCTCTCGTGCATTGCTGGTGGGAATGTAAACTGGCATAGCAACTTTTAAAAAACTTTTGGAAACAGGTGGTTGGTACAGTAGTCCACCTTTACCTGAGGTTTCACTTACTATGTTTTCAGTTACCTGCGGTCACCTGTGGTCCAAAAATATTAAGATATTTTGACAGAGAGAGAGAGAAGAGACCACTGTCACATAACTTTTATTACAGTGTACTGTTATAATGCTCTATTTTATTAATAATTATTGTTGTTAATCTATTGTGCCATTTATGAATTAAACTTTATCATAGGTATGTACGTATATGAAAGAACAGTATATATAAGGCTTCGTATTATTCATTTATTTGACTCAATTTCTCACACCTAACCGCCTTGAAAGCAGGGACTGTTGTTTTTCTGCTCTCAAGGAGGAAATAAATATTGTGTAGAAATATGTTGATGGACAAGGTGAGTGCTGGACTTGGTTGTGAGTAGCTAAACAAGACCTTTCTGCCCTGTAAGGTTCCAAGTACTGTCAATTTAACAAACCAAATCAGTGGTTTATCTAAAGGAACTTCTACACATTTATCTTATTGTGACAAAAGAGATAGTTTGCTTTCGAAAACTAAAAAATCAGGAAACATAATGAGCAGGTTTCTTAGGATAAGCCTTTTCAGAGCCCTAAGCTGAAAAACAAGCCACTTTCTGATACATGCTAGGCAATATCATTTTAAATTAAATTGTCACACTTTGGTGGTGGCAGTAGGGGGAACAAAACATCAATTCCTAATGGACAGCTTTTTTGTGAGAGTCAAAACAGTATACTAGGAAGGTTCTCAGGAGCTTTCTCCAAACAGCATAACAAATGCACGAAACAAAATAGAAGCAGAGCAACTGCTCTACAAGGGTTTGTGCTTTTATTTGCTTTTCTTAGAAATGTGCTTCTGATTTTGATCTTTCTTTTAGAAGTAGAATTTATGTCATTATTATTTTGTGATGAACAGAAGAGCTGGAAAACAGATAACTGATTTGGCAAAATATTCCCTAGCATATTCCCTACATTTGAACAATAAAATGACACAATTTATCTGAGAGTGTGTGATATTTGTGTCTGAGAGTTCAGATTAGGGTAAATATATGCAATTCCCCTTATCAGCCCAGGAAGACTCAACACTTATTATTACAAGCAGAGTAGAGGATGACAGTAAGCAGCTATTTTTATTTGGTTTTATTCTCCTACTCTTTTAAAAGGATAAAATATCTTCCAGGGCATCTACAACATCCAGCTTTTCTCAAATCCATGAGGACAAATCACCGCACTGATCAGGAAAAGGGATAGTATTCTGTGTAGGTCATGATGAGGAATCTCTTAAACAGATGCCTACAACATGACTATAGATTTTGATGAAGAATGACCAAGAAAATCTTGCTCTGAAAATTATATAACCAGAGGCCAGGGCAGCTGACATTGGCCTATCAGGTCAGTGGGTTAGAGAGAGAGAAAACTGTACAGAAAAATGAGAGAAAAGCCTGGAAGCAACATGTTCCTGGTCAGGATTTCTAAAACTCAATTTACGAATCAATCCCATGGCAAAAAGTATCTAAGCATTTAGCACAATTCAAAATCAGAGTGACAAATGTTTTTCTCTCTGCATCACTTTATTTTCTGCTTATGCATAAAGTGGAATCAATAAAATGATTTCTTTTTTCAGGCAAGACTTGAACTTAAGAAAACTTTGCATATGCCCGCCAGGTAGTTGGAGTAAATTTTAGAGATGACAGGTTGGTCACAACCTCAGAGCCACGCTGACATCTGAGGAGGATGTGTAGCTCTTAGAAGATCAAAAGCCAACTCTCTTCCCATGTACCAGTGTTTGAGGCAGCAAACCACTGTACGCCTTTCACCTCATGTGTAGTTAAGAAAAATGTATCATCCTTACCTGAGGTTGAAATTAATAGAAAATATAGTGAAATCATTATTTGGAGAATTCCATTATATACCAGTGAATTCTAGAAAGTTCTAAAGAAATTGCCAGGTTTGGTGAAAATTTTCTAGAACTTATGCACGGAAAATGTGGTCACGGTAAATATATTTAATTCGTCTCAATGTCCAGGATTTCTGTCACATAGCATTACTTACACAATAATTTTGGAGGGTTTCAGAATTTCACAAAAGTTTGGAAACTCTGTTTTTTATTATTTGTGTCTTTATTTAAAAAATTTGAGATACTGTTCTTATTGTTTTCATTCTGATCTTTAGGTCATAGTACTATTAGAGTATGAGAAAGTGGAGGGAAATGAGGTAATAAATGAGGGAAAGAGACGGACAAATTTTGGTGGGTAAAGTACAGAAAGAAAATTTGTCCCACAGTTTCACATGATGGGAGTCTCCCTTTTTTCCTTATTCTGACTCTTTTCTCCTCTTGAACATAAAAATTTTTTAAAAATCTTTATTTCTTTTCTGAATTAACCTACTGAAGATAAAATTTATTTCTTAAAAAAGTGTCTTCAGTAGGGAAATACAAAATAACAACTGACTCACCATTTGTAAAAATAAACTATATGCCAGGTTGACCAAAAAGTCAAACAAACAAACAAAAAAGAGCCTCAACCTGAGGAGAAAGACCCATAAAGTTTGGAAGTGCTTAAATATAGTGACGGGCACATTTCATCTCAGGAAAATAAAAGCATGTGTAAGTAGTGTTATCCAAGGCTGCAAGTACATATAAAAGAAAAAGAGTGCAGAAATAAAAATCCAATCAAAATATTTTTACTTCACTCAAAGCAGAGAGTAAATCACATCAACTACTTATTGAAATACTTTCTGGTTCCCCTGACAGTTAATACCAAATAAAACTAACCAGAGGGAGAAAATTAGAAAAGTTTTAATAAAGTGAAAATACTTGCCTGTCTCTATGTCGAAATTTCTCCTTTTTATGAGGACATCAGTTATATTGGATTAGGGTCCACCCTAATGACCTCATCTTAACTTGATCATCTGCAAAGACCCTATTTCCAAATAAGGTCACATTCACAGGGTTAGTATTTCCACATCTTTAGGGAGTGCATAATCCATCTGGTAACAAACGCTGTTGCTTATTTATGGTAAAACAATCACTCCAATAGATAACAAATTTGTTAATTAGATTTAAAAATAACTATCTTTAGCGGACCTCACATGGTCAGGAACAGAGCCTGGAGTGATAGATGGGAAGTTCTGACAACAGAAACCCCCTCAGCATTGGATCTTGAGGGGTGGGCTTGTTTCTCTGGGCTGACAGACTTGCGAGTCAACAGTTTTTCTCTTCAGGTGAGCATGTCAAAGAAGATTGTGAGCTCTTAGAACCACAAGCCCCAACACAGACATCAGGCCTGGTGTGTAGTCTGATCTGCTCGACAGAGCATGGGAAACCAATAACACTTGAGAAATGATTGATCGTATTAGTTATCTGTATTGCATAATAAAAGCTGCTGAAAGGGGCACAAAAACATTTATTGTGGGTTCTTTTTTTCTACTTCTTTAGACTTCTTTTGGAAAAAGTTCCTGTTCTTCCATTGTTTCAGTTCTTTCTCCAGGAAGGGAATGTTCAGGAAGGGAATATTGAACATTTTACAAGATACAAGGGAGCCCCAAACAGATTCTCTCTGAAGATTTTTCCATAGAACTCCATTGATGTCTTCCTAACAGGTGAGACAAACTTTTGTCACCATCTTCCAACAGGAAATAATTCTCAGGTTTTGACTGTGGCAATGATTCTCAAAGTGTGGTCCCCAGACCAGCAGCTTCCGCATCACCTGGAATGTTGTCAGAAATACAGTTTCAGGGGCTATACCTCAGCCCTCCAGAAACTCTGGGGGTGAGATCAGGCAATCTGTGCTTTAACAAACCTGCCAGAAAATTCTGAAGCTTTCTCAAGTTTGAGAACCTCTGGTCTCCATTAAAATGAATATATTGCCAGCCAAAACAATTTAAATAAAGACTATCAAATTTTTCATAATCAATGTTTAGCCTTTGCTTTAAACTGTACGAATATGTTTGGTGTTAGAGTCTGCACTTGCTCTCCTGAAATATTTATTTTTTGATAAAATTTTAGAATGATTTTTCTGTTTAGAAAGCAACAGATTCCATAATGTTTTAGTGCTGCATGTTCAAATTTACTCTGAGAAGGAGAGAATTATTCTTTCAAACACAGCCATTGCTGAAAAGATTCCAGACACAGTAGCAGTTTTGTTCATCTGATTCAGGTTATAAAAACCTTCTTGTGGGAGCTCTGAGAATTTGGTTTACTCTTAGCATCTTGCTTTAAGCAGTTTTTTAAACACAAATGCCATCCCAAACGTGCTGAATCAGAATTTTTGTTGCTAGAGCCTCAATTACTGTATTTTCAAAAACATGCACAGATGATTCTGCTAGGCACACCCAGTTACAAACTTTATAACAGACTTTATAAATTCTATCCTTGCTATCCTCTGAGAGTGATTATTTTTAATATGCAAACAATCTGGCCTACTAAAGTCACTTGAGAGAGTAATTAACCATCCTTAAATTAATAAGTTCGCTTCGTTACTCCTTCTGGAGAATACTGTGTGCAGAAAAAGGCAGGCCCAGCTGAAGGCACTAGGAAGGAGCCTGATCTAGAGGAAAAGATGCAGCATCCAAAGAATGTAGCTATATTTTATAGTAATAGTTCCCATTTATTATACACCTACCATATGCCAGAGACTTGATTTACATTATTTTAATATACATTATCTCTAATAATTTTCAACAACTGTAAAAGATAGTTACTATTAGTACCATTTTATAGACTAAGAAACTGAGACACCTAAAAGGAAAGTGATTTAACCAAGGATGCAAAGCTAGTAAGTAGAAAATCTGATTTTGAAGTCAGATCTCTCTTGATTCTTCTATTCTTTCTACTACTGCCATTCATTCAAGGAAGTGTCAGGATGGGGGCTTTGTTGTAACAAAACCTAACAAGAGGAAATCCAGAGACAAATACGCAGCTGGGATTAGTGGCATAAGCAAGAAGGAAACATAAATTGGATGCAACTAAAATACCCAACAATAAAGGAATAATGAAAACTTGATTATGTTCAAAATTTAACATTTGTTTTTTTTTTGTTTGTTTTTTTTTTATTTTTTTTTTTTATTTATTTTTTTTTTTTAATTTTATTTTGTCGATATACATTGTAGCTGATTAATGCTCCCCATCACCAAAACCTCCCTCCCTTCTCCCTCCCCCCCCCCCCAACCATGTCCTTTCTGTTTGTTTGTTGTTTGTTGGTTTGTTTGTTGTTATACTTTTTATTATGTGTTAGGTTCTATTTCAAACACTTACCTGTTTGAATTTATGTAACCCTTGCAACAGACCTATAAGATAAACATTATTATTTTCTCAACTTTATAGAGGAGCTAAGTAATTTGCCCAGGGTCACTGGGATTTGACTTAGGCAGTCTGGTTCTAGAGAATGAATTCTTAATCACTATGGAAATTATTATATTATGATTATGATATTACCACATACTCAATAAGATGACAAACACGTAGACTATACCAACACAAATGCTTATGACAAATATGATATACCATTTCATGTTAAAATAAGGATAAAATCTTAACATCTTCTTTGTGTACTATGTTTAAAGGGTAGTTTTTTAAAGGCCTATAGTAGCTATCTCTTGCTGTGTAACAAAATTCACCAAAATTTAGTACGTAAAACATTTATTATCTCATAGTTTCTGTCGGTCCATTATCTTGACAGCTACGAAAAAATTGTTGGCCAGGGTTGTAATCAGCTCAAGGCTGAGCGAGTATCTGCTTTGAAGCTCACGGCATGGCAGCTTGCTTTGCCCAGAGCAAATGAGCCAGAGAGGAAGACCAAGAGAGAAAGAGAGAAAAGCTACAGTTCTTTGTAACCTAATCTCAGAAGTGATATCCCATCACTTTTACCACATTCTGCATGTTAGAAGTGAGTCACTAGGTTCAGTTCATACTCAGGAAAGAGTATTGCCCAAGAAGGGGCTGATGCCAGGAGGTGGTATCATTGTGGTCGACTACGGCAAACACAGAGGTGTTTTATTATTACTATGCAATTATAAACATCTTTCTTCAAATTATTTTGGGACATATATCCTAAAATTAAATACTTAAGCAAAGCTTTTAAAGAGTTTTAAGCTCTTAAAAACTAACATATAGAAATATATTATTTGAAAAATTCTGTAGTTGAAAGACACATCGCATATATTACCAAATCTGGTAGGTGCTTCAAACACTTTTTTTACTCCAAGTCTCATATTATATATTTGTTTAAATGCTGTGATGTTTCTCTTGTTACTTACTATGGAAATGCATAGAAAGAGAAAGAAAATATAAAATTTCACAGACTGGCCATAGCACTAAGCCCAGGATCTATAATAATAATAATATAATAATAATAGGAAAAATAAAGATGAAAGAAGGCTTAGTGAAGTAGGTGTGAAAGGAAGCCAATTTGAGAGTGTAGACTTATTTACTAATTTCTATCAGCCTGGTGGTTTGTCTCTTGAAACACAGAACTGAATGAACCAGGTGAGAGGTTAGGACTACAGAACATTTTCTACCTTTTATTGTTTATTACAAAAGTAACGTGCATTCATTGCAAAACGTTCAGACAATTTTTTTAAAGCATCAGGAACATAAAGATCTTATATTCACACAGACTAGAGATACATGCTATTAATATTTTCTAACGCTCTTCATATAAAGATGTACTTATATTTGTGTATGCAAAAAAAAGTTGGTTTGCGAAGATTGTGACTGTCTTCTAAAGGTGGTCATGTGATTCAATTTAGTGGTGGGTGTGAGTGAGTAAATCTCTTTAATTGCAGAGACCAGTGAGAGTAGGTGTAGGGAAAGATGAAAATGTCTCTGCCTCTGCCAGTTCTGTGCCACTGACGGGTGGGGTCTGAGCTGGAGGGCACATTGTTCAACGGCACACTGCAGTCTTTGCGTGGGCAAAGGTAGCTCCTGGAGCTGAGAAGCAGCCAGGGACTTAAACTACTTTGAATCATAAAGGAAGAGAAATTGAGACTTATCAGGGAGTCAAAGAAACAAGTTCCCCAAAACAGAGAAGCAGGGGCGTTTTTAGAGATGAGGGAAAGGCTGAAGGACTTTCAAGGTCATGTATGCCTAATATTCATCTTTCTCTTTATTTCTGCAATATTCTGTTTCCCCTCATTTTCAGCAGAAAATGTATGTTCTTGTATATGTGTGTTTAAAGGGGATGTTTCCCATATCTCAGGTGACCTGATATAGAACAAGGACAAAGAACTAAGGCTTTGGGAATTTAAATAAAATAGCCAAAGCTACAGAGCTAGTAGCTTGAAAAACCACAATTCAAAGGCAGGAAGTCTCTCCCCAAAAACTCTCTTTTTCAGCAACCATATTGTTTTTCTTAATTCTATACTACTGCTCAATAAATAGGGGATTATTCTCTAAATATAATTTTGTGTCCTGAATTTCACTTTACAATATATCCTAAATATGTCAAAATGGCAATCACCGTAAACATGTATTAGTGGTTCTCAAGCCCAGATGTAAACTAGAATCATCAGAGAAGTTTTTTTTAAATATGATGCCCAAGCCACATCTACAAATTCTGATTTAATTGATTTGAGTTAATCACTGATTTATATAGAGATTTAGATCCAGGTAAATTCAAACAGAACATTCAGAGTGGGAAAACTATAGAAAGAAGATCCCACAGCAAGAGGGGAAATATCCACAGTGAGGAGGTGATCAAATAAATGGAAGAAATATAATTTTAAAAATGTGTTACATAAATGATTAGATGAAAGAGTTTCAAGAAGGACTGAAAAGACAATAGTATCAAGGGTTGTCAGGGTGTTTACACAAACGAAGATAAAAACAAAGCCCCTGGATTTGGCAAAAAAGGAGGTCACCGATAATCTTAGCAAAATATCTATATGGAAGGTGGGGGACATGCAAAGTGGAAGGCGGGGACGAGACTTTAAATGGTTAAGTAAGGAGACAAGTGAATAAGGAGTGGAGATAATAAGAAAGTGAGTATTTGATAAGGTACAGGGTATTTTCATGGCAGTCTCAAAATAACTCCCTACACATTAATGAGTAATTATAGAAGAGAGAAAAATAGTAACTTTACTGCAAAGAAACTGGAGGACATCCCCAAAGGATCAAAGTTAACCTCACCTAACAGGACAACCTTGACATTATGTGCTTTCAGATGTGATGCACAGAGCAAGACACATTTTATGACATTCCATCTGAAAATACAAAAGCTGTATCCAACCATGAGGAAATATCAGAGAAGCTAAGGTTGAGAAACATAACACAAAATTACTTGACAAACTGTCAAGATCAAGACAAGAATATTTACTAAAGAGCTTTCCAGATTAAGAGAGACTCAAAAGAGATTACAACTAAATGATTGATACTGGGCCAGGAAAAAACAAATGAAAATAATGAAGTTAATTAGTGGATCAATTGAATATTTGAATATTTGAATATTTACTTGAATTAAATAATGGTATCCTACCGGTGTTCGTTTTCCTTATTTTAATAGTTGAACTGTGATTTTGTAAGAGAATATTCTTGTTCTAGGAAAGACTATCAAGTATTTCGAAGTAAAGAAACACTGCTCATATGCTTCTGGCCTGAAAGAATTCATGGTATGATAAATTAACTAAATACATGATTTTGGAATATCAGGCCTAATAAAATGTAATAAGTAAAATAAAATAATTTTTTAAAGATTAGGATCAGTAAAAATTATGTCAAGATGAAAACAGTGGAATTTGTTCTGCTTTAAAAAAAACTTGCTTACTTTGAGATAATTTAAAATGTTTCCGCATGTTTTTTGTTTTTTGGTTTTTTCGCTCTTATATAGAATAAGGTTAAGAATGACTGCTCTGGAATCAGATTGCTTCAGTTTGAATTATTCCTGCCACTTTCTATATGATCAGTTTTGGTTATTTTCTCTCTTCCTAAATTTCTCAGTCTGTAAAACAGAAAATATATTACCTTATAGCGTTATCAGGTCATCATGAGACTTAACTATGTTAATACATTTAAAGTGCTTAGAACAAATTATATGGAAAATTGTTCAGCTTTAAAAAAGGATAGTTTGCCATTTGCAACAATATAGATGAAACTGGAGGACATTATGCTAAGTGAAATAAGCCAAACACAGAAAGAAAAATACTGCATGATCTCACTTATATGTGCAATGTAAAAAAAAAAAAAAAAAAGTTGAATGTATAGAAACAGAGCATAGAATAGTGGTCACCAGAGGTGGGGGGTGGAGAGGCAGGAAACAGTAGGGAGAGTTGGTGAGATAAAGGTCAAAGTGTGCAAACTTGCAGTTATGTAAGATGAACAAATCTAGAAATCTAAAGTACAGCATGAGGACTCTAGTTATATGGAACTGTATACTGGAAATTTTCTGAGAGTAGATTTTTGGCACTCTTACCCCCCCCCCCACACACACACACAGATAATAATGTGAGATAATGGATATATTAATTGGCTTGGCTGTAGTAATCATTTCACTAACTATATGCATATTAATGTATATCCAGGTTGTACACCTTAAATATATACAATAAAAATAAAGTAAAATCAAATTTAAAAAGCAGTAACATAAGAAAAAAATAAACTGCTTAGAGCTGTGCCTGGCTCGTAATAATTGTTCATTTCATCACAGCTATTTTCTGTATTATTTAAATCCTTTATTCATATTAGTTTTCATGGACCCACAAAGTTGGAAACAATTCCCAGTGACCCTCAGAGAACTTTCTAGGCAGAAGAATGGAGGCTACTGAAGCTTCGCTAAATGAATCCTGGGCATTGAGTGGTGAGGAGTGGGGTGAAACCAGGACTTCAGAAAGCCCTGATGCTTAGTAGCCAGGTAAGCAAGGGGACTGTACCCATACTTCTACCTTTACAGACTTAAATATAATGTGGAATTTATGACTGCTTAGATAATAATTGTTACAGATGGACACAATATCTTTAATGTTTTCATGATGAGATGGAAAGCTGGGATTTTAAAAAAAAATTTATGTTTCTGTTTTGATAGCAGGCTTATTATTATACATAGCTCACAATCTCATAAAAGCTTTTTGTTTTCTATCTTTCTTTGTAATAACATACAATATTAGATGGGGACACAGTTGCTTTTCAGTATGACTTATCTGATAACGCACAGCAGGCCCATTGCCTTCTACTTTCCCTGATTGCTGGATCTCAATGATTTTATTATCGCAATGACCCCTAACGAGGCCATACTGGATAGTCACCAAGAGTCATTAATAGTTAAGGATTCCTTTCCTGTTCCCATATAAACTTTGTCATTATAGTTATTCAAGAATAGTAGAGCTCCACATTCACATAACACCTGAAATTTTAAAAGACCACTTTCACTATATTTGGCTGCTTTCTTAAAAGTTCAAATATTTAAAGCTCCTATTTTTAAAAGGAAGAGTTTTTCCCCTAAATTATGGCTGTAAAGAAGGCTCCTCCAGGATGACAGATTTGTACAAGGATGTACCATAGATGGGTCCTGAGGGTAGACACAGAGGCCATGATGTACCCACTGGGATGGAAGATGCTATCCAGTCAAGAGTTGTTAGGAGAAGCAGAAGGACAGAGATGGTGAACACTAAGAAAAGAGGAGAGCTTGCCTTTCTATTCCAACATAGGAGAGAATTCTTGCACCTCCTAATCTCTTTTAGAGAGGTAGAACAATTGCCAATTTTGAGATTTGGCTGAGGAGGTGCTGAAAGGGAATCTCTGTTACTCTCAAGAGTTAACCTATTCAGAGAAGACCAAGAGAATCTTTGTGCACTGATACTAAACATAAGAGCTCCCTAAGGACCCATGGACTACTCACCGGAAGCATCAAGTGTCAGTATTTCTGAAGATTTGGAATGGGCTTCCCAGACTGGAGTTGCCTTAGAATTACCAGGGTCCAAATGCAGTCAACACAGTTAATATTTTCTTTCTTTGTTTTGTGTTCATTAAGAATTAAGTCTCTTAATATAGTTTTCAACTTAATTAAAACTTTTCAACACCAGACAACTCAAGTATGTGTGAATCAGCCTAAGGACTTTGCTAAATTTGTCAAGGCTCCTTTTCTTTTAATCCTAATAAAAATTTGTTCCTAATAAAAATTTTGTAGGATTTGTTACCCAGTAACACCTGTCTCAGACTACTGAACAAAATAATTAATACAAAGAAATTCTCTCAAATTCTGGTCCACAGAACACTGGGATCCCCTTGACTCTTTCAGGGAGTACATGAGGTGAAATTCTTTTTCTTACAATACTAAGATGTTATTTTCTCTTTCTACTGTGTTGCAATGTGTTGATGTTTGCACTGCTGGTGCAAAAGCAATGACGTGTAAAATTGTGGGTGCTTTAGCATGAATCAAGGCAGTAAATAAATTTTGAAAAAGGAAGAGAAGGGAAAGAGGGAAACGCTAGTACACTTCAGAATATCCTCGATAAAGTAATAAAGTCTATTACACTTATTTAATCTCAGTCTTTTTGTTTATGTCTTTGTTATAATCTATGTGACAAAATGGGAAGTAGTCATGAAGCTCTTCTTCTGCACAACTAGAGGACAGTGGTTATTGCAGTGGCAGAATTCTAAATATGTTCCCACAAGATTCTCCTTCTTCTGGTATTCCCCCAAACACTAATGAAGGTATAGCAGGTATGGCTGTGAAGGGAGTTTACAGATGATAAAATCATCTGGCATTAAAATAGGGATATTATCCTGGATTACTCACTGGTCATAATGTAATCACATTAGCCCTTAAAAGGAAGGCAGAAAAGTCAGTCAGAGAGATTCAAGGCATGAGGAGGACTCAACCTGTTGTTACTGGATTTAAAGACAAAGGGGGTTACAAGCCAAAGAATACGGGAGGTCTCGAGAGCTGAGAATGACCCCTAGCCAACAGCTAGTAAAGAAACAAGACCTCAGCCCTTCAGCTGCATGTACCTGAATTCTGCCAACAACCTGAAGGAATCCCAGAGCCGTTCCTCCATAGAAGAGCCTCAGACACCTTGATTCTAGTTTGATGGGACCCACAGCAAAGTACTCAGCCAAGCCCATTGCACTTATGACCTACAAGTTGTAAGATAATAAATAGATGTTACTTTAAGTTGCTGAATTTGTGGTAATTTTTACAGCAGCAATAGAAAAGTAATATAGCTGTCTTGAGATGAATCAGTTGTGGGATTGTTAAAGTTGGTAGCTGTTCATGGAACACTATTTTTACAGAAAATGAATTACTCACAAACTGTGATTATTACAGTTTTGATATTTGGCAGTCCTTTTCTTAAAAATGAATGCAGTGAGACTATCACATCCAGGAAAATAAATGACAGTATTTTTCACAAGTGCAATCATTAGAACTTTGAAGCAAAAAATTAGAAATTTGGAAAAATTACATCTCTCACCAGTTTGATATGATCCCAATACCAAAAGACTTTTTGATGATTTTCAACAAATGTGACAAGAACATATATTGGAGAAAGGACAGTCTCTTCAATAGATGGTGCTGGGAAAATTGAATATCCATATGCAGAAGAATGTAACTAGACCTCTATTTCTCACCATATATGAGGGTACCTCAAAATGTTCATGGAAAAAGAGAATTAAAATATAATACAAAATGTTAAAATATTTTGAATAAAATAAAATAACAATAAATACATAAATAAGATACAAATCCTTCCATGAACTTTTTGAAGTATCCTCTTACAAAGATCAACTCAAAATAGGTTAAAGGCTTGAATATAAGACCCAAAGCTATGAAACTTATTAGTTTCATAGAAAACATAGGGGAAATGTTTCAGTACATTGATCTGACAAAGATTTCATGAATAAGATGAAGGCAACAAAAGCAAAACTAGACAAACGAGATTACATCACACTGAAAAACTTTCGCACGGCAAAGGAAACAACAGAACAAAGAGACAACCTGTAGAATGTGAGAAAATATTTGCAAACTATTCGGCTGACAAGGGATTAATATCCAGATTATACAAGGAACAACTCAAACAACAAGAAAAATCTGATTTTAAAAATGGGCAAATGATCTGAATAGACACTTCTCAAAAGAAGACATACAAGTGGCCAAGTACATGAAATATGCTCAGAATCACTAATTATCAAAGAATGAAAATCAAAACCACAATGAGATATCATCTCACTCCAGTTAGAATGGCTTTTATGAGAAAGACAAAAAAATAACAAAACCATGTGAAGATACAGAGAAAAGGGAACATTTATACACTGTTGGTGGGAATGTAAATTAGTACAGCCATTATGGAAAACGGTATGGAGATTTCACAAAAAACTACAAATAGAACTGCTATATGGTCCAGTAATTCCACTACTGAGTATATGCCCAAAGGAAAAGAAATCAGAATTTCGAAGATGTATTGGCACCCCCAAGTTTATTGTAGCATTATTCATAATAGCCAAAATATGGAATCAACCTAAGTGTCCATCAACTGATGATTTGATAAGAAAATGTAGTGTATATACACAATGGAATACTACACAGCCACAAAAAAGAATGAAACCTGTCATTTGCAGCAACATGTATAAGCCTAGAGGATATTATGTTAAGCAAAATAAGTCAGGCACAGAAAGATAAATCCTACATGTTCTCACTCATACGTGGAAGCTAAAAAAAAAGTTGATCTAATGGAAACAGTAGAATAGCAGTTACTAGAGGCTGAGAATGGTGAGACAGAGGAAGAAGGGAAAGTTTAGTCAAGAGATACAAAAATACAGCTAGAAAAGAGAAATAACTTTTAGTGTTTCATAGCACTCTAGGGTGACTATAGTTAACAATTACTGTAGAACTTTAAATAACTTTATTCTGGATATTAATCCTTTGTCAGATATATATATTTTGCAAATATTTTCTCCCACTCTGTTGGTAGTTATCTTTTCACTCTGTTGATTATTTCTTTTGCTGTGCAGAAGCTTTTTAGTTTGATATAATCCAATTTGTTTATTTCTCCTTTGGTTGTCTGTGCTTTTGGGGTCACATTCATGATGTCTGCACCCAGTCCTACTTCTTGGAGTGTTTCCCCTATGTTTTCTTTAAGGAATTTTATTGTTTCAAGATGTATATTTAATTCTTCACTCCATTTTGAGCTGATTTTGGTATATGGTGAGAAGTATGGGTCTAGTTTCATTCTCCTACATATGAATATCCTGTTTTCCCAGCACCATTTGCTGAAGAGGCATACAAGAAACTCAAACAAATTTACAGATAAAAACAAATAACCCAATTAAAAAATGGGCAAAGGAGGTGAATAAGCATTTCTCAAAGGAAGATATACAAATGGCAACAGACACATGAAAAAATGCTCAACATCACTCAGCATTCGGGAAATACAAATCAAAATCACTTGGAGATACCATCTTACTCCAGTTAGGATGGCTAATATCCAAAAAACTGAGAACAATAAATGCTAGAGAGGTTGCAGAGAAAAAGGAACTGTCATACACTCTTGGTGGGACTGCTAAATGGGGCAGCCTTTATGGAAAATGGTATGGAAGTTCCTCAAACAAATACAGTTAAATCTACCATATGACCCAGCTATTCCATTGCTGGAAATATACCCAGAGGGATGGAAATCATCATGCCAAAGGTATACGTGTACTCTCATGTTTATTGCAGCTCTTTTTACAATAGCCAAGAGTTGGAACCAGCCCAAATGTCCATCATCAGATGAGTGGATACGGAAAATGTGGTACATCTACACAATGGAATACTACTCAGAGAAAAGGAAACATTTATACACTGTTGGTGGGTACTGCCATTTGCAACAACATGAATGGACCTTGAGAGAATTATATTAAATGAAACAAGTCAGGCACAGAAAGAGAAATACCACATGTTCTCACTTATTGGTGGGAGCTAAAAATTAATATATAAATTCACACACACACACACACACACACAAAAAAAAAAAAAACGGGAGGGGGGGGAAGAAGATATAACAACCACAATTACTTGAAGTTGATACGACAAGCAAACAGAAAGGACATTGTTGGGGGGGAGTGGGGGAGGGAGAAGGGAGGGAGGTTTTGGTGATGGGGAGCAATAATCAGCCACAATATATATCGACAAAATAAAATTAAAAAAAAAAAATACAGTTAAATCTACCATATGACCCAGCTATTCCATTGCTGGAAATATACCCAGAGGGATGGAAATCATCATGCCAAAGGTATACGTGTACTCTCATGTTTATTGCAGCTCTATTTACAATAGCCAAGAGTTGGAACCAGCCCAAATATCCATCACCAGATGAGTAGATATGGAAAATGTGATATATCTACACAATGGAATACCACTCTACTATAAAAAAGAATGAAATACTGCCATTTGCAACAACATGGATGGACTTAGAGAAAATTATATTAAGTGAAATAAGTCAGGCGCAGAAAGGAAAATACCACATGTTCTCACTTATTTGCGGGAGCTAAAAATAAATAAAATAAAATAAATAATTTAATTTAAAAATAAATAAATATACAAACCAATAAATGGGGGTGGGGCGAAGACACAACAATCACAACAATTCCTTGAACTTGTTAAGACAAGTGAGCAGATATGATGTAGTTGGCGGGGAGGGAAGAGAAGGAGGGGGGAAAACGGAATTGGTAAAGGAACACGAAAATCAACTACAATGTATATTAAGAAGTTAAAAAAAGTAATAAAAAATAAAATAAAATAAAATAAAAATAAAGAAATAAATAACTAGAAGAGAGGATATTGAATGTTCCTAACACAAAGAAATGAGAATGTTTAAGATAATTGATATTCTAGTTACTTTGATTTGATCATTTCACATTGTATATATGTATACAAATATCACATTGTACCCCATATATACGTACAACTATTATGTCTCAATTAAAAATGAAAATTTTTTTAAAAGAATTTTTGATAGAATTGGTGTTAACATTTTTTAAAATGTATTTTTTGATATTGATAATCAAATTTGACATTTGGAAGATCTTTGTAACTCAGAAAACCAATATTTTTTAAATAACTAATGCCTGATGCTTTTCACATGGCTAAAAGATCCATTCAAAGTGCAAGATAAAACAATATACTTTAATGTCACAGAGTTCAGTGATATGGTTTCAGATTTCACATTGAAACTAACTTTTAGGAAGCTATCACTTAACAAGATTTAGTGTAATGTCAAAAAAGAATATCAACAATTATCTGAAAAGGCTATTAAAATACAACTCACTTTTCCAACTAATACATCTGTGCAAAGTGGGATATTCCTTATATTCTTCAACAAAACAATATATCACAAAAGATTGAATGTAAAAGCAAATAAGAGAATTCAACTGTCTCCTATTAAGACATTAGAGATTTGCAAAAAGTAAATTAATGCCACTCTTTTTCCTAATTTTTATTTTGGAAGATAGATTTTTCATTACGAATATGTTACTTAGATTAACATGTAGTGAGGTTGATATTGTTATTTAAGTGAAACAATAAATATTTTTAAAGTTCTCAGTTTCAATTTCTAATACAGGAAATACTGGTAGATATTACCCACATAAGCAAAAGTTCTTTGGTATTCTCATTAACATTTAAGAGTATAAAGCCATCCTGAAACTGAAAAGGATATGTTGATTTTATTGATGTAGTCATCTGGCTCAACTTTGAGGATACTTGCTAAGAAATTTTTAATCTAAACTAGTACAGTTGTTTCCAAAGCTACAGTCTGCTTCCATTGAATGACTAGCAACAGAACAGTAGCTCTTTTCATGGGGTTTCTTGGATAATAAGTTGTAAAAATGTGTAATTGCATTCTGAATTTATGTTCAAAAATCTGCAGCTTTTGAAATTAATCAGATTTAATCAGAACCTAATATGCCAACAATAATTGAACTGAAACACATTTACAATTTTGTGAGTTTTGGATTTTCCTAAAAGAAGCTGTTCCAAATTAGTTTAAAATGTCGTTTTTGAATATCCAGTCATCAAAAATAAGTATAATGTAATTGTCCAGTAAATTCACTTCTGCAGAGAGGAATTAATGGGTGGTAAGCAGCTAGCAACAACAGCAAAATAAAATGATGGTAAGACTTTTGTTCTTTAAAAAAAAAAAAAACTATGCCACAATACTTATAAGGTCTATGGGCACAAACTTCATAATGCAACTTACCAGTGTAGTCAAACCCCAATCGGTATCATCATTGTAAGTTTAAAAAAAACAAAAACAAAAAACCTTCATTACAAGGAGTAAAGATTAAAGTGGCCCTAAAGATTTTTTTTAAGTCTTTTTATTTTTCCTATTATGAAATTCTACAAATTAGAGTGGAAGTGTAAAAGACATGATTTATTTAGATAAGTAAATCTATCATTTTTTAGGAAATAAAGATGTGTAAAATAGAGTTGAGAGGAATTTAACACTTCCAAGAATCTTGACCATGCACACACTGAATGTTTGGTAGTCAGGCTATGAGCGTGTTGCCAGAAGTCAACTGAGTGTGACTGACAATAAATTTTCTCTCATATGATAGGACCTAGGTGAATGTTTCTCAGTGGTGGGCCACCGCTGTCCCACACAGTCTTTTATTTACTTATTTTTTTACTTAATGTTTAGATAGAAAATTATTTTCTCAACATACAAAGAAAACATCACAAATTGAATTTAAAGTCAATTGATAAGGAACAAATTTAACACATAAAGTTTAATATCCTTAATGCATAAAGAATGCTAAAAAGTATATTAGAAAAATCTTAACTGTAATTTGATGAAGAAGATGAGCAGACAAGTCACACACCCAAAATAAACGCAAGTGGCTAATAAATACACTCTAAGATGTTTATAGAAATGAAATTAAAACAGAAAAATGACATTTTTCATTTCTCAAACTGAAAAAAATATGATACTGTATAATACTGGTGCTATGTGAGAAACGATGTCAAAATCCTCTACTGTAAGTATAAATTGGTAAAACTGTTTTGAAGACAGATTGGATTCATAAATAGAAGTCTTTAAAATGTTCATACACTTTCAACCAATTATCCCACTTCTTGAAATGGTAAGTAAATAGTCAAAGAAAGTATTTTTTTTTTTAATGTGGAAGGCCATTATATAAAGGTAAAAAATTGGGAATAAACTGAATGTCTAACAATATGAGAATGGCTAAATAAATTATGGACCTCCATAAAATATAATGACAAATTTTCAAGATGTGATATTAATGGAAAAAGCAGGATGATAAACTGCACTAAAAATAACTAGGTATGTTTAAACTCCAGATATATTTCAAAAAAATGACTGAAAAAAATAATTTTTTATAATTTTTTTTTGGCTAATAGGGAAATTTATTTAATGTAAATGCATACATTAATAAAAACGGAATATCTCAGATCAACAATCACCTTTGCACCTTAGGAAACTAGAAAATGAAGAGCAAACTAAGCCCAGACCTAGCAACAGGAGTAAATAATAAAAATTAGAGCATAGATAAAAGAAAGAGAAAATAGGGGGAAAAAATAGAGAAAGTCAATGAAACCAAAAGTTGGTACTTTGATGAGATCCACAAAATTGACAAAACTTTACCTAGATGGACTAAGAAAAAAGAGAGAAGACTCAAATAACTAAAATGAGAAATGAAAGAGGTGTCATTACAACCAAATCTACAGAAGTCAGAAGGGTCATAAGAGAATACTATGAATAATTGTCAGTCAACAAATTAGATCATCTAGATGAAATGAATAAACTCCTAGAAACATGCCATCTATGAAGACTGAATTATGAAAAAAACAAAGTTTGAACAGAACTGTAACTTGTAAGATGAGTGATTATCATTTTTTGGTTTCCGGATGCAGGACTCCCTTGAGGATTTCTTGAACAGCTGGCTGTGTGTTGGTGAACTCCCACAGTTTTTGTCTGGAAAATATACTATTTATCCCTCATTTCTGAAGGCTAGACTTGCTGGGTACAGTATTCTTAGCTGGCAGGTTTTTTTCTTTTAGTATTTTGAATATATCAACCCATTCTCTTCTGGCCTGTAGAGTTTCTGTTGAGAAGTCAGCTGTTAGTCTGAGAGGGGCTCCCTTATAGGTGACTTGATGCTTTTCTCTTGCTTCTTTTAAGATTCTCTCTTTGTCTTTGAGCTTTGCCAGTTTGACTATAATGTGTCTTGGAGAGGATCTTTTTGGGTTGAATCTGTTTGGGGATCTTTGAGCCTCCTGAATCTGAAAGTCCATGTCCCTCCCTATACGTAGGAAGCTTTCACTGAATAGGTTTTCCATGCCTTTTCCTTTCTCCTCCCTTCTGCAACACCCATGATTCAAATGTTTGTGCACTTTAGGTTGTCTGCTAGCTCTCTCAGATTTTCTTCATTTTTTAAAATTCTTTTTTTTCTTTTCTTTTCTTTTCTTTTTTTTTTTTTACCTGCCTGGGTTATTTTGAGAAGACTATTTTCAAGATCAGAAATTCTTTCTTCCGCTTGTTCTAGCCTGCTGCTTAAGCTCTCAGTTGTGTTTTTTATTTCGTTGAATGAATCTTTCAGTTCCATGAGTTCTGCTACATTCTTTTTTAAGGTGTTAATCTCTTTGTAAATTTTCTCCTTTATATTCTGGATTTTTTTTCTCATCACATTATGTTTAACTGAATCTTTTCAAATCTCAGTGAGTTTCCTTATGATTATAGCTCAGAATTCCTTTTCAGTCATTTCAAGGGTTTCCTACTCTAATGGGTCTGGTATTTAAAATTGCTGTATTCTTTTGGTGGTGGCATATTTTTCTTGGGTTTTTGCATTTCTAGTATCTCTACAATGATTTCTGGTCATCTAGTAGAGTAGTTGCTTCTCCTATTACTCTGAAGAGGAGTTTGACACTCTTTATGTCAATGCAGTTGATGTCTGGTGGGCTGCCTGCACAGTGGCTGTGGTTACTGCTGTGGTGTCAAGCCAATTTTGCAGCAGCTGTGGCTGTGGTGGTGGCTGTGGTGGGCCACCACATGGAAGTGGTGTTTTTGTTGTGCTCTTTCCTGCTTCTGGGTGGGGGGTGCTGCCCTTGGCTCCTGCCTAGAAGCCCACCTGCTCTGATGCTTGTCTGCTTCTGGGCAGAGAGGTGGGCTGCCCTTGGCTGCTGGCCAGGCCCCCCATGTGTGCTCTGCTGCTTGCCTCAGAAGGCAGAATTTTAAAGAGTCCAGGCAGTCTTTTAAAGATCCTTTCCACTTTGTCACCATTAAGTGCACAAAACTTTTTTACTTCAATTGAAGTAAGGAATAATAGCTTATAAGACCTCACCACAGAGCCTTTTATTCTGTAGTAGCCAGTGGTATAAGCATGCTGTCTGCCTGGTCAAGCATACCAACACCATTCAGTGTCATTCTGTCCACTCTTCCAAATCCTAAATTATTCTCTAACTTCCTGAAATTACTCAAACCACTACATAATTTTCTCTTTTGTATAGTCTTTCTCTTTGGTATAGTCTTTCTATCAAAGAGTTAAAAATACCTAAATCTATTTTGTACATGAAAATCATCCCAACTTTGTTGGATTTCAGTTTCCAAGATCACCCCAGTCAACATAATAAAAGAATTTGGGGAGTAATTACTTTCTAACAATAGGTGAAAAGATCAGAAGGAGGAACAACTGGCCTTTTAAAAGAATAAACATTTAAACAAAATATATATACACATATATTTCCTTTCTCTGATTTTCCAGAATCTCCTAAACTGTAACTGCCCCCAATGTCATTGTCCCAGTGCTCTGTTGAATAATTTCCACGAGTCCTTTTGCCACAGTTTATAACATTCCCTGTGACCTGCAGGAGTTAGGAAAATGAGCAGCAGCAAGAGCAGCATCTCACAATCAATTAAATCACAAAAGAAAAAAGCAAAGGCAATAGGTGATCTCAGATTGTAAAAATAACTGAGATATAGGGAGAGTGAATCAAACTGAGGACAAAGCAGAATGGCGCAGGTAGAAGTTGGCTGGAATCCCAGAACATGGAAGCGATCATTAATGCTCACCATATTCAGGCACTCTCCCCTTGTCAGGCACATCACGGGACCTGTGCTCCTCAAACTGTGGTCATTGGACAAGTGCTAGTCTATATATTGTTATTAATCCATGATCCTATAAGGAACTAAGACTAGTATATAAATTAATCACATCACTAAGCACACGGTTAAGTTCAACTAACATTTTTTCCCCAGAAAGACTTTCTCTCTTTCTCTTCTCTGGGCTGACGATTTTATGTGGAAGATTTACCTTCTAAGGAGACCTGAGAAGATGGAAGAGTCGAATGATGAATCCTAGGCCCCTGAAGGATTCCCTGGAGCCTGAGCCAGCCCGTCAACCAATACCGGACCAGGACACAACAAGACTTGCCCTGTTTGCACCTGAGATTTGTCAATATTTGTTGAAATAGTTAATCCTCATTAATGTAGAACATAGATTATGAATTAATCAGTAGATTAATATTGAGTAAACATTTTTATACTACCTCAAAACTGGGGTGTTTTCCCTCCGTTCTTTTTCCCAGCCAATTGGGATTGCTGTGCTTAGTTTCATCAAGTGATCTTCCTTCTCTATCTTTACTTTTAGCTTTTCAGGTGTGATCATCGTAATTCTTGAAGATGCTATTCAAATTTTATTTAAGGAAATATAAGCAGGTGAAAAGATAACCTTTTCCTGTGGTAATTCTAAGTGACTGAATATTTCTAAAACAGCTAATATGCAAATCTCCTGAATTTGAAAGTAACTATAAACCTATTACAGTCTAGTAGATAAGACAATTAGAAATACAATTAAACTGTGCTAATATTTTAAACTATGGTTTTTCTGAGAAAACGGTGGCTTGAATAAATGACTCTCTGCCACTAAGAAGGGACCAGAGATATAGTTCAGTGTAAATCACACAAGACAAATAAGAGTAGAATTTAAAATAAGAATAAATAAAAGAAGCCAAATGCTTTAACCACAGAGTGAAGTACAGAGTTATGCAGTATGAGTATGTGTTTTTTGTTGACTCATCAAATAAGGTGTTAAAATATACTCTAAGGAGTAAATAAACTTTATAAGAACTGTCAATGGTCTGAGATTTATAATTTTATGGACATGCATAGAGGACTTGAGACCCTGGGTCAGAGGCAAAGAATAGTTTACTACTCAAGCAATAGCAAAAGCCAAATTATCAACAGTTATACACTGATTCCTTGAGCCCAAATCCTCATAGCAAAATGAAGAGGGTCAGATGGCAGCTGCATACACAATATAATGCATTACAGGGAAAGAACACAGGACATAAAGAACCCAAATTGCTTCTAATGAACAGTAAGAACAACCACACTTTGCTCCAGAGGGTGACACTACCTCTGCTTTGCAAGGCTGTTATCAAACCTACCCTTGGTTCCAGGAGGAGACACTACCTCTGTCACCCAAGGCTGTTCATAATACAAACATCCTGGAAAGGATAGTCTAGAACAAAGGACCCTCAGTCATAAGCTATACAGAAACACAAAAGACCCGTGGAGAATTATCTCTAAAAACTCTAACAGAAGACTTTTCTATGTTTGCATGTCACACAACAACATAGAAACATAAAATTCAATGAGCCAGTGTTTTTACATGCTTACATTAAAAACACGGAAAAGTATAAAGAGCATAAATATATTTTCACATTGTGTTTAAAGTCAAGTGGACTCATCCTTTGATTTTGTATATTGGGCCTTTTCTAAGGACAGAATATATTCCTACAGCTATAAAGGTTTGCAAGATTATCCAAATGTTCTAAATTTTCCTTTAATATGTTTTATGCCAATTTAGTCTCCCTTTGGATTTTTATCTTAAATCTAGCTATGAGGAAAGCATTTCTCCTTCTGTTCCTCTCCCTTTGTCACTGATTGATTCAACCATGTCTATGTGTTTTGTGCCAGGTGGAGGCTTTTATCTGTCATGATGAATACCCAGTTAGGCCATGGTCATTGTCTTTCTGCTGCTACTTTTCCCCAAATGCACCCTTGAAGTCACAGTGATTGTTTGATGGACCAGAAAATATCTGAGGATAACGCAAGACCTCTGGACTTCTGGATGACTGTGAATGTCTATGAAGGTTCCTTCATTTGGCTTCCACAGTGGAACTGACATTCTATGAGATTAACAGAGTAACCTAATTGAGGCCACTAATGAGCTATTCTCTCTTGAAACAATATTTTGTCTAATTTCTTACACATATAAGTACAGCATCAGGGAGGTTCATTTTTCTAGCTTCTTTGCTTTATGATAGCATTGAGTGTCCTGGGAATTATTAAAATCTTCATTGATACACAGACATATCACCCACCACCTGGCTTCTATAGGCATTTGAATTTGAGACCCACTATTTAAAAAATAGTAATGCGAAAGAGATAGGAAATCACTAACTTGTAGTTTTTGACCTATAGATTGTAGTAGATATGGAACCTAATCCTGGTTACAGCAGATATTTCTCTCTTAGGAAGAAATAGGGTAGAAGTGATAAATTTAATGGATGAAAAGATAGTCATGAGAAACTTGACATATTTTACTTAATAAATCAAATAAAGATAATTGCCTAGTATCCATTATATTTAGTATCAGGAAAAATACAAAGTAGAATGAGTTATGATTTTTTCATTCCATTTCAATGCTGAAAGTTACACAGAAAATAAGACAAAATGAAATAGATAGTAACAAAAGAAAGCATATGTCATAGGGAATAGCAGAGTGATCAGTTACCAATGGGTATGAATTTGAAAATATTTTCAGTATTCACAAGAGAGAGGGGGCTTCAGGCTTGGTGTGACAAAGGAAAGCCCTTAACTCAGCTACACATGGCTTGTTTGTCAATGTTAAAAATGTATACCAAGTAAGAAGACAGTAAATGGGGAAAAAACCACAGTGACTGTCTTCATTTAATATTGTTCCTGGATATCTGGAATTTAAATAGGAACCTGAGTACATTCAGAAGTTATTGCCAATTTTAGCCCATAAAGAAAGAAAGTAATTATATGAAAACTAGACATTATTAAAATAATCCAGGAAATAGTAGAATGCAGCATATATATTAGACTACATAAATGCAAACATTCACACAAAAAGAATAGTTTTAGAAATCCAATATTTAATGTTGAAATTAGTATATAGACAATTAGGCACAGCAGTGGAAAAATAGGAGATCAGAGATGATTAATAATAATCCCAGAGTTTAAATGTGCCAGACTTAGAGTAATTTGATGCAAGAGGTGTGTTATTGGGACTATCAGCCAGAATTGACAACAGTGGTTCTTAACATTCTTTGTCAAAGATGACTTAGATATTCTAAAGAAAGCTTTTTTTCCCTCTCCCTTCTTCAGTACTTCCAAGTTTAGGCACACAACAATTCCATTCAATTTGGAATGTCCATTTGTCCCCTGAAGCACATGCACATACATAGAGATCTGCTAAGCCACCACGTTTCACCACAGAGTTCCACATTGACTATTACATGTCAGCAGTCCTGAGTCCTGCTTCTCAGAGTGAGGGATGGGGGATGGGAAGAGGTACTAGACACCTTGGTCAGATTTATTTGTAAAGGGCTGTATTGTTAAGCGATTTGTAGACTTATACTCTCTTCTAAAGAAGAGAGAAAGAATGCTTGTTGCGCAGAACATTAAAAATGCTCAGCTCTCCCTTCTTTAAGCTATGCCTTCTTTACTGACACCCATCGTAGTTCACACTCATGTCTGTGCTTATTTAAATCTTCACTAAACATCATAAAGGATATCTTGAGATAACATTTGATCTTTACATTTTTGCCATTGATATGAGCACTACAGTCATATCAAAATATTCTGTTTGAATAATCTTGATTTCAGTGCTAGCCAAACCCAAACTGATTTTTTAAAATTATTCGTAACAATTCTACTTGGTATGCATTCCGGAGTGGGTAGTCTCTGCATTCCATTTATCATTGTCTTTGTACTTCCCGTTCCATGTTACTGCCACTTGATTTTCAAACCACAGCAATGTGAAAAGCTCTGAATATACTTGCTCATAGTTGATCTTGGACCTAGGTTTCTGTGATTGGCTGGTCCCTGGTTATATGGCTTGTGATAGCACATGATTAAACCTTGTGTTCCATCTAAGAAACCTTAAGATACAGCATGAGTTAATGGCATTGTGACTGTGCTGACCCCACCCTTCCCTTTTGTCACATCTTCTTCCCTTGTAGGCCTTTCTTTATCATCAGGTGTCTTGAGATCTCGGGCTGCCATATGCTATTCATAATGATAACGAACCATGGGATAAACTGGGCCCTTCATAGAACAAAAATATTTAACTTTTTGTACTAGTTCGAATGCTTACTAGCTACACACCCATAGAAATCTGTCTTAAATTCACTATACCTCATCTACAATACATGGATAACAACTCTGAAAAATTTACATGATTGTTGCGAGGCCAAAGGAGATAATAGTAGTAAAAACACTTTGAAAATGGTGAAGTACTGTACAAATTTAAGGGCTTCCTATTGCTATCTACAACAATACCAACAACAATAATAATAATGAAAGTTTTAATACTAAAATATTTGGCACATAAATTCTAGAACAAAATTAATAGGGCCTTTTTCTCTAATTTTGATCACGTTTCTGATGATAATTAAAATAAACTGTCTTCTTAAAACTTATTTAGCTTGACATCTATGTGTTTATGCAACAGACATGTAAGTACCCACTAAGTGTCAGACACTAGGCTAAACACTCACAATACAGAGATGAATAGCCAGATTCCATACTTCGAAGTTCAGCCCAGTGAAGAAGACTCGCAGGTTGGCAGGTATTATAATACAATGGGATGGCAGTATATGCAGATATCATAGATGCACAAAGACTGGCAAGGAAGCTCTAGCCTAGTGTTCATCCCACCAGGCATAGCAACTCTTTCTCTATCTTTCCTTCAGGCTGGAAAGGGTTGCTGCTATGGCATCAATTGTCCAAGCCGTGTACTCCCACTGTGAAGACAACAGTAAAATTTCACCCACCAAGGAAGGAGGCATGGTTCAAGGGTAGGAGAGCTGGGCATTTGTAGAGATGTCCATTGGTTTTGCCAGTTCAACATCCCTTTTCCATTCTTTTTGGTAACAAACTCTGTCTTTTGGGCTAGGCTGGCCGTGTCCTCCCACCATGGGTGTGGGCACACAACCCAGTCCAGACCAAACAGAATCTTGCTTTGTGTTTTCTGCCAGAGCTACCAGAGCAGGAACTCTATTGTCCCTGAAGTTACTAAATGGTTAATATGTGAGCCTGGAGTTGTGGGGTGGGGGGGTTTTGCCACGGTGTGGAGAGCCTGCCTGAGAACAACATCAACACCAACAAAGCAGAGCTGAAAGACACAGATATATAGACTTCATGAACTTATTTGAACCCTAAGATCTAGCCATTCCTAAATTGCTACATCCTTTGGACTTTCTATTTATATGATTTAATAAATCTCTTTCTTTGCTTCAGCCAAGGTCAATTAGATTTTGGTTACTTGCAAATAAAATAGAGTTACCAATACAGTCTGAAAGGTAGCTGTTAATCTTCCATTATTTTCTTCCAGAAAGTTAGATTAAAGAGAAAGCTGACATGGTCCTGCTCATCAGTGTAAAGGCGATGAATCAGAAACTACCAAGCCAATGGAAAAGTCATTGCTAGTTTTACATTATGGCTTTCTTTCTTAATTTAACCATTTTCCTCTCCTTCTTCTTGTCTACCTAATACAGTACCCTGCAGTGAATTGAGCATGTTATTGATTCTGCAGGCAGCAGGCAGAGAATACTGCTCTAGTCAGTGTTGGAGAAAATGAATCTGCCTCCAGCACACAGTCCACTTCTTCAACTTGGTGTGTTATTTCACATCTTTGTCTTGGTGTTGATGAGGAGGGTATGACTTTATACTGCTGGGTATACAGACACATTTGAAAAGTTGAAGATCAAATTGGAAGAGAATTTGGTTTCCACAGAGCTAAGTAGAAACATTTGGTTGTAAGTGACATAGCTTCTTTAACTTCAGAAGTGCTTCATACTGATGGTTACTTTTAAATGCAAACACTTTCTGTGCTGGGGGAGAGCAAACATATTGAAATAAATATCATGGTGTGTTTTAATAATGAAATGTGAAAAAAGGAAATCTCTTGCTTCTCTAGAAATGGTTTTAAAACAATTCTGTGTCGAACCCTCAATTGTTAACAATAAAATAGAAACTTGGTAAGCAACAGTAAATTTAATAAATTAAGTAGTAAACACAAAAAAATTATTGTCCAGGGTCATTGTCAGTTATTCAACTCTTAAACTGACAAAGCAAAAAGCACCTCACTGTAATGGCAGATACAATAGGATCAAGAAGATAAAAAAGTGAAAACCATTATTGTTACTGTCTTGTTATCCCAGAAATTTTGAAAAGTGGAGTAAAGTGAAATAAAAATAAATCTTCCATCTGCACAGAACCATACTTACTGTCTTCTGGCATAGATTATTATAATTTTCTTCATGATAAATAAATATGAAGGCAGTGGTGAGAGTCCTGCATCAAATCATAGGCGACCTGGAGATGTCCATTCCCACTGTAGTCCTGGTGAAAGACAGGAGCCAAATTCTACTAAGTCTACAAGTTCAGAATTACAAACTAGAGTTGCATGTGTTTTAAATGCAATGAAAACTTAAATTAATAAGCTTCAGAGCTCTGTTAATCAAAAACTTGAAAACACAGTTTTCCAGGAAAAAACCTGAAGTTTCAATATTCTTAAGAGCTGACTGGTCTGAATGAATAAAAGCGCAAATATCTAATGAAATATCATAGAGGCCTCACAGTGCTTTTACTAATCTTATGAAAGTCTGAAAGGGAAACATTGTAAGGATGTTAGTTAATATCCTTTGGTTCCGTTTCTTCCCTTAATGGTAAGCTCACAGCTAGTCAAAAGCACCCCTGGCTGCCCAAGATTCGAGAACATCAGGAATTGACTTGTCACTTGAGGAGTAGCACACTTGAAAGTCAAGCTTCCTTGGGTGCCATGCTGACCTTGCTGGTCATTACAATGATTGAAATACCTGCATTGGGACAGTTAAGATCACTACCTGGCCGCTCTTGGTTTGGGACCCCATCATACCCATTGCCAGTAGCAAGCCGAGCTCTGTGAATCCTCTCGTACCACCAGTCCTGGCCTGAAGAGATGTCACTGATGATGCTGGTCCCTCTCCTACTGATGCTTTCCTAATGGCCTTGGTGAGTGATATATCCCCTGAGCCTTCCGGTGAAATATAACACTTGAGTATGTCTTTTGTTCTCACTTAATACTTGTATATCCACTTCAGCATGCTCACTTCCCTCATCCTGTTATTCTCTCCATCACTGTCTGCTATAGCATTTTAAACATTGCAGCATCACTCTGGATGAAGCCTCACTTTCTCCAGGCTTCTAGTTGGGACTATCTACTGGGGCATTTGCCAGATATTTAATACTGCATCCTGAAAATGTGCCTTCAGGTCCATAAAGTCTCCTTTTTTCAATCCTATATTCCAGTCCCCTTAATTAATCAACAAAATTGTCCAGTCCTGTAGATACTCCCTTAGCTGATTAGTACATGCCTACTAACATTTTCAGCGCACTTGTATTATCACTTCTCTTTTCCCTTATCAGGCCCAGCCAGGCAGGAGGAGATCCTGAGGGATCTCTTAATGCTTTGCAAGGGAAAGGCCACAGGAGGTAATGCCAGGTTTTAATGGGAAAGGGCCGAACACATCAGTAGGCTCTGACACCAAATCATATGGAAAATTATCAATATTATATAAGGAAAGAAAGAGGAAACATCACTATAGATACTGCAAAAATTTAAGAGATAATGAAAGAATGTTATAAACAAATTAATGCTAATACATTTAACAACTAGAAAAAATGGACAAAGTCCTTGATAAGCACAATATATTAAAAATAAATAAATAAATAAATCATTTAAATAGCTCTTTATCATTAGGAAATTAAATTCATAACTAAAACCTTCATACAAAGAGAAATCTAAACCCAGATGTTTTATTGGTGAGTTCTATTGAAAATTAAGGTATAAATAATATAGATTCTACACAATTACTCCTTCAGAAAGTAGAGAAGTTAACATTTATCAAACTTTTTAATGAGGCCAGTACAACCTAACAAAACAATAAACCCCATGAGCACAATAGTCCTCAACCAAATATTAGCAAATTAAATCTAGCAATATATAAAAGGGATAATACATAATGACAAAGTGTGTTTTATCCCTGCAATGAAAGGCTGACATAACATTTCCAATAAAATCAATATAATTCACTATGATCATAAAATAAAAGAGAACAACCAGATGGTCATCTCAAGAAATGCAGAAAAGGCATTTGAAATAATTCAATCTATTCATGAAAAAATTCTCAGCAAACTAGGGAAAGAAAGAACTTCCTCATCCTGATAAGTGTCATCCAGAAAAACCTATACCTATCATTATCATCATACTTAATAGTGAATGAATAAATGCTTTCCCCTAAGATAGAGTACAAGACAAGGATACTTTCTCTGTCCACTACTATGTAATATCTACTAGCCAGTTAAATATGATAAAAAGAAAAAGGAAAAGAAAAAAAGATGTATAATTTGGAAAAGAAACAGTAAAACAGTCGCTGTTAGCAGATGATACAGTTGTGTACATAGAAAGTCCTAGATAATCTAAAACCAAAAGTGACAAAGTTTTAGGACACAAAAAGCATCTTCTGCATACTAGCAACAACTATAAAATGAAACTAAAACAAAAACATGATTTTCATTAGCAAGCAAAAAATGTAAAATACCTACAATAAATTTAAAGAAAATATAAAAGGCCACCATATTGAAAACTACAAAATATGGCTGAGAGAAATTACAAATATAATTAAACAGAGAGCTATATTGTGTTCATAGATTGAAAGAAGACAATATGTTTAAGATAAAAATTCTCCCCAAATTAATCTTTTCATGCATTTCCATCCCAAAAACAATCCCGATAGACTTTTTTTGATAGAAGTGGATAAGCTGATTATAAAATTTATATTAAAATTAAAACAACCTAGAATAGCTAAAACAATTCTTAAAGAGGAAACAAAATTGAAATACTTATATTACCAGACTCATAGACTTACCATAAAATTAAATCAGTGAGGTATCAGTGTAAAAATAAATAGATTAATGGAACCAATAGATACACTCATATTCAATCAATATATTTTCAACAATGTTATAAAATTCAATGAGCAAAGAAAAGTCTTCAACAAATGGGCTGAAATGACTTTATATTCTTATTTTTTTAAAAAATCAGCCCTACTTCACATGATACACAAAAATTGATTTAATGTGGGTCATAGACCTAAACATAAGCCCGAACTGTAAATCTTATGGGAGAAACATAGAAGAATATCTTTGTAACCTTGGAGAAGTAAGAACTTTAACAACAACCTTATTATTAAAATGGGTAAAAATACTGAACAGATATTTCACAAAAGAAGTTAATCAGATTGGCCATTAGCACATAAATGGTTGCTCAACAGAATTAGTCATCAATAAAATGCAATTAAAACTGCAGTGAGATAATACTACACACCCACTAGAATGGCTGATATTAAAAAGACTGGAAATACCAAATGGTGAAACTGTCAAGCAAATGAACCTTATACATCATTTGAAAGAGCAAAAAATGGTAAGCCACTTTTGAAAGTTATTTGGCAGTTTCTTATAAAATTAAGCATACACCTATTCTCAAAAATAAAACATACAGAAGTATTTATTTTTATTACAGCCCCAAACTGGAAACAACCTAAAACATCCAACCACAGAAAAATGAATTTAAAAAATTGTGGTGTGTTCATATATACCACATACATTTCTAGAGAATTCTCAGCAATAAAAAGAAATTAATTACTGAAATACACAACATGGATGAATCTCTAAAATACTATGCTGAGCAAAATAAGTCAGACCTGAAATAATATATGATGTATCATTTCATTTACATGACAATTTTCAATAGGCAAATCTGATCAGTGGTAATAAAAATCAGAAAAATAATTCCTGACAGTGGAGGTACAGGAAAACTGACTAGAAAAAGGCACAGAAGACTTTCTATATGGTGGAAAAGTTCTATGTCTTGATTGTTGTTTTAGATGAGTGTATACATTTGTCAAAATCTATCAGAAAGTACACTTATATTTAGTGCATTTCATAGTATATAAATTAACTGTCGACAAAATTGAGAAAAAAGATTATTTTTCTCTATGCTGAATCTGACCAGAATCTCTACTTTCATTATGTTTAGTCTGTATAAATACATAATTCCAACCGTAATTCTTGTGTTTACGTGTAGTTTTAACAAGAATCATAGTATCTCAAAAATGTCATATTCCTAGTTTTAGGAGTCTGACTAAAGAATTCATAAGATGCATGCTGAATCACTCTGATTGTGGTGTCACTCTTAGGAACCCACTCAACACTAAGTATGACAGCTTCCAATTCATAACTATCTCCCCCCGCCAACAAATTGGTTTCTTCTCTAGTATTTGACGTTTGTATGTTTATTTACATATTTAATGGTAGTCACTGAATTAATGGAGTCTGTTCCCTGTTTACCAAATCTCTCTCACATACACTCATGCTCTCTGTTGCATCACTATTTGCCAAATTAACAGATAATACAACTAAGTTAAAATAAAAATATTGCTTTTAGCCAAGGATATAGGTTCTGTTCCCTGAGTGAAAAAGACAACATAGTTTTCCCTGGTGACTAAGAGCTGTTTGTGTGAGAATATGAACAGTGGCATTCTGAAACCATGTCACTTGTTAAGCACTCACCTCAGACAGTTTTAAAGGTTTACACTGTGCCCTCTACACCAGTCTCTGGCCAAATCTTCTACAATCACTCTTGCTGCTTATCCCATGGCCTAATCCATTCTGTAGTTTGCAAGGTTCTCCCTTCCATTGGGAGGCACTTACAAGCAGTTTATACATCTAATTTCAATTGGATTTCTTTTCTAAAGTTCTAGGGTCTAGTAGTCCACAACTAGTCATTCAAAATTTATCATATATGTAAAATTCCACTTTGCATAAGAAAATCATGTAGATCTTTCACCAAACCATCCTTGGATTTGTCTAGTTTCCTGCATAATTCATTTATCTTTTTAAATGAAGGAATTTTAAAGTAAATTTTACACAATAAATAAGCAAAGAATGGGATTTCACTTAATTCCCAGTTGAAGAATTGACTCCCCAAATCAGTGAAGAATATTGCTGTTAAATGTCATGCACACCATTAAACTCATGTAATTTAAAGAAAGGCAAATTTTTACATTTCATTAGAGCAGATTTCTATACTTCTTGTAAGAGTGATCTAATAACAAGGCCTGAGAACTTAAGAGAGATGCTTAGTGGGGGTAAAAGGTATTATCCTCCATGGGTGAATTGAAGTTATTTGCCACTCCAAATTTTTCTGAAAGTAGAGTTTTTCAGATTATTTTTAATGATTCAATCACTGTAGGTTTGTGAGACTGATTTTATTATCTTTGTGATTGAGAGAATTCAAATCAAATGTCTCTGAGATTTTCCTGCGATTATGTGAGCTTCATGGCAGCCTTTGGAGATGGTTTATTTATTGTTGTTATCCATTTAATGAAATCCTAAGAGCATAGCTAGCAAAACAAGCAAACAAAACAACGTATTTTAGCTGTAAATATCTGGGGAAAGTAATGGAGATGAATGAAAGAAGACTATATTAATAAAGAGTTATTTTTAATAATAAATGTATATTTTCCATTTTGCTTTTATTTTTATGAGAAAAAAGTAATGACTGGCCACCGTAATGATTTTCAAAGTGAAATAATAATAAGCATTTTGGCTTCAATTCATCTTTCAAGGTTATCTTTTCATGTACTATATTACATCTCTTTAAACAAATCTTTTCTTCAGAATGATTTAGTCACCGAGGTGGTTTATTATTGAGGTGGTTTATTATTGGTATGAAATTTTCAGAAGAAGCTGGTAATAAGCTGATGAAATTTTCCTGAGTTTATTAGCACATAGGCATTTTAGTCTTCAGCATTGTTTTTACTTTTCTTAATTGTGAAATATATCCAGAAAAAGATAGATAAACAGATGGATGGATGGATGGATTTATAAAATGACAATCATTAATGTAATTCCCTGACATCACTCTCTAGGTTAAAAAATAGAACTTTACCAGTACTTAGAAGTCACCCCTACCTTTCCATCCTTCCTAGATCACTTCCCTTTTCCTATCCTGTAGAAGTAACCATTATCCTGACTTCTGTTATAATAATTCCTTTGCCTTTCTTAATAGTTTTACCACCACCATTATCATCAGTAAACAACATAGTTTAATTTTGCCTGATTTTGAAATTTGTTTGTAAATGAATTCTGACTACAAGTTTTCCTTTGTAACTTGCTACTTGGGGCCAACATTTTGTTTGTGAGGTTAATCTATGTTAATAAGCAACTGTAGTTTTATTTCCATTGCCACAGGGTCTTGTACCATATGAATGTACCACAAATTGTTTATCTGATGTACTGTTCACAGGTAAATTGTTTTTCAGCTTGTCATAAACATCCTTCTATATTTTTCTTGGTGCACATGTACAAAACTTTCTCTAAGATTGAAATTATGCACATTTATAATCTAGATTATGCACATTTTCAACTTTTCTAATGCAGGCAAACTCTTATGCTGTGGTTGGACAAAGTACACTCATATTAACACTATGTGAGAAGTACCTTTGCTACACATCTTCATCAACACATAGTATTGTCGGAATTTTTAATTTTTCTATAACTGCTGGGTGATTTTAATCTGTGTTTCACTAATCATTAGTAACATTGAGCAATCTTTCCTTATGTGTATGTAAACAGAAACATTTCCTTATGTTTATTATTTAAACATAATAAACATTATGTTTATGTTTATTAGTTTATTCTTTTTTGGAGTATTTGCTCAAGACTTCGCCAATTTTTATGATAGGTTGTCTGTCTTTTTCTTAGTATGTTGTATTGATTTTAGTCTGGATATAAGTGACCTTGTACATCAATCCTTAAATTTATTTTTTATTTGAACTTTTATTTTTAGGTGACAAGTAATAATTATATATATTTATGGGGTACAATGTGATGTTTTGATATATGTATACATTGTGAAATGATTATATCAAGCTAATTAACATATTCATCACTTCACATACTTATTTCGTAGTAAGAACATTTAAAATCTGTTCTTTTAGCAATTTTGAAATATACAATAGGCTAGGTACCAATTTTAAATGTTATCTTTTTTAAATGTATTTTTAATTCTTTGTTGCTGGTACAAATAAGCATAGAAATACATCATGTGCAACAAATTCTTGTAAATGAATTTTGTATACAATTGCTTTGTAAAACTTTCTTATTGATTCTAATATTCTATTTTCAGATTCTTTTGGATTTTCTTTTATGTACAAAATCATGTTATCTGCAAAGGATGACGGCTTTGTGCCTTCCATTCTAATCCTCATACCCCATCTAAGTCTGCAGATGACTCCCTCCGTCCTGCTCCACAGCACTCCGGAACACACTCTCCTGCTTTGTAGTCTCTTTTTCCATAGTACTAATCACCTATAACTTATTAGACAATATGCTCATTTATTCTGTTGGTTGTTTATGGTCTGTTTCCTCCTGGGAAGTAATGTCCACAAACACAAGAATCTTTAATGTATCCCAGTTACACAGATCAGTGCCCGACTCATGGTAGACCTCAAAAATATTTTGATGTTCTTATTGATGTCTGTATCAGGGAAATGATTCTTCTAAGGACATGAATGCCAGTAATTCAAAAAAGTGGAGTGTCAGATAAGAACTTGACTTCTACTGAAATTCTTGTTTTCTCACATTTTTATTTCTGTTGGGCCTGATTAACTTTATTAAAGGTAAACTCTGTAATATTAGTTTATTTATAGCAAAAAAAAAAATCCAAAATCTACAATCACTAATCCTGTTCCCTGGGTTTTTGGTTTTCTCTTGATTCTGTAAAATATTATGGAATAAGAGAGGTGGAATATGTTACATTTTGATACTTTGGTTAAAAAAAAGGCTTGGTAATTATAAAATAAAATGAAAATTTATATACTTTAGTTTTATCTTATTTTTAAATTTTCTCCCCTCATTCCCGTCTACTATAATGTCAGAGTTTCTTTTTGGTGAATATAATTTCATCACAGATGTAATTGTGTTTTCACAAACTAGAGATCTATATGACCAGGTGCCCACATTCTGACATCTATTTTTCAGTGCCCTGCAAATGAAAACTTGGTTTTTATTTTCATTATCTCTGTCAATACACTGATACAAAGAACAGATATTTTATACATTTTCTGGACATTCTACACATCATAACATCTGTCATAAATAAACTCAAGTATGAATGGCCTTTAATGCTTTCCTGCTATATGCACAAATGCTATAAAAATAATGCTACAAAAAATATTTCTCTTTCTATTTATATTTGTAGATGGTTCATATAGGCTACATTGGAGAGTTTTATCTATGAGTAATAACAGATATTATTTGTACATCAGCTAATTAATATTCATGCTAATAATACTACATTTATTTATCATTTAGAGTCTGAGCAGTTTTCTGTAGTCATTGTCTGAAAACTGCTACCTCCTCTTAATGAAATGACCTCAATTACAGAATTAGACTGTACAGCTTATGATTATGTACAGGATTTGCATAGGATTTGTTCTCAATTTTTCATATTTATGGCTAAGTAGAATTCTAAAATCTTGCAGCATGTTATGGCAGTTTTAATACAGAAGTGTAAATTCGTTGTTCCTCTTATTGACCCCACTTTGAATCTGGGTGAGCTTGTGACTGCTTCAGCCAATCTAAAAATGGCAAATAATAATAACGATAATAATGTCTTGTGACTTTTGCAGTTAGATCATGAAAAGCCACAAAGCTTCTACCTTGCTCTCTAGAACAATTACTCAGAACCCTGAGCTATCATGTGAGCCCTGACACCACGATGCTGAAGATGTCACAGGCAGGAGTTTTGTTTGACCACCCAGCTGAGCCCAGCATGTCATCTATCCTGCCAAGGCTCCAAACACTGCAGACCAATACATCTGCCAGTTGAATATCACCACTGTTGATGCCACATGGAACAGAAGAATCACCTAGGCAAGACTGCCCAAATTTCTGACCCACAAAACAATGAGATGAAATAAAATGGTGGTTGTTTAAAGCCACTGTGTTTGGGGTGATTTGTTACGAAGCAATGAATTGGCAACAGATTAGCAAGAGATTACCAGACACAATTTGATACCTGGAAGTGGGGTACTGCCCTAACACATATCTAAAAAAATGTGGCTTTGACTTTGTGACTACCAGCAGTCGGAATTTAGAAGCATTTTGGCAAGACTGATAATGGAAGTTTAAAGACAGTGAGGAAAATGTTATTTAGGCTAGAAAAAAAAAAGATGACCCATGTTATGTAATGGCAGAAAGCTTAGCAAAACTATTACCCGCAGTAATGTGGAATATAGAAAATATACTTGATGAACTGGTATATCCAGTTAAGGAACTTTGCAGGTAGAATGTCAAACATGACAACTAGTTTCTTTTAGTTGCACATGACAAGGTATGGATAGAAAGAGATTACCTTAAAATAAACAAAAAAGAACCATTTTGTTTTCAGACAGAATTTAGAGAAAATGTAAAGAAACCAGGATGTGTTAAGTTCTGAAACTAAACTGTTTCTCACCCACAATCTCTAAAGCAAACAGAAAATTCTCAAAATAAAGGGTGGCTTTAGGGCAAAGAGGCTACTCACACAGTAAGAGTGTGGCAAATTTTGTTTTAACAACTGATAAGCATCAGCTACTATTTTATGACTTGAACTTATTGATAAGCACTGAAGCTCTCCCAGGAAAAAAATTTGTGTGTGTGTGTGTGTGTGTGTGTGTGTGTGTGTGTGTGTGTGTGTGTGTGTATTTTTTGTTTGTTTGTTTAGCAACAATGTTCCTTCTTGAAATATTCTCAAGGCATACTGGAGCAAAGAAATTTGATTCTATGTTTTTTGATGATCACAAGATAAAGAAAAAAATTGATGATGTAAAACCATTATTTGAGTTCACTGTCTTGTTGAGAGAAGATGGATTACACCATTTAAACGTTCAGATAAAATGGGATACAAATATTCAAACTGCATGTAATCAAGAACAGCCAAAATGTGCTCCTCAGCTTGGATGAAGCAACAGGGCTGATGAGTTGGAATAAGATAGTGACATTGTATTCTTTCCTTTCCTGAAGACTATCTTATGTAACTAACTATGGCAAACAGGTCAAAGGCTTTCAGAGGTTAGGAATGTAATGGAAATGTGTAAAATTAATAGATGTTGGGTATAAAACCATAGGGAGTGATATGGTCTGTGACTAACAGAAGAATGAATGCCCCACTTTAAGAAATTATAATCAAAAAATTTTAACTATGCAAACAAAATTTTTTTTATCTAAATATGAGAGCTGCTCATTTATTACCTGTGAGTCAAAGAACTCGCCCTAATTGAGACACTTCAGTCACAGAGGCAGACTTGTGAGGGAGAATGTGGCTATAGAATCGCTGTTAGTGATTGTTCAAAGTTATTAAGCAAAGGAATTCATCTTGGACCAAATATGAGCATACACTCAAAATTTAGAGTGAAACTTGTCATTTGTTAAGAGTCACACTCAGGAAGAAAACCAGGGACATCTCCAGTCAGAAACTCTACCACTATTACACTTGAGGTCCTCAGTAGGACTTGCCAGGCCTATAATTTACATCTGTATAAGAATGGAGTAGAAAGCAGTAGACATGGTTTGGGTAAATCCTTTCTGCACAGCTGGTGCACTGCACTCCCCTGTCTTCCTCTGACCCCGCAGCTCTTGCTTTATGCAATGGATAAAGAATTTTCACCTCAGAATGCGCCTGTTACCAATAGGAAGTGCATTTTTGCCCATCTTCTCTGAGATCTGTGCCCACTGGGTTCACCTCATATGGACCCTGGTGGCTTGGCTTTGCACAGCTTCTGTGAAGATCTTCACCACTTCAGTCCTCTTCATACAGCTATTTGAGTCCTTGGCTCATATTTGTCTCCTACTGTGTAGGTGAAAATGGAGTTAGTGGGGCTTTCTTTTTTCCATTCATCTTATTGCCTTTCAGTGATATACAGGAGGAAAGGAGAGAAATTGGTATCTCGTGTTGTGTTCTCACCTTGTTACTGACCAAAATGTTGGATGAGTCCCCCAAAAGATTACAAGGAGGAAACTCATTTCAGCAGGGACACTCACTCTTGGGAGGCTCCAAACAAGTACCATGGTATGTATTTGGGAATTCTCTCCATGGAGGTAATGGCTAACATGTCTAAGATGTCCAAGGAAAGTATGGGATAAGCAAAGGGAAGGGTGGCAGTTTATGAACAGATAAAAAAAGGCTCCTGGTGATCTAATGACAAATTGATGAAAAAATAATTAAATGGCAAGTCAGTTGGAAATAAACACTGAGAAGAAGCTATACAATCTGGTAATCATTAAAAGTTTCAATAGGGTAGTAAGTCAAATCAATTACAATCAGTTAAGAAAGCTCAATATCACCTTAATATGCAGCCTACTTGCGGTCCACTCATTGTACTCAGTCAGCTACAAAAACAAGTCAGATAATGTAGAGTCCAATTAGAGACTCCCCAGATTGTTATAACTTTCAGCACTGAAGGTCCAGAAGGATAACTTGAGAGCCTGGGAACACAGAATGCTTCCTGCCTTATTGATTGGTCTAACACATCTACAGGTCTTTTCCCAGTCCTCAGAATAAATTTCCATTCCAAATATGAAATGACAGCAGAATCCTACTCTTGGACTCCAGCACAGAGGAATTCAAAGAGAGAGAGTTTTCCCCTTAAAGATATAACACTTCTGATATTTTCTAGCAACTCATGTGATTAGAGATACTTGTCAAATAGTTAGATGAAGAGGCTCTTTATGAAACTTGAGATATGAAAATAAGTGTTATTTTGGGAAATCTATGGGCAATTTATTAACATGTTTGGGCTAAAACCTGAACTTTTGAATGCATGGGCTCTTCTTAAACAGTTTATTTTTTAAACAAAGTGCTGATATTGCGAAGGCAAAGAAAAAAATACATGGCAAAGGGGGAAATTATATTTTTTATATCAGCTATTTCTAAAACTCAATTCAAGTAGTTTATTTGACAATATGCAGGCTGTAAACAGTTGGAGAGTGTTTATTCCAAACATTCAATTATTTTCTCCCTGTAACATTTGTACCCCTAGGGAGGTGCTGTCAGGCTTGCTGACTGAAAGAACTTTCCCTCAGCCAAGAAAACCGGAATTTTGATGAGTAGTTTTTGAATGCTTCTAAATTGTTTACAGCACTTGAGATGTAAATAGCTTATTTTCGGAGACATTCCATTACCCTCTGACAAAAACTAGGTGGTAGGGTTCATTTTCTATTTCATTTTATTTCTTAGTTTTGTTTCTATTTGGTCATGACAAAACAGAATCAGGTCCATTTTATTTTCCTTTTTATTATGAAAGATGTCATACATGTATAAAAGTAGAGAGAAAAACATAATGAACTAAGACCTAGCTTCAACAATATTCAACTCCTATGCACTTTTGTTTTACATATGTCCCTAGTCAGTGCTTCATTGTGTGGATGTACCATATTTATTCAACCAATCCGCTGCAGATACACTGTTGAGTTATTTTTTATCTTTTTCTCAAAGGTAATAAATAGTGCTCCAATAAATAATTTTTTACGTATGTGACTTTTTCATGTTTTCTGTGAGATAGATGCCTAAACTTGGATTTATTTGTTGAAGGGTAGAAGCAATTGTAAATTTTGCTAGATGTGATAGATTATTTGCAATTATGATCTCAACTCTTCTCCCTGTATTTACATGCCTTTGACTTGTAACTTGGCAACTCCTCCCGTCAGCAAATGGAGTCTATTTCCTCACTTGCTGAATCAGGGCTGCCCTTGTGACTTGCTTTGGTCAACAGAATGTGGTGAAATTGATTCTGTGCAATACTGATTCCAGGCCTCAAAGGCCATGCATGCTTCTACTCCCACTCTCAGCATCATTGCCTCCAGCATGTGAGCAAGCTTGGTCTCACCTCTGAAGGATGAAAGACCACCTAGAGCAAAGCCAAGTCTGCTTGCCTTTCTGAGTCAAAGCCCTAGATATGTGAGATAGCCTAGACAAGATCAGCAAAGCTGAGCCTTGACTGATGACGGGTCTATGAAAGCTCAGACAAAATTGGATGAACTGCTCAGCTGAACACATCCTACACTGCCACAGGGCCATAAACTAAATAAATGGCTGCTATTTTAAGCTACTAAATTTTGGAGGAACAAAATTGTTACCTAGTGATAATTAGATACTACGTAAGTGTGAAATTCTCCTTCATTTGTATTTTACCATCTTGTAATCCCGACAGCAATATATCAAAGTAACTTTCCTCTCTGCTACAGAGTATGCTGTCAAACTTTTGGATTTTTCCAGTCTAAAAGGTAAAAAACTGTAAATCAGTGTTATTTATTTTTGCATCTCTCCTATTATAAGCGAGGGTGAGTGTCTTTTCAGAAAACTAAGCATCTCACCATTTGTGACTTCATCAAAAACTTTGTCTTCCTATCCACCATCAGCATGTTTTTTAGAGCACTTGAGCATATCCAACAAAAGAATGGCAATAATTTTAAATCACAATTTAAGGTAAGCTTCCCAAAATTTTGACCTATTTATTAAATTTCTTACATCCTCACCCTCCCAATGGATTGCTTTTGTAAGAACTAATGGACACTATTAGTCTCATGAAAAACCCTATTATCTAGCTAATTTAAGACCTGAATAGCCTAGTTGTTGAAAGATAGGAATGAGATAATTTGAAATGGTTGCTTCTCCACAACAGTACTCTGAAAAGCAGCTTTACAGGACCGAATCAGAAACCTCCAGCTCAAATTTAATATAGGGTGCATTTAATAGTTATGTTCATCATAAGGTAATGTTAAAAATCTATCCCGGTTACTCTCTAATTTACAGAGTAAATCAAATTTAAATAGTAATAAAATTTTTAAAACCCTTTGTCTTCCCCCTTATAAGTTAACTTACCAAGTTATCCAGGAAAAACACAAGCATGGGAATTATGCATGCAAGGAAATGCAGTCTGCAAGCTCATGTCCTTCTACACTAAGAGCTAACAGCCATAGAGAAGATGGACTGTGAGCAAATCCATGAATCGAGAATCTGGATCATCCACTCCAAGGAAGTCTAGCCTCCATCCATCCTCATCTCTCTGTGCCCTCCTTCGTCTTATCTCTTATCCCAGCAAGTGGGAACCATGGGTTCATCCATCTGCCACCTGAAGAGCAGCTGGACAGGCACTTCTTTGTTCAACTAAACATCTCCAGCCACTAGTTCAATATGTCCAATAATATTTGTCAAACTGAAATAAACTGAAAGGTAATTGTTAGCATAATTAAAACCATCCACCTTAGTAATGGTTATTGATATAGAAATACATTCACATACCTTTAAAATATTGCTAAAAAAAATTCTCAATTGAAACATACTAAACATGCTATGGGTTTTAAAGACATTCTTATTCACGCATCATTTACACAGTAATGCTAAGAAAGGCAGCATAGTTTAATACAGTGTAAGGAAGATCCTAATTAATTCTTTTATAATTGCTATTTTACACAGAAATTGCCCTGATATCAATATCATATAGGAGAGTGTGAAGGAGCATGTAGGAAGGAAAATGAATTATTCAGCAGGAAGAATTCTTTAATTCTTTATTTAACTATATTGACTTTATGGACACAAGGGTATGGAGCATTTTCTATCTCAGGAACCACTTTCTCAGTCTACTTATAAATGGAAGAGAAGGACAAAATAAATTTCTCAATCTATGAATTTATATGTCTGCCCTGTGTCCCTGTCCTTAATTGCTCTTACGTGTTAGATTAGTCAGGGTTCTCCAGAGAGACAGACTCAACAGGATATGTATATAAATACACGAAAGGTGACTTATTAGGGGGATTGGCTAATGTGATTATGAAGACTGAGGAGTCTCATGACAGGCCGTTGGCAAACTGGATGCCAATAGCGTGCCTCAGTCCAAGTCCAAAAGCTTCAGAACCAGGGAAGCTGATGGTGTGATTCTCAGTCTGAGACCAAAGGCATGAGAGCCAAGAGTGCCACTGGTATAAGTCCTGGAACCCAAAGGCAGAGCTATCTCAAGTTCCAATGTCCATAGACAGAAGAACATATTCCGGCTCCAGCAGAAAGAGAGTGAGAGTATTTGCCTTTTCCTCTGTTTTCTCTCTGGGTCCCCAGTGGATTGGACGGTGCCCGCTCATATTGAGGGCAGATCTTTCCCACCCAGTCCACTCAGGCTTACATGCTGATCTCTCTGGAAACACCTTCACGGACACACCCAAAAATAATGCTTTACCAGGTTTCTATATATTCTTTAATCTAGTCAAGTTAATACCTAAAATTAACCATCACACGTGCTTTGCTATTTTTGCAAAACGATATTCAAGATCACTAACATCAGTCCCAATAACAATGGTACATTGTAGTTTCATAAACTTTAACCCAAGATGATGCAGCTTTTGACAGTGTAGTGAAGTGGGGTCACAAGTTCCTGGTTCAAATTCCCTGTTCCTCCACTCACCCATGTGATCTTAGGCTGATTACCTAACTTCTCAAACTCTTGGTCTCCTCATCCAGAAGAATTGGAATCATGAGATGCTTTGTATGAAAGTGCCCAGAATAGCACCTGATAAACACTGGGTGTCAAATAACTGTGGATGAGTTGTCCTTTTTAGGATTGCTCTATTAACCTGAGGATTCATTACAAAACACACTTGCTATGATAAAAGCATTGGAAAATTTAGCTCAGCAGGCTGAAATGTAAAAAGCACAGGCTTAGAAGATTGACTTCAGTCTGCATGTGGGGATCCTCTTTGAGACTCTGTTTTCTCATCAGTAAAATGAAGATATTGAGAGAAATAAAAGCACCTAGCACAGTATCTGGTGCAGAGTAAGTGCCCAGTAAAAGTTAAGTTAATTTCTTTTTTTATGTAAAATTATTGTACTTGATATTTATAGCTGACTATATTGGTTTAATAGGACACTTGACAACTAAAAACTACTGTAGTTGGTTTTTGCTGAGCTGCCATCACTGACTGACAAAATAAGAAAAAATAGCTTAGAACAGAAAATCCTGGTTCCCTGCACTCTGATAATGCTTCATGACAGATTGATAGGATTCCATGCAATGCAATTCTATTTTATATTCATCAGTAAATTATTTCACAGTCCATGAAACGTTCTCATAGTAAAATAACCTCAGGGTTTAGCATCCACTTATAAAATTTCACTTATACTAGCCGTGGTTTTTTTTTTTTGGCCAGAAACATGATGAGCTAATCAGGGGAAGAAAAGGAAAGAAATACACCTAAGGGGTTCCCCAGGGAGAGTACCATGAGCATTTGAACTGAACCCTGGTCTGATCTGAGAAACAAAATTCTGGGTTATTTTGTCTTTTAGCCACAGACACTATTGCCAGTCAGTATGCTGCAACATGAAACAAGTGCTGGAAAGAAATGGAAATCTTCCTTTTAGGGACCAGAGAATAAACACTGGAGAAATGACTGTGTGTTCAGCAGAAAGAAATCTCTTTCAGGAAAAAAGATGTGACTGAACACACAGGAGCTGGTGATTATTCGGGGTTCATCCTAAAAAATTCACTTCGTTTCATCAGATGCTGTCAAATTCTGTTCCAACAATCCCTCTTAGGAATCACAAAGGTCAAGGGGAACAAGTAGCAAGTTGGGAAGTGGTGGAAAGGTCTCACCTTCAACAAGAGAAGTGTGTTTTTGTCTTGTGTGTATGGTCTCTTCATCAAAATATCCAAGACTGAATGATGATCAATTGTGAGAAAATGGTTTAGCCACTGTAAAATCAGATAATAATGACCATAATACAATAATTTTAGACATAGTATTCATGGTTTAATATGTGTGTGGTTTATTTAATTTGTTTGAATCCTAGTTACATTTTTCCTCTCCTTTGCCTCACAGATGATATGCCAAATCCAATCTTTGCATGTCCTAAGAATCAAATCAAAACTAGGTGAACTGGTGGTTTCCTTTATAATTTATGTTGAAATTGAAATGTGTAGCTTTTTTCAGGATTGACCGGTCCTCAGTTATCAGGACTAGTTGGATTTGCTCAAGTGCTCTAATAAACATGGAGGATAGGAAGGCAAGGTTCTTAATGAAGTCACAAATGGGGGGATGCTTAATGATCCAAAAAAGACCCTCAACGTCATTCATACTAGGAGAGGCAAAATAAACACTAGCTCTAGGATATTTCCAGGTGAGTTTTCATTGTGTGTGTGATCAACATTCTGATGACAACTAAATTTTGATGTTTACAGGTTTTGAAAGGCCAGAAACATCACATTTAAAAAAAAAAAATCTTCACACAGGAATATATAAGCAGCTTCACTTAAAATAATACAAGAAAATAGACAAAATCCCCTCTCCTTTTTAAAGTTTTAAGCCAAAGTCAGGTGGGGTCTATAGTCCCTTCTTTGTACAACTCACACTGGTAAAGGAGAGGACTGGACGGCTGCCCACTGAATTTACCTAGGTTATGACATAAGCTTCAGATAGTAAAAGATCTGTGGTGTGTTTTTCAATTTTTTTGTGGCCAGACATAAATAGTCCATGCACTACATTAGAAAAATGACAAAAGTTCATATCACTAAATCTCTTCATTTATATAGAAACATGTCTCAGTGTTTCAACAAAATATTGTCATGAGCCACAGAACAACGTTTCAGTCAAGGACAGACCACATGTATGACAGGGTCCCATAAGATTGTGATGGCTATACCATGTAACCTAGGTAGACTATACCATCTAAGCTTGTGTAGGTACACTCTGATGTTCTCACAACAATAAAATCATCTAATGACATATTTCTTAGAAAGTATCCCCATTCTTAAGTGATGCATGACTGTAGTTATATATGTGTGTACTGGATCTTTCAAAGTAGTCCTGCTGGGAGGTTAAATAATGTTTCCAGTGAGGCTGCCATTTTTCAGAAGGGCTTTTGCAATTACTTTCTTATGGAAATGCCATTATAGCCTTTGACACATTCTTTTTAACTACCATCCATGACAACAGATTTTCTATTGAGCTTGGAATCAGTTTATGGAAACAACCCAGACTTATTCAACACTAACCAAGTCTCTTGAATAAGATGGTGATTAAGATTGGTAATACTATTTTTAATAAAAAAATGAAATGAGATTATGAAGAAACTTTTTTTCTGTGTTTGAGTTGAGACATGAAGATTACATGCCTCCCCTCCTTCAGAAAAAAAAATTCAATTGAAACAACAAATCAATAATTAAATTTCCCCCACAATCTATCAGAATGCCAGTCTGCCAAGAGACAGAGTTTATTTGATTTTTGAAAGATTTTGGTCTTTAAGAATTTGTTATGAAAGTGTATCTGTATAAAGATGGAGGTGAAGAGAAATCTACTGAATTCTAATACTTTATCCAAAATAATATGGTGGGGAAATGGGAAGTGAAAGAGGTAGTGTGAAAGATGTTGTTTACAAGGAGAAGGGAGAGCTTACCTAAAAAAATATACAAAATGCAACTTGAAGCTTCACCTAAGCTGCTTCCATGCTATGTAGGAAAAGAATAGGTTTTGTGTGCTCTGGCTGGGTAATAGGGAGGAAGTTCTTCCAAGTAACTATAAATAATAGAATTGATTAAAATTTTAATTCTTTTATTCACTTACAAGTTCTCTCTTATTCTTGGCCTTTTTGCATTCAGAATCAAAGCTTCCCATTACAAATCTTCTTTATATTGGTGATGACAATTGTACCTTTAAAATACTGTACAACACAGGTAGCTTCAGACTTCATTCTCAGAGGCCACACATCTTCTAGGACCTAGGGAGAACAAAGAATGAGTTTTCTTTTTAACTGATAGATCGCTTCAAGCATTTTTCTCAGATCTTCCAAAATATTTTTCCAGAAATTTATGTCAAGTTTATTTCTGAAAGTACAACAGTTTCCTTAAACTATTTTTTTCTTTTCTTTCTTTTATTTGGCAGCTGGTCAGTATAGAGATCAAACTCTGGACCTTGGTGTTATTAGCACCATGTTCTAACCAACTGAGCTAACTGGCCAGCCAAGAGATTTTTTTAAAGATTGTAATACTGTGAGATAAAAAACATACATATGGTTAACTTGAGCTTGAGTCCATTTCATGTAAAATAAATATGCAAATAGATTAAAAGATTCAGGCAGTACGGTTGGCTTCATTGCATAACTTTCACTTTCTGACAAGTAAAAGTGGACTTACTCATTTTCAGAAATAGATTTTTTTTTCCTTAGAGTGAAACCCCAGCAGGAATTTAGCATAAAGGTCTTTATTTACAAACTGAAGGACAATGAGTTTTTTACAACCAGCCAGGAATATGTGGAATAAAGAAAATGACTTGATGCTTTCCTTAGTCAGATAAATAAAATTCCGTGCAGTGACTCGAAATTCCAAAATAGCACCTTGATCATAATTGAAGAATACTTCTGAGTATTTTAATTGTATTTCTAAAGTCAAAAGCAGTTCAAGATTTTTACACTTTCTAATCCAACACAAACTTATTCCAGATAATCACTTTCCTTAACTTTCTGCTCTCCAACTACTTAAATTTGACTTTTAACCTTGATAATGCCAAGAAAGTCTTCTTTCTAAGCAAATAGAGGACAAAATATATAAATGGATTACACAAGGTCTCACTCAATTTCTAATAGATGTGAGAACAGAGTACAGATTTTCTGGTTCCTTTCCTAGGACTTGGTGTCTAGCAACACCCTCCTTCTGGGTGTTATTGACTAAAGTCAAGTCCTGTATCAAAATGAAATTATCTTTACAAATACATTCATCTCTGTGAAATCAACATTTCTCAGTAGGCAAATTCATTAGGTGTCCCTTTCAGATGTGAAAGAGATTCAGAGGACACAGATCGGTTGTGGCATTCTTCTAGGTAGTGGCAAGGTCTATCAATGGCTTTTCTACACCCTCACTGTAGTAGACAGAACTCTAAAATGACCCCCAAATGACCTTTGTCCTCTCTTGTACAACTTCCTGCCCTTGAGTGTGGGGGGCTGCAGAAGAAAAAGTCAGAAAGATTCAAAGCACGAGAAGGATTTGATGCCTCCTCACTGGATTTAAGGACGGGAGGGAGCCACATGGAAATGATCTAAGAGCGGTCTCTAGGATCTCAGAGTAACCGTCAACCAACAGTCAGTAGGAAAAAGAAAGCAGGTACTTCAGTCCTAAAGCCACAGGAGAGAAAATTCTGACAACAACCTAAATGAGCTTGGAAGTAAATTCTTCCTCAGATTCTTCAAATGAGAATGCACCTTGGCTGACATCTTGATTTCAGCCTTAAGAAACCTAAGCAGAAAAACCAACCAAGCCCACCTGGACACTGTCCTATATAATGTGAGATAATAAATGTCATTTTAACATTTTGTTAAATGTTAACAAAAACGTGTTTTTTAAAGTCATTAAGTTTGTTGAAATTTGTCATGTTGTATAGAATTAATACACTCACTCTATCAGAGACATTGAATTATGTATATATTTATACATATATATATAATTATTCCATGATGCATCACAAATAATTAATAGAGAACTCAAAATTCAGAGAGAAAAATAAGCTAGTTAGATGAGCGACCAGACCCTACAGACCTGAAGGATTTGCACCTTACCGAGTATTTCCTTCTAATATTTGACAGAAATGTTAATACATACTGGTATATGAAATGCCTATCTATAAGGAAGTGATTGAGACATATTGTTAATCATTCTCTAATATCCTCCATACAAGTGTACAATAATATATTTCAGGGCCTTTGAATTCTTTTCTTCGGTTTTGATATCTACCTATTCAGCAGGAGCCTCCATTCATATATATAAAAAAAAATACCTAGAGATCTTTATTAGGTCATAGTAATTCAAATTAAGTTGCAAGGGGCAAGCTCTCAAATCTTGTCATTATGTCTGTTGGAAAGCCACTGAAGATGGTTTTAGAGATCTATGAACCAAACTCCTTATTTCTCAAGCCCAGCTATCATTTTCAATGGCTCATGGGAAAAAGTTCATTCAAGAAGACAGAAGTGCATTTCTAGTCAGTTGTTCATTTTCCAGGTAATTCATTCAATTGTTTATCATCCCACAAATAAAAACTGTACTAACTACATCCGCTATTTGCCTTCAAGACTTCTCATGATACCCCTCAGAGTTAGATGAGATGGCCCATATTTTCCCTTCTACGAGAGTACTTCAAAAAGTTCGTGGAAAGATAGAATTAAAAGATAATATGAATCTTTCCATTAACTTTTTGAAGACCTCTCTTATAATTCTATAGCAGCTCTCATTAGCTTTTTTTTAGTTTTAGTTGTGGTAAAATATATATAACATAAAATATACCATCTATTTTTAAGTGTACAGTTTTGTAGTGTTAAGTACATTCACATTGCTGTGCAGCCAATCTCCAGAACCCTATTCATCCCGTAAAACTAAAACTCTACACCCATTAAAAAATTCCTTATTCCCTCCTCTCTCCAGCTGCTCTACTTTCTATCTCAATGAATTTGACTATTCTAGTTACTTCATGTAAGTGAATCATACAGTGTTGATTTTTGTGTGTGTGACTGGCTTATTTCACTCAGCACCCTTAAGATTTACCCATGCTGTTGCATGTGACAGAATTTCCTTTTTTTTTTAAGGTGAATAAGATTCTATTGTATGTATATGCTACATTTTGTTTAACCATTCATCCATCGATGGCTACTTGAGTTGCTTCCACTTACTGGCTACTGTGGGTAACATTGATCTGAACATGGGTGCATAAATACCTTATTACCTTCTTAACTGGTAGTATAAATACCTGTTTACAGACTGTTTCACCTGTGATAAGTTCCCTGAGTACCTTGTTCAGTGTGCATTTCCAGGGCCTAACCTAGCACCTGACACATTGTATTTTCTCAATAAATATTTGTTGATAAAATAAATATTGATTATTGGGGTAGGCACTGAGAATTAGGATGTAAAAGAGCATTTCACTTGCCTTCAAACAGTTCAGTCTCCAAGAACACACACTAACAAGAAGCACATTAATACAAGTGTGATATTTTCTCTGCAAGCACTATGAACAAGGTGTTGAGGGGGCACTTAACAAGTGAGGAGATAATCAGAAATGGTGAGCAGAAGCTGCCCAAATAAAGGGAAGAGAAACAGATATTCCAGGAAGAGGAAAGAGCATGACCAAGTGAGGGGAATCGTGCCATAACTGAGGCAACCATAGAAATATATACTCACATAGTTCACTATGTCACCATGGTAGAACGAGGCGCCACAGTGAGGGATAAAACTAGGGAGATTTGCAGAGGGCAGGTCATAAAGGGTTTTAAGCAGTGCTGAGAATCTCAGACTATGTTCTTAGAATAATGGGGAGCCAGTGAGGAATTTTGAGTTGGACACTCACATAAGAATATAGTCTGGTGTCTACAGCAATAGGCTGATCAAGTGACTGATGTTTGTGAAATCCAGCAAAAGAGAAGGGTTTCCCTGGCAAGGAGACAATGATAGAAGTCAGGACTCAGGAAACCTACAGAGACCCAGGCCAGTTGGTAGGTGAGCTGCAGGGTCTAGTGCTTTAGTTCTATCCAACACTTCAAGGTCAAGACTCTTTGGGAACACTGCAGACAGCAAAGAAGACCCCAATTTGTCAGATAGAGGCAGGGCTCATGCTCAAAAGAAGAAGAAATTACTCCTATGACTGGAACTGAGTGAAGTACAAGGTGGGTGGGGATGATTGTTCACAGGAACAAAATAAAACTCATTCACTAGAACTGAGGCACATGGTTAGGGCTGCATTCCCAGCAAAGTGACTACTAAGTCAGGATTATGTAAATCCTCCCCAAAGGTATCAGTGAGCTTTTTGCTGGGCAACAAACCATCCCAAAAGTTAATGGCTTGAAACAACAACCATTTACTTAACTGTATTCTGGAGGTCAACAGAATGCGTTCTGCTGGTCTCACTGATTTTCAGTCCTGAGTTCGTGTCAGCTGCCAGTCCGTGGGGCAGCTCTGCCTCTGGGGCTTGGCTGGCTTCTGGTTGGACCATGTGTCTCTGACCATCCAAATGGCTAGCCCCACCTTGTTCTAATGGCAGCTCAGGATTTCAAGACAGTGAGGAGAAGCATAGAGTCTCTTGACTCCCAGGCTCAAAACTCACACAATTTTTTTCCACCATATGGTATGCAAAGTCAAAAGACCAGTCCAAATTCAAGGGGTCAAGAAAGAGGCAATGCCCTCTTTATGGAGAGGCTGCAAAGTCTTGTTGCAAGGGCGTGGAAGCAGGAAAGAGAAAATCTGTGTCATTTTTTATAAAACCTCCCACATTAACTAAGAGAAGGACTAGTGACAGATGTGTAGAGGAAATGCACTTTTATGTGAGTATAGATGAAGAGGAGAGAGTCAGACAGTCTTAATACAGACAAATCTTGTCTGCAATATGTGCTAGCCTATTTCGGAAATGCAATGAGTAGCCAGCCAAACAGTATAAACTGAAGGACATCTAGTGTCCTGTCTAGCCCTAAATAGTCTTTTGGGGCATGTTTGAAGAAGATTTAAGGGCTATAAATAAAGCATTTTATAGAGAAAAGTTTTTTATCACCACCTTAAAAAGAGCCTGGAAGGAATGTGACACAGAAAGAGAAAGTTTGAAGTAGGGGTAAGAATAACAGGGATGTGGGGAAATGTTATTCCAATGTCTTGATCCTCAAAGTGTAATTCACCAAAACAGAAGCATCACAATAACTGGAAGTACATTTAAAATGCAGAAGCTCAGACCCACCCCAGACCTCCTGATCCCCTGGTAATTAATTCATATGTACATTAATGATTGAAAATCACAGGTCTTATGGAATAGCTGACTGGGTATTTTCAATATCCACAATGTACTAACAGGGCTCTATGATGAGAGAGAGAGAGAGAGAAAGAGAGAGAGAGAGAGAGAGAGAGAGAGAGAGGAAAATGTGCTTAGGAAGTCAACTGAATGGCAATGCCAAGCTGCCCACTTCCCACTCCACAGCTTTACTTAGCATTTACACTGATTCTTGGTCAGACCGCATTTTAGTTTACATATTTTTTTTCTTGATCTAGAAAGTCTTTTATTGTGTCATTGTTATTTTTTTATTGGTTATGAATATTCATGGGGTACAAAGCAAATTGTCACCATTTGTGCCTAAGATGTGATGGCCAGATCCATACTGGCAGCATGCCCATTACCACAAACTGTGATTATACCCCATGTCCCCAGCCCAATAATCCCCCCAATTATCCCCGACCTCCCTCCCTATCCCCCTTTCCCCCACTCCACTTTTTATCCCTAGGTATGTTCTCTCCCTCTGCAAGTCCAACACACCACTGTGGTCTTTCTTTCCTTCCTTCTTTCTCTCTTAGCTCCCTCTTATGAGTGAGCACATGTGGTATTTATCCCTCTGTGCTTTGCTTTTCACTCAACGTAAGCTTCTCCAAACTCATCCATGTTGTTGCAAATGGGAGAATTTCATTTTTTTATGGTAGAGTAGTATTCCATGCTATATATATATGCCACAGTTTCCTTATCCAATCGTCCATCAATGGACATTTAGATTGGTTCCATATCTTGGCTATTGTGAACTGAGCTGCAATGAACACAGGAGAGCAGGTATCCCTTTGATATGATGATTTCCATTCCTCTAGGTATATACCCAGAAGTGGGATTGCTGGATCCTATGGAAGATCTATCTGTAGTTGTTTGAGAAACCTCAATACTGTTTTCCATAGTGGTTGTACTAATTTACAGTCCCACCTACAGTGTAGGAGTATTCCCTTCTTTCCACATCCTTGTCAGATTTGTTATTCTCTGTCTTTTTGATTATAGCCAGTCTAACTGAAGTAAAATGATATCTCAACATGGTTTAAATTTGCATTTCCCTGATGACTAGTGAGCATTTTTTCATGTACCTGTTGGCCATTTGTATGTCTTCCTTTGAAAAATGTCTATTCAGTTCCTTTGCCCATTTTTTAATAGGGTTATTTGTTTTTTCACTGTGTAATTGCTTGAGTTCCTCATATACTATGGGTATTAATCCCTTGTTGGATGTATAGTTAGCAAAAACTTTCTTAGTTTACATATTAATTCAATCACTCAGTAGAGCGAAAAGGGCACTGGTTTTGAAGTCAGAAGACCTTGTTCCAAATTCCAGTTGCACAGCTTACTAATTAGGTTAACTTTATCTTCAAGGTCTTCATTTATACATTGGGCTATATCCATCAGGTTCTGTAAAGAAACAGGAAACCCTCTATGTTCCCAAATATAACTATATTTGTGGGAGAGATAATGATTGGCTCCAGTTCTACACACCTTTACCATGATTTCATCATTATCAGATCGCTTCAATTGCAACCTTGTGCTTTTCTCCAGAGACTCCTGAAACCATGGTAGTAACCGTTAATCAAACCTGAAAGGAATACATGAATAAATGATTAACACAGTCCTGTGTTAGACTCCACAATAGGCCAGGGAGAAGCCTGTACAACCTTGTCATTATTACTTACAGAAAATACATGTATTGGTGATTTGCACCTGATTTTGGCTGTATTATCTGAGTTTCTCTTATTGAACTTGACCATACAGCCTAGTTTTAGCTATCTGATCAATGGAGAAAAAAGATCCTCCTTCCTCAGATGAGGCTGTGGCTTCTTTGAAATCAAGATATGGTGGATTATGATGCAAAGACCAAGCTTATCTTGTGCAACTTGGCCCTCTCTAACGTTTGCCTGTGCATTCTTTCTCCTGCTTCACCATACCTTCCACCATTAATAAAGCCTTGCATGAATATATTATGTACAGTCTCATGAATCTTTTCAATAATTTGAACACCAGTGATTAATACTATTAGCATAATTTCTTCACAAAGTGTCCTTAACACTTGGCTTTGAATGTGGCCATGTGAGTTGCATTGGCCAGTGGTATGTAGACAAAAGTAACAACATACCAGTTCTAAACCAAGAATTGAAGAGCCCTTCCTTGCATGTTTCTATTTGCCCCCTTGTACTTCTGCCACTGCCATGAGAAGATTTCTCCTTCAGATAGGTAGCTGCTGCTATGATTCCACACAGACCCAAGACTGAACATACATAGAATGGAGTTTTCCAAGCTCAGCCCAGCTGGACCAACAGCTTAAAGCAGAACCGCACTGTCAAATCCAGCCTAGGTCAGCCAACCCCTGACAATTTGCAAGTCCACGAGAATAGGTGATTGTTGTTTTAAGCACCTGAGTATTGGGGTGGCTTGCTAAGCAGCATTTATGAAGCAATAACTAGTATAGATCTGAGTACAGAAATTAAATGCTTATAAATTTGGGGGAGGACTTGAAAGTCACTAATCCTTTAAGGAATACTCAAAGAAGGAACAAGCCAAAGATTATGATGCTGGTGAAGTTATCCAGATGTCAGAAAGCTTCAGGAAACCACATCTATATAGCCTCCAAAACAGTAAATGATAGGGAAATAAGGAGACTTAATGCCATGTGAAATCCATGTTTACTAAAGTCCACCAGTGTTGGAGGAAAAAAATGGCTGCTGCCTCTCTTCCAAATCTTCTGTAACTGTATCCAATTGGCACAACACTCCTGATAAAAGAGTTGGGACAATGCAGTTTTGCAGCTTGTAGCCCCTACATAACAGGCACTATAAGGGTCTAAGAATAAATGTGGAGTGCCCATGTGCATTTTCCAGAAGCAGTGTTATAACTATCATCTCTACAGTGTTCTTGAAAAGATTTAGTGGTCAGTATATATAAATTGTTTGTAATATACAATTACCAAAATACAATAGGAGGTTAAAAACAAAATGGCACCATCAAAAATGGAACCTACGGCCGGCCCCGTGGCTCACTCAAGAGAGTGCAGCACTGGTAGTGCCGAGGCCATGGGTTTGGATCCTATATAGGGATGGCTGGTGCACTCACTGGCTGAGCGTGGTTGCAGACCACACCGTGCCGAGGGTTGCGATCCCCTTACCAGTCAGAAAAAAAAAAAAAAATGGAACCTATCTTCAGACTGATTTCCTCATTTTAGTAAATATTGCTTTTAGTTTGGAAAGACCTGCTTATGGGCATTTTGTTTGAGAGCGAAATCCCTGGACAAATATGGACATAAGAGATCAAATAAAAAGAGAGTTAAATGTTTGATTTGGGTTATATAAAACATATTTGTAATTTGATTCATAGGGCTCAAGAATAAGGAAGTTTTGGTTGTATCATGGTTTGGAGAAGAAAATATGTGAGAAAGGTTGAGAGAGTGAGAAGGGAGAGAGAGCAAGCAACTGAGTATAGGAATCCCAGCAATGCGGTAGCAGCCACAGCATTAAAAAAAAAAAAAAAAAACTAATTTTCTGGAAGGGAACTAAATGGTGCAATTCAGGATACCTGATATTGTTTTTGTTTGTTTGCCTTGCTTAAGTCCCTGCATTATCTTCAAAACTTCAGCAAAATATTTTACACAATAGCCTGTGTTAGTGACACTTTAAGGAATGAAGGTGAAGAGGCCATTTGAACAGAGTGCAATAGCAGCCTTGAGAGGTAGCTTGACAGCTGGGAATTAAGAACTGAGTTAGCAAAAGAAATTCAAGGTAAGAAGTAACAGACACCACCAAGAAAAAGTAAGTGCCATCCTTAGAACCCCAGAAAGTATAGATAAAGGGTTTCCATTTATACATGACATAAAGTCTGAGTTATTTCATTTGGACATTGGAGAAAAGGGAGACCCCAAAATACTGGAAGACTTGGGGATTATTAGACTACATAAGCAACTATTCTGTTTATGAGTAATAACGGAAAATAGAACCCAATAGGTCAGAAGTGCCTGAGGATGAGCAGTCTATTTCCTATCCTTCATTTCCTATTATCAAATTATATAGAAAAGAAATGGGCAATAATTAATATTCAAGTAATATTTATCTTATCAACGATTTAGGCATGAAAAGTACCAGAGATAGAAAGTATTTTAAATTTGTCCCATGGGGTATTATCTCCCTTTTAGATCCTATCTTAACAAAGAAAATAAATAAATAAAGCCCTAATTGCCTTAGACAAAACTTACACTGGAAGTGGTGGTCCTTATAAGATCTCAGGTCTTCAGCAACTGAAAAACATGTTTTTGTATACGGAACACAGAAAAGAAAGAAGGTCATTTTTAGCCTTCATTAAAAATCTAGTACTGGCCAGCCATCAAAACAAAAAAAACTTAGGAAGTACACTCAGAAGGATGTGCTATTAAGAATAACAACATATTGTTTTGTAACCTCAGACCTTTAGATAATATACTATAAAGGTCACAATTCATTGAACCCAAAGTGAAAAGAAAAATTCCTCACCCCAGTTTTCAATTTAAAAATGAATTGCTTGCTCTTTCCTGAAAGAATGATTTCTTGGAAGTAGATAAAGCAGTTGGGTGATAGCCAGCTTTTCTCTGGCTTCTACTTATTGATATTAAAATTATATTTGGGTGTTGAGTACAAATTTAGGTTCAAGAAATACTGATTAGAAATGAAAGGACAAAAAGCTGGAGAATTCTCAAAACAGATAATAGGAGCTCAAGATAGAAAGGATCTTTCTGGAAAGATCTTTGTCCCTATATAGTCTTATTTCAGTCAGTCTTTGTACTTTTTAATAGTTCAATTCCAAATAAGTTTCTTAATGTCACCTCTTTTCTGCAGAGGAAATAAAACTCTCTCTGGTTAAACAAAGAAAAGAAAAGGAAAATGTCCTGTCTGGTGTTCATCTAAGAGTTCCCACACACTGATTTCTCATCTTAGACACTGTCATTGTCTCCTACTTATGTTTCTGTTATTATTGCCCCTTAAAGGCACGGAGCTCTATTTTAGATCTTTTTCTTTTCTGCCAGTCCTCTATACAGTGCGTACTCAAAAAATTTCTGTTGTTCAAGACAATGATCTTTGTTCTTTTGTATCATGACATCTCTCTTTTCCTCTTCTCATCCTACTGGCCATTAAAATCTCAAATTTTTCCAAATCCAACATCTTGATCTCCTTTATATCTCTTAATAAGTCTTTAACACATCTGTGCATTTAATACATCTGTACTCAAGAAGGTGAATTTCTATTTTAGGACCATAGTTAAATTTTTATTAAAATATTCTAAAGAGAATTACATGATATAGTTTTTTTTTGGGGGGGGGGTTGTTTTTGTTTTTGTTTTCGGATTTTTTTGGTAGTTGACCTCACATGTTATAAGTAATCATGAGAGAGGGCAGAAAAAATCAAGTTATCAACATAGAGGTTAGCCACCAAGATTTTAGGGGAAAAAATGCTGAATATTTTCTTTTTTTTTTTCTAAGATTATTTTATTTGACTGTCTATTGTACTCTTACCTCGGCCAACTTGATAGTTAGTAATACCAAATGCTTCATTGTGAATGTCAGTGGCTTCTGGTGATTAGAAGAAAGAGGAATCCAGTGCACCTCCTTCCCCAATAATCTCCCTGCCATATTATGATGAAAGCAAGTGTCAGAGCAAAGCCTGACAAATTTACTACATTTATCAGCAAGCAGACGCAAAACAACCATGCAACCTGTCCTTCCATGTCAGACAGTAAAGTCTTCATCCGTATGTATTCTAAGAAGCCTCATTCTAAAACATATACAATAATATGCTAACAGGTCATCCAACTTCTTTTGGGTAAGGCAACAGGCAAAATGCAGGGTATACGATACCAAATGAATCTCTAGATCCACAACCCTATACCACATGTGCTAGGCAGCTAGAGATATACCCAGACATAGAATGTGATGTGCCTATACAATTCTTTTAGCCAGTCATGTATCTTGAACTTCACTCATTTCACCACTGGAAAATTTTTTCTCACATTCTTTATGCTAATTAGTTAATCCTCTGGAGTAGATTAGCATAATATTTAAAGAACATATTAAACCACAACTGGAGTAAGAATTGCTGATTAAGGTCTTACAAATCCTACCACTATACTATATGAGGGCTCTTCAAAAAGTTCATGGATTCATATTAACTTTTAATTCAATTTTTCCATGAACCTTTTGAAGTACCCTCATAATATATACTACAGTACATATGAGATTATATATTAAAGTCAGTATATTTAGCCACTTACACTACACAGTTCAAATGAAGTATTTTGAAGTAAATTACCACATAAACAATACATAATCCTGAACCTCAGTCTGTCTTTGATCACCTTGAAGATAGTAACCATGTTTTCTATTTGTTTAATATTCACTTTCTGTTCAATCACTGTATTAATATATAAATGAAAAACTATTCCTGACTCAAAACATTTATTTGGCAGTGGATTAACAATGAAACAGAAGGAAATGAAGAATAAGGGTGAAGAAATGGACTGAGAAAGAAGAATCTCTCGAGGGGACATGCCAAAGTTCTAATAGCAGCAATCTTTGTTCAGTTAACAAATTTCTCTTGGCAGTGAATATGGTCAAGTGCCCCTCCTCTTGACTCTCATGTTCCTTTAGTCCTATGTTTTTATTTTGCTTCATAATATCTGTGTTTTTTAGCATTTATTGTTTTAAATGATTTTTGGAAATAAGGAATAAATGGATTTTAAAACTGATTTTGTGTGAAGTATTCTACAATCAGAAATTTATATCTGGTTTTTCTGATTGAACCTTTGAGCTATTCCACCTGCTGTTATCACTACTTAGAATGTCCTTCTCTCTTTATGTTGGCAAACTGTGTACTTTTCTTTCATCTTACTTCCTCCATGAATCTTTTCCAAGTTAATATTTTTCAAATATTTTATTTTCTTACTCTTGAATCACAACACCAAACTGCTATCTACTATCTTCATTTAGCTGTTTTCTTCAATAAATACTAAATGCCTCAAGGAAAGTGTGTATTTATTACTTTGGCTTTTAGTTTTATTATAGCAATCATACATACTTACAAAAAATGATATGGAGTAGTATTATCTAAAATTGTTATTTTATTTTCTGGATTTTTCACCAAAATTTCTGAAATTCATTTTTGTATTTATCAAGGGTTCACACTATGCATACTGATTAAGTGATATAATTATAGCTCATATTATTTTATATTTAATCATAAAAATAAAGCAATTAATTTTGTCTTATTATGTCCAAAGAAACTAAAGCTTAGAAAGATTAAATAATTTTTCCCAAATCACAAAGATAGTTAGTAATGAGGCCGTAAGTCTAACTAATGCAGGTCTGTTCTGCTCCAAAGCTTATCCTCTAACCGACAATGGATACTACATCCCTAAAGAAACAGAGACTGATTCTTGGACAAGTGTAATTTGCTTAAAATGAGAAAAATACAAAAGCATCAAATATAGTTCAAAGAATACTTACAAACAACAAAATGAAGACAGAGAATTAAGACACAATCAAGTATAATAGAAATGGAGGTCAAAAGCCCATGACCAACCATCTCTAAACACTTACATAATCATGTGTAAGTCACTTAATGTTTGAACGTCAACAATTTTACCTGTTAAATGGGGTAGCTAAACTAGTTGAACTCTAAAACTTTCTATAACTCTGAAAGTCTACAAACTCTTTAAAAACCCAGGGAGATCAGACATTTCCTTAATTATTGTTTTCAGTACAATATGTATTCAACGAAATTGTAAATCAAGCTATCTCGTGATTTCTGTGTGATGTCAAACCTTGATGCTACTTTCCAACCTATTTTTCTCATTTTTATAGCTTGACTCCCTAGATTGCTCTCCTGCATAACTGAAATAATCATTTGTTTCTACTTGCTTATATTTTAGCTGAGAGACAAACAAAAGAAAGCTGAAGTTAAAAAACACATAATATTTGTCTTTCGATAATACTGACTTTCAAAAATAAGATAAAGTTTCTTGGAATTTATCTGACTTGATAAGTTATCAAAAATATTATTTCCCCTCAGAATGCTTTATCACAATGACTTAGGCTTTGACAACTGAAGATGAATATACATACATATTGAATGAGAAAGGACAAAAACAACACCATATCTCTTCGTATGGAAGAAAGGATTCACCTTCTGAAAAGAGACATTTTATTCAGATTAGTTAAAGGATTAATATGTATTATCTTAAACTACAACAATAAATAAAATATCCCTATTCTATAGCTACAACCATAATAAATGAACTTTATTTTAAAAATCAACCCAAGTTTTAATCAATAATAGGTCTATCTTTAAGGTGGATTTCTATTTAAACCTTGAACTCTATCTGACATTCCTGGTTAAAGAATGTTTTTCCCAATGAATAATAATGTGTCAATAAAATTTTGAAAATAATGCTGACTTCCTTCTTGAATTTAAGACAATTTGTTTAAGGTTTTTAGTTTATTTCAGAAATCATATATTTAGTGGCCTGATATATATTGTCTAAATGGTAATACCATTTTAAATGAAACTGAACAATACTTGAATTCAGCAGGCAGGTGACATGTTACACTTCATTGCTATGACTGAGGACTGGATTTTATCAAAGACTTAGACGATACATTCTGAGTATACCCATTACACTTTTACAATGATAACAAACTGGGAATAGGGTTAAAAAAAAAGGCAAGGAGTACATTTCAAAGATATGACTAAGAAGACAAAAAGGAGTACTCCAATTAAAGGAATACACAGACAAGTCCTGTTTCAAGAAGCTAAAAGTAATAGGAAGAATTTGGAATGTTAAGGAATTATCTTCAAGATAATTGAAACTTTTTATATGGATGTATATTCCCACCTAGTCACCCCACCCCACTCTGTAATCAAAAAACTAGTCTCAACTGAAACACAAAAAGTTAAAAGAAAGACATGAATATTGGAAAGTTGAACTAGATCATCAAAAAACATTTTCAAATTCTCTTTTGCTGAATGTTAAAAGTAGCATGGACTATTAATAGCATTTTTGGCATGTTATCAATTAAAAGTTGGGTTTATTTCTTATGAAACTAGTTTAGTGCATACTATAAAACATTGTCTCTGGTGGATGTTTTAAATCAAGTTTTCTTATGTAAGCCACTCAAACCAAATGACCTATCACCAAAGTATTTTTAAATCTATTTCTGTTTTAGATTTGAACCTATCAGAAGTACTTTTATAATAATTTATGTTTGTTCTAAATTCCACAACAGATGTCTAGGGTCTGATTTGCAGATAGCTGCTGATGAGAGTAGAGGAATTCTGGAAGGGAAAGGGGCAGAGAAAGTATCCTCAAATTCTATCCACCCACATCTCTGACTAACCCCCTAAAACACACACATGCAGAGCAGAGTCAATGCAATTCCACCAAAGAAAGAAATGTTTTGAAACAAAACTCTACTTATTTGTCAAAAAAAAAAATTGTAGTTCAATCCAACCACAATAATTACTTAAGAGTATATATATTCATCAGAGAAAAAATAACAGAAATCAGTACCTCCATAATCTAGTATTCATAATGCTCAGGATACAGTCTCAAATTACCCAACATACAAAGAACATGAATAAAAAGAAAGAGGGAAAAAAATCTATATTTGACCACGCTGAAATGATCAATGCTGGAACAACAATAGTCAACATAAAATGACTATTATAATTATTCTTAATGAAACAAAATGAAGTATGCTCGCAATGAAGAAAAAAAGGAAATTGAGAAGAGAAATAAAAATAATAAAGACTAACCAAATGGAAATCCTGGAACCGAAAAATACAATATCAGAAATTTTAAATTCACTGGATGGACTTAGGAACTTAATAACAATGACAGGAGAAATAGTGAACTTGAAGACAGATCCACCAAAATGGTCAAATGTGCAAAACAGCCTCAGATACCTCCTAAATAATATATGAAATGCAAGCAATTGGAGTTCCAGAAGGAAATAAGGAAGAGAATGGGTCGGAAAAAAATTTTTGAAGAAAAAATGGTTATTGAGTTTCCTGAATTTGGTAAAAGATAGAAATTTACAGATACAAGACTCTCAACAAACAATAAGCAGGGCAAAGCTGGCTGGTTAGCTCACATGGTTAGAGCATTATGCTGATAACACCAAGGTCAGAGATTCAGATACCCATACAGGCCAGCTGCAAAAAAACAAACAAACAAAAAAAACCCATAAAGACATCTCAATTTTAAGGCTTACTATATAGCTACAGTAATCAAGATACTGTGGTGTTGGCAGAGGGATAGACACATAGATCAATGAAATAGAATGGAAGAATGGAGTACCCAGAAATAGACTCATACAAATATGCTACACTTATTTTTGACAAAGTTACAAAAGCAATTTAATGAAGAAAGAGTTATCTATGCAACAAATGGTGCTAGAACAATTGAACATACATCCTTGTGAAGGAACTGTTTTCATCTTGACTATGGTAGTGGATATAGGAACCTACACATGTGATAAAATGGTATAAAATGAAACAATAGACACAAAAGTGAGTACAAATGATACTGAGAAAATCTATATAAGTGAATTGTATCAATGTCAATATCCTGGTTGTGATATTGTACTAAAGTTTTGTAAAATGTTACCATTGGGGAAAGTTGGGTAAAGAGCACACAAGATCTCTCTGTATTATTTCTTGCAACTGCATGGAAATTTTATCTCAACAAAAATTATAATTAAAAATTGGTTATTTGCTTTCCTACCTAAATTAAAACTAATAGCAAATTAAGCTCAAACTAACTATAAAAAGGAAATAATAAATATAAGAGCAGATATCAATGAATTAGAAAATGGCAATAGAAAAAAGTTAATCAAATCAAAAGCTGGTTCCTTGAAAATAATGATAAAATTGATAAGCCTCTAGTTAGATGAATCAGGAAAAAAAGTGAAGACACAAATTATTAATAACAGTGATGAAAGGGAAAGTATTATTGCAGATACTGCATATATTAAAAGGTAAATAAGGAAATACTATGCACAACATAATTCCAATAAATTTGACAACCTAAATGAGATGGACAAATTTTTGAAGACCAAATTATCAAAGCTGATCCAAGAAGAAATAGATAACTTGAATAGCCTTGTACCAATTTTTTTCAGTGAGTTTATCTTTTAAACAACCAACCAAACAAAAAACCTTTCAAAAAATCTCCCAATCCAGAAATCTTTGCTGGTGATTTCCACAAAACACTAAAGGAATAAATAATGTCAATTATATACAAACTCTTACAGAAAATAGCAGAGGAGGAAACACTACCAAACTTATTTTTATGGCCTGATAACAAAACCAGAAAAAAGATCCCAAGAAGGAAAAAAAAAAAGTCATAAAAACATATGGAAAAATACATAACAAAATAATAACAAAATGTGGGAAAAATAGAATAATTTAGTCAGGCTCCCTTGGCTCAGGTCTGGCTGCGGGGGTCGAGCAGCACATTTCTTGTAAACAAGTTGTATGGGTGGAGTTAGTACACATGTGCACCCATGTATCTTTTTAGTTTTGTAGCTATTGTGTGTTCTGCAGTTTGTGAAGCAGGCTGGTGGCGGAGAGCTCACGTCTAACAATAGAGCATGTTTACTCTGCTGGCAGCTGCTCAGTTCCAGTTTTTCTTTGGACTTTGCCGATAGCAGTTGAGTTTTTGAGTTTCTCTTCATACTGCCTAGCTCATAGTGTTGTGTGTGCTGAATAAAGACTATTCATACTTCAGCCAAGGCTCCAAGGAACTTTTGGTCAGTTACCTCGCTCATAGACCTCTGTGTGAAGGGTTTGTGAATGGGCTCAAGGGGTCTGTGAGCTCCAGACCCTAGCCCTAGCTCTACAGTTGGAATGGTCAGCAGGATTATGCTACACAAATCAAGTCCAAAAACAGACTAAAAAATACCTCAGATCCTATTGGAGTTTATACCTGGAATGCAAGGGGTATTTTTTAACATTCAAAAATGTAATTATCCATATTAAAAGAAAAAAGGAGAAACACCATGTAATCAATCCGAAAGATGCCATAAAAGCATAGATAAATTTCACTGTCCATTCATGGTAAAAGTTGCCAGCCAATTAGGAATAGAATGGAATTTCCTCAAGCAATTAAAAGCATCTACAAAATAAAATCTACAGGTGGCATCACAAGCATTACTAAAACACACAGGCTTTTTAACTAAGACCAGAACAAAACAAGGTTACCAGTTCTCATCATTTAAATTTACTATGACACTGGAGGTTCTCTCACTAGTGTAATAAGGTAATTTTTTTAAATGGTCACAAAGATTGGAAAGAAAAATAAAACTGTCAGTCAGACATCATGATTGTTTCTATAGCAAATCCTAACAAATCTACCAATAACTTAATATAGCTACTAAGTGATTTTAGCAAGTTTACAGGGTAGTAGGTAGATACATTTTTTAATAAATTATCATTCTATATACTTGTAACAAACAATAAGAAAATAAAGTTTTTTAAAAAACCCCATTTACAATAGCATCAAAAAACTCTTAGGAATATATTAAATAAAGATATGAAAGACCTGTACACTAAGAACTACAAAATATTGCAAAGGGTAATTAAGACTTAAATAAATGGAGAGATACATCATGTTCATTGGCTAAAGACCCACTCTTAAGACAGCATTTCTCTCCTCAAATTTATCCACAGATTCAATGCAGCCATAATCATAATACTAGTGAAAGACTCCCGCAGTGGGTAGTCAGTCAGTTCAGGGAGACCCTCCCAAGGAACAGCGAGACCACGGCTTCGGATGCAAAAACAAGAGGTTTATTGAACACACAGGTACCCGGGCGACTCAGTCTTTCGAAAGACTGGCGCGCCGAGTAGAGCTCCTGGGTCCTTTTTATAGCAAAAAGCGCGGGTACAGAAGCGAGAAGCAAGGTAATTGGTTAGTTTAAATCAAGCCAGGGGTGAACTTCGGTCAAGTGGGAGTCCTTGAAACAGCTGAGGGGCACTCTTGAAACTTTAACTGACTTGTCTATTTCTGGGAACTATCCGCCCTTTGCCTCGGGCCGGGGCCCAGGTGCATAACCACAGATATCCTGTTTGACTCTGTTCCCCTTGTTTCTTAACTTGACTTTTTGGCTGTATTTTCCCTATACCCTTGTAAAAAGCACTTCCTTCATTCCCCCATTTCTCTTGTGGATCGCTCTAATCTTAGAGCGGAATTAAAAGTTATCTTCGCCATTTAAGGTTTGGTATTTTTGCCTAAGGACCAGAATCTTAACTGCACTTACCCTATCATTGATGAATTGGACTAGTCTATTGATGACGTAGGGCCCAAGGGTGAACAACAGAAGGAGGAGTAATAGGGGCCCGGCGATGGTTGACAGTAGGGTGGTCAACCAAGGGGAGTTATTTGATCTGGTTATAAGCATTTTCATAGTTTGAGTCAGGAGGCCTGACTCTTTTAGAGGCCGGTGCATCAATTTCTGGAATATCCCAAGCCTCGAGACCCGCCGCCAGGGCACATATATCAGGGGTAAGGGAGGGCCACCAAGTCCAAAGGGGGTGGACTTCTGTCTTGAACCAGACAACCTTTCCAGTTTGGGACAGTACCTGCCAGGTGAGGGTGTTGGGCTGGTTAGGGTTATTACTTGGTAGGCTTGCTCCGCCGCCGCCGAATGCGCAACTTAAGAGGATTATCAGTCCTCTCCAGCTCCCAGGATTCATCTGGTACGGAGGGTGGCGCAGGCTTGAGGTGAGAAGCATGTACCCAGGCTGCAATGCCATCAACTTTTACTGCGGTCGGGGTGGTCAGCAATACCAGATACGGGCCTTTCCACCGAGGCTCAAGGTTGCTGGGTCGATGGCGTCTGACCAGCACTTGGTCTCCGACCTGGAACGGATGAGGGATGGCCACGGCACCTGGCTCGTATACCTCCTTGATCTGGTCCCAGATCTGGGTTTTTACAACTTCTAAAGCCTTTAAGTGAGTAAATAAGACAGGAAGAAAGTTATCATCGGGACCCAGTGTTCCTCCCAACTCAAGTATGGGGGGGGGTCCCCCGTGGAGGATTTCATAAGGGGTCAGACCAAGCTGGCCAGGGGTATTCCTGGCTCTGAACAGCGCTAAGGGAAGGAGGGCCACCCAGTCTTTTCCACCGGTCTCTAAGGCCAATTTAGTTAAGGTCTCTTTGATGGTTCTATTCATTCTCTCTACTTGACCTGAGCTCTGGGGCCTATACGCACAATGTAATTTCCAATTTATTCCCAGTTGTGTGGCCAGTCCCTGGCTTACCTGAGCAACAAAGGCTGGGCCATTATCTGACCCGATCACCTTAGGGATCCCGAAACGGGGCAGGATTTCTTCTAGTATCTTTTTACATACAGTCAGGGCCGTTTCAGTTTTGGTAGGGAAAGCTTCTACCCATCCAGAGAAAGTATCTACAAATACTAGCAGATACCTGTTCCCATACCGGCCAGGCTTTACCTCTGTAAAGTCTACTTCCCAGTATACGCCGGGTCGATCTCCCCGTTGTCTTTTTCCGGTCTCTCGGTAGGTGGTAGTCGCATTAGTCATGGCACAAGCCGGACACCGATTGGCGACTTCTTGAACGGTGGACCGGAGATTCGGGATGGAGAGGCTGGTGCGGCTCGTTAGTTGAAGGAGCTTTTCTGGTCCTAAGTGTGTTAGCTGATGTAACCGCTAAATGAATTCTTTTCCCTGGTCAGGAGTGAGCTCTCTTGGCTTGGTCCTAGCTTGAGCAGGCTCGATTGGCTCTTGAAGCTTTATAGTTTCTGCTAGCACCCTGACCGACAGGGCGGCTTGTTTTGCAGCCTCGTCGGCCCTCCGGTTCCCGGCCGCCACAGGGTTATTTCCTCTCTGGTGGCCCGGGCAGTGGATAATGGCGACCTGCTGTCCGTGTAGATGTTGATGTTTTTTCCTTCGGCTAGGCGTAATGCCTGCGTCAAGGCGATTAGCTCGGCCTTCTGGGCTGATGTCCCTTCTGGTAGGCTGCTTGCCCATACCGTCCGTTTGCCATCTACGATGGCGGCCCCTGCTCTCCGCTTACCTTCCACAATGAAGCTGCTACCGTCTGTATACCAGGCAGGCACTCCGGGCAATGGCTGGTCCTTCAGGTCCCGTCGAGTCCCAGCTTCTTCAGCAAGGATTTCTGAGCATTGGTGTACTGGGGTGGATTCTGACTCGACTGGTAGTAGGGTAGCTGGGTTCAGGACAGCAGGGGGCGCGAAAGATATCCTTTCGTTTAGCAGCAAACTCTGGTAATGAGTCATTCTGGCATTGGTCATCCACCGATTGGGGGGCTGCCGCACAATACTTTCGAGGCTGTGGGAAGCAATCACAGTCACATTTTGCCCCAAGGTTAACTTATCAGCGTCTTTGAGGAGGAGTGCCACTGCAGCAACCGCTTTTAGGCAGGTTGGCCACCCACTGGCCACTGGATCCAGTTTTTTTGATAGATAAGCTACTGGCCGTCGCCATGGTCCTAGGGTCTGAGTAAGCACTCCTCGGGCTACACCGGCTCTTTCATCTACGTATAGAGTAAATGGTTTGGTGAGGTCTGGGAGAGCCAAGGCGGGGGCAGACAGCAAGGCTTTTTTTATGTGGTCAAAAGCCTTTTGATGCTCCTCAGTCCAGGTAAAAGGAATGTTTTCCCTTGTCAGGGGGTACAAGGGTGCAGCCAGGGAAGCAAACCCAGGAATCCAGAGCCTGCAGAATCCGGCAGTGCCCAGAAATTCGCGGACCTGCCTGGGGGTTGTGGGAGTGGGGATCTTCATAACTGTAGCTTTCCGGGCCGCGGTCAGCCATCTTTTTCCCTCTTTGAGCAGGTACCCCAAATAGGTGACCTCCTTCTGGCATAACTGGGCCTTTTTAGCTGATACCCGGTACCCCAACTTACTCAGTTCCTGCAAGAGCTTCTGTGTCCCTTTTTTGCAGCCTTCATATGTGGGAGCCGCCACCAGGAGGTCGTCCACATATTGGAGTAATGTGACCTGGGGGTTGAGAGCCCTAAAAGGAGCTAAATCTCGGTGGAGGGCCTCGTCGAAGAGAGTGGGAGAGTTTTCGAACCCCTGTGGCAGCCGTGTCCAGGTCAGCTGACCTGTGTTACCTTTTTCTGGGTCTCTCCACTCGAACGCGAACAGTGGCTGGCTGTTGGGGTGTAGTCTGAGGCAAAAAAGGCATCCTTGAGATCCAGGACTGAGTACCAAGTGTGACTAGGCGGAAGGGAACTCAGGAGGCTGTATGGATTTGGGACCGTGGGATGAATGTCTTGCACCCTTTTGTTAATTTCTCTCAAGTCTTGGACTGGCCGATAGTCATTGGTCCCTGGCTTTTTTACTGGTAGCAGAGGGGTGTTCCAGGGCGATTGGCAGGGCACTAAGACCCCTAGGTCTAAGAACCTTTGGATGTGGGGTCTGATGCCTTCCCGGGCTTCTTTAGTCATTGGATACTGTCGGACGGCCACCGGTGAGGCACCTGATTTCAGCTCTACTACTACTGGTGGGACGTTATTGGCCAGTCCCATACCTGTCTTTTCTGCCCATACGGCGGGAAAAAGTTGGAGCCAGGATGGGTCGATGGAGGGAGAGGCCGGCTTTTCATACAGCCGGTATTCTTCTTCTAGGTTTAGGACCAAGCACATGGTAGAGTGATCTCCCCATGTTACTTGTGGGCCCTCTGTAGAAAACTGGATTTGGGCCTTTAGTTTGGTCAGAATGTCCCGGCCCAACAGAGGAGCAGGGCACTCAGGTATGACCAAAAAGGAATGGGTCACTTGTTTATGTCCAACCTTTAAAAGTCTTTGTGTGGTCCAGGGGTAGACTTTGCTGCCGGTTGCTCCTACTACGACTGTCCGCCTGGACCCTACCTTCCCCATGGGTTGGGTCAACACCGAATGTTCAGCCCCGGTATCGACCAGAAACTCGATGGGGGTCCCCTCCACTGTCAATGTTACCCTAGGTTCGGGGAGGGGGTCCGAACCTTGACTCCCCTAGTCGTCTAGGGATAGAACCCTGGCTTTTTTGTCGTTTTTTTTCCGGGGGCATTCCCTTGCCCAGTGGCCTTTCTCTTTGCAGTAGGCGCACTGGTCCCTGTCGAGGGGAGGCCTTTTGTCCCTAGGTGTCGGTCTTGCCCGGTTGCTCAGGGTCCCTTTCTGCTTATCTGTAAACCTTTTATCACTTACTACTGTGGCCAAAATCCTAGTTAAATTTTTTTCTTGGCGCCTATCACGCCGTCTCTCTCTCTCTTCTGTCTCTTTTTTTTCTCTTTCTTGTTTTTCCTCTTCTGTCTCTCTCTTGTGGTACACCTTTTCTGCCTCTCTCACTAAATCTTGTAAGGAATAATCTTGGAGCCCCTCTAGCCTCTGCAACTTTTTCTTGATATCTGGGGCTGCCTGTCCGATGAAGGCCATTGCAACCGCAGCCTGCTGTCCCTCAGAAGAGGGGTCAAACGGAGTGTATCTCCTATATGCCTCCATCAGGCGTTCCAAGAAAACCGAGGGGGGTTCTACCGGTCCCTGCAAGACCTCTCTTACCTTAGCCAAATTGGTGGGGCGCCGGGCTGCCCCTTTGAGACCTGCCACTAGAGTCCGGCGGTAGACCAGAAGACGCTCCCTACCTTCGGCCGTGTTGTAATCCCATTGAGGTCGATTGAGGGGGAAGGCCTCATTAATGAGGTTCTCGAGTTGTGTAGGGGCCCCGTTGTCCCCGAGAACGTTCTTGCGGGCCTCCAGAAGAATCCTTTCTCGCTCTTCAGTGGTGAAGAGGATCTGGAGTAGCTGTTGGCAATCGTCCCAAGTGGGCTGGTGAGAGAACATAAGGGACTCAAGAAGTCCCGTGAGTCCTGCTGGTTTTTCAGAAAAAGACGGGTGGTTAGACTTCCAATTGTAAAGATCTGCTGAGGAAAAAGGCCAATACTGTAGAGGGACCAAGCCATTAGGCTCAGCTGGGGGCCCTATGGCTCGGAGGGGCAAAGCTACGGTGGAGTCAGGACCGGAGCCGTCTCTCGGACTGCGAGGTTGGCGGCTCCTAGTCCCCGCAGCCGGTCCCTCAGGGCTAGGATCACCGGGCGCTCGGCCTGGTGCCGATCTGTTTCCCTGAGGGGCCAGAGGGGGCAGCGGAGCCGCCGGGTAAGGTGGGGTTTCAGAGAGAGAAAATAGGTCATCTGGTGTCGGGAGGACGGGGGGTTGGGGAGGGGCGGAAGGCTTCCTTGTAGGTGGCCTTTGAGTATTTTCTGATCCCGAAACAACAGCGACTTTGCTGGAGGGTGGCACCCAGGGAGGGGGATTCTGGGCGAGGTCTTGCCATACCACGACACAGGCAACCTGGTCCGGGTGTCCTCCGGTCTCCTGAAAAACAATCTTTTTAACTGCAAAAATGACAGTAAGATCAAAGGTTCCCTCTGGCGGCCAACCTACGCCGAATGTGGGCCACTCAGACGAACAGAAAGTCTGCCATTTTCCTTTTTTGATCTCCATGGACAGATTGTGAGCCCTGGCTTTGACATCTTTCCAATGATCTAGAGTAAGGGAGAGGGGCGTAAGGGCACTTTGCCCCATCTCGAAAATTTCCAATAGGGGAACGACGACGCAAAGACCTATCACAACTAAGACAAAAAGAAACCAGAAACGGCGACGAGACCGAGTGCCGTAGAAATAGAAGAAAGAGTCCGATGGCAGAGCGCGCCTCCCGAGACGCGGTGAGACCAAAACACAATAATCCTCTGCCAAGGGGTCCACCAGGCGTCCCTGGTCCTCCCCTGATCCTGGGACGTCTCCCAGGATTGCCGGGTGGCGAGCCCCCGAACACGTCTGTTCGCTACCCGCACTTCGCTCCCAGAGCGACTAACCCGGAACAAACTGAAACCAAAATGCGCGCGCTCAGAAAAGACAGTCGAAATCACTGAGTCAGACACAGAGACGAGACACAGAAACGAGACACAGAACGACTGCTGGCCAGCTTACCTCCCGTTGGTGGGTCGGTGGTCCCTGGGTGGGGGTCTCCGATCCCGGACGAGCCCCCAAATGAAAGACTCCCGCAGTGGGTAGTCAGTCAGTTCAGGGAGACCCTCCCAAGGAACAGCGAGACCACGGCTTCGGATGCAAAAACAAGAGGTTTATTGAACACACAGGTACCCGGGCGACTCAGTCTTTCGAAAGACTGGCGCGCCGAGTAGAGCTCCTGGGTCCTTTTTATAGCAAAAAGCGCGGGTACAGAAGCGAGAAGCAAGGTAATTGGTTAGTTTAAATCAAGCCAGGGGTGAACTTCGGTCAAGTGGGAGTCCTTGAAACAGCTGAGGGGCACTCTTGAAACTTTAACTGACTTGTCTATTTCTGGGAACTATCCGCCCTTTGCCTCGGGCCGGGGCCCAGGTGCATAACCACAGATATCCTGTTTGACTCTGTTCCCCTTGTTTCTTAACTTGACTTTTTGGCTGTATTTTCCCTATACCCTTGTAAAAAGCACTTCCTTCACTAGCAGGCTTTTTTAAAAACAAATTTATAAGGCATTACTAAAAATGTATATGGAAAAGCAAAGATGTTAGAAGAGCCAAACCAATTTTGAGAAAAAGATCAAGTTTGAGGGACTTATTCTGCCTGGTGACAAGACTTACTTATAAAAATAGAATATTCAAGACAGTATGGCATTGGTATAACCATGGACATAAAAATTAAAATAGATTAAAGTCCTGAAGTAGACCCACATTTATATGGTCAATGGATTTTCAACAAAAGTACCAAGATAATCATCACGTCAAAGAGATACCTGCACTCCCATGCTTATTGCAATTGTGTTTACAATGGCCAAGATATGGAACCAACCTAAATGTCGATCACTGAATGATTGGATAAGGAAACTGTGGTGTATATACACTATGGAATACTACTCTGCCATAAAAAAGAATGAAATACTCCCATTTGCAAAAACATGAATGAACCTGGAGAAACTTTTGTTGAGTGAAACAAGCAAAACACAGAGGGATAAATACCTCATATGCTCACTCATATGTGGGAGCTAAGAGAGAAAGAAGGATGGAAAGAAAGACCATGGTAGTGCATTGGTCTAACAGAGGAAGGGAACATTCCTAGGGCTACAAATAGGAGTGGAGGGGAGAGGGGGAGAGGGAGGGCAGTTGGGGGATAACTGGAAGTAACTGGGAGGGGACAAAGGGTACAAAAGTAATTTCTGGTAAAGGGTATGCCCCAGGTATGGATCTGGCCCTCATATCATGGGCAGGAGGGGGGACAATTAGCTTTGTATCTCATGAATATTCTTAATAAATAAATAACGCAATTTTTTTAAAATTTTAAAACATAAATAAAGAAATATTCAGGAAATAAAAAAAAAAAGATAATTCAAAGGGGAATAGACAGTCTTTTCAACAAATAGTCAAAAAAAAAAAAAAAAAAAAAAAAAAAAAAAAAACAAATAGTCCTACACTAATTGTACATCTGTCTAGAAAAAATAAACGTCCAGCTGCATTTCACACCACGCAAAAAGAAATTCATTTGAAATATACCATACACCTAAACATAAGAGCTAAAACAATTTAACTTGCAGAAAAAAAATAGGAGAAAAATTTTGTGATAATAGATTATCCAGAGATTTCTTAAATGTGGTAAAATGGGACTTAATTGTCGCTAAAAGCTAAAAAGGCATCACACTACATGATGCCATTTATATGACATTCTGAAAAAGATAAAGGCTACTGGGACAGAAATGAGAACAGTATTTGCCAAGGACTGAGGAAGTGTGAAGGGAAAGGATTGACTACAAAGGATTTTGAAAAAACTTTTGGAGAGCTGGAAATATGCTGTATCTTCACGGTGGTGACAGCTACACAAATTCATAAGTTTGTAAAAATTCATAGAACTGAACTCAGAGTCAAAAAAATTTTAATAAGTTTCAATGAAATTTAAAATGTTTGCTCTTTTAAAAACACAGTTGAGGAAATGAAAACACAAGCCACCAACTGAGAGAAAATAATTTGCAAAAGACTTCTCAGAAAGAGCTTGTGTCAAGAGTCCATAAAAAAACTATTATAACTCAGTTTTAAGAACAAATAATAACTCGATAAAAAAGAAGTGGAAAAAATTGAACAGGCATGTCACAAAAGAAGACATTTGAATGGCTAATATGCACGAGAAAAGGTGTTCAGCACCACTAATCATTAGGGAAATGAATGTTAAAACCGTAATTTGATACATCCGCCCACTTACTAGAATTACAAAGAATTAAAACATTAAATGTTAGTGAGCAAGGGGAACAACTGGAAATCACGGATTTTGCTGATTGGAATGCACAATTGTTCATCTACTGGTGTGGTTTCTGAACAATGCCTAGCCTAGAGCCTCTCTCTCCTTCCCTGCCTAGCGGGGTAGCGGAGAGAACTTCGTCAACACAGTTGGTGTGGCCAGAGGGTGGCCAAGGTCGAAAGTGGACACGAGAATAAATACCTACCCAAATTCAATCTGAGCCCCAGCAGGAAGGGAAGGTAGGGTTGCCAGGCTCAGAAACGCAAGCTGATTCCCCACCCCGCCCTCCTTGCCTCGCCTTACCTTTGTTTCCTGGGGTGAACGCAGGAGCAGCAATGGCTGCCCCTTCCACCTGGACAGAGGTGCATGTAGCAAGCAAGCTGGACGAGTGTTCATGGTGGGGCCTCATGGTGCCTAGCAAGAGATGAAGAAAGAGAGAAAACTGGGCTAGCACAAATGTATTGCCTGTGCAAAACCATATCGTATTAGATGACTTTCATTATCTGCCCAATCAGGCACTGAGTAAACTTTGTTTACTTTTTCAAAACTTGTATTTGAGTATATAACCCATATGCGTATATGCCCCTTCCTCCTGGGGGGAAATGTAATCACAGCAGCTGTAATAAACAGCATTTCAGCTTTTTGTTCCTGCTTATTATTTCAAACCCTCTAGCTCTTTCTTACATATTTTTTGGTATCTCCAGGGTATGTCTTCACAGATGTGATATTTGCCCCTTTACTCCTCCCCTGACAGGGATCTCCCCAACCATGTCCACCGCAGAGGGTTCTGCTTCTGGGGTGCTGTGTGAGCCATCTCACCACGGCCACTGCTTCTGGCACTTGCTGATGTCTACAGCCCAGATGGCCAAACCAAGGGCACAGTCCTCCATCACCCCTAAGGCCATGCTGGTGCCTTTTATTCCTGGCAGCTTTCCAGCCTGTCTCTGCTGTGGAGCCTGGAAACCTGGATGCCTCTGCTGCCTCAGCGTCTGGAGGGCGCCTCTGTCAGAGCTCAGGTGAGCACGGGAGTGACGCCATGTTACCCCAGCTGGTAGTGCACTTTGCTTACAAGTTCTTCTTCCACAGACATGATTCGGTGCCCACGTTCTCAATCTGCCTGACATTAGAATGACCCAGAAAATTACATGGCGAAATACCAACATTTGACAAGGGCCTGGAAGTTCTGATTTCATAAGCACAGGTCCCAGGTGAGTCTGCTGTGTAGCTGGATTTAAAGAACCTGTGAGTTGGAAGGCTATCAAAGTAATACTGCCTTCTTTCACTGTCTGCAACGGGGAGTTCTGTGAAAGGGGTGTGTAAACCTCCCATCTCATAAACCGGAATCTGCTTCTGAGTGGAGGGCACCCACTGAATAAAATTTCACGTTTATGGGGCACTACTTTTTTCCTATTTGTTAGGCAAGATACATTTATCACAGAACAAATTTGTGTTCAGCAACCTAACACTAATAAATCTACACACTACTCTATCAGTATATCATGAGCACAGTAGACCCAGCTTCCCGCATGCCCCTTGGCAGTGCTAAAGTATGTCACTGGCAGATCTCCCTCTCTCCTTCTCTCAGCAGGTTAAAGAACTTGATGTTGACAGATGTCCAGAGTGCAAGAGCTATTTGTGGGTAAATGATGTAAAAGCAATCAATGCAAACCAAAAGAGAAGATTGGAGTCTTTGGGGGAAAGCAGTTGTCTCACAGAAACTCATTTCCTCACAGAAGAATCAAAAAGCATTTAAAATATTTGATCCAGCCCTGTAAGGAAGAGTATTTGACTAGCTCTATAAATGCCCGTTTATCTGCCTCTGCTGGAATCAAGTTGCATGGCATTCATTCTCACGTTAACGTAAATAGAATGATGTCTTTACAACAAAATAAATTCGGTGACCAATTAGTGAAAAGAACAGCTTGCACCACATTCTCGAAATATTGAACTGAGGAGAGAAGTCCCTGTGTCAGAATTCCCATCAATTGTCTTTCCAATTGCCAGTGGGTTTCATTAATTAAAAAGCTAATATGGGAGATAAGTAAAAAATTCTTTTGAGTTCAACTGAACATTTTCATTTTCATTTATTTCTGCAACATAGACCTTCTGTTCAAAATTAGATATTCTCTAGTAAAAAATGAACAATTAGAAAAGTGACTTGGTTTTTTCATGACAGCATCATACAAGAAGGACAGGAAATTAAATCAAAATTCTAGGTTGGAGAGAAAGGAGACTGAGTGAAATGCCTTTCATTGGAGTAATCCTAAACTAGGGCTAGCATTCCATGTATCAAAGCACAAAACAGATCAAAGAAAATACACTGAGGACTCTTCCCAGAAAAAACCCAGGTACTGTGATAGTTATCAGCTAATTTATAAAGTCAGAAGTTTTCCTTTGCATCAGTATTGCATGAAAGGCCATAGCAATGGGAGAATACTGTAAGAATGCCTAGTTTCTTTACTCCATAAGAGATGTGGGACTTCCTTTTTCTTTAAGTCAAATCAATTAAACTAAAAGGGTTATGAGGTAATGGCAGCTCAGCGTTTGAGTTTTGCTACCTTGGAACATTAACTGTGCCAATGAAATCAAAGAACGAGCTGTGATTTTTGACACTTTATCAATTGTTACATAAATCAGAGTTTAGTTCAGGCAAAAGTAGAAATTCTCTTCCTAAAATTGAAACGTTAACTAATATTGAAGCAGAAAATGTCTTAAAACGCCAGCAAGAATACCAAAAGAAACTAAATCGTTCATGGTATATACAGTTCAATCCAGTGCAATTGGCTATAAGGGAACTCCAGTTTCTTGTTAACTTCTTGTAGAGTAATGAAGGTCAAAGCCACCTTTCTGCTGCTCTCAAATTCTGTGTATTCTTATCTGTAACACGTATGAGTGAGTGAAAGTGTGGGTGTGAGACAGTGTGTATGTATGTGGGTGTGTGTCTACTCAGGAAGGAAGACAGGTCCCAAAGCATAGGCTCAAGATAAAATTCATTCGGTTTTTATTCAATTGGGAAAACCTCAGAAAAGATCAGACTGGTCCGCCCATTGTCTGCATTGTCTGGGGATGGAAAATAGTTGGGAGAGGTAAAGTGTTCTATTAGACGACTTATTTTTATAAAAGTTTCATAATGTATTGCCTAGTATTCCTCCAATAATAAGCTAAGAACAGGGACTGTTTTCATGAAATGACAAAAATATCTACAATTAAGAGGGACAGCTTGATAGATGGAATGCTGCCCGTGGTCAGATCCATCGCTCCACATCCTTTGGCTCCCTCTCACAATGATTGAGTCCTTTAATTGCAGAGAATTTGGATAGAAAAAAATCAAATGTATCTAGAATGAACCAAATATAGCTATTTTAAATACTTTAAAAGGTGATTTTTCAGAATTTATCCTTCTTTGGTGAAATATGAAGACTTTGGAATTTTGAAGATTGTCAAAGTTTACACCTGTAATTTGTTGCTCTAGTTTTTTGAGATTTCATATTAACCTTTGGTGCTTCAGATTCTTGCATAAAAAACAGGAAGCAATGGCTTACAGTTTTGCTTCCACAAGCAAGACAATTATACCACACCCTACTCCTCCCCTATTAATTTCTCTCCAAAGAAACCTAGGTCTTCTTTCTTTTTTATTTCTGAAAGCCTCAAAAATACATAAATAGTTTGACATTAATAGTAACGTCACACTGTCCTTTTTATTTTGGTGTGGGATAACATGTTGTCTTGGTGGCTGGTAGAAATTAGTATTTATGGAGCCTTAGACATAAGAAGAAAACTTTAAGCAGTCAAACATTATAGTATCTCATTGGTGATTCTAGTTTTAAAAAAAACATTTCTATTAATTATAATTTGTGAGTGTGTGTTTACCACAGATAATTTGGGAAATTTGTCAAATGAGAAGCTAGCAATCACTAGCTATCAACAAATCTTTATTTCACCATCATGCTAGATGTTCCATACTGGTCAGCAAGGGGCTCTTCTCCAAAAGAGTCTCCAGGAACACAGCTGAAACTTCATCACCCTTAGCTGTGTCATCTGGAATATGTGGCCACAGCAGTTATCAGTGCAGAGGAAGAAAGAATTGATGTCATAGCACAGGCTCAAGATAAAACTTGTTTGGTTTTATTTAGTTGGGAAGATCTACTGCCTGGGGATGGAAAACTGTTTGGATAAGCTTAACACTGCCTCCATCTGGAAGTGAACATATTTCTGCTCCTATGTAAGTGGAACAGAATAGTCACATGGCCCCTTGGAGGGGGTGGGAAGGAAGGCACATGGGCTACTTGGTGAGCAGTGCTATTGGTTGCCATGTATTCTCATGTCAGAGAACATTCCTTGTATTTCATGGTAATACAAGGATGAGGGAAGGTGTCAGTTTTCTTTTTATGTGTAACAAATTACCGCAAACTTAATGGCCTAAAACAAGAAGCATTTATTAATTGCAGGTTCCTTAGGTCAGGAGTCTGGGTACGCTTAGCTGGGTTCTGTGGTTTGAGGTCTCCCTAATGGCACCCAAGATGTGAGCTGAGGTTGTATCCTCATTTAGGCTCCACTGGGAAAGATCCACTTCCAGACTTCCTCGGGTTGCTGGCAGCTAGGGGACTGAAGTCCCTGTTTTATTGCTGGTTGTTGGCCAGCGGTCATCTCAGCTTCTAGAGGCCACCGACAGTTCCTAGCCACATGGCTCTCTCCAGAGGCCCTAGAACATGGCAGCCTACTTCTCCAAAGCCAGTGTGGGGAGTCTCTATGCTGTCTGCTAAGAGGAAGTCCTATACGATGAAACCTAATTCAGAGAGTGACATCCCGCCACCTTTGCTACATTCTATTGGATAGAAGCGAGTCACAGGTCCGCCTAATACTCAAGCAGAGAGGATTATACAAAGTTGTGACTCACTAAAGGTCACTTTTTGGTGTGTCTGCCATAAGAAGTTACAGACACACTGATAGAACTAAAAGAAAAATGTGTAATATGCTTCCTTGGGAAGCCAATGAAAGCCCAACCTGAATAGACACACAGATATGGTAACTCTTCCTTTTTGGAGAACACAACCCAAGTCATGTTTCCTGAAATACTTTATTTTACCCTCTGAATGTCTAACTGTGTACAGTTTTTCTCTGGCTCTAAATTGCGGACAGCAGCTCAGAAGCTTAACTATAAATTAATTGTTCCAGATGGTAAGTGCTGTCTACCAGCTGCTATTGTAGCAATACTAAATACCCAACTACAGTATAAGAAATCACTTAATTGTCTCTTTTTTAGATATGATTCATTTATAGTTTAAGACATTTCCCAAACCACCCTCCACCACCACCAAAAAATAAGGGTTGAGAAGTCCAGCATACATAGAAGCCTAAAATTTGTCATTTTTAAGAGGATGAAAATACTTACTTTTTCTTGTGTACATGCTATATGCCCTTTCTATCCAAATATGTTATTGATCTCAGAAAAGAGATTAAACTCTCTTCATCAGGAATGTGCCTGAAGACAACATCCTATGTTGAGAAATCATTTGGTTTAATCAGAAAACTGTCTATTTTGTCTACCACCAGTGTAGCCTCATTATCTAAAAGGTCAATAAGCATTTTTATGACCCTGTCAAGACAGTAGAGTAAAGTCCGTTCTGATATACTGAAATGTAACTTTAATTTTACCATGTTTAAATGCAATTTTGGATAATCAGAGGAGTTTATCTGTATATTTGAGGAGCTTAAAATAATTTTAAAATTAGAGAGAGAGTCTTGGAGAAAGAATTTTAAATAATATTAAAATGGGGAATTAATATTTGAATCTTACTGCCAAATTACTGGGCTATCATGGCCTGTATATAATACTGCCTAAGGTCAGGAAAGTAACATATTACTGCTCGGAATTGCATCCAATCCATAGTATTGGAATGGCTTCATTGGCAGTTTGATAAGGAATATTACAAGCCAAAAATCCAAATTTCTCTACTGGCTTGCATCTATGGTATGATTTTGTGGTTTTTTGTTTTGTTTTTTTTTTAACGGTGTTAACTTTTCACTTTGAAAAAATTTTAGAATCACAAATAAATTGTAAAAACAGTACAAAGAATTCCTGTAAACCCTTCATAAAGATCCCCCAAACATTAACATCTTGGGTAATCACAGTATAATTATCTAAATGAGAAAATTAATGTTGCAATAGCAATAACAGGTACTCTGATTCAAAGACTTTATTCAGAGTTTTTCATTTGTCCCACTCTTGTCCTCTTCTGGTCCAGATCCAATTAGAACTACCCATGGCACTTATTTGTCATGTCTCTTATTTCCTTCGATCTGAAATAAGTCCTTAGCTTTTCTTTGTCTTTCATGACCTTCATACTTAGGAAGGACACTGGCCAGTTATTTCATAGAATGTGCCTCAATATGGATATATCTTCCATTTTATCATTATGAAATTTAGTGTATACATTTTTTGGCAAAATCACAGAAGTGATGTTTTGTCTGTCTTAGTGTACTCTTTCAGGAGAACAATAATGTCCATCTCTTCAGTAACTGGTGATGTTGCCTTTGAGCAGCCACTTAAGGTTGCATATTAGTTTTCTAGGGCTGCTGTAGAAACATACCACTGACTAAGTGGCTTAAACAATAGAAATTTAGTGTCTCCGAGCTCTGGAAGCTAGAAGTCCAAGATCAAGGTGTCAGCAGGACTGGTTCCTTCTGAGGGCTGTGAGGAAGAATGTGTTCCATGCTCTCTTTTCTGGTGGTTTGCTGGCTACCTTTGGTGTTCCTCTGCTTGTAGACTCATCACCCCAATTTCTGCATTATCTTCACATGCATTCTCCCTGTGTGCATGCACGTGTCTATGTCCAAATTTCCCTGTTTTATAAGGACACAAATCATATTGGATTAGGGGCCCACCCTACTGCAGTATGACATCATCTTAACTAACTACATCTGCAATGACCCTATTTGCATAGAAAGTCATATTCTGAGGTATTGGGAGTTAATATTACAACATGTGAATTTGTGGGGGAAGCATAATTTAACCCATGCCAGGTGGTGTCTGTCTGGTTTCTCCACCATAAAATTACTATTTTTGTCTTTGTAATTAATATATATCTATGGGGAAATAAATTGAGACTACATAGTCTCAATATCCTATTTTCTGTCACACTTTCAGCCACTAATTTTAGCATCCACTGATGATTCTTGCCTGAAGCAATTATTAGTGTGGTGCTTGCCAAATGAAAATTTTCTGTTTTCAGCATTCCTCTGTATTTATTCTTTGGAATGCTACTATAAGGAAAAGCTTTCTCTTATCTCTCATTGATGTTTTTAAATCATTTATATCACCATGGGCTTATGGATTCATATTTTCTTTAATGGATATGAGTTAGCTCTCCATATCCATGGGTTCTGCATCGATGGATTCAACCAACCTGAGATCAAAAATATTTGGAAAAAAATAAAATAAAAATAACAATACAATAAAAAATAATACAAATTTTAAAATACAGCATAACAACTATTTGCATAGTATTTACATCATATTAGATATTATAAGTAACCTAGAGATGATTTAAAGTATATGGGAGAATGTACATAGGTATATGCAAATGCTACACTTTTATGTCAGGGTCTTAAGCATCGGATTTTGGTATCTTGGGGAGGGGGGTCCTCAAACCAATACCCCATGGTACCAAGAGATGATTGTACAATCCATTGTTATCACTATTTATTTTGTTACTGACTTGCTTATTGGGATTCACTTCAATTTGGCTCCTATCTCCTTTAACATGTCCCCATCAATTTTTGAGCATTTTCTTATTTTCTGGCACCACACTATGTTCCAAATTAGTTTTGTACTTTCCCTGTTCCAGCCCTGAAATCAGCCATGTGTTCAAGGACACCTGGTTTCTTTTATTGGAGAGTGGTGTTTAGAACCAAGTGCTAGCTGTGCATATTGGTACTGGGGTTTTATTGCTTCAAGTCCTGTTCAGCAGGCAGAACTAGGATACAAATAAATGCATACATATATAGCCAAATATATTTCTGTATCTATCTGTTTTAACATTTATCTTTATATCCTAGTGTATTAAAAACCATCAGAAATACTAATATCTCCAGTTCCAGTACAGCACCACAAGGTTCATTTTAAGCCTTCTATTAATTTGTAACTCCTTTTTCTAACAGTGAGAAACCTGATGCAAAAGGCAGCTCCAGTGAAACATGGGAGAAATTTCTCCCTTAAATCAATTCTGTGCTCTTAATGCAATCTATTGCAGTACTTTGTAAAGGTTTGTATTTCAAGACATATATAGCAAATGACAAAATTCAATAGTACGCTGGTATAGACTGGTGATAATCTAGGGGAATGCATGAGGGTACTTCAATTAGTTCATGAAAAGATTCATATAATCTTTTAATTTTATTTTTCCATGAACTTTTCCAACTTCCCCTGTATACATGGTTTGGTGCAAATTTATTTTATTTCTTTATATAATTATAAGAAAAAAATACTAAGTATTAGGGGAAATATTTAATATTAAATGTTTATAAAACTTTCAAGTAAATACTTTGAAAACTTTAATAACTTTGAGCTTGATTCTCCAAATATATGTATGAGGTTTAAAATGGCTATACACTGTCTATTTTTTGTAATATTCTCTTTACTTTCCAGGTACTGCCTATAAATGAGAAACATTGTTTCATAAGACAGTGACAAAAATAACACTCTTTTAAACTACGATTGAATATTAACAATAGTTACAATTGAATTTTTAAAATATAATAGATCTTTTCATCCACTGACAAATAAAATGTTGAAGATTATTGTAATGATGTGAATGGACTTAAAATCCAATCAACATTTTCAAATCAAGTATTTAAAAATAACGATGAAGTTCTAACTTGAAAAGTGTGCACTCTAACTTGAAAAGTGTGCACTCATTGTCAGACTAGCCACTCTACATCTTGGTTGGTTGGATATCTCTAGAATGAGACAGAAGAGGGCTAAAGAGTCAACCTGGAGAGCAGAGGAAAAATATCTAATACAACATTCTTAACAACTAAGAGGTAATTTTTCCTTCCCAGGGACTCTTTCCAAGTTGTTCCACTTCTCCACATTGAAGAAAATTGCCTTACGGTGATTACAGGTGGATTTACCCCTTCTTTCTACTGGAGGCCGACCCCTATTTGGCCAGTGTGCATTGTGGCAACTTTTTGCTCTTTCTTGCTCTGACATCTCATACTTCCTCTTGTTGGTTTCCCTAAACCCTGCCCATCTCTTTCTTGTTAGTCTCTTTATTAACCCTACTCAACTATTCTGTTTGAGTGTGCCATCTGTCTTAATGTACTGAAGGTTCAGGATGTTTAAAGCCAGAATGGCTATTCATGGTGAGTCGCTAGGGTAGGTTTCTACATCTGTGTTGTAACTAAAAGCTGCAACATGGGTGGCTGAAGTATATAGCCACAGTGGCTGAGCCACCACAAGGGTGTGAGTATATTTCCCAGCAAGACTCTTGAGACATATGCAGGAAAATGGACCCACAAAAGTTTATTTCCATGGTGAAAAGAACAATCTATCAGATGATATATGGCCAGTCATCCACATCCAAAGACATAAATTACACTCCACTCTATACAAATGTGTGTAAGGAGGTTTCATCATCTGCTAAGATTTTTCCCAGTAAAGTAACACACAGGCAATAGTTTACAATTTGTTTGCAGAAATCAGGATCCAAATAAGATGTATGTTTCAATTCAATTGATTTGTTTCTTAAGTGTCTTTTAATCTATAATTTACACTCCCTTTTATTTCACTGCAATTAATTTCCTAAAGAAATGGTGTCGTGTTTTCCCAGAGTCTGAATTTTGGTGATTGCACCCAGTTGCTTAACACAGTCCTCTTTTTTCTGTGTTTCCCATAAATTAATAGGTAAATCTAGAGGAGTTATTGGATTCATGGTTGAATTTTGGTAAGAACATTTCATGAGTTATATTGAATACAACCATCAGAAGGCAGAAAAAATCTGGTTGTCTCTCATTTTGTGCATTAGCAGCTATTGATTATATTCATTATTTCCCTAAGGGTTCCAAAATGCTGATGCTCTGAATCTATTGTTCTTTTCACAATTGTTAGCTGAAAATTTCTATATAGAGAAATTTTCATCAAGGATTGGTTGTCCCATAAAAGAAATGCAAGATAACTGTTCAATTCTTTCCCTTTATTTACCAGTTTTCAAAATAATGAGTTGCCTCCCCAGTATTCTTTAATTGTGGACAATGAATTTAAGTATAATCATGAACTGACGATATTAGTCTTAGTGGTACTCAAACTATTCCACCTTTTGCCAGTGGAATTCTCTTAATGATGGCTTTTGAATTCTTTGATAGTTTCCTCACTTTTGTTTGACAAAGATATTCAAGGCTCATCTTATATATTTTTTCCCCACACTGGGGACTAACCACTTCTATAAGAACTCCTGATATCTTTTATGGGTGATGGTATTTAGATACCACAACTCATGCAATGGGGGTGACCTTTGCTACCTACCATATTGGCCATCATTATCAAGCCTTTTCAATAGACATGGGTAACTGGGTTTTCAGCTTCTGCATTGTTTTGTTCAGTTTTTAACATAAAAGGCATCCTGAATTCATGCTGATAATTACAATTCAAATTCAGGACTACAGAGTTTATTCAGATTCTGATGTTACACCTGGATAGCCTTTCACCCCCACTGATACTTCCAGTTATCATAATTATTCATTTGGTTCATTCTGTAGTTCAAATACAATGGCCACAGAATAACAAAAACAAAACTAGCCAAGTGCGCCATCCACCCACCCCAACCAGGGACACACAGGCAGGGAGAAAGCCCCCAGGAAGCCTGCCCACCATCTACGATCAAGGCAGGACCCAGTGCTGCCTGCTTGTCACAACCAAGAAAACCAATACCACTTTGGAAGAAGCAGACCACGATACCCAGCCCCACAGCTTCTACCACTGAAAAAATGGCTAGTCACCACAGTAGCAGCCGCAACCTGCTGATGGCCTGCCACATGTTCACCTGCATTGACACAAGGAGAGTTACCAGAGGAACCTGCAAAAAGAGGAGGAAGTCTTTCTCCTCAAAGTCCACTCCAGAGTAATAGGAATAGCAACTGATCTACCAGATGGCTATAGATCAAAGTAGAGATAATAGAAATACAAAAAAAAAAAAAAAGAAAGAAAGAAAATATGACACTGCCAAAGGAAGATAATTCTCAACTACCAGATCCTACAGAATAGAAAACCCTTCAAATGTCTGATAAAGATTTCCAAGTAACTATCATCTTAAGGAAATTTGATGAGATAAGAGAAGACTTAATTAGACAACACAATGAAATGAGAAAAAATATCCAGAATATAAAGTAGGAAATTTACAAAGAGATTAACACCTTAAGAAAGAATGTAGCAGAACTCCTGGAATAGAAGGATTCATTCAATGAAATAAAAAACACAACTGAGAGCTTAAGCAGAAGAAGAACAAGCAGAAGAAAGAATCTCTGATCTTGAAGACAGTCTTTATGAAATAACCCAGGCAGACAAAAAAAAAAAAAAAAAGGAAAAAGAATTCTAAGAAATGAAGAAAGCCTAAGAGAGCTAGCAGACCACCTTAAGTGCACAACATCCAAATCATGGGAGTTCCAGAAAGGGAAGAGAAAGGTAAAGGCATTGAAAATCTACTCAAGGAAATAATAATGGATAACTTCTAACATATAGGGAGAAACACAGACCTTAAGATCCAGGAAGTTCAAAGATCCCCAAACAAATTCAAATCCAAAAAGATCCTCTCCAAGACACATTATAGTCAAACTGGTAAAGTTCAAAGACAAAGAGAAAATACTAAAAGCAGCAAGAGAAAAGTTTCAGGTCATTTATAAGAGAGCTACCATCAGACTAACAGCAGACTTCTCAACAGAAACTCTACAGGAGAGAAGAAAATGGGATGATATATACAAAATACTAAAAGCAAAAACTGCCAGCCAAGAATGCTATACCCAGCAAGGCTATCTTTCAGAAATGAGTGAGAGATAGTGCATTTCCCAGACAAACAAACTGCAGGAGTTCATCAACACATGACCATCCTTGCAAGAAATTTTCAAAGGAGTCCTGCATCTAGAATCTAAAAAACAAGTATCACTACCATGAGCACACAGAAAGAACAAAACCCACTGGTAAAGCACAAATACAAACAAGAAAGAAATAAATCTTATCATCACATAAAACCAAAAACATTGAAAATGAATAACAAAAAGGGAAAAAAGAAAAAATTTATTAAAATTATCTAAACAAAAATCAATAAAATGGCAGGAATAAGACAATACTTCTCAATAGCAACCCTAAATGTAAATGGATTAAATCCCCCCCACAAAAGATACAGACTGATGAACTAGATGAACAAGCTAGACTGAACTATATGCTGCCTTCAAGAGACCCATCTCACCTGTAAAGATGCAAAATAGACTAATAGTGAAGGGATGGAAAGAGATATTCCATGTGAATGGAAACCAAAAACAAGCAAGAGTAGCTATTCTTATATCAGATAAAATAGACTTTAAATCAAAAACTGTAAAAAGAGACAAGGCTACTCTATAATGATGAAGGAATCTGTAAGCAAGAAGATATAACAATCATAAATATATATGCACCCAACACTAGAGCACCAAATTATATACAGAAAATACTATTAGATCTAAAGAAAGAGATAGGTCCCCATATAATAATAGAGGAAGACATGAACATCCTTCTCTTAGCACTGGAAAGATCATCTAGATGACAAATCAACAGAGAAACACAGGATTTAAACTATACTTTAGATTAATTGGATCTTGCAGATATCCACAGAACATTGCATCCAACAACTACAGAATATATATTCTTCTCATCAGCACATGGAACAATCTCCAGGATAGACCACATGTTAGGTCACAAATCAAGCCTCACAAATATTAAAAAGTTGAAATCATTCCAAGCATCTCTTCAGACCACAGTGGACTAAACATAGAAATTAATAGCAAGTGAAACTCAAGACACTATACCAACACTTGGAAATTAAACAACCTGCTCCTGAATGACCTATGGGTCCAAAGAGAAGTTAAACAGGTAATTTTTTCTTAATTCTAGAAACCAACAAAAATAAAGGCACGTCATTTCAAAACCTGAAAGTCAATACTAAGAAAGAAGTTTATCGCAATAAATTCTTACATCAAAAGAATAGAAAGATTTCAAATAAACAACCTAATGCTACACTTAAAGGAACTAGACAAACAAGAACAATCCAATCCCAAAGTTAGTAGATGGAATGAAATAATTAAGATCAGAGCAGAACTAAATGAAATAGAGACCCAAAAAATGATATAAAAGATCAATGAAACAAAAAGTTGTTTTTTGAGAAGATAAACAAAACAGACAAGCCATCATCTAGTCTAACTAAAAAAAAGAAAGAAGAGAGAAGACACAAATAACAAAAATCAGAAATGATAAGGAAGACATTACAACCAATACCACAAAAATACAAAGAATCATTAGAGACTATTACAAACAACTAAATACCAACAAATTGGAAAACCTGTAGGAAATGGATAAATTTCTAGACCCATACAAACTACCGAGACTGAACCAAAAAGAAATAGAAAACCTGAACAGAACAATGACAACCATCAAAACTGAAGCAGGAATCAGCAGTCTCCCAAAAAAAGAAAAGACCAAGACTGGATGGCTTTACTACTAAATCTAATAGACCTTTAAAGAGGATTTAATACCAAGTCTCTTCAAATTATTCCAAAAAATTGAAGCAGAGGCCACTCTCCCAAACTCATTATGAGGCCAGCATCACCTTAATACCAAAACCACTCAAAGATACAACAACAAAAAAAAACCACAAACAAATATCCTTGATGAACACCAATGCAAAAATCCTCAACAGAATACTAGCAGCCAGAACACAGTAACACATCAAAAAAATTATACACCATGATCAAGTGGAATTCATCTCAGGGAGACAAGGATGGTTCAACATATGCAAGTCAATAAATATCATACACCACATAAAATCAAGGACAAAAGCCATATGATTATCTCAACAGATGCAGAAAAAGCATTTCAAAATCCCTTCATGATAAAGGCTCTCAGCAAATTAGGTATAGAAGGAACGTAACTCAACACAATAAAAGCCATATATGACAAACCCACCACCAATATCATTAAATTACAGCTTTTCCCTTAAGAATAGGAACAAGACAAGGATGCCCACTATCACCACTCCTACTTAACATAGTGTTAGACGTGGTAGCAAGAGGAGTCAGGCAAGCGAAAGAAATAAAGGGAATCCAGATTATAAAAGATGAAGTCAAACTGTCCCTGTTTGCAGATGACTTGATCCTATATGTGGAATTACCTAAGAACTCTACCAAAAACTCTTAGAGCTGATTAACTATTTCAGTTATGTTGCATGATACAAAATCAACACCCCAAAATGAGTAGCATTTTTATTCTCAAATAATGAACTAACAGAAAAAGAAATCAAGAAAGTAAACCCATTAACAAGAATCACCAAAAAATAAAATACCTAAGTATCAATTTAACCAAGGAGGTGAAAGATCTCTACAATGAGTACTACAAATCACTTATGAAAGAAGTTAAAGAAGACACAAAAAGGTGGAAAAACATTCCATGCTCTTGAATTTAAAGAATCAACACTGTGAAAATTTCTATACTACCCAAAGTGATCGACAGATTCAATGCAATTCCCATCAAAATACCAATGGCATTCTTCACAGAAATAGAAAAAACAACCTAACATTCATTGGAAAAACAGAAGACTCCAAATAGACAAAGCAATCCTGAACAAAATAAATAAATAAAGCCAGAAGCATTATACTACCTGACTTCAAATTATACTACAAAGCTATAGTAATCAAAATATCATGACACTGACATAAAAATAGACACTCAGACAAATGGAACAGAATAGAGAATCCAGAAATCAACCTACAGACCTATAGCAAACTGGTCTTTGACAAAAGCAACAAGAACATACACTGGGGAAAAGACTGCCTCTTCAACAAATGGTGCTGGGAATATTGTACATCCGTATGCAAAAGAATGAAACTATACCTGCACCTCTCCCCATATACCAAAATCAACTCAAAATAGCTTAAAGACTTAAATATAAGACCTGAAACTATAAAACTCTTAAAGGAAAACATAGAGGAAACACTTCAGAAAACAGGACAGGGCAAAGACTTTATGAGTAAGACTGAAAAGCACAGGCAACCAAAGAAAAATAAATAAATGGGATTATACCAAAACATAAAGCTTCTGCACAGCAAAGGAAACAATTTACAGAGTAGAAAGCCAACCTACAGGATGGGAGAAAATATCTGCAAACTATACATCTAACAAGGAATTAATATCCATAATATATAAGGAACTCAAACAACAGTAAAAAAAAAAAAAAAAAAAAAAGCAAGAAACCCAATTAAAAAATGGGCAATGGAGCTAAATAGGCATTTCTCAAAGGAAGATATACAAATGGCCAACAGACTCATGAAAAATGTCCAACATCACTAAACATCAAGGGAATGCAAATCAAAATCGCATTGAGATGTTATGTCATGTCAGTTAGAGTGGCCAGTATGAAAAAGACAGAGAATAACAAATGTTAGCAAGGAGGATTTGGAGAAAGGGGAACCTTCTACACTGTTGAGGGGACTGTAAATTAGTGCAGCTGTTATGGAAAACAGTATAGAGGTTCTTCAAACAGCTACAGGTAGAACAACCATATGATCCAGAAATTCCACTTCTGGGTATATACCCAAAGGAATGGAAATCATCATGTGGAAGGGATACCTGCACTCCCATGTTCATTGTAGCTCTATTTACAATAGCCAAGATATGGAACAAACCTAAATGTCCATCAATGGGTGACTGAATAACGAAAATGTGGTATACTTTCCTGTGGTAGTGCTCAATGGAATACTACTCAGCCATAAAAAATGAATGAAATTCTGCCATTTGCAGCAATGTGGGTGAGCTTGCAGAAAATTAAGTGAGATAAGCTTGGCACAGCAGGAAAAATACCGCATGTCCTCACTCATAAGTGGGAGCTGAGAGAAAAAAAGAAGGAAAGAAAGACCACAGTGGTCTGTTGAACTTGCAGAGGAAGAGAGCAGACGTAGGGTTGCTGGGACAGAGGCGTGGGGGTGGGGGGGTTAGATGGGTATTGGGGAGAGGTTGGGTGGGGGACATGGGGACTAATTGCAATTTGAGGTGGTGGGCATGCTGATATCATGGATTTGCTCACCACAATTTAGCACAAGTGCTGATAGTCAGCTCTGTATAATCAATAAAAATTTAAAAATAAGAAAACTCCTAGATAGTTTGATTATAGAAAATAGTTTCTGGTGTTTTACAGTTTTATGTCCCTGTGATATATCTTATAGGAATGAACAATTGAATTACCATGTTTTAAGTAACTTGAAGTAATTATTCTGTTTGTTTTTGCCACTAACTCATTAAAATTATGATATCATTAGGTAATAACTATAAAAGCAAAGGTATAATTTTATGTAATTTATAATTTAGTAAGTGATACAATTTAAATTTTCAAATATCACTTATAATTACAAAATAATTATAAAATTGAAATTAGACTTTCATAAAATAATTATAAAATATAAAAGCATGATTTTCTTTTTGAAATATTTTCTTTCTTTTTATCTTGCCAAAACTGATACTCTTCTTTCCAAATTCCCAGGTTTTATAAGAAGCAGTCTCCATTTGTGTATTTAGTCAGTTCCACTACCACAGTGAACCCAAAATAGTTCAGCTGACTAAGAAACAAGAAAAAATAATTTTAACGAACTTGAATCAGTCATTCATTCCTGTTGGCATTCCTAAAAGACAGTCTTTCTTCTTTTTTAAGATATTTAAATACAATTTAGTTTATATACTGAAGCAAATTATAAGAACATATGCTAATAATGAGGGGTACATAGTATCCCACATCACAGTAAGGAATCCACTCTGAATGGTGTAAGACATCTACATATATTCCCAGAGAGCAGAATTTGTTCAACAAAATCTACATTCAAAGCCTAGAGTTCTATTCAACAATTTAAATTTTCTGCCTTTAGGAAACTAAATAAATAAATAAATAAATTTTCTGTCTTTACCAGAACAGAGTCAAATGACTGACAATTATAACTATGTTAGTGATATGGTATTTTCATTTTCAAGCCTTCCATGGAGACTGGTAAAAATTCATCCTTCTACAGAGAGAATGAAACATTTTTGTCTACTTATTTGGTTAGTTGTTTTTTTGTTGGCAAGAGGGAAATCTGAAGAATTTGACCTTTATTGTCTTTAACGCAGCAACATGAAGTTATTGGGAATGATTGTGCTTTGAGAACAAATTGAGGGTGAGGCAGTTTTTTTTTTTTTGGAAAATAATATACACAAGAGGAATTTTGCCAAAGGCAGGATTATACATCTCCTACAAACTCAATATCTAAAACTCTGGGCAAGTTACTTTACCATTTTCTACACCTGCAAAATCCCTTCACTTTTGCCCCATAATGTAACTTAATCATGAGTGCGATATCCTCCTAATCACAGGTCCTGCCCACACTCAAGGCGAGGGGACTATCCACGGGAGACAGCAATCTTGTGTCCAATTTAAAATTTTGCCTACCACAAGTGCTCTGTTCTCACCCCATTCATAGCTTTTCTGAGAATTGAATAAGAAGGTAAATCCAAACATTTTCAGAACATAAAGTGAATATTTTTAAAGAAATTATTGAAGTGGAGTTATAGTGAAATAATCACTCACTAGGTCCACATGTCTGTAGCTTTAACTACTTGATTAGCCTTTGCTACTCCTCTGCTAAGCTGTTTACTCTTCCCAGAAGAAGATCGTGGTACATTTTTGGCACAACACTGGAAGCCTCCCACTCTGAATTTCAATGCATCATAAAAACATGTGGCATTAGGACAATGCCTTTCTCTCTTTAAAATATAAATGATATTTATCTGTTTGTCAAACATATATGTTGTAATCACGAGGAAGAAATGAAACAGGGAAATGGAAATTAATTATCTCCAGGCTTATTTGTTTTGCATCAGAAATGAAATCTAAAGTACAGCTCACAAGGAGAAAATTTGACTTGATAGTCACAGCCTCTAAAAGGCAAAAGGATACAAGAACAGTTTTAGTCACTCAGTGTTTAGAAGTTCCTCATCTCTACTTCTCAACAGCTAGTCAGCATCAGGCAGGCCCTGTGGAATTAAACATAGAAGTATTCACCTAATTTCCCAGACATTTGGGAAGTACTATAGTCTTGCTCCTTTCTGTTACACATGAGCTGTAATAGCCTCTAATTGCTGTCCCACTGCTTTGACTAGCAGATTGCTTCTGTGAGAGCTCTGCAGGATAAAAGCTGGCTTGAGAATTTAAGCTTCTCCAATTTATGATAGAAGCTTAATTATTCTACCATTAATCACAGTGATTCCTGATTTTGAATCTAAAGCAGGCCAGACACATCCATTCGTTCTTTGGTTGCCATGCAGAATCACAGTACAAATCATCCTGCACATCCTGCTCATGTGGTCTCAATGAAAGCCCTAACACTCACTGCAAAGTTCTTTTGCCAAAGAAACTGTGAGGATCAGAAATAATAGCTTCTTGCTAGTTGTGAGAACTAATGAGGCTTCCACTCTTCTTTTCTGCTGGGAAAGGAAGGTGGTATAGTTCTCTTTCTCCATATCCCTGCTACTCACTGTGTGATTGGGGCATCAACAGGGGTCCTCACCTACCTACGTGTCCTGAATTAGAGTCTGCATCGTAACTAGATCCCCAAGTGATTCTCGTGCACGTTAAAGACTGAGAAGCAGTGCTTAATGGGTCTCAGGGGGCCATCAACCTTGCCTTGGTGTTGACCCTTCAGCATCAAGAAATAGATTCCTGCACTGCCAAGTTTACGTGGGAATTTGCAAAGACTGCTTGGGGAGGAAAAGCAACCTTGAGCTGGGCTGGGTCTGGAGAGTCTGGAAAGAACAGGGTGACCCACAGATCTTCCTCCCTTACAAGTGATAGATGTCACAGAGCTGGATGCCTGCGTGCATACATGTCAACTAACATCTTCCCTTGCAGAACCTATAGTCCCTCCCCATCTCATTTTTCAAGCAAAGGACTATTTTAAACTTACTATAACAGTCAGATATCTCTTGGTCTGACAGCTTTCACTGTGAAGTAGATAAAATAAAACCTACTTTTTCCCACTTCATTGGGACTCTTCACTTCTGAGTGAGATCCCTTCTATTACTTCCCTCTGTTCCCTGTCAAACCTACACTGAACTTGCACAATCACATTAAAGAATACATGTCTGATAAATCTCACTGCCTAAGCCAAGTGTGGTTAGTCATCACACTTCAGCATCAGAGTCATCTGGCTGGCTTTGTTGGACCCTATCCACAGAGATTCTGAGTCAGGAATGTGGCCCCAAATTTTATATTTCTAGAAGGTTTCCAGGTAATATCAATGCTGCTGGTCTGGGCACCACACTTTGAGAACTACTGCTATCAAAATGTAATCCCAGGTATTGGAAGTGGAATGAGAAGTTTTGGAGTAGCTAGGTGCCACACCAATGTCTCTTCGATGGATCAGGTTCACCTGGGCCTACTGGTGTCCCTCCAGGTCAGCCAAGGTTGGGCTAGTCCAGGATTCATACAATGAGAGCAATGATGTGCAGAAATATTCCTCCCACAACTTGTCTCCTCAACCAAGCAACCCATTGTCCAACCACTTCTTGCAAAGGCAATAAGTCACTTGTGCAAACACATTTTATAGATGCTGAGTTGTAGAGGCGAAAGGAAGACATCTTCAACTTCCTGAAGGTTCTCTTAAAAATAATCTGATAAATACAGATTAATATGAAGAAAAAGCATAACAAAGTTTATTTGATCATGGCTTCATGTGAAAAGGATGCCCTCAGAATGAAGGCCCAAAGGTTTAGGGAAAATTGTCCATATTTATGCTTAGGTTCTATGAAGCAGGCACAGTCATGTAGAAATGTGATTGGACAAGAAAAGTATGCTCTAATGTTAATAGACTCAGTGAGGAAACCCAGCAAGGCCTGTCTGTTCAGATTCTTCTTGGTTTCTCTGTGTAGCATTCATTCTTCCAGAATATGGGTCAGGACCTTTTCTGGAATGGAGGTCTTATGATCTACAATCAGACAAGGTACGTTATAGAATTTCTTTATGACCAGCTCCAAGACAGAAAGGCAGGAGAGATTAGAATATACCTATGGCTCGCCTTGGGGAAGGCTTGCCTGTATATCTCTGGCTTGCCTCAGGAGAGAATGAGGCTGAGAAACAGTAAGGGAGAAGAAAGTCAGAGAAAAATTTTGCTTTTGAGGCTACTTCTGAGGCATTCATTTTGGGGTATTGCATTCTGGGCTCCAACATTATCTAACAACCACCCTACTACTGTTTGTGCTTGAAAGTGATGTATTTGGCATCAGTGATGTATCAGTCTATCTGGTAATATGGTTTCAGTATTGGTTATTTAATGGGGAAGGCTGGAAAACCAGTAACAGAAAATGGTTAGAGTTGAAATAGCACCATTTGTATATTGTTTATTTGGTCTCTGAGACGACATATTAAGCAACTATCAAAGAAAAGTGGGTTTTTTTCCTAAAAGTGATAAGAAAGCCATTTCTTCTCTTTATTTTATTTTATTTTATTTTTTTACTTCTTATTTTATCATTACACAACATACACTTTGTTTGTGGCCCTTTACCAATTTCTGCCTAACCTCCCTTCCCCCTCCTCCTTCTCCACCTCTGGTGTTCTCAGTTCAGTTCTCCTTTTGAGAGTTCAAAGAACGATTATGATTATTTTATCTTCTCTCTTCTTTCTTGCTTTCTTTCTTTTTTTTTTTTTTCCAGCTCCCACTCATGACTGAGGACATGCAGTATTTCTCTTTCTGTGCCTGGCTTATTTCACTTAACATAATTTTCTCTAAGTTCATCCATGTTGCTGTGAATAGCAGAATTTCATTCCTTTTTATGGCTGACTGGTATTCCATTATGTGCATATAGCACATTTTCCTTATCCAGTCATCAGTTGACAGACGTGTAGGTTGGTTCCAACTCTTAGCTATTGTAAATAGAGCTACAATAAACATGGGGGTGCAGGTATTCCTTCGACATAATGATTTCCATTTCTTTGGGACTATACCCAGTAGTGGGATTGCTGGATCATATGGAAGCTCTATCTGTAGATGTTAGAGGAATCTCCATACTGTTTTCCATAGTGGCTGTGCTAATTTACAATCCCACCAACAGTGTAGACGTGTTCTCCTTTCTCCACATCCTCACCAGCATTTATTATTCTCTATCTTTTTGATACTGGCCAGTCTAACTGGTGTGAGATGATATCTCAATGTGGTTTTGATTTGCACATCCTTGATGCTGAGTGATGTTGAGCATTTTTTCATGTGTCTGTTGGCAATTTGTATATTTTCCTTTGAGAATTGCCTATTCACCTCCTTTACCCATTTTTAAATAGAATTATTTGCTTCTTACCATTAAGTTGCTTGACCGCTTTGTATATTCTGGATACTAATCCCTTGTCAAATGCATAGTTGGTGAATATTTTCTCCCATTCTGTAGGTTTTCTTTTTGCTCTGTTAACTGTTTCTCTTGCTGTGCAGAAGCTTTTTAGTTTGATATACTCATGTTTGTTTTTCTCTTGTTGCCTGTGCTTTGGGGGTCTTCCTCATGAAGTCTTTGCCCAGTACTATGTCCTGGAGAGTTTCCCCTGTTTTCATTTAGTAGTTTTATAGTTGAAGGACTTATATATAAGTCTTTAATTCATTTGGAGTTGATTTTGGTATATGGCAAGAGGTACAGGACTGGCTTCATTCTTCTACATATGGATATCTAGTTTTCCCAGCACCACATATTGAAGAGGCAGTCCTTTCCCCAATATACGCTCTGGTTGCCCTTGTCAAATATCAGTTGGCTGTAAATACATGGGTTGATCTCTGGGTTCTCTATTCTGTTCTGTTGCTCTGAATGTCTGCTTTTATTCCAGTACCATGCTGTTTTGGTTACTATAGCTTTGTAGTATAATTTGGTGGGGTTTTTTGTTTTGTTTATTTTATTTTATTTTATTTTGTCAGTATACAATGTAGTTGATTATTGTGGCCAATTACCAAAACTTCCCTCCCTCCTCCCTCTCCCCCTTCCCTCTCAACAATGTCCTTTCTGTTTGCTTGTCGTATCAACATCAAGGAATTGTAATTGTTGTGTCTTCTTCCCCCCCCCCAGGTTGTTTGTGTATTTATTTATTTATTTATTTAATTTTAGCTCCCACAAATAAGTGAGAACATGTGATATTTCTCTTTCTGTGCCTGACACATTTCACTTTATATAATTCTCTCTAGGTTCATCCATGTCATTGCAAATGGCAGTATTTCATTCTTTTTTTTATAGCAGAGTAGTATTCCATTGTGCAGATATACCACATTTTCCATATCCACTCATCTGATGATGGACATTTGGGCTGCAGCTTTGTAGTATAATTTGAAGTCAGGAAGTGTAATGCCTCAGGCTTTATTTATTTATTTATTTATTTATTGCTTGGGATTGCTTTGGCTTATCAGGGTTTTTTGTGGATCCATATGAATGTTAGGATTGTTTGTTCTATTTCTGTGAAGAATGTCATAGGTATTTTGATGGGGATTGCATTGAATCTGTAGATTGCTTTGGGTAGCATGGACATTTTCACCATGCTAATTCTTCCAATCCAAGAATATGGTAAGTCTTTTCATCTGTTTCTGCCCTCTTTAATTTCACTCAGCAGCAATTTGTATTTCTCATTGCAGAGATCTTTCACCTCCTTGGTTAAATTAATTCCTGGGTATTTCATTTTGGATGACTCTTGTTAATGGGATTACTTTCTTGCTTTCTTTTTCTGCTAGTTCATTATCGGAGAATAAAAAAGCTACTGATTGGGGGTGTTGATTTTGTATCCCACAACTTTAATGAAGTTGTTAATCAGCTTTAAGAGTGCTTTGGTAGAATCTTTAGGGACAGTTTGATTTCATCTTTTCCAATCTGGATGCCCTTTATTTCTTTCTCCTGCTTGATTGTTCCATCTAGTATTTCTAATCTTAGTGGTGATTGTCAGCATCCTTGTCTTGTTCCTGCTCTTAAGGAAAAAGCTTTCAGCTTTTCCCCATCCATGATTATATTGGTGGTGGGTTTGTCATACGTGGCTTTTATTATGTTGAGATACTTTCTTTCCATACCTAATTTGCTGAGAGCCTTCATCATAAAAGGAAGTTGAATTTTGTCAAGTGCTTTTTCTGCATCTATTGAGATAATCAATATGGTTTTTGTTTTTGGTTTTATTTATGTGGTGTATGACATTTATTGACTTGCATATGTTGAACCATCCTTGTCTCACTGGGATGAATCCCACTTGATCATGATGTATAATATTGTGGATGTGTTGCTGTATTCTGATTGCTAGAATTTTGTTGAGGATTTTTGCATCAATGTTCATCTAGGATATTGGCCTGTAGTTTTCTTATTTACTTGTACCTTTGACTGGTTTGGGTATCAGGGTGATGCTGACCTCATAGGATGAGTTTAGAAGATTGGAATCTGTTTCAATTCCTTGGAATAATTTGAAGAGAAATTGTGTACATTCTTCTTTGGCGGTTTGGTAGAATTCAGCAGCAAAGCCATCCAGTTCTGGGTTTTTCTTTGATAAGAGACTGCTCATTACTCCTTCAATCTTGTTGCTTATTATTGGTCTGTTCAGGTTTCCCATTTCTTCTTGGTTCAGTCTTGGTAGTCTGAATGTGTCCAGAAATTTATCCATTTCCTCCAGGTTTTCAAATGTGTTGGCATAGAGTTGTTTATAATAGTCTCTAAGTATTCTCTGTATTTCTGTGGTATCAGTTATAATGTCTCCTTCATTTCTGATTTTTGTTATTAGGGTCTTCTCTCTTGTTTTTTGTTTTGTTTTGTTGTTGTTGTCGCCTAGCTAACAGTCCATCCATTTTGTCTATCTTCTCAAAAAAACAACATTTTGTTTCATTGATCTTTTTAATCATTTTTGGGCTCTCTATATCATTTAGTTCTGCTCTGATATTAATTATTTCCTTTCATCTACCAATTTTGGGATTGGATTGTTCTGATTTTTCTAGTTCCTTGAGGTGTAGTGTTTGGTTGTTTATTTGAAATCTTTCTATTCTCTTGGTATAAGCATTTATTGCAATAAACTTCCCTCTTAGTACTGCTTTTGCAGTATCCCACAAGTGTTGATATGATTTGTCTTTATTATCATTAGTTTCAAGAAATTTTTTTATTTCCTGTTTAATTTCTTCTTGCACCCATTTGTAATTAAGGAGCCTGTTGTTTAATTTCCATGTGTTTGTATAGTGTCCTGAGTTTTGTTTTTTATTTATTTCTAGTTTTAATCTGTTGTGGACTGAGAAGATACTTGAGATGATTTTGATTTAATTTGCTGAGACTTGATTTGTGACTTAACATGTTGTCTATCCTGGAGAATTCCATGTGCTGATGAGAAGAATGTATATTCTGTAGATGCTGGATAAAATGTTCTGTAGATATCTTCCTTGTCAAACTAGTCTAAAATATAGTTTAAATCCTGTATTTCTCTGTTGATTTGTTGCCTGGATGATCTGTCCAGTGCTGAGAGAAAGATGTTCAGGTCTTCCACTATTACTGTATGCAGTTCTGTCTCTTTCTTTAGGTCTAATAGTGTTTGCTTTGTATAGCTGGGTACTCCAACATGGGTGCATATATGTTTATGATTGTTGTGTCTGCTTGCTGGATAGACCCCGTTAGCATTGTATAGTGGCCTTTTTTTTCTCTTTGTGGATTTTGGTTTAAAGTCTATTTTATCCTATATAATAATAGCTAGTCCTGCTCATCTTTTGGTTTATATTTGCATGGTATATCTTCTTCCATCCCTTCACTATTAGTCTGTGTCTGTCTTTACAGTGAGGTGAGTCTCCTGAAGACAGCATATAGTTGGTCCTAGCTCTTTAATCCAATCAGTCAGTCTGTTTCTTTTGAGTGGGGAATTTAATCCATTTACAATTAGGGTTGTTGTTGAGAGATGTTGTCTTACTTCTGTGATTTTATTGCTTTTTGTTCTGATGTTTTAAATATGTTTTGCTCCTTTCTTCCCCTTTTATTGTTTGTTTTGATGTTTATTGGTTTTTTGAGCTGGTAAGATTTAGTTTCTTTTTTTTTTTTTTTTTCTCCTCTGCATTCGTGTTTTACCAATGGGTTTTTTCTTTCTTGTGTATTCATGGTAGTGATTATTGTTTTTCAAATTTCAGATTCAGGACTCCCTTGAGAATTTCTTGCAAGGCTGGTCATGTGGTCATGAACTCCCACTCTTTTTGTTTGTCTGGGAAATACACTATTTCTCCCTCATTTCTGAAGGATAGCCTTGCTGGGCATAGTATTCCTGGCTGGCAGTTTTTTTTCTTTTAGTGTTTTGAATATATCATCCTATTTTCTTCTTGTCTGTAGTGTTTCAGTAAAGAAGTCTGCTGTTGTCTGAAGGGGGCTCTCTTATAAATGACTTGATGCTTTTCTCTTGCTGCTTTTAGGATTCTCTCTTTGTCTTTGAGCTTTACCAGTTTGACTATAATGTGTCTTGGAGTGGATATTTTTGGATTGAATCTGTTTGGAGATCTTTGAGCTTCCTGGATCTGAATGTCTGTGTCTGTCCCTATACCTGGGATGATTTCTGTTATTATTTCATTTAATTTCAATGCCTTTACCTTTGTCTTCCCTTTCTGGAACACTCATGATTTGAATGTTTGTGCATTTAAGGTTGTCTGCTAGCTCTCTTATATTTTCTTCATTTTTAAAATTATTATTATTATTTTTTTTTTGACTCCCTGGATTATTTCGTATAGACTGTCTTCAAGATCAGAAATTATTTCTTCTGCTTGCTCTAATCTGCTGCTTATACTCTTGGATGTGTTTTCATATTTCACTGAATGAATCCTTCAGTTCCAGGAGTTTTGCCACACAGCTTTTTAAAGTATTAATGTCTTTGTAAATTTTTTCCTTCATATCCTGGATATTTTCTCTTGTTTTATTATGTTGTATGAGTCTTCTCTTATCTTATTGAGTTTCCTTAAGATTGTTTCTCAGAATCCCTTTTCAGTCATTTCAAGGATTTCCTGTTCTGTTGGGTCTGGTATTTGAGAATTATTATATTCCTTTGGCAATGTCATATTTTCTTGTTTGTTTGGGGGTTTTTTTGTTTGTTTGTTTGTTTGCTTTTGTATTTTTAGTATCTCCATGTTGATTTCTGGTCATCTGGTAGATCAGTTGCTTCTTGTGTTACTCTGGAATGCACTTTGAAGACAAAAACTTCTTATTTTTTCAGGCCATTCTGGTGATTCTCCTTGTGTAAATGCAGTCAAATATAGTTCACCTGCACAGTGGTTGTGGTTGCTACTGTGGCAGCAAGCCATCCTTGCAGTGGTAGAAGCTATGATAGCAGCTGTTGTGGACCACCTTCACAGAAGTGGTGCAGGGCCTCCTTTTCCTGGTGGTGGCAGAGGTTAGAGCTGCTTGAGGCTTTTCCCTGCCATGAGTCTCCCTATTGCAGTGGTAGTGCTCTTCCTGCTTTCTGTGCAGGTGGGGGCTAGGGATGCCCAATTCTTTTCCCTGCCTTCTCAGAGAGGATCTTTTAGGATTGAATCTGCTTGGGGATCTTTGAGCTTCCTGGATCTGAAGATCCATGTCTCTCCTTATACCTGGGAATTTGTCTGTTATTTTGTTGAATAGGCTTTCAATGCCTTTTCCTTTCTTCTCCCCTTCCAGAACACCCATGATTTGAATGTTTGTATGTTTAAGGTTGTCTGCTCAGTCTCTTTTTTTCATTTTTAAAATTCTCCTTTAATTTTTTTTTTTTTTTTTTTTGGAATTTGTCTGTTATTTTGTTGAATAGGCTTTCAATGCCTTTTCCTTTCTTCTCCCCTTCCAGAACACCCATGATTTGAATGTTTGTATGTTTAAGGTTGTCTGCTCAGTCTCTTTTTTTCATTTTTAAAATTCTCCTTTAATTTTTTTTTTTTTTTTTTTTTTGGTCTATCTGTATTATTTCAAAAAGACTATCTTCAAGATCAGAAATTCTTTTCTCTGCTTGTTCTAGCCTGCTGCTTAAGCTCCTGGTTGTGTTTTTTGGTTTTCGGGGTTTTTTCATTGAATGAATCTGTCAGTTCCATGAGTTCTGCTAGATTCTTTATTTTAGGTGTTAATCTCTTTGTAAATTTCCTCCTTAATATCCTGTATTTTCTTTTCTTATTTCATTACATTGTCTAAGTGAGTTTCCTTAAGATTTTGCTCAGAATTCCTTTTCAGTCATTTCAAGTATTTCCTGCTCTATAGGGTCTGATATTTGAGAACTACTGTATTCTTTTGGTGGTGTCATATTTTCTTGCTTTTTCATATTTCTAGTGTCTCTATGATGATGTCTGGTCATCTGGTAGAGCAGTTGCTTCTTCTATTACCTTGGAGTGGGCCTTAAGGAGAAAGACTTCCTCTTCTTTTTCCAGGCTCCTCTGGTGTCTCTCTTATGTCAGTACAGTTAAGTGGCTGGTGGGCTGCCTAAACAGTGGCTGTGGCTACTACAGTGGCACTGAGAAGTTTTTGCAGCAGCCATGGCTGTGTGGTGGCTGTCGTGGGCCACCCGCATGGAAGTGGTGTTTTTGGCATGCTCCTACCTAATGCTGGGCAGGGGGCACTGCCCTCAACTCCCTCCTAGGACTCTGTTCATGCTCCTGCCTGCTGCCATGCAGTGGGTGCTATCCTTAGCTCCTGCCTAGGACCCTGTGAATGCTCCTGCCTGCTGCCAGGAGGTGAGGGCTGTGCTCAGCTCTCCATTTCTCCTCTCAGCAAAGAGAATGAGGAGTGCTAATCTGTTATGCCATCTAAAATATGCATTTGAACTGTTATATGTCCATTAACCACTTGTCAAGTTTTCTTTAATAATGTAAGAAATTACTGTGCTTAATACTGAGTGAAAAAAATACAAAGTTACACATGTAATATGAACATGATATATGTAAGCCTGTGTGTATTCGTTCTAACATTCACTCTTTTAACAATTATTTACCAACCTGATATATACCAGGAAATGTGGAAAGTTCAGAGATAAGGAGGTAGAAAAATCAAGGGTGATATTTTTTCACTACTATGGTGTTACTTTTGCCAGGGATCCAGGAATGCCTGGATTCACTCACCCCTGCAAATCTTCCCTTTTTTACTGAAAAACCCAAGTACTACATTATTTATGGTAATGCAAATGCTTTAAAGATATACCCTCAGTTGAAATTACATGAGACTATATTATGAAAGTATAAGTTGGTGTGATTCCTTTATGACTCTTGGTCCTGGTATATATGCAAAGATTTGAAGTCAATTGAACGAAGGAAACCAGGGAAGGTGAAGCACTCAGGAACTAGCAACACCAGGAAGCTATTGCCACCACTAGGTCTGATGGGCCAAGGGGAAGAACAGGTTTTACCAGAATCCAGTGAGAATTAGAACCTTGGAAAAGAGAGTATCTGACAAGAACTGCAGTCTGAGGAAATGCAGCCAGTGGCCAAACTATGGCCAAAGTGGATAAGGAGAAAAAATTTTGCAAACTACCAATACCTCCCATTGCCTGAACCCTGCAACTTCCTACCAATGCTTCCTATTGGCTGAACTCAACCAGAAGCCCAAGTGATATAATTTGTAGGGTCCACAACCCAAAGGAAGGAGCAGGACTAAGAATGGATGATTTACACATTTAAATTCCCCTTCCTTTCCAACTATAAATTACAGAAATGGAAATGCCTGGAGTTCACATGGTATTCCCATAAATAAATTCCCATGAAGACAGAGAGAGAAAGATACTCTTACCCCCAAAATATGGGGGCTGAGCCCTTTGACAATTCTGCTGCAGTGAATGGAAGATGCAGCACAACCAAATAGGCTTCCTTCCCAAGGAATCAGGTGCTACCTAGGACTGTGACAAGCAGGAATGCACAGTGCAATTGTGTAACACACAGACCACATGTTTCAGTCTATTCTGTGTTGCTATAACAGAATTACCTGAGACTGGGTAATTTATAAAGAACAGAGGTTTATTTGGCTTATGATTCTGGGACAGCTGCATCTGGCACAGGCCTCAGGCTGCTTCTACTCGTGGCGGAAAGTGGCAGGCAGCCGGCGGGTACAAGCAGATCACATGGCGAAAGGAAGCAAGAGAGAGAGAGAGGAGGTGCCAGGGTCCTTTAAACAATCAGGTCTCATGGGAACTAATAGAGCGAGAACTCGCTCACTACCCCTCCTCCCCCAGGGAGAGCATTAATCCATTCATGAGGGATCTGCCCCCATGACTCAGTCAGTTTCCAACACTGCCACATTGTAGATCAAATTTCCACATGAGTTTAGGAGGGGACAACACATCCAAACTCCATCACCACACTCACTAATCATAGGCTTGACTCAGACAAGAAATTTCTTCTCCCTTAGAAGTTTGGAGCTGAGGAGTGCATGAGCACAGGGCTTCTGTCATGATTAAGGTGTATGTGGTCCTCTTTCTGAAGATGAATGTAATTAGTGACTTGAGTTATTTATGTAAAATATATCAGTCTTTTAAAATTCAGAAAAACGTAATTGAATGGGTATTTTAAAGGCACATCCCTCAAAATATACGTTTTTAAAATCCCATCTCTAAATGTTGCTGTCCAATCTTTCTCTTTAGAAATAAAAAAGAATGGGAATGATAAAGTAGTTTTTAAATTTTTCTTACATAATAAGATCACAAATTGGGCAAGAGTTTGCAATAATGACTCAGTACACTGATTGTCAAAGACAAAGAATTTTGAAAACTGCAGAGCTAAGCTGATCCATATACAGAATGACTAGGATAAAACATTCTTTTTCGTAGTGGGTTATTGATACATTGAAAACTATCACTCATGTATCACAGCCAGTAAACAGATGAAATTAAGGATGAGGTACAAGAATAGAAGATAATTCACTCTCCCAACCATACATTTTTATAAGCAAGAATGATGTGGGGTGAGTACATTAAAATTCCATTGAAAAGGAGGGTGCTCTGCTCTTGCCCTAGGTCCATAGGTTGAGAAGGATTTGTCACAGGTAGAATAAAGTCAAGCAATGGTCCACAAGTTCCCTCTCTTAGAGACCACAGTCAGGATGTAAAGGAAAGCACATATATACAGATGATGTGTCTTTGATGCCCAACATGGAGATCACAATCTACTTCCTTTGATTTTGGTGGTAGAAGTTTGGAAAGAGAGAGAAGAGAAGCAGTAGGTAAACTGACCAAAGCAAGCAATGAGAAGCCTTCCTTTTAACATGTCCGTGGGTTAGTATCTCATTTGCATCTAAATCTTCAATTATTAAAATAGTCTAAGCTTATTTCTACTTCAGAGGTGAGGCAATGAGAACAATCTTCATCAGATTCCTAAGAGCCTCACTGATCTCTACCTCTAGCTAATTAATTAATCTCTAATGAATGCATTGCCAGCATAATCCAGTTGGCTTCCATTTGTTTCAGTGGTGTTAGCGTGGTTTCCCCAAACTCATGAAGTCAAAGGTTAAGTTTATAAAAACTCACGTATCCACTCATTCTCCACCAAAACACTTCGTTGATCCTGTATTGTGGAGTGTACAGAAGCATATCAAGTTCTTATCAAGGAGCTCCTTTTTCTTGTGGAAGTGCTTTTAAAACATTTTAATAGCAATTCATTCTATAATCTAAACGAGAAAATCATAAAGGCATTGTAACCTAGGAATTACTGGTATTAGCATGTACACAAACATAGAACATATTATTATACCATATAACACACAGTAGTCAATCTTATTAAATACTTTTCTTTGAAGTTTACAGCTTTTCTTTTAGATAAAAACTTTTAAATTTTATTCATTTAAACTTAAGCATTGTATCTTCTCTTCGCTTTAACAGACAAAATGTAGTTTAATATCTTCCTTTTCATTTGTCATAAATTCAACTAAATCTTCCTACTTGTAAGCAAGACTTTGTTCTGTGTCTCAAATATAATGCTGTTACTTGTCAGAAGCTCAGCCAAGCTGGGAGAGAAACAACCAAGCTGCCACGTGTTGGAGTAGCTGATTAAAGCAACAAGCCATAAATGAAGGTGTTAAGGCTTTAATCACTTACTGCCATAATATAAGCAAGAGTCTAAGATTCAAGAAGGTGCCCACTTCCCCTGTTCCATTTTTCCCTGTGGATAGGCATATCCAGGGGTGGATCCAGTGAATCAGCACGGAAGGGTGGTCATCACACTGTTGAGGGAGCCCCAGACAAAAGTTTCCTAAGGTTTTATGGAATTCCTAACATCCAGGGGAGGGTGAAAGGGTAGCACTAGAAGTAAAAAATACTGGGGTACTGAGCAGGAGTGTAGAAAAGTGTCTTCAAGCTTTACCCCTCCTTCACCTATAAGGAGGTCTCAGCAGAGGCAACTGAAAAAGACCTCTCTGACCAAGACCTCAGATTAAGTAAGGCACCTGGCCAGGAATGTAAATATGCCAAGAACATGACTTGCCAGAGGAGCCTGAGTCTTTGACTGCAACTCCCTTCACAGACAGCAGTGCATGTGCACCAAATACGGAGTGGGGACAGAAGGTTGCCCCAGGGAGACCTGCCAGGTAAAGCCTTTGTAATTGCCTATGCTCCAGTCTTAAAAAGAACACACAGATTTTTAACCAGGAGCCAAACTTCTCATTACTGATGTTTTAATGAAAGTCCACTTTGCCAGTTTTCCAGCCAGGCCTAATTTTGGCAAGATTCAGCCATCAATGACTAGGTTTCTAGTTCTTCCTTCTCCTACATTGCCTTTGATTAAATCTGATAGGACTAGGGTAATAATGATAACCATAGTTTCAAGAAGAAGAATAATATGTGTGTTCATACACATCAATCTATTTAAAATAATTGAGAAATTACAATTATTTTTATCATGGGGAGGAAATGAGGATGGTAGGTCCTCTTCCCATTTCTTTCTGTGTCTTCTTGTATTTATTAGTGAAACACAAATCAAAGCATAGTTATAAACACTGCTCTAAATGGGAACAACTGGGCCTGCGGTGTAATATCAGTTCCCACACACTGACAAGTGGTATGTATCGAAGAGCTAAAGTTGCCTGCTATGGGCAGAGCACACATCAGTGTGTTTCTTGAAGATGGGAAATTGAAAAGGAGACTACTGAAAGAAAAAAAAATTACAGAAATGTAAGGGCTTTGCCTTTAGCCTTAATATTTATGGAGACAACATGTATGTGTAGAGGGTAAAGCCTTAAAATCTTTTCAGGAATTCTAGCTCAGTTTGTGCTATTTGAGCTACAAACAGGTATTTAGATTATTTTAGCATTGGGTCTGAATAGCTTGGGTAGTTTATGTAAGCTTTTGGCCCAGTGCGATATAAATAACTGTTTCGTTAAATCTCTATATAACAAATTAGTCATTCTAATTCTGCCTTTGTGAAGTGTCAGAAATCCCTGCCTATGTTAGTCAGGATAGGCTATGCTATACTGCAGTAACAAGTAAACCACAAGCCTCAGCGGAATAATACAACAAAGATATATTTCTTGTTCACATCACAATCTAATTTTGGTTGGTCAATCCTCTTAAGTGACTTTATTCCAAGTAGTTATTCACCAGGTTTATCTTGAAATCCCTTGACTCCAGCCATCCATCTGGACAAGAGAGAGCAAGAAGGTGGCACAGACACTCAAATTACTTGTGCCCCATTCCACTGGGGAGACCGAATCACACATGCCTCCGCGGAATGTGGACTGAGTACTGAGCGACTCCACCACCCTCACAGAACCTCTTCTTTCCCACTGGGTGCAGGGAAATCTATGAAGGGCCTTGAAGTAGCTGGTCACCAGAACAAACCAGAGTATCATCTGTCTCTGTGGGATCTCCAAGCTCAGGAAATGTGGTTGGGAGGCCCCTGTGCAACAGAATTCTGGTTTTGCTTCCCTGTTTTTTTCAGAGAACCTGTTATACATTTTTAAATGAGGTTGGGAGCACAAGCACAGTTTTGGCTAACATTGGCTCACATTACCTCTGCCCTTCCTTCATTTACCCCTGTCTTACATTATTCATTTTTCAAACCCATTTCTGCTTCTTTGTTCTGTATTTGCTGAGTGTTTTAGAGTCTGTGTGCTCATGTGCACATGAGTAAGCAATAAAGGGAGAATAGACAGAAACAAAATTAAGTGACGGGGAAATGTAATTATAAACAAAATCTCCTGCCAATACAGAAAAACCTCTCCACAAAAGGAGAAGAGAAAGAAAACAGCTTTATTATTGAATAAGCAATAACTCAGCTTGCGATGAGCATCACAGGCAACCCACTAAAGAGACTGCAAAAACAGAAAGAAATCTAACGTTTTTGTACAGCCAGGCACTTACATCTTACAAACACCCTCTCAAGAAAAATAATAACTAGTCTTCAAGTAAGAGGACTTGACAGACTGGCTGCTACACAGAGCCCAGCTTAAATTCAGTAGCTAATTGGAGTGGTCATTTGTGCTCCCTGATTGTCTTTATCCAAAGGAATAATTAAAGTTGTCATATCCCTGTGACAGGTAGGTAGTTACAATTTGGAGCCAGTGGCCTAAGTTATGCTCTTATAAAGATGGGGAGATAGGAGCTTGATCTTCCTTGGTATTTACATTTCAAAGAGATGGTTCCCAGGACCTTGAGAAAGATATTCCTGGGCTATAAAGCCTGCAAAAGGCTTATTTCACTTTTTAAAGGATTTATATACATATCAAAGGAGCAGAGAAAGAATGTATAATTAAAAGTTTTCTAAAGTAACCTCTCCTAAAAAAAAAAAGGAGGGAGGGAGCCTCTTTTGTGCCAGGGAAAATTCAATATTTTTTTTTCTTTTTTACATTTGTATTTACCTTGTAAAAGCAAATATGATTTTGAATAAATTTATTTCTATTCCATGGCACTGGAAAAGAAAGGAAATGCTGCCTAAAAATAGGGGAAACAAACTATTCCACTACATATTATTTTTTCAAACAGCATAACTTTATTCTCCTTTGACTGACACTGTCTTCCTTTTTCCCTTTATTTCTCCTCCTTTGTCTCAAAGAGAAAAAAGAAATTAAGATTTCCTCAAGAAATGGGACAAGAGCAAAAGTCAAAAAGGCAGTCAGAGGATTTTGGTTAAATGGAGCAGTATGACTAGAATGTTGTTTATAATGTTTACAAACATAAAATGTTTAGAATGTTGTTTATTCGTCTACAAAGTAATCCCACATGTGCTCATTCATTCATCCATAAGCCAAATAAATTCTTGGGTCCTTTATAGCCCAATCTTGGACACTTTTACATTTAAGGAAACACCTTCCCAAAGCTACAGGTAATTAAAATGCAATTCCAAACCGTGTCTGTAGAAGTAGATTAATAGAGATCCAAAATATAAGCTGTACAGTACTTTAAAAATCCTTTCCTCTATTTTCTTATCCTCTCAAAGTTCCACAGATGCTCCAGAGTATTTCTCCCTCTCAGTCTCTCACTATCCATATTCTGCCACCAAATCACCTACACAACCCCATTCAATGGTTTCTATCTTATATTTTGTTTCCATATTTAGAGACCTACCTCCTTCTCCCAGAGCACAGTCAGGGTGGATTAGTTTCTCCAATAGGCACAGCAGCAGCAGGGGCAACAGAGGAGCCTAGCTCCCAAAACTCACAGATCGGCCAGGGCCCTCCAGCCAGCCATAAACTGGCAAGTGCATGCTCTGGGACGGTGCATAAACAGAGCCTTTCCAGAGTCCTTAAGTGAATTGCTGAAGTCACAGAACCAGTATGTGGCAGACCTGGGACTTCGACCCCAAGTTTTTTGACTACATATCTGCTGTCACCAAAACTGAAAATCCTCTTGTGTCTTTCTATCATTTGTTGTATAATTTAAGAACTGTACCAAAAAAAAAAGTAGAAAACGAAATTCAAGACATAAAAATATTACAGACACACACACATATGAAGAGAACACAGATTTCAGGGTGCGTTTCTTCTCTTCTAAGGTTCTTTAAACAGTAGTACACTTTCATCCAAATTAGGATTAAACTGTAAAGTCATGTTCATTTGCTCTTACCTATTTTATATTTTAGGGTTACTAGTAATCTTTCTTTTGAAAAGAGTTTATTGCTAAAGCAAAAATTGTGGGAGGAATTGGAGAAATAATGGCAAAATTAGATCTGATACTTACAATCTGAAATCTTGTGTGTGGATAATTAGTAGTGGATAATTAATATGAAACTCCCTGTGATCATGAAACTATGGGAGGTATCCCAGGAATCAGAAGATACCAAGAATTTATAGCTAATTTATTCTGTTTGACTTTTTATTATAGCATTTACCTAGCAAATGGGATCCAATTAAGGCATGAGTCATAATGCACCTGGGGACAGTTGTCTAAGAGCCCTGCTACCACATGGGATTTTATAGGCACTTCAGATTACTGACATGAGAGAACCAACAAAAGTCTTCCAACCTGGTAAACAAGATTCACAAGCACTCCAGTGTTTTTTTCCTTAATACCAAAGACCTGTTTGGGCAGTGCTATTTACTGATTTGTATTATTATGAGCTGTCAACAGCCCTTCCTACCAGACTAATTATACCCCAGGTCCAGAATTTCTTTGTGAGGTTCAGCTCTCTGTGAGCTACCAGGGAGAAGGGCACCTGGAATTTGGCTCTCAGAGAGCCACCCTCTGGAGTTGCTGTTTCACTCCTCACACTGATTTATGCTTAACCCAGGATCAGACTGTGCATTAGGCTTGATGGGGATGCTGTCAATTACCTGTGCAAAGAGGCAACAATTGTGAGAATTTTGTCTTTGCGCAATTTCTCACATCTCTCACTGCAAGGGGAGTCCTACAGTTCTCCCTTGGTTCAGACTTTTGTGATGTAGAATATGGGAAACTGAGGAGTATAGAAAACAGGGAGAGGGAGAGAAATGGTAAAAGTCATGTCTGGCCTCCCAAGAGTGGAGGAAGAACGTTATGGAAGAAGGTGTTTGAAAGAGAGGCAGCCACCATAGCAGATTAAAGAAGAGAGAGACTATGAGGATAGGGGTTTCAGGAGGTGTTGACTAAGGTTAAGACTGAGAGAATGGTGGCATGCAGAAAGCTGTTATCCCTAAATATGGCACTTTGACATGCTGGAGTAAAGAAGCTGGCTCAAGGTCTCTCTGACCTCCCCCCGACTCCCAATCGCTCAATCCTCTGTCACTCTCCAAAGCACAGGATGAAGCTATTCCCTTACCTGCCTGAAGTCCAGACCCACCAAAGAAGACAATCACCTCTGGTTCTTTCTCTGAGTTTACATTAACTTAATTCATATCACAGGAAGACTGGAATCTGTCAGCACACCTGGACTAACTTTTGTTACAGACCATTGTCTTCTATTTCAGTCCCATTCCATAATTTGAAAAGAATCATTTACCAGTCATTGTCTGCTCTGTGGGCTCAACAGACTTTCCCCAGGCCACTATATGTCCTCCAGGCCCTTTGAATTTCCCTAAGAATCACTAACTCCTACACCCCTCATTTCCCCCTTCTCTATGGTGATGGGTATATAAGCTCAGTGCTGTGCCCCAGTAGAAAATTGGGACATGACATGCTGTAGACTGGATGCCCCCACCAGCCCCCACCACCTCACTGAAGCTTAAATCCCCACTATAACTGCTGAGGGTAGGAAATCCTATATGGTAATTGAAAGGTGGGGCCTTGAAGAGGTGATTAGATAATAGGACCATGCCATAGTGAATGGATTAACAGTGGTGGTCATGGGCCTGGTACTGAGGATTTTAAAAGGGGAGCACATGAGGAGTTATCTCTCTCTCTCTCTCTCTGCTCTGCCATTTTCTGCCATGTGAGACCCCTGCATTGTTGTAAAGCCACCACCAAAGAAGACCTTCACCAGACGTGTTCCAGGACTGTGGACTTCCCAGCCTCCAAAACTGTAAGAAATAAATTTTGTTTTCTTCATAAATTACCCATTTCCAGGTATTTTGTTAGCAAAATAAAATACCTGGAACTGGTATTTTAAAGCAACAGAAACAAACTAACACATTACATAACACCTTTAATGTTCTTTAAGAGATGCAAGTCATGATGTGTTTCCTTAAACACATCACTGCTCTGAGACTGGGCCATATGAAGCCGGGGCATAATTCTAGTGATGATTTATTTTCTCACTGTACAGAATATAAAGTGATGATCACTCTGCTTATATTAAACACTTCACTAGATTGTTCCCTGTGGAGGAGCAGGCAGCAGACCTTATTCTTCATTCACGTATTCCAAGTACAGCTGTAAGAAGGCAGCTCAGTAAACAGGAAAGAGAAAGGCAGGAAGAAAAGAAAGAAAGAAAAGAAGGAAGGAAGGTAGGCAAACAGGCAGGCAGGCACAAAGAAATGCTTGGAGATGAACATGATAGCTGTGAAGCAACAATGCAGCGACATAGCGATTAGGAAAGCTTTGAGAGTCTGCAGTCTGAAATCCTGGGTCAGTTTAGCCTCTACCACTAACTAGTTGTGGGAATAAGAACTCAGTTTTCTTATCTTTAAATTGGAATAATTACATTTACCCTCTTTATTTATTTTATTCATTAGTTTTGAGGATCAAGTGAGAGGTTTTGAAATTCTTTGTAATTCATTTGCACACGTATTTGGACTGGGAATGCTAGAGGAGGATAAACTATATAAAGTGCTAGACAAATAGTACTTATCATTTCAATGAGGAAGGATAACTTCCAAAGTTTAGAAATTGGTATAAATGTTGATATTATTTAAAAATTCATTGTAGCCATCAGGCTTTGTGAAACACGGTGTCAGGGAAGGTGCATTGTTCCGGGACTAAAAACCCTGCTATTTTTGCTAGTGATAATTCCCTTTTGGTGAAATTTGTATTAGGATTCTCACTTGGTGGAAGGTCAACCCAAAATGTGAGGCTTAGTGGACTGAATGAATTATAATCCTACCTCTGATTTAAAGATTACAACTTTTAACAGGTCTCGCTTCCAACAGAGTCAGTTTTAGAAATACCTAATTAAACATGATATAGTGTATGTGATAGACATCACACTGTATAAGAGCTTTTTCTCTCTAGAGGGCATCAATTAGGACCAACAAGGAAGTTAAATTTGACAGGCTGCCCAGATTCCAGCTCATGACCTAATAACAGGTGTTATTTACAGCTCAGCTCTAGAATTTCGTAAAATAGTCCTAAGAAATGACTCCTGCTGAGTCCATCCAATTTAAGACAGGCTGACTAAGCGGTAATGGCACAAAACATTCTAGAGGAAAGACTAGTTGGCTGACTTTTCCATTCAAAATTTCCCTTTTTACCCTTGCCACTTTTCTGTCTTCATACTGGCTATAGATGGACTTGCATGTAAAAATAAGTCTCTTTTATTTGTTCTCATAAGTCTGTACTTGTGTTTTGTAGCACTTTGCATGATCGTGATTATTTAATTAACATGTGTAAATATTTACTTATTCATCTTCTCTAAGACTAGCTCAGGTCTGTATTTTTGGTATCTGCCACAATTTTCCCAGTGCCAAGCAAAACACCCAGCACAGAGGAGATTCTCCATAAAGACTTGTTTATGGATTAGTCTTTAAGGGCTGCTTTTCTATGATTTGGTTTTCCATTCATACTTTCCCCTGATTTTATCATTATAAAAAATTTCAGCAGATGGGAGGAACATAATTTCAGCAGATGGGAGGAAACTTCTTCAGAGAGAGTGGTTCTTAACTAAGAATCATTTTCTTTAAAATACTAATGTCCAGGCCTCATTAAATCAAAATCTTTAGGGGTTGGGGTTAGGCATCAGAATCTTTTAAGGCCCAAATGATTCAGCTAGCATTGAAAACCACAGCTCTATGCTTGTAGTTCTCAAATTCTAGGGTGCCTAGAATCACCTGGGGTGACTGTTAAAAAGTTATATGTGCTAGTCCCATTGTGTAGTGGTAGACTAGATAAGTATTTCAACTCTTCTCTCCCTCCACACCTTTGCCATGTAACTATGTGGAAACTTTCCATTGTGGGTGGGGTGTACTTCCCCACTCCCTGATTTCTGTTTAGCTACATGACCTGCTTTGGACAAGAGTATGTTACCAGATGTGACAGAGGCCGAGGCTTAAAAAGCACTTGTGTTATCAGGTCTGCACACTGGCACTTCCACCATTGCCATGAGAACAACATGCCTAGCTGAGCCAGCTGGTCTCAGGAGGAGGATGAGAGACACATGGAGCAGAGTCAAGTTAATCCAGCAAAGCCCGACCTTACTCAGCTGAACCCTGCTGACTCCCAGATGAGTGAGAAAGCCCAGCCAAGATCAGCAGAGCTGCCAGCCAATCTCTGCCTACATCAGACAACCCCCTTCAACCTGCAGATAAGTGGCAATTACAGTGGTCCTTACGCTGAATTCACTTAATAAGAATATAGTACGTGATACATACACAAAGCATGTGTTAATCGACTGTTTATGTTATTGGTAAGGCTTCCAGTCAACAGTAGGTTATTAAAAGTTAAATTTGGGGGGATTCAGAAGTTCTACTGGATTTTCAACTGCGTGGGGGTCAGCAACCCTATCCCCCATGTTGTTCAATGGTCAACTGTACTTGGATTTTGGCATTCCTAGAGCCATGTTGACTCCCGTACTATTCATTTTTTAATTGAGTTTCTCTTATTTTTAAATGACTTTGCATTAGCTTTCTATTAGTTGTAAACAAAAAAACTTGACTAAAGTAGTCACCAAATCAGTTTCTTGTAATATCCATTGTCAATTGTTACATTACAAACAACCACGAGATTTCAATGAGCATTTTGAAGCAATGGCTTCACAAATTTCTTTTTCTTTTTTTTAGAATGGTCCTTACACTGTATTCATTTATCTTGAAGTGGCAGGCAACTGCAGCTGCAGACTTCAATCTATGGTACATATCAAGCAATTCAACTTTCTCTTATAATGTCATGACTTTTCTCTGCTTCTTGGGAGCACTTCCAGCATCACTAGTAGCACTTTGTATGGGTCCCATGGTGTTATTCAAGGTTTACAGTATTGCACCAAACACAAAGAAAAATACGTGAGAACCACAAGAGATCACTTTTTACTGTGATACTCAATTTCCTGGAGAGAGGAACTGCTTAAGATACGATTAGCGCTAAGTGGCATTTTAAGTGGATACTTGTGCAACACTTGAATTCACCACAATAGCAACAGGAAGTGGCTAGGAAATTATTTCAGTAGTACAGTATGTACTGCAGTTAATTTTATGCAGTTATGATTTAATACTGCATCTTTATGTTTGTTTACATATCTCTCAAGTGCGAAAGGTGCCATATACGGTCTGTGTCTGTGTAAGTCTTGATAAATTTTAACTTTTTAGAATAGATCTGTGTGTATTTTATGATAGTAAATGATTACGTGGACTAGATTCTACATATTTATATATATTTTGTGCATTTATGACATACCTTTTTCTTTTTTTTTATTTCTAGGCTATACAGTTCTACTGCAAGTTGTTTCAAATTGTCACAAATCTCCCAAAAAATTTCCAGTATATTTATTGAAAAAAAATCTGCATGTAAGTGGACCTGCACAGTTCAAGCCTATGTTGTTCAAGGGTCAATAGTATTTAAATGGTATTTTCAGAAATTTATCCCTTTGCACTTCTCTGTGTTGGCTTCCTTCCCAGGAAGGGGCTCTTCAAGTGGTGGAAAAGAAGGTCACCACAGCTCCAGATTTGCATTCTACCAGTAGCTATGTTATTGGAAAGAAAACACCACTTTCAAGACAGTTTCAAGAGAAATCCAAATGCTATCATTTTCACTTAATTGGATCTAAATTGGATCACCTGCCAATTTCAGAACCAATCATTACAACTTTGATTGACCAGGCTAGTGTATCATGCCTATTCCTTAAGCTGGAATGGCATTATTCAAACCAAGCCACATGGACTGAGTGTAGGAGGATGGGTCTGCAAAGGAAAATCTGGTTGACATTACTGAAAGGAGAAAAGAATGCTGAGCAACCAAATATAAAGTGTCCACAACAGTAAGTCTGAGTTGGGGATAGCACACCAGGTAGATCTACTTTGTGGAATCCTGGGGACACATTTTAAATATCATTATATTATGGATAGAATCCCCCTACTTTAAAAAATACTCAGAAAGAAGAGGCATATATAGCCAGCTTTTTAAACATCACCAACAGCATTTTATATATAGAATTCATGAAGAAATTCTGATTAGCAATATTTAATGATTTAAATCTAATCCCTGGGATTTTACTTTATTATAGAGGTGTTCGGCTGCTCTAAGTTCTTATTTCATGGTCATTTCTTGGGCTTTAGAGACTTTATGGTTGGTTGGGGTTTTTTTCTTCTTTTTTGGTTTTTTGTTGTGTTTTTGGTTTTTGGTTTTGATCAGTTTTCTTGGACAGAGAGGAGATGGAAATCCTCTTTATAGTCATGACCGCTAACATGTAGTTTTGCTGCCTTTGGCAGGGCTGCTTATTTCTCTCCGCTTGACTGAGAAAAACCACAAATGAAAATAAACACTGATGTCATTCTGAATGGAATTTCTATTGTGATACCCTTGGTTGAAATCCCCGAGTCACAGGCCTAACATACCAGAGGGTCATTTCCTCATTCACTGGAGAAACTCGTCTTCCTGTGTCAATAAAAGTGTGAAACAAACAAGAAGCAAAAAATAAATACAGCCCCTAGATTAAATTAAATTAATGGATGACTTTTCTGCAGCAATCTCATGTTGCCCAGAAATGGAACTCACCCCTCCAGTTCCTTTTTTCTTCAACTCAGACCCAGAGTCCGATAATTTTTGAAGCTAATTTTCTTTCCACCAAATGCCACCCATTTAAACCTTCTTTTGAATTGTATTTTTGTATAGGTGATATCTCATTTAAGACTCAGTAAAATGCAAAATTTTAACACAATTGTTATAATGCTTTTAAAACCAAAAATAAATGGGACATTATAAATATCAGTAATTCAGCTAAAATTATTATTCTCTAATGCAGTGAGCATAGTGTTTCATCAAAAATCCTTACCACCATTGAGTGGAGCTAATCAGTGCTTTATTCATTGTCATAACTGATAGGCAGCTGGGGCCAGGAAGAAGCTGCAATAGTTCACTATTCATCACTACTCCTGCATATTATTGGTCAAAAGAGAATCGTGGAGCTCTCCCATATTTGAGGGGAGGGGATTACACTGGTCCTTTTCCATAAGAAATGCCCATAGTTTTAGCTGAGTAGCTTTCTGACTCTGCTTTCTGTCGGTTGAGGGTCCAGAGGCCTCTTTTAATTTGCATAAATTATGGTAATTCTTACTGCTGGGAAATTCTATGGATTCTGACATACCCATAATGATATGAGTACACCATTAAAATATCGTACAAAAAAAATTCACCATCCTAATAAATCCCATCTACTTCACCTATTCAAGCCTCCCCACTCCACACACCCCTGGCAACCACTGATCTGTTTCTTGTCTCTATAGTTTTGCCTTTTCCAGAATGTCCTAAAAATGAAAAAAACCTTTTCAAAGTGGCTCTTTTTTTACTTAGCAATATGCATTTTTGTACCTAGCAATATGCATTTAATATGCATTGAAGTAGTTGCATGGCTTAATAGTTCGTTCCTTTTTCGAATGACTACTATTCCATTATATGCATATACAATGGTTTATTTATCCACTTATCTATTGAATGACTCTTGATTGCTTCCAGATTTTTGTTTGTTTGTTTGTTTGTTTTTGTAGTGGCTGGCCAGCCAACCCAGGGATTGAACTCTGCACCTTTGTGTTACCAGCACCATCCTCTAACTATAGTTTTTGATTATTTTCAAGCATCTATAAACATTTATGTGCAGGCTTTTGTGTGTGTGTCAGTTTTCAAATCATTTGGGTAAATATCTAGGAGCACAATGGATGGATCATGTGGTAAGACAAAGTTTAGCTTTGTAAAAACTGCCACTCTCTTGCAGAGTAGCTATAACATTTTTACATTCCCACCAATAATAAATGAAAGTTCTGTTGCTGTGCATCCTCACATGCAATTGGTATTGTCAAGTTTCTTAGATTTTTATTTTTATTTTTTCATTGAAACAATTGATTGTACATATTTGTGTGCATAGCGTTGAATAATAATACTATGTGCAATACGTGATGCTCAAATAAGGATAATTAGTACATGCAACGTACACAATGTAATCATTTTAGGTGACCCTTTACCAATTCTTCCCTTATACCCCTTGCCTCTCCCCCTCCCTTTAACCCACCTCGGGTAGCCTCATCTCTATTTGAAAGTTCAGTGAATTACTGTAATTGTTGTATCTTTCTTTATTTTTGCTTTTAGCTTCAACTTATGAGAGGGGACATGCGGTATTTCTCATTCTGGGCTTGGCTTATGTCACTTAACATAATTTTCTCCAATTTCATATTGCTGTGAATGGCAGAATTTCATTCCTTTTTATGGCAGCGCAGTATTCTGTTGTATGTATATATACCACATTTTTCCTATCCAGTCGTCTGTTGGTGGACATTTAGGTTGGTTCCATATCTTGGCTATTGTAAGTTAAGCTGTAATAAACATGGAGTGCAAGTGTTCCTTCAAGATGATGATTTCCATTCCTTTGGGTGTATACCCAGCAGTGGGATTGCTGGATTGTATGACAGTTCTATCTGTAGTCATTTGAGGAACCTCTGTACTGTTTTCCAAAATGGCTGCACCAATTTACAGTCCCACCAACAGTGTAGAAGAGTCCCCCTTTCTCCACATCCTCACAAGCATTTCTTATTCTCTGTCTTTTTGATAATAGCCAGTCTAACTGGAGTGAGATATCTCAATGTGGTTTTGATTTGCATTTCCTGGATACTGAGTGATGTTGAACATTTTTTCATGTGTCTGTTGGCCATTTGTATGCCTTCCTTTGAGAAATGCCTATTCAGATCCTTTGCCCATTTTTTAATTGCATTACTTGTTTTTTTACTGCTATGTTGCTTGAGTTTCTCAAATATTACAGGTATTAATCCCTTGTCAGATGCATGGTTTGCAAATATTTTCTCCCATTCTGTAGGTTGTCTTTTTGCTCTGTTAATTGTTTCTTTTGCTGTGCAGAAGTTTTGTAGTTTGATATAATCCCATTTGTTTATTTTTTCTTTCATTGCCTATGCTCTGTGGTCTTATTCATAAAGTCTTTGCTCAGCCCTGCTTCCTGAAGTGTTTCTTCTATGTTTTCTTTCAGGAGTTTTATAGTGTAAGGTCTTATATTTAAGTTTCTAATCCATTTTGAGTTGAGTTTGGTATATGGTGGGAGGTATGAGTCTAATTTCATTCTTCTACTCATGGATGTCCAGTTTTCCCAGCACCTTTTATTGAAGAGGAAGTCTTTTTCAAATATATGTTCTTGGAAACTTTGTAGAAGATTAGTTGGATGAAAGTATATGGGTTGATTTCTGGGTTCTTTTTTCTGTGCCATTGGTCTGCATGTCTGTTTTTATGCCAGTACCCTGCTGTTTTGGTTACTGTAACTTTGTAGCATAATTTGAAGTCAGGTAGTGTCATGCCTCTGGCTTCATTTATTCATTTATTTTTGCTCAGGATTACTTTGGCTATTTAGAGTCTTTCATTGTTCCATGTGAATGTTAGGATTGTTTTTTCTATTTCTGTGAAGAACATCATTAGTATTTTAATGGGGATTGCATTGAATCTGTAGACCACTTTGGGCAGTATGGACATTTTCACAATGTTCATTCTTTCAGGTCAAGAGCATGAAATGTCTTTCCATCTTTTTGCTTCTTATTTAATTTGTGTAAAAAGCAATTTGTAGTTTTCACTGTAGAGATCTTTCACCTCCTAGGTTGAATTTATTCATAGGTATTTTATTTATTTATTTATTTGTTTGTTTGTTTGTTTATTTATTTATTTATTTATTTGTGACTGTTGTAAACAGGTTAGCTTTCTTGATTTTCTTTTTTTCTGCTAGTGGATTGTTTGAGTACAAAAATGCTACTGATTTTTATGTGTGTATCCTGTAACTTTACTGAAATTATTTAACAGCTCTCAGAATTCTTTGGTAGAATCTTTAGATTTTTCTATATACAGGAACATGTCATCTGCAAACAGGGAAAATTTGACTTCATCTTTTCCAATCTGCATGTCCTTTACTTCTGTCTCTTGCCTGATTGCTCTGGCTAGTTGATGGAGTTTCGATGTATTGTCCTCCTAGAACTTATGGTAATCTGATCCCCAATGTGGCAGTTTGTGTCATGGGGGCAGATCCCTCATAAATGGATTAATGCTCTCCCTGGGGGCAGGGGGGAATAATGAGTGAGTTCTCGCTCTATTAGTTCCTGTGAGAGCTGGTTGTTTAGTAGACCCTGGCACCTCCTCTCTCTCTCTCTCTCTCTCTCTCTCTTGCTTCCTCTCTCCATGTGATCTGCTTGTACCCGCTGCCTGTCTGCCACTTTCCACCATGAGTAGAAGCAGCCTGAGGCCCATGCCAGATGCAGCTGTCCCAGAATCATAAGCCAAATAAACTTCTGGTCTTTATAAATTACTCAGTTTCAAGTATTCTGTTATAGCAACACAAAATGAACTAATACAGAAAATTGGTACTGAGGAGTGGGGTGTTGCTATACAGATACCTGAAAATGTGGATGCAGCTTTGGAACTGGGTATTAGGCAAAGGTTGGAGGAGTTTGGAGGACTTAGAAGAAGACAAAAAAATGAGGGAAAGTTTAGAACATTTTAGAGATTGGTTAAATGGTTGTGACCAGAATGCAGATAGAAATGTGGATAATAAAGGCCATGCTGATGTGAGGAACTTATTAGGAACTGGACAAAAGATTGCCCTTGCTATACCATAGCAGGGAACTTGGCAGCATTGTATCCATGTCTTCAGACTTTGTGGAAAGTGGGACTTAAGAGTTATGAAACAAAATATTTGGCAGAAGAAATTTCTAAGCAGCAAGGCATTCAGACAGCTACATGGCTACTTGTAACAGTCTATGCTTAGTTATGGCAGCAAGGGTATGATGTAAAGCCAGAATTTAAAAGGGAAGCAGAGTGTAAAAATTTAGAAAATTTGCAGCCTGGCCATGCGGTAAAGAAGCAGAGAGCCAGAGAACAATGCAAGGGTGAAGCAGATAAACTGGTTGTGAAAGACATTATCTTGGCAGTGAGGCAGCCATATGCTAAGAACCAGGACAATGGGGAAAAAGCCCTAAAGGCATTTGAGAAGTCTGGAAGGGTGCCCCACACAATCACAGGCGCTGAGGCCTAGAAGGACTGAGTTGTCCAAAAGATCAGACCTGGGACACAGCTGCCCTCAGGAACCAGCTCCCTGCATCCCAGCTGCTCTGCTGGAGCAGCCCTGCCTCAGGCAGCCCCAAGTGTCATTCATGCAGCAGCTCTGGAGAGTAGAAGCCTGAAACCTCGGTGGCATCCACGTTGTGTTAAGTCTGCAGGTTGGCAAGACATGAGAGTAGTGGAGGCCAAGATTCCAGAGGAGGTATGGAAAAGCCTGGGGCCCAGACAGTGACCAGCTGCAGAGGTGGAGCTGCTGAAGAGGCCATCTACTAGAGCACTGCCGAAAAGGAAAGTGGGGTCAGACCCCCCACAGAGAGCCCCCACCAGGCAAATGTCTAGTAAAGCCAATGCATTGGGGCTGCTGCCAGGTCCCCAGAACTGCAGGGCCACTGGCAACATGCAACACTGGCCTGGAAAAGCTGCACGCACCAGCACAGCCCAATGGGCTGTGCCTGGCAGAGCTGTGGGAGTGAGGCTCCCTGAGGCTTTGGGGGTCCAGATGACCCATTGTGCCCAGGATACAGGACTTGGGGTCAAAGAAGATTATTTTGGAGCTTTTAGACTTAATGTCTGCCCTGCTGGGTTTTGGACTTGTTTTGGGCCTGTTTCTCCTTTTTTCTGGTCTATTCCTCCCTTTTGGAATGGGAATGTGTACCCAATGTCTGTTCCACCATTGTAAATTGGCAGTAGATAAATTTGGTTTTGATTTTTACAGGTTCACAGCTGAAAAGACTTTTGCTTTTGGTCTCAGATGAGACTTTGGACTTTTAAGTTCTGCTGGAACAAGCTAAGACTTTTGGGACTGTTGGGATGGAATAATTGTATTTTATATGGGAGAGGGACATGAGTTTGGGGAGGCCAGGGTCGGAAAGATGGAGTTTGGATGTATTGTCCTTCCAGAACTCGTGGAAATCTGATCTCCAATGTGGCAGTTTGGGTCATGGGGGCAGATCCCTCATGAATGGATTAATGCTCTCCCTGGGGGCAGGGGGGATTAATGAGTGAGTTCTTGCTCTATCAGTTCCCATGAGAGCTGGTTGTTTAATAGACCCTGACACCTCCTCTCTCTCTCTCTCTCTCTTGCTTCCTCTCACCGTGTGATCTGCTTGTACCCGCCGGCTGCCTGCCACTTTACGCCATGAGTAGAAGCAGCCTGAGGCCCGTGCCAGATGCAGTTGTCCCAGAATTGTAAGCCAAATAAACGTCTGTTCTTTATAAACTACCCAGGCTCAGGTATTTCTGTTATAGCAACACAGAATGGACTATTACACTAGTACTTCCAGTACTATGTTAAACAGGAGTGGTGAAAGTGGGCATCCTTGTCTTGTTCCTGTACTTAAGTCAAAGGCTTTCAGCTTTTCCCCATTTGGGATGATACTGGCAGTAGGTTTGTCGTATATGGCTTTTATTGTTTTTGAGATATTTTCCTTCTATACCTAATTCACTGAGAGTCTTTTTCATGAAGGGATGTTGGATTTTGTGAATTTCTTTTTCTGTGTCTATTGAGATAATCATATGGTTTTGTCCTTGATTTTTGTTGATGTGGTTCATCACATTTATTGGCTTGCATATGTTGAATCACCTGCATCTCTGGGATGAATCCCACTTGATGAAGGTGTATAATTTTTTTTGATGTGTTGCTATATTCTGTTTGCTAATATTTTATTGAGGATTTTTGTGCCTATGTTCATCAAGGATATTGGCCTGTACTTTTCTTTTTTTGTTGTATCTTTGTCTGGTTTTGGTATCAGGGTGATGCTGGCCTCATAAAATGTGTTTGGGAGAATGGTCTCTGTTTCAATTTTTTGGAATTGTTTGAAGAGAATTGATATTAATTTCTCCTTAAAGCTTTGTTAGAATTCATCAGTAAAGCTATCCAGTTCAGGGCTTTTTCAGTCTCACTGCTTGTTATTGGTGTGTTCAGGTTTTCTATGTCTTTTTGGTTCAGTCTTCGTAGTTTATATGTGTCCAGAAATTTATCCGCTTCCTCCAGGTTTTCAAGTTTGTTGGCATGTAGTTGTTAATAATAGTCTCTAATGATTCCTTGTATTTTTGTTGTATCATTTGTAATGTCTCCTCTTTCATTTCTGGTTTTTGTTATTTGGGTCTTCTGTATTCTTAGACAGAACTTACCTAATGGTTTTTCTGTTTTGTTTATCTTCTTGAAATACCAACATATATTAAGTCTTTAATCCGTTACGGAGAGAGGAATGGGTCTAATTTTGCTCTTCTATATAAGGGTGTTCAGTTTTCCCAGCACCATTTACCAAAGAGGCAATCTTTTTTCCAATGTATATTCTTGGTGCCTTTGTCAAAAGATCAGTTGGCTGTAGGTATATAGGCTGATTTCTGGGTTCTCTATTCTGTTCCATTGGTCCGTGTGTCTGTTTTTAAGGCAGTACCATGCTGTTTTGGTTACTATAGCTTTGTAGTATAATTTGAAGCCAGGTAGTGTTATGTCTCCAGCTTTATTTTATTTTATTTTATTGCTCAGGATTGCTTTGGCTCATTGGGGTCTTTTGTTGTTGTATATGAATTTTAAGATTTTTTTTTCCATTTCTGTGAGAATGTCATTGGTATTTTGATGTGGATTACACTGAATCTGTCAATCACTTGGGGTAGTATGGACATTTTCACAATACTAATTCTTCCAATCCACAAGCATGGAATATCTTTTCACCTTCTTGTGCCCTCTTTAATTTTTTTCAACAGTGATTTGTATTCTCATCATAGAGATCTTTCACATGCTTGATTAACTTTATTCCTAGGTATTTTATCCCCATAAAATAAAAAAGTTGAAAGCTTTTCCCTCAAGAAAGGGAAGAAGACAAGAATGCATACTCTCACCACTCCTATTTAACGTAGAAAGCACTAGACAGAGTGATCAGAGAAGAGGAAGAAATAAAGGGCATCCAGATTGGAAAAAATGAAGTCAAATTGTCCATGTTTGCAGATGACATGATTCTATACAGAGAGAAGCCTAAAGACTCTACAAAAAAACTCTTGGAGTTGATAAACAATTTCAGCAAAGTTGCAGGATACAAGATCAACATGCAAAAATTAGTAGCATTTTTGTACTCCAACAATGAGCTAGCAGACAAAGAAATTAAGAAAGATAGCCCATTTCCAATAGTCTCTAAAAATATAAAATACCTAGGAATAAAGGGTGGAATGTTTTAGTTTTGGTTCCAGGTAGTTTCAGTAGTTCTGGGTAGACTCAGTATTTCCAGGGGATGCTGGCAACTACATCTGTGGTGGGGGCTGTGCATGTGGCTGGGCCCACATAGGTGGGTGTAGGCTTTTTGGACAGTCAGAGCGACTGGGGCCACCAGGTGGCTGAATGGCTGGGCCCAAATGTGTAGGTGGGGTCATGCAGGTGGCTGTGGAGGCTGGGATTGGGCAGGGGCCTGGATGGCTGGGCCCATGCAGGTGGGTGGGGCTGTGCAGGTGGCCAGACAGCAGGGCCCACATGGGTGGGTAGGGCTGCATGAGTGTCTGGGTGGTTGGGGTCATGTGGGCAGGGGAGCCACACAAGTAGCTGGGTGCTTGGGGCTGCAAGGTTGGCTAGACAACTGGATCCAGGTGTGCAGGTAGGGTCACACTGGCATCCAAGCAGTTGGAGTCACATGGGTGGCCAGGGCACACAAGTGTGCAGAAGCCTGGAGCCACACAGGTGGCCAGTGCTGTGCAGGCATCATGGGCCGCATAGTGGGTTACGCTGTGCAGGGTGAACTCCTGTGCAAGGAGAAGGACCATGTCTCTGGGACTAGGCAAAGGCACAGCCAACCACAGGGGTGGTGGGGGTGGACTGAGGCAGGAGCAGGAGAAGGTTTACTGCTGAGAATTGCTCACGGCCAAGCAGATTCCTTCTGCTACAAGGCAGTATTCCTCCTGGCTGATCCTGGCTTGGGAGAAGTGGCTGCAGTTGAAGGCCTCTTTCTCCTCTACACCACCCTCCTTGGTTTTTGTGCTGCACAGTGTCCTCACCAGGCTCCCACAGCCCTCCAGTGCTCTCACTCGATGCTCTCCTGCATACTTAGATGTCCTTTGCTCTGGTCCCTCTCTGTGGGAGGATCACACACTGGACATCTCTAGTCCACTATCTAGCCTCACCCTTAGCTTTCTAGATTTTAGTCATTTTATTAGGTATATGGCTATGCGTAATTTTTGTTTTAACTTGCATTTCCCTAGTAACAAATGATGTTGAACATATCTGCACATGCTTATTTGCCATTGTACATGGCATCTTTCGAGAGGTGTCTTTTTAGATCTTTTGCCCATTTTTAAAACTGGGTTCTTTATTTTCTTATTGTGAAGAGTTTTTTGCATATTTTGGATACGAACCCTTTATCAGATATGGGATCTGAAATTATTTTCTTCTCCTATCGGATTTGAAAGACAACTGCATAGACATCAGCAAGATGATGGAATAGGAAACTCTGAAACCTCCTTTCCCCATGAACACACAAATTCAACAACAAAACAAGGCAAATTTCCTTTATGAAAAATCCAGAAACTAATTGAGAGGCTCCTGTACCCTAGGTGAGAGTGAAACCAGTCATATTGAATCCAATAGAAAAGTTTGAATACACCCTGTCATCATAATCCCTACCCTCTGCACAGCACAATGTCATCAGGAGAAAACCCTTCCAGGTGACAGCTCTCCCTGAGAAGGAAAAGAGATAGACCATGCATCAAATACCCCAACTTTTATGGGGCTTATTCAGAAGACTAGTTTCTGTCTTGCCTGTCCCAGAGTGCTGACAGGAACTGGTATACTCTAGCCATGTAGAGACCGGTGATATCAGAGATAGCAGCTTGGGCTGACAAACACCGTAGCCCATTTCCCCAAAGAAAGAGCAAGCAGACAAAAAGCCACAGCTCCGAGCTTCTCCCTGGGGAGGGAGGGAGTTAGACTGCACATTAAACTCACCAACTTTTCCAGCATATTCTCAAAGGACTGGAGTTTGTATGTCTGTCTTGGAATGCTGAGGGGACCTGGCACACTTCTATCTACCTGGGGTCCAGTGAGATCAGAAATCACAGTTCAGGCTAGCAGTTACCACAGCCCCCCACCCCCATCCTTGCTCAGCACAGAGTATATGAATGAAAAATCCCAGCTCCCAGCTTCTTCCTGAGGAGAGAAAGAGATTAATCATGTACCCAAAACTCCAACGTATCTAGGGGCTGCCAGAGGGACTGGCTTCAGTCTCACTTGTCTCAGCTCAGGACCCAACATATTTTTTACTCCTTTGGGGATGCTTACAGCAAAGAAAGCAAGTTGTACTAACATGAAATTATGAAGGTGTAAAAGGTCCCCCAAATCTCTAACTGGGCTGATTGGTAAGGATCTTCTCCCAGACAAGTCCAGTTCATAAAGAGTGGGAGAGGTAGCTGTTTTCTCTAATGCACAGACACCAACATAAAGAGCCAAAGAAAATGAAGAAATAGGAAAATATGTCCCGATAAAAATAAATAAATAGATCTCCTGAAATCAACCCCAGTGAAATGAAGATATATAATTTACCTGGTAGAGAGTTTAAAATAATTGTCATAAAGATGGTCTGAGAGGTCAGGGAAACAATGCATAAACAAAGTAAAACTTTTAAGAAAGAGGTAGAAAATATTTTAAAATACCAAAAATATCTTGGAACTAAAGTATATAATAACTTAAAAAGAAATTCACTAGAGTGGGGAGTTCAACAGCAGACTAGATCAAGCAGATGATCAGTAAACTGGAAGGCAGGTCATTAGAAATTACTCAGTCAGAGGATCAAGAAGAAAAAAGAATTTGAAAGAGTAAAGAAAGCTCAATGGACTTATGGGATACCATCAAGTAAATCAATAAACACATTTTTGGAGACCAAGACGGAAAAGAAAGAGAAAGGGGAAGAAAGTGTATTTAAAGAAATAATGGCTGAAAACTTTCCAAATCTGGGGAAGAAAATGGACATTCAGATCCAGGAAGTCCAACGGATCCCAAATAAGAAAAACAAAGAAATCCACACAGAGGCACATTATACACTTTGCCCACAACTTACAATTTTTCAATGGTACAATGGTGCAAAAATGATATGCATTTAGTAGAAACCATAGTTTGAGTACCCATACAACCATCCCATTTTTCATTTTTAGTACAGTATTTATTACATGAGATTTTCAACACTTTATTACAAAATAGGTGTTGTATTAGATGATTTTGCACAATTATCAGCTAATGTAAGTATTCTGAGCATGCTTAAGGTAGGCTAAGCTAAGCTATGATGTTCAGTAGGTTAATTGTATTAAGTGATTATGGAGGCTGACAAGTCCCAAGATCTGCAGGATGTGTCAGCAAGCTGGCGACCCACAAGAGCTGGTGTGTAGTTCCAGTCTGAAGGCTGACAATCTTGAGATCCAGAAGGAGTTGATGTTTCAGTCCAAGCCTGAAGGCAGGAAAGATTCCCTCCTACTCTGGGGGATGGTCAGCTTCTTTGTAGTATTCAGGACTTCAGCTGATTGGATGAGGCCCACCCACATTAGGGAGCACAATCAGCATTATGCAGAGTCCTCTGATTTAAATGTTAACCTCATCCAAAGCCCTTGGATTGACCATTACATTGAGCAGAGATAGAACTACTCCTCCACTTATCAAAGAGACTTCTCTCCAATTATTCTGCTAATGTTTCCTGTTGGAAGACAATTCTTCATGGGATCTCTTGTGTTTACACACAGCTTGAAAGCAAAAGCACTAACTTTTCATCCTAGACTATCTTTTCAAAGATTTTTGTATGACAAACAGCCTTGGAAGATAAGACAATGTCCTCATCTGAAGCAAAGGGCTGGTATGCTTACTGTATGTTATAAAAGATTTGAGTTCCCTAAGCTCAAGGTTCCTCTTCTGTAATGCAAGCCACTGAATATGCAGGCATCAATCTAGGTCTATCCATATTACCCCTATGGGACTTGGAGGCAAGAGAAACTGATACAAATATGCTGATGCTCTGATAATAAAGCTCTTTGTTTGATTCAGGAGTTTCCTGATTATGATAGCAGTCATGAAACTGTAGCGGGCTAACTTATTAGCTTGCAAGTAGAATAAAATCTCATCTTTCACAGCTCTTGATATTCCCTTCCTTAAAATTCACTTTCTCGCTCTTTTTCCCAGTTTCTCCAGCCATAGAATATTACTACCCACATTAGCTGGATCATCCCTGATGGGATACATTATCCTTTTCTTAACGATATACTTTCCCAGGCACCATCTCCCTCTGGGGTCACCAATGCCCTCTGTCTACAATCTTATGGGTATGCAAGTTCTAAGCCAATTCCAGACTTAAACAGAAGGGAGTAGCAGCTTCAAGTCATTATATAAATTTTTATTTAAAAACTGCTTATATATTCAGAGGAAAAAGAACTTTGTTATGTTTAGAAACTACTAATCCTTCCAAAAAGTAGAGAGATACTATAAAATAGAAGCACTTCATAGTACATGAAAGATAGAAAGGAGTGAAAATGTAATTATTTATTTTGTAATTATAAAGAATAAGTCCTGAATAAGAGAAACTGTCAGGGACTCTAATATGAGGCAATGATGGCCCCAATTCTTCATGCTTTCTTACCTTCATATTCACACCATCTGCCATATGACCTTGCAGCAGTTCTTCTTACTAAACAATCTGTCTATTCCCCACTCCTTGAATTTGTCTGGCCTTAAGACTTGCCATGACTAATAGAATGTAGCAGAAGGGACATTGCTATTTCTGAGCCTATCCTTGAAGAGGTATTGCACTTTTCCACACACTCTCTTGTACCTGACAGCATTTACAGCTAGCCAGGAAGATGAGAGACACGTGGAGCAAAACTGAGTCATTCTGATTAACTCAGCTTAGACCAGTATATTAGGTTCCAATGGCTGTCATGACAAAGTGCCACAAATTGAGTGATTTATAATAGAAATGTATTGTTTTACAGTTCTGGAGGCCAGAAATCCAAGATCAAGACGTTAGCAGGGTTGGCTCCTTTTGAGTACCGTAAGAGAATATCTCTTCCATGCCTGTTTCCTAGCTTCTGGTGGTTTGCTGACAATCTTTGGCATTCTTTGGCTTCTGGAAGCCTCAGCCTGATCTCTCCCTTCATCTTCACGTGGTATTCTCCCTGTGTGCATGTCTCTGTGCCCAAATTTTCCCTTTTTATAAGTATACTGGTCATATTGATTTAGGGCCCACCCAAATGACCTCATCTTAACTGATTACATTTGCTACAACCCTATTTCCAAATAAAGTCATATTCTGAGGTCCTGGGGGTTAGGACATCAACATACGAAATTTGAGAGGACTTAATTCAACCTATAATAACCAGCTTAGATCAGTCAACAGCCAGCCAATCCCTAGACATGTGAACTAGCTCAGCTAAGATCAGCAGATCTAACCTGGCTGACTACCTGGATATGTTAGCAATAAAAGCTTATCATAGGCCACTGAAATTTTGTACTTGTTTGTTCTGCAACATCATTATGATAATAAATGACTGATATGTGACTGTGGACATGATCTTAGAACCCAAAGCTCTTTTCATTTCTTAATGGGACCAAAATGCTCCCCCCACAACCACCACACACACACACACACACACACACACACACACACACACACACACACGAGAGTCCCTCTAAAAGGTGGAAAATCCACTCATCTTTTTCTTCATAGGCACCTATTAAGTAGCCGGGACAAGCAGCAGGTTTTAAAGGCCTTCTCTGAGAATCACTAAGGAAACCAGCACAGATTTTACGTGCTGTGATACACGGAGTGGCTGAAGCCAACAGCAGAGCTTCTCATGAAGATAATACAGAGCAGTACGAGGAGTAATGAGCTCATCCAAACCACCTTAGGTGGAAAAGTAAATTTATTCTGGAAAAAAGGAAAGCCAAGTTTTGTTTAAGAAATAAAAGATAGCTATAGTAGATTGATATACAGTGTGTTAGAAGGAATTCTTTTTATTCTGTTTTCTTTTTTTATCCACTTTTCATATTGAAGAAGCAATTTAAGACTATTTGCTTTAATCAAGAATCTTTTTCCAGAAAAATATTCTGCTTTGTCTCTGTGTTATCTCTTAAGAGAAAATCAAGTTTTCCAAGGACAGACCCTGCCCAAGGATAGACACCATGTTTTCCCGGAACTGCATACTGGAATTGCAGGCATGGTGCCAAAGACAATTAATCTATGTCTTTGGGACAGGAATTATGTATCTATTTACAGTAGAAAGAGACAGATTTTAAAGTACATGTCAAAATTTGATATAATTGTAATGCAGTTAAGCCATAAAATATGTTATTATGACATTGATTTGGCTGTACCAAAACGGAAATCATGGCTTCCCTGCAGAAGCAAGTACATCAAATAAAAGCCTCAGAAAATAAGGTTAGGTTCTGGCATAGATATTTAGCCTGCTCCCAGACACCCAATTTGTTTTTTTAAAATGTTTGGCTGGTTGAAAGACATTCCAATCCTTTTGTGAGGCAAAGTAGGGATGGATTTGCTTATTGAAACCAAATTTCCTGATGTGGGACTAGTCATATATCGCAGGTTTTTATTTTCCTCCACAAATAGTAACAGTTCTTCTGGATCCAGGACAACTGCTTAACCTTCATGGAACACCAAAGGCTAACAGTAAGTAATGCAATTTATTTTGCTTGTCAGAGAGGTATAGAAGACATGTCATTAGAATGCAAACATGTGACATGTTTGCTACAACACAAAGTCATCAATAACAAAGCACCCATTTCAACTTGAAATTCTATTTCAAAAGAATTGATTTTTATTACAGATTGGAAAAGGTTGACAGAGATGTGGAAAATATTGTTACAGAAAATTATGTGTCCCCCCTATGTAGAATATTATACAACCTGATTTAGAGAATTACCAAGGGAGAAGACAAAATCAGCTCTAATATAAGGGCTAGAGTTTGAGTTATGGGCAGCATCTGGTCACACAAGATTCTGGATAATAAAGGAGCTTTTCAAGTCTGCAATGGCAGAATAGGGGTAAAAAACATCTGAAATAGTGGTGAATAGGAGGCAGTCTTTGCTTTACTTTGGAGAGAAATTGAGAATTGGTAAATACATAATAATGAAGAGATGTAAGAGCTAGACATCCCAAACCTTTTTGGGCAACTGGTTTCCTTCTTGGTCAGATGAATTGTACCTGACCACCACTTCAGTTTTCTTCATGCAACCTCATTTGTCAGATTTGCCACCATAGGTCAGGACCCTGTCACCTTGGAACAGTGGACCTTCTAGGGCTACCCATGATTTCAGTTTTCCCAGCAAAATGTCATCATATCATCTTTAGCAGACTTCACACTTTCTCCTTCACCAGGAAAGAGACTTAACTCATCTCAGTTAGGATTGGAGTATATTGAAATAGTTACTGGCCTAAATTAACATGAAAATATCATCAGTCTTTGAAAATTGTTAATAATCCCAACATACTTAATGGAACTATGGTGAAAAAATTTATGATAAACTTATAAGTTGTTAGGGTTTGTCTAACCCAAGTTACACATAACCATTGCTTCTCTTCTTTTCATTAGCATGTACAGGATTCTTAAAGCAAATGTACTTCACAGGGCCTGGTTTTCCAAAGCCTTGCAGTTTCAAATATTGACCTTGTGGAGGACTGGAAATTTTCCTCAGGCTATAAAGTCTTTGTTGTAAGATAAAGATTTGTGGCACAGCAAGGTTGCTGGCTCAAGGACAGACTAGTTACTGATTAATATGTAAAGATACTGGGAAATTGCTTTAAGAAGGAATGTTTGCTAAGATCAAGCTTTTGTTGGAGGATCACTTAATTGTCTAATGGAATGTCATCTGATTGTTTCACTGAAAGTTACCAGCCTATATTGTTAAACTATAGCCCCACCTATGTTCTCTTCCTGTAACTTCCTGGTCTGGAAAATAAATGCAGGAAGAGAACCCCAATTCAGGGTTAATTTCGCAAGGAAGGAATGCCTCCGGCTTGAGGGTTCTGGGGAAGTTAACCACTTCAGGGCTTCTCACTGCTCAGAAGAGATGGGCATTGAGTAATCCTTTGCAGCTCCATCACCCAGGGGAAGTGGGGTGACAAATCCGTGGGGGGCAAAGCAACATTAGCAAACTCTTTTTTATATTTTATTAGCACTTTCTCTTGAGAGGAAATAAAATTGTTTTATTTTATTTTAATAGAAGCTTTGAGAGGAGGAGAAAAGGAAAGAAGACTTAGGGGTATTACTGATATATTTCAGGGATTCTCACCAGCATTTCCAAAGTTTGGCCTTCACTTTTATGATAATATTTGAAGTGCTTGTTAAAAATGCAGTTTTATAGGACCCACATCACACTTCGTAAATCAGATCCTAGGAACCAGTGCTTTTTACATGCTCCCAGCTAATCCCAAACAACCTTTAAGTTTAAGAATCAGTGATCTGAATCTTTTCTATGTCCCACATTGCCCTGAATAAACAAGTATTTCAACAGAAATGATCCTAGGGCACACTGAACATAAAACCTGTTTCATAAGCTACAGTGAGATCCTAAATCAGTATTTCTCAAAATGTCGGTGGACAATCTTTAATCTTTTCCAGGGCTTCTTGTTAAAAATATTACATCTTAGGCCCATGTCTGCTAAATGAGAATTTAAAAACAAATTTCCTAGTGGATTCTGATGACTCTAAGGATTTTTTAAATTGTGTATTAAACGGTGCAGTGAAAAGAATTAAGTATAGGATACCTGAGTTCTCAGTAAAAGTAATTTTATTAAAGGGTATTAAGTCAATAGACTCTCCAGAAGAGAGAGACAGACAGGCTAGGAGACAACAACTGCCATGAATTGAGTCCAGATCACCCTCTACGGGCTATTCCCATCAAGACACTTCTGTGTGGATAGCACTGCTTACTTATACAGATGATGCGGACACAATACACTGCTGCCATCCAAAAATGTCACACCATCATCATCAGAAGAGTGCTTTCTATACACACTTATGTCTCTTTAATCTCCCAGTGTCCACCATATTGATATTGTAATTTAGGGCTGTGTATTCATGCACACACACGTGTATGTCTGAGTATGTCTACGCTTTTTAGATAACAATAAATATTTTTCAGAGCCAGCCAGTGGAACTGCACAGCTCCACGCAGTCCCCTCATCCACCACCTTGGACCCAGGCACGGGGGGAGCTCCAGACCCCTCCTCACTGCCCCAAACTGGCACTGCACAGGTGAACCCGCCAGCACCAGCCAGCCAGCAGAACCACGTAGCTCCACGTGGCCCCTCATCCTGCTTCAGACCCAGGGTGGAGCACCAGCCTACGGATCTGACCCACCAAGTTTGGCCCAGCAGAACTCCATGCATTAGGGGCTCATTCTACAACCACAGAGTCTAGAACAGGAACCAAGTTGGTTTAACATAACCATTACCACACCTACTATCAAGTAAGACAGTTCACCCCCCGCGGTAGCAACCAAGGCTGCTCCACAGCCAACCTCAGTGTAATAGAAGAAGCAAACCCCCTACCAAATGACCAAGCATTAGCGAAAAAACACTATAAGTACAAACAATAAAGAAGAAATGAGACCACTGAAAGGATACAGTAATGCCCCAAAGTCAGACTCCATGGAACAGGGAATCCTTGAAGTCTGAAAAAGAATTTCAAGTAATGAACTTACGAAAAATTGAAGAAATAAAGGAAGACTCAATTAGAGAACACAATGAAATAAGAAAAAACACCCAGAATATGAAGGAGGAAATCTACAAAGAGATTAATACCATAAAAAAGAGTGCAGCAGAACTTCTAGAAATGAAAGACTCACTCAATGAAATAAAAAACATGACTGAGAGCTTGAGCAGCAGGGTAGAGCAAGCAGAAGAAAGAACTTCAGAGCTTGAAGATGGTCTTTTTGAAATAACTCAGGCAGGAAAAAAAAGGAAAAAAGAATTAAAAATAATGAGGAAAACTTAAGAGAGATAGCAGACAATCTCAAGTGCTCCAACATCCTAACTGTGGGTATCCTAAAGGGCAGGAGAAGGGAAAAGGTATTGAAAACCTACTCAAGGAAATAGTAACAGAAAACTTCCCAAGTGTAGGGCAAGATACAGACCTTCAGATCCAAGAAGCTCAAAGGTTTCCAAACAGATTCAACCCAAAAAGATCCTCCCCAAGACATATTAGAGTTAAATTTGCAAAGCTCAGACACAGAGAGAGAATTCTACAAGCAGCAAGAGAAAAGCATCAGGTCACTTATAGGGGAACCCCCATCAAACTAACAGCAGACTTCTCAACCCAAACCCTACAGGCCAGAAGAAAGTGGAATGATATACTCAAAATACTAAAAGAAAAAAAACTTCCAGCCAAGAATTCTTTACCCAGCAAGGCTCTCCTTCAGATATGAGGGAGAAATAGTGTATTTCCCAGACAAACAAAAGTTGTAGGAGTTTACCACCACACGACCAGCCCTGCAAGAAATTCTCAAGGGAGTCATTCATTTGGATTCTGTATAATGGTGACCATCATCACGAATACACAAGAAAGAGCAAAACCCACACTTAAAACAAAAATGCCAGCAAGAAAGAGAAATAAGGGGCCGAGCCCGTGGCGCACTGGGGAGAGTGCGGCGCTGGCAGCGCAGCTCTGCTCCCACCACGGGCGGGTTCGGATCCTATATAGGAATGGCCGGTGCACTCACTAGCTGAGCGCCAGTCACGAAAAAGACAAAAAAAAAAAAAAAATTGAAGAAAGAGAAATAAGCTAAACCATTCCACCTTAACTCCCCAACTCACATTGAAGAAGAGAAATAAAAGGGGAAATAATGATCAAAAGATATATAAACCACCTAAACAAGTAGCAATTAAATGACAGGAATTAAACAACACCTGTCAATAACTACTCTAAATGTGAATGGACTAAACTCCCCATTCAAAAGACACAGACTGACGGACTGGATTAAAAAGCTAGACCCAAAAGTATGCTGTCTTCAAGAGACCCACCTCACCTGTAAAGACACTCATAGACTAAAAGTGAAGGGATGGAAAAAGATACACCATGCAAATGGAAACCAAAAATGAGCAGGAGTAGCTATCCTTATATTGGACAAAATAGACTTTAAGCTTAAAAACATTTAAAAAGACACAGAAGGCCATTATATAAAGATAGAAGGAACTATCCAGCTAGAAGACATAACAATCATAAATATATATGTACCCCATACTGGAGCACCCAGATATATAAAGCAAACACTCTTACACCTAAAGAAGGAGACATGCCCTAATACATTAATAGTGGGTGATCTGACCACCCCTCTCTCAGTATGGGGCAGGACTTCCAGGCAACAAGTCAACAAAGAGACACAGGATTTAATCTACACCCTATACCAACTGGACTTGGCAGATATATACAGAACATTTCACCCAACAGCTAAAAAATATACTTTCTTCTCATCAGCTCATGGTACATTCTCCAGAATAGACCACATATTAGGTCACAAATCTAGTCTCAGCAAATTTTAAAAAATTGAAATCATTCCAACAATCTTTTCACTCCACAGTGGACTAAAACTGGAGATAAACAATAAGCAAATTGCTGGAAGATATACAAATAAATAATGGCTCCTGAATGACCTATGGGTCTAAGAAGAAATTAAACATGAAATCAAAAAATTCCTAGAAGGCCGGCCCGTGGCTCACTCGGTAGAGTGCGGTGCTGATAACACCAAGGCCACAGGTTCGGATCCTATATAGGTGATGGCCGGTTTGCTCACTGGCTGAGCGTGGTGCTGACAAAAAATTCCTAGAAACTAATGAAAATAAAGAATACATCATACCAAAACTTGTGGTATACTGCAAAAGCAGAACTAAGAGGGCAATTTATTGCAGTAAATGCTTATATCAAAAAAATGGAAAGACTCCAAATAAATGACCTAATGCTATGCTTCAAAGAACTTGAGAAACAACAACAATCCAAACCTAAAGGCAGTAGAGGGAAAGAAATAATTAAGATCAGAGCAGAACTAAATGAAATAGAGACCCAAAAATCAATCAAAAAGATTAACAAAACTAAAAGTTCGTTTTTCGAGAGGATAAACAAAATAGACACACCATTAGCTAGATTAACAAAAAGAAGAAGAGAGAAGACGCAAATAACAAATATCAGAAATGAAAAGGGAGACATTACAACTGACACCACAGAAATACAAAGAATCATTAGAGACTATTATAAACAACTGTATTACAACAAATTTGAAAATCTGGAAGATATGGATAAGTTTCTAGACACATATAAATTACCAAAACTGAACCAAGAAGAGATATAAAACCTGAAGAGACCAATAATAAGCAAGGAGATTGAAGTGGTAATTAGCAATCTTCCAACAAAAAAAAAAGTCCAGGTCCAGATGGCTTTACAGCTGAATTCTATCAAACTTTTAAAGAGGAGTTAATACCAATTCTCATGAAACTATTCCAAACAATTGAAACAGACTCTACTCTCCCAAACTCAATCTATGAGGCCAACAAAACTCTGATACCAAAACCAGATAAAAACACAATAAAAAAAGAAAATTACAGGCCAATATCCTTGATGAACCTAGCTGCTAAAATCCTCAACAAAATATTAGCAATTAGAATACAGCAACATATCTGAAAAATTATACACTGTGATCAAGTGGGATTCATCCCAGGGATGCAAGGATGGTTCAACATATGAAAGTCAATAAATGTGATACATCACATCAGCAAACTCAAGGACAAAGACCATATGATCATCTCAATAGATGCTGAAAAAGCATTTGACAAAATTCAACATTCCTTCGTGATAAAGACTCTCAACAAGTTAGGTATAGAAGGAAAATATCTTAACACAATAAAAGCCATTTATGACAAGCCCATCGCCAGTATTACTCTGAATGGGGAAAAACTGAAAGCCTTCCCCTTAAGGACAGGAACAAGACAAGGATGTCCACTCTCACCACTTCTATTCAACATACTGCTGGAGGTACTAGCTAGAGCAATCAGGCAAGAGAAAGAAATAAAGGGCATCCAGATTGGAGAAGATGAAGTCAAACTTTCCCTATTTTCAGATGACATGATACTGTATATAGAAAAACCTAAAGACTCTATCAAAAAACTCCTAGAGCTGGTTAATAACTTCAGTAACATTGCAGGATACAAAATAAATGCCCAGAAATCAGTAGCATTTATACATTCAAATAATGAATTAACAGAAAAAGAAATAAAGAAAGTAAGCCCATTTACTATTTTCACCAAAAAACTACAATACCTAGGGATCAATTTAACCAAGGAGGTTAAAGACCTCTACAATGAGAATTACAAACCACTTCTGAAAGAAATTAAAGAAGACACAAAAAGATAGAAAGATATTCCATGCTCTTGGATTGGAAGAATTAACATTGTGAAAATGTCTATACTACCCAAAGTGATATACAGATTCAATGCAATCTCCCCCCCAAAATACCAATGACATTCTTCACAGAAATGGAAAAAACAATCTTACATTTCGTATGGAAAAACAAAAGACTCCAATAGCCAAAGCAATCCTGAGCAAAAAAAACAAAGCCAGAGGCATAACTCTGCCTGACTTAAAATTATACTACAAAGCTGTTGTCACCAAAAGAGCACAGTACTGGTATAAAAATAGACATTCAGACAAGTGGAGTAGAACAGAGAACCCAGAAATCACTCCTCAGGCTGATAGCCATCTGATATTAGACAAAGGCAACAAAAATCTACATTGGGGAAAAGATTGCCTCTTCAATAAGTGGTGCTGGGAAAACTGGATATCCATATGCAGAAGAAAGAAGCTAGATATGCATCTCTCACCATACACTAAAATCAACTCAAAATGGATTAAAGACCTAGGTATAAGACCCAAAACTCTAAAATTACTAAGGGAAAATGTAGGTGAAACTCTTCAGCAGTTAGATCGGGGCACAGGCTTTATGAACATGAGCCCAAAAGCACAAGCAGCAAAAGAAAAAATAAATAAATGGGACTATATTAAACTAAAAAGTTTCTGCACAGCAAAAGAAACAATCAACAGAGTTAAAAGACAACCTATAGAGTGGGAGAAAATTTTTGCCAACTATTCATCCGACAAGGGACTAATATCCAGAATATACATAGAACTCAAGCAATTATACAGTAAAAAAATAAATGACCAAATTAAAATGTGGGCAAAGGAGCTGAATAGACATTTTTCAAAGGAAGACATACAAATGGCCAACAGATACATGAAAAAATGCTCAACATCACTAGTCATCAGGGAAATGCAAATTAAAACCACATTGAGATACCACCTCACTCCAGTTATACTGGCTATGATCAAAAAGACAGTGAATAACAAATGCTGGTGAGGGTGCAGAGAGAAGGGAACACTACTGCACTGTTGATGGGAATGTAAATTAGTACAACCACTTGTCCCTCAAGTGCTCTTTGAACAAAATTTATCATCATACTAGTCCACTCATTATTTGAAAAAAAAAAGCTTTGACACATTCATTCTGTATTTGTATAAGAAATATATTTAACTTATGAAAATTATACTTGGCAATTCTTTTTCTCTATCTGTCCTGACATTCTATAAGACATGTTATTCTGAGATCTTTCATCTTTTTATTAATTCTGAGAAATTTATCTTAATCATTCTCTCAAATATTTTCATCTTTTTTCTTTACCTTCCCTTCTTACCCATGTGCTGGCACTTAACTTGTACTTCCATGTGTTTTATATTTTTCACATTTTCCACCCATTGATCTTGCCTCTGAGAGATTGCTTCAATCTAATCACCCAAGCCACTCATTCTTTCTTTATCTGTTTCCATCTTACTTGTTATCCTACACGTTAGGTTATTTTTACTAGTGGATTTCTCATAACTTATATTTCCACTTCCTTATAATTTCTTGTTTTTACTTTAATTTTCTAATATCTTCATCTCCTCAAGGATAATTAATATGTCTTATTTTTGTTCTGTTTGTTCCATTAATCCAGCTTGAGTTGGCATGTGCTATTTAACCGTTGTTCTCCTTTATGAAAGCTGCAATCCTTAGGCATCTTGTCATTTTGGGTAGTGTGAGCCTGTGTTTTTCCTGAAGGTAATCTACCTGGTATTTTGTAATGTGGGAGGGCTTAAGATCCATTCCTAGCCTTTGTTAGCCTTGGTAAATTTAAGGAAAGTGAAGGTATGTAAGTGTAGAAAGAGTCCCCAAAACCACAAAACCACTGCTGTGTAACCCATCATCTTACAGTCCCTCCATGAAGCAATTCTCCCCCCACTGCCCCATTGTGAAACATAGTCTTCTTAAAATGTATTTGGCAGCCCTGGGGATTGGATGGTGCAGGAGTGCTGGAATAAGATCATAGGTTCATAGGTTCATAGGTTCATAGTCAACTTAATTCTGCTTTTTCTACTACTCACTTCAGCAAGGCTTTGTACTGTCCTGATTTTTCCCTACTGGTACCACAGACCAAATATGCAGCTGCCCAATCCCTGTAACAAAAGGGCAGGCAATGTCTGCACCCAAGCAGAGTCAGGGAGAGGAAAGAATGGAACTCAACAACTTGTCTCCAGTTATTCCCTGACAGCCCTCTGGAAGCCTCTACCCCTGGCTGCAGTCATCCACCTTCCACTCCATCCCAGCTCCAGCCTCCCCAGGGATTCCTCAGTTATTGTTAATTTTGTTATTGTTTTTAGTTCCTAGAATTTATACTTCTCTTTTAATTCTATAGTTCCTTGAGGGTTGATTTTGGGAGAGGGAAGCCAGAAGCCCAAGCTAGCCAGAAGCACCATCTTGACAGGAACCTAAAAGATTTGTTCTGCAAGGATCATGCTTCTTCAGAGTATTCGCTGCCCAACAGAAACTTTGTTAGTTTGTCTGATTAGTGGTTCTAAGGTCACATGTCTTTGCCCATAATAAAGTGATTTGGGGAGACTGAATTCTGGCTTCTAACTTCAGGCAGCAACACTAACCACATGGAAAATACTCCAAATATTTTGTGACAGGTGTTCACAAAATAGCAACCACAAGGGCTCACTCGGGAGAGTGCAATGCTGATAACACCAAGGCCATGGGTTCAGATCCTATATAGGGATGGCCATTTAGCTCACTGGCTGAGCGTGGTGCTGACAACACCAAGTCAAGGGTTAAGATCCCCTTACCAGTAATCTTAAAAAAAATAATAAAATAGCAATCACAAAGCTGACAAAAGTCTACTGCAATTATAAAGTATCCTATAATAAGGCTAACTATGGTATTACCTTGAAAGTAAACATTTCTGTTGAAGAATTTTGTAAAAACGCATCTGAAGGTGATATGGAACAGCAAAAAAGTACATATTTTCTAGCAAGAACAAAATACTTTCTTTATAAAGAAACATCGTTTCTATAATAGATTACCATTTTAAGATATCGTGTCATAATCTGAAAAATATTACAGGAGTTTTGTTAAATGCCGAACCTACGCATCCAATTTAAAATTAAAACACAAGTGTAATTAATCACAAACTGTTTCCAATTTCTTTCACCCTTTTGTTGTCAGTCTTCCATTTCCCAAATATTCTTTAAAATAAATCATAGTGCCAACTAAGCGGTAAGAACAAAATAAAAGCAGATGAAATACTATTAATTCTTTAATTATTTTTATCTCCTGGGATTTCCTTTATGCTCTCATGAACTCTACTAAGTATTTAAAGGATGTTAGCTATATATCTTCCATCATTTCTGGATGTCTTATAGCTTAGCAAATCTACATCACTGCCATAAAAAGAAGTTATTGCACTCTATTCCTATGTGGGGCAATTCACTTTCCATATCTTCTATATCTAGGTTCCTGCTCCTGTCCCATTTAAGCTATGTATTTTGCATCCTCATAAGAACTCAAAAATGTTTTCCAAAATTTTCTTTTGCTTATTGTAGAAGAGAACTCTCACAGGTTCTCTGCATTGCCACAAAAGTGTTTCCTTTGACTTCTGTTTTATGTAAACGATTTTATTTATCCATTCTTAAATGAGAAGAGCTCTATCTATATTCAGCATTTGGGAAGAGAAAAGCTGAATGTTTTATTCTCAGTTTTCTTTATCATCAACTTATGGGCCTAAAGATAATCCTTTTTCCAATCTGTATCTGAAGAGCAAATTTATTTACACAGCTCTCAGTTCAATTTGCCATGTCTGTCAGTCATTTATCTGGGGCAGGTCTGCTGGTTAAAGGTTGGATATTTCTGACCCAAATGCCAAAAACTGCAACAATTTGATTACTGCTCATCTGGAGATTGAGTTATACACTATAAGTCAGTGGAGAAAATTAGATATGACAGTTTAACAAAGCAAGAGAAAACATGGCCAGGAGAGAAAGAGTTTGTAGAATTTGTTCAGGATAAGTCTAATGAGTGTGAGCTCCTACCTCTGCAGTCTCTTCTTGCCTGGTTTGGTGTGCTCCAGCAAAGCAGACACAGGTGGGCTGCACAGGACATAGTTATGCTTAGCAGGGACATGATGGTTTAGGGTATTTGGGCTATAGTGACCCAGGGAGAAAATAGTGACCACCCCTTATTCTCCTCGTTATATAAGAAAATAGGGGATTAGAAAAGGAAGGAGGTCATTATAAATGCGGACAGGATCCAGGTACATAAATTTACTTAGGTCTTGAAATTCTGTTGGAGTTTTAGGATCGAATAATAATTCTTAGTTATTAAGATTGTCATCTGAACCAGCCCCTAGGAAAATTTTTCCAGGGTTTTAGAGGGTGGGGATGGAAGACAATGTGGAGAGGGAAAGTGGATGAATTAGACCAGTCACCAAAGAGAGCAGCATAATGAGAAATATATGTGAAACTAAAGCCCACAGCCAACTCTGTTTTGGGTTACGAAGCCTTGAGTGTTACACAGATGCCTGATGATTGCCTGCATCCAGTTAATCATTCTCGAGTTTAATGTTGGGTAAGTTCAAGATTCATATGACCCTACTTTGACAATCAACATGATGTATTAACACACAAACCAATTTAAGAAATACAAAATAACTAAATATAGGTTTCAGCACAATTCAAGGTATCAGGTAACATGACTCAATGTTCACTAAGAAAGAGCCATACTTTTCCTGTCTCTTTTGAGGATATACCCAGGTAAAACCTTTCTGATTTTATATAATTTTGATTATACATAACATAAAAATAATTAGTGACAAAATCAGCAACACAAATCAAGGGGAAACATTCTACATATTTGGTAGTGATCTGACAGAAATTGTGTCTGATTAACATCGGATAAGCTAAATAACAGGGTTTTTAAATTATTGTAATTTCAAAGCATGTAATCAATGTCAGTGCACAATTACAATTTTATCTAATGCAAACAACATCTGAAGTAGTGAAGTGCTTTATTAGCAACAGAAGTCAATGGTAGCAATGGTAAAGAGAAGTTTTTGATTTAAAAGTCTTTGAGAGAGATGAAAATTTGATATCTTCTTAAAAAATCCAGCTTCTTAGTATTTTAATTACCGATTTGAAAAAAAGCAGTAGGGTCTTAGGCCTTCCGAATATATTTTGTCTGAGAAAGACTAAAGAATCCCGAGATTGGCTGTCAAGTGACCTGGGGATTTTATTCCTGGCTCGGCTGTATACCAGATGTGTGTTCTCCATTAGGTGTTGCCTTAAACTGGGTTCCCTCAGAAGCAAACCCTGAGAAAAGGATTTGAGAGCAAATAGTTTATTAGAGGTGATCCCAAGAAGCACCACTGTTGTGCAGGGAAATGTGAAAGGGTAGGAAGGAAGAGGTGTTATTGAGCAGGTCACTGCTTTGGGCAGCCGGGGTCAGTCCTGCTGAGGAACTCTGGAGGACTGTGTAGAACATGCCTTGGAGTTAATTTCATCAGGGGGGTGAAGGAGCTGGGGTGTGTCTCCACCAGCTACTGTCTTTGGTTAAGTGCTGCTCTCTGGCTAAGTTTACTCCCCAGCACTTCTGGAAACCAGAGAAAGTCTGCGATCAAACAATCATGGATGCTTCCAGTTGGAAGCCGTATGATCAATGTGCAGAGGAATGGTGACTCCAGAGGAGATACAGGCAAGGAACTAGCAGCTGCTGCTACAGGGTTTTCACCTCTGTAGTCTCAGTTTCCTTATCTGTACAGTAGTGATGCTATTGCTGGGTATGCCTACCTTTCAGTTAACGTGAGGATAAAGGTGAGATATATGTGAAAGACATTTGTAAAGTTTTGACTTGGAAAACACATCAAATATTATCTGCAATATAAAAATAGACAAGATAATTCCCAGATTTCTTTCATGTTTGCATTATATGATTCATTGCTTTTTCCATGAACTCCACACAGCTAGGATTGGTATAATCTTCAGGATAATACAAACTAAATTGAAAAGGTGCAGTGTGTGATTTTTACTGATAGGTTTTTAAACTTTTTAATTGGTAATTCACCTTTTACATGTGACATCTGTAAACATTTACTACATGCTGGTCAGATGGGAGATATCTAAATTTCATGATTTATTCTCTATCACTTTACACAAAAAAGGTTTTAAAAACCACATCAAAGAGAGTGGTATCAAGTTGTATTTCTGCTGCTTATGTGACTCATACATTTAAGTAGGTTCTTTCTAATCAGAAAACTTCAGTCTCTGCCATAGATCTTTGCAGTCTCCCTGCATTTTGAGACATAATTTCTACTAAGTAATCTGCTGTGCAATACACCTACGGTGTAAGTAGCTGCTGGAGGAGTTTTAGGATTCTGAGTCTTAAGGTGAGCACACTGAAAATCAGCATTTAATCACGGCAACTTTAGCTTCTTTTCCATCAAAATAGACTATTTTTTTCTTTATTTAAACAAATAGGGAGAGAGAATATGCATCATTGTCATGTGTTTGTTTTTCATCTGTAACTTTAAGCATGAACCACCATGATGGTCATTATGATTGACCGTCCAACATCCATTAAAGGATCAAACTAAACCCATAATAACAAATTCTTTTTTCCTTCTGTTGATATAGGAAAAGCATATGATCTAATTAAGGCTTCTTTGAAGAAATGTCTGCATAAATCTTCTGGAAAATATTTCTTCACTATTAGGAAGAAATTAGTAGAAATGATGGTTCCTTTGCCCATTTTCCTATCACGATAGGAGGTGCTCAGGTTCCCTGGGTTCAGGTTTCAGGACACCTCTCTGGGTTTCAAGCCACTCCCCAAGGTCTCTGTCCTCTTCTCTAGGTCCTCCCCTAGAGAACAGTTACTATTGCTTATGGGACCTATTTTCAGCACCAACATGGGGAGATTGACAGACCAGAAGGGGCAGGCTTATGTAAATCCAGCAGCTGAGCATGCTCAGTAAAAGGAATTTATACAGGCTTATACGACCCCAGTGACCAAGCATACTTAGTGGAAGGGAGTTTGTCCTTTGAATGACCTTCCACTAAGGGTGATAAGGAGCACAGAATATTCTTGAAAGTCTGGTGCATGTGATAAAATTTGATCAATGAACATGCCTTAAAAGGAGACCAACTGAGCATGTGCAAGACTATGTTACATAACTTGGAACCACCCCCTTAGTTGAGTATTTATTAGATACTATGAATATGTATTAGATAGTGAAACTATAAAAGCTGAATCCCCACAGAACATGGAGCTGTGGCTCACTCACTCTGGGGCCAGCCCACACTCTGCGTGTGGAGTGTGTATTTCTTTCTTTTTGTATCAAGCTTTCAGCCCATGGCTGCTCACTCTCTTGAGCCAGCCTCTACTCTGCACTAAACTTTAAGTGTGTATTTCTTACTTCTGTATTAGACTTGGAGTGGGTCCTGCTCAATCTCTGGAGCTAAGCCACACTTTCTCTGTGAAGTCTATGTTTCTTATTTTTTATATTAAACCAGTTCTCACTTTCTACTGTGACTCTCCTCTTGAATTCTTTCCTGTGGTGGAGTCAAGGACCTGGTAAGGGGACAGGTTGGGTTGAGGCTAGCTACCAGGCCTCCCCAGACCCTCTCCTCTGGCATCACTGTTGCATTTTTGTCTTTTACCTGGAAATTCGTTGAGGTGTTGCTTGTTTGGGTTTTTTTTTTTTTTTTAACAAATTAGGGAATATATAAAACTATATACAGTAATTAGTTATTTGTCTTTGACATAAGGTGTACACATTCTTTTTTTACTTTATCATAGATTCTGCAGTACAGTGTTTTGTTTTTGTAAGAGAGAAAAGGGAGGGGGAGACGAAGAGAGTGGTCAACGGATATGAAATTGTAGAGAAGTAGGAAAAATAAGATCTAGTGTCTATAGCAACATAGGGAGACTACAGTCAACCACAAATTATTGTATAACTTCAAGTGGCTAGTTGCAAAGATGTTGAATGTTCCCAACATAAAGAGGTGACAAATGTTTGAGGTGATGAACATGCTAAATATCCTGACATGATCGTTGCACACAGTATAAACATACCCAAATATCATACTGTATGCCATAAATATATACAATTATTTTGGGTCAATTAAGAAAAAATAAATTTAAAAAAAAACATTTCAGAGACAGAAGTAGATTAGAGGTTACCAGAAACAGGGGGAGGGAGGAATAATGAGAAGTTATTACTTGGTGGGTATTGAGTTTATGCTTAGGATGATGAAAAGGTTTTGAAAATATATACAGGTAGTGGTTACCCAGTATTTTGAACGTAGTTAATTGCATGCAATTATATGTTTTAAAATATTTAAAATGGAAATCCTTATGTTATACATGTTTTACCATAATAAAAAAAAATGGGGAAAAAAGTCAATCTTTTCTTTGAGGTATTCTAGCTTTTACGCCAGTTAGAAAGTCCATTTTCTCTTCGGATTAATAAAAATTTTTCCATGATTTTTTTCTACTTCTATGCTTTAACTTTTTAAACAATTATTTGATCAATTTTGAATTGATATAACATATGAAAGAGGACTCGTTGTTTTCTGGACTCACAGTTTTAAAGTTTGTTTGTTTCACGGGTGAATACACAGTGAAATCCTAAAAGTGATAAAGTGAAAGATGCACTGTTTTCACAGTCTTAATGGCTCATTGTCTCAACAGTGTTGATTATGAGACCTATGCAATTAATCATGATATTAATACAGTTATCTTTTATTTCCCTGTCATTCACTTTTACTAAATACTAAGGGGAAAATGAACTAAAATGTTCACAAAGATTGCTTGAGCAGTATTGTAATGCTGCCACACTGAATTGTCCTCTGGCAGACACACCACCAATTCTGTAGTGTGAAATGTTTATTTATGAAAGAAGAAGAAAAGTGTCACTTTAGCAAAGAAAGAAAGATGGTTTAGGTGTCTTACTGTAATGCTTGATAATTAGGGTCATATAAAATTTAACACATATGAGTAAACAACAAATTGAAATCTATATAAGAATATATATGATTTTTAACATGACTGGTAATTTTCATAAAAGTTTAAAAGTACATCAGAAAATGTTTCATATTGACTGTAAATGCAATAAAACAAAACCCTGGGATTCTGTCAGACATAACTGATTCCTCCACATCACATAGAACTGAGTCTCTTGCATTTCTTTGAAGTTGACACATCTCAAGCACATCGAATGGTTGAACAAAGACACTTCTTACAGGGCCTAAAGTATCTGTGTTGGGTATTACTTGCTTCCTTCCAAGGAGAATGCCTCATTTTCACTTCCTCCACTGTTATCTCTCCCAGTTCTCCCATCTAGATGGCAACTCTATTGATGCCTGTAAACATTGTTTGTGGGACACACAGTCTTCGTGTGAAATGCAAGATTTGAAATTCTGAGATGAATCACATGTCTTTAATTCCACATTAAGATAGGCTTCACCATTTCTCCTCTTACCCTACAGAAGAAGCTTTTCTGAGGAACTTAAACTGATTTAGCCTGTATGATAACAGATCAAATCTCTACATAGCCTGACCAGAGCACAGAGAAACAGAGACAGTCTAGTCCTTTGCTATTTTATCTTCCGGTTAGAGGTGGACTCAGGGTTTCTCAACTGAGCTCCTCATATCAGTTGCATGTTCTCTAGAAAACTCATCTTTTTCCAAGTTTATTTTCTGGACAATAACTTCCCCTTGAATTTAATCAGTGGGCTTCAATTAAATTCTATGTTTTTCTTCAAAAAGGTTTTTTTGTGTGTGCTAATAAACAGAAAAAATAAATGAGCAGAGAAATAAGTGAACATAAAGAAACAGACTACCACATAGGTCTGCAGTATAAGAAATTATTCAGAGAGATATATTGCAATATCTTGGTGAGAAGTTATTTATGAAGGAATAGTCATAAGGATATAGTCAAATTTCTAAGAACACAACATATTTTTGAAAATCAGACCTTTGGTAAAAGAGATAATTAATATGGTTTAGGCATTTACTCTGAAGAAATAAACTGTCCAAAAGATTTCTCATTAACAGCAGAAATTCAGTTAACATATTGGAAATTTTCCCTCTGCTTCTGGCATGAGAGGATTAAATCTATTCAGGAGTAGTATAGGGATAGAAACTTGTCCCTGGCTGATAAGAGCATTACTTCAACTACTTGCATTTTCTTTGACACAGAACGTTGATGCGTTTGACAAGATATGACTCTCATGAGGAAGAATGAAATTCTTCTGTTGCTAAGGAGATAGCAACTGAATCTCAGAAGGCAAAGCACATTTAGAAACACACCCAACACTTCACAAGGATAGTCTTTAACAATTTTGAAGATCACATCGTAAAAAGGAGAGAAAATTAGGAGAAGGGTCCAACATCTGTTTCCAAAAGGGAGTTGCAACAGGGTGTAACGACCAAAAATGTGACTTTATCTCAAGCCTCAAGAAGCTATAAGACCTGAAAGAGGCTGACGACAAATGTGTGTTAACATACAAGGTCTGTTGAAGTGCTGAAGAAAGTCTTACCTCCCACAGTAGTTAAATGTCTCTAGAATGAATATTTGCTGCACCTGGCGATTAACCTCACATAACAAATGGAAAGACAGGTTTGTAGAGGGGATGTAATTTTTCCACTGATGTTCCCATTTTTTTTTTCTTTTTTTGTAATGGGAGAGATTTTGAAATGATTTATATCAGAAAATGATTAAGTAACCAAATCTACATAGAACATGCCCTCTCAACTGTAGCAATATTGCCCTCAAGGGGGTGAAAATTGATTCTTGGGGGAGGGGGAATAGGGAATCTCATATACAGTATCACAATGGTCTGTAACTCTCCAAAGTTCAACTTCACCCAACAAAATATTATTCTTTAGTATTCAATTTCTCTCATTAGGAATAAATTGAATTTAAATTGAATTTAATATTCTCTGTATATGGGGCTGATAATTGCACACACACACACACACACAAACAGGCTGAGAAACTTTGGTACAGAATAATTCACTAAATACAATAGAATTAATTTGCGTACAATATCAGTTAAATAGATATCAATAGTCACAAATGATATTGACTGTAAATCCTGCATCACCAAGGAATCCTGGTTTAAGAGTTTGTCCTGATTCTCTACTTTTACTATTGGATAATTTCGCTGGTCTTCTTTTATAATTCTTCGTGTTCTTTGATCATCTGTGCTAAGATAACTACAGTTATTTTATCAGGGAACTTATTAATGGCAGAAAAAGTCCCAGTTTCTGCTTAAAAACTGCTTTAAGTTCTGGTTTACATAAATGACTTAATTAAATGGAAATGGTTTTTTCTTTGTGCATCCCTATAGCTTATTTTCTCTCTCCCTCTCCCCCCATTCTGAAAAGACAAATTTCAATTAAGTATAGAAAGCAAGAGGACTATACAATCTAGCGACAAGTCTTACCATTGCTTATGCAACTTCCCCCAAAAGAAAATAATTAGTTTAATAAATTTAATGTTAATTATACCAAACAAGTTTTATAACACTTCCTAATTCATTTTAATAAGCATTGTTTTGCACCTACTTAATGCACATTACCATATTTTGTATTTGAGGGACAACAAATTTGAACATAAGTCTTTCTACAGGGTATTTACAATTCTTGAAAGAACAAATCCAGACTAGCATGCCATAAATAAAAGAAAGATAATTTGATTCAAAAAAAAATTCAGATGCCTAAATACAGTAAAGAAATAACAAATAACAACTGCAAATGAGGAAGAAAGGTGGTGTGGAAATTAAAGCAAATGCCAAAATAATATTTTGACCATAATTTTGAATACTCATGACATTTCACTATCTAATTCACATAACACCAATGGAATTATTTGGAAATGTTATTGTTAATTTAACTTATATAAAAGTTTAAGTCAGACAAGTAGGATAAAAAAAATAACTTGGGTTCTAAGTATTTTCATTTGTTTATTTTTGCAGTGGTATTTTCATACCTTTGTAACAGTTAGCACCATGAAGACTATCTCAAAATATATGCTTGAGACAATAAACCCAGAATTATATTTCTTCAGATTCTTATTTTAAAAAGAAAAATATATTTCCCTTCTGTTTTAATTGGTAGAAGGTGTATTAGTCCATTTTGTGTTGCTATAACAGAATACCTGAGACTGGGTAATTTATAAAGAACAGAGGTTTATTTGGCTCATGATTCTGGGATTGGGCATCTGGTGTGGGCCTCAGGCTGCTTCTACTCATGGCAGAAAGCAGCAGGCAGCTGGCGGGTACAAGCAGATCACATAGCCAGAGGAAGCAAGAGAGAGAGCAAGAGAGTAGACACCAGGGTCTTTTAAACAACCAACTCTCGAGGGAACTAATAGAGTGAGAACTCATTCACTACCCCCATCACCCAGGGAAAGCATGAGTCCATTCACGAGGGATCTGCCTCTGTGACCCAAACAGCTCCCAACACTGCCACACTGGGGATCAGATTTCCACATGAGTTTCTAAGGAACAACACATTCAAACTCCAACAGAAGGCATGCTGTAAAGCATCAAAACTTTTTGGTCTCAGGATCTCTTTGCACTTTCAAAAATTGAGAACCCAAGAGTTTTTATTTGTATCAATTTTATCCATCAATATTTAGCATATCAGAAATTAATACTGTGATATTTTGAAATATTTCTTTATAAATTATTATAAAATAATAGTATATATGTTATATAGTATGCATATTAAATATTTTTATGAAAAATGACTATTTTCAAAAACAAAAAAAACCCGAGGACTAACATTGTCTTACATTTTTGAAAAAGCTATTTAATGTCTGGCTTCACAGAAGACAGCTAGATTTTCATAACTCCTTTTACATCCAAATTGTTGTGATGTGTTGTTTTTGACTGAAGTATATGAAGGAAATCTGGCCTCACCCAGATACATAGTTGGGGAAAAAAAGAGAACCTCAACTTGTGAAAGGGTTGTGGGGAGGTTCCAATGGTCCTGGAAACACCTTGAGAACATCCAACCTAAAGCAGACCAGCTGAAACGAAGAAACTATCCTGGCTACACAAAATTAAAGAATGTTTTTGGAACTTGAAGTTTTGAGTAACCATTTAAAATCCTTGCTAGCAGGACAAATTGTGTTACTGACCACAAAATTGGAGCCCTTGTATTTGCTCACTTTGTGGTGCTAGTTGGGGGCAATTTTTGCATAATTCCTTCCCTTTTGGTAAAATGCCTGCTGAAAGAGTGGACTACAACATGTGCTTTCAAGTTTCACTTGCACAGGAGTGGGAAGCAATGTTGTTGCATCTGTATGGAGAGAAATTGAAGAGGATGAAAGTGCACAGAAACAAAATAACCCACTAAAAAGAAAAAGATAAACTATAAATTGACTTATTGGACAATTTTACTTGTTAGTGAAAATGCACTTAGGAGCATGATAAAATATTTATGAGTTTTATGCTGAAAAGTAGATATTTCCAGCCATCATAACATCACAATTTCTTCTTCGCAATGTGATTTCAGCTAAGAGCGATATAATCAATAACATCATCCCTAAGAGTTCTTTAGTTGATTTGAAGCAACAAAAAAAAAATTAAAATATTGACACATGCTTAGAAAAATGAGCATTAAAAGCCTATATCCCTGTGCCTTATTTTCATGAGACTTTCCATTTTCCCTCACACTTTAAAATCACTTCCTTGATTTAGCGAACATTTAAAATGTGTACTTCATTTAAATATGTGAGGCTTTTAAAAGATGGAGAGTAGATTTAGTCTTCCTTCATTTTTATAATAAAATATTACTGAGGAAAACAACATCAAAATACAAATGGATTTATCTATAACACAGAGCACTTATTTATATAGACACACACGTGCGCGTGCACGTGCACGCGCGCACACACACACACACACACACACACACACACACACACACACACACACACCCTTGATTTTATTAATCCAGCTACAAAATACTAAGCTTTTATTTACCAAGGACTCAGTAAAGTGGTGATAGGGGTGTTTTTCAAATTGACAACTGTCAAAAATAAGGGAAACCAAGTTTATCCTCACCCCCTTGGCCCTAACATTAAACATGCCACTTTACTTCAATGGAATTTTGATGGCGCCATATTCTTTGAAGTGGTGTCAGAGAGTTTGTCAGTGAATTTTCAAAAGGAAATCATCTTTTCTACATTTTGGTATCAAAAGAATAGATTCACTGCTTCAATAGAAAATGTATCTGTTTTCTTCTTGTAAAGTTGTTTGAGTTCCTTATATATTCTGGATATTAATCCTTTGTCAGATGTATATTTTGCAAATATTTTCTCCCACTCTGTTGGTTGTCTTTTAACTCTTTTAATTGTTTCTTTTGCTGTGCAGAAGCTTTTTAGTTTGATATAATCCCATTTGTTTATTTTTCCTTTGGTTGCCCGTGCTTTTGGGGTCGTATTCATGAAGTCTGTGCCCAGTCCTATTTCCTGAAGTGTTTCCCCTATGTTTTCTTTAAGAAGTTTTATTGTCTCAGGGTGTATATTTAAATCCTTAATCCATTTTGAGTTGATTTTAGTATACGGTGAGAGGTATGGATCTAGTTTCATTCTCCTGCATATCGATATCCAGTTATCCCAGCACCACTTGCTGAAGAGGCAGTCCCTTCCCCAGTGAATAGGCTTGGTGCCTTTGTCAAAGATCAGATGGCAGTAAGTGTGTGGGTTGATTTCTGGATTCTCTATTCTATTCCATTGGTCAGTGTGTCTGTTTTTATGCCAGTACCATACTGTTTTGGTTATTATAGCTTTGTAGTATAGCTTAAAGTCAGGTAGTGTTATGCCTCCAGCTTTATTTTTTTTGTTGAGCATTGCTTTGGCTATTCGTGGTCTTTTATTGTTCCATATAAATGTCTGAATAGTTTTTTCCATTTCTGAGAAAAATGTCTTTGGAATTTTGATGGGGATTGCATTAAATTTGTATATCACTTTGGGTAGTATGGACATTTTCACTATGTTGATTCTTCCAATCCAAGAGCATGGAATATCTTTCCATCTTCTTGTATCCTCTCTAATTTCTCTCAGCAGTGGTTTGTAGTTCTCATTATAGAGATTTTTCACCTCCTTGGTTAACTCAATTCCTAAGTATTTTATTTTTTTGGTGGCTATTGTAAATGGGCAGGCTTTCTTGATTTCTCCTTCTGCATGTTCACTATTGGAGAAAAGAAATGCTACTGATTTTTGTGTGTTGATTTTGTATCCTGCTACTGTGCTGAAATCAATTATCAATTCCAACAGTTTTTCTGTAGAGGTTTTAGGCTGTTCGATATATAGGATCATGTCATCTGCAAACAGGGACAGTTTGACTTCATCTTTTCCAATCTGGATGCCCTTTATTTCCTTCTCTTCTCTGATTGCTCTGGCTAGTACTTCCAACACTATGTTGAATAGGAGTGGTGAGAGTGGGCATCCTTGTCTAGTGCCTGTTCTTAAAGGAAAAGCTTTCAGCTTTTCCCCATTCAGGATGATATTGGCAGTGGGTTTGTCATATATGGCTTTAATTATGTTGAGATACTTTCCCTCTATACCTAACTTATAGAGGGTCTTTGTCATGAATGAGTGCTGAACTTTATCAAATGCTTTTTCAGCATCTATAGAGATGATCATATGGTCCTTGTGTTTGAGTTTATTAATATGGTGTATCACATTTATTGATTTGCGTATGTTGAACCAACCTTGCATCCCTGGGATGAATCCCACTTGATCGTGATGAATAATTTTTCGTATGTGTTGCTGTATTCTGTTTGCTAGTATTTTAGTGAGGATTTTTGCATCTATATTCATCAAGGATATCGGCCTGTAGTTTTCTTTTTTGGTTATATCTTTACCTGGTTTTGGTATCAGGATGATGTTTGCTTCATAGAATGAGTTTGGGAGATTTGTGTCCATTTCAATGTTTTGGAATAGTTTGTAAAGAATCGGTGTCAATTCCTCTTTGAATGTTTGGTAAAATTCTGCTGTGAATCCATCTGGTCCTGGGCTTTTCTTTGTTGGGAGCCTTCTGATAACAGCTTCAATCTCCTTTATTGTTATTACAAGCAACCCAATTAAAAAATGGGCAAAAGAGCTAAGTAGGCATTTCTCTAAGGAAGATATCCAACTGGCCAACAGACATATGAAAAAATGCTCAACATCACTCAGCATCCGGGAAATGCAAATCAAAACCACATTGAGATACCATCTAACCCCAGTTAGGATGGCTAAAATCCAAAAGACTATGAACGATAAATGCTGGCGAGGCTGCGGAGAAAAAGGAACTCTCATACATTGTTGGTGGGACTGCAAAATGGTGCAGCCTCTATGGAAAATGGTATGGAGGTTCCTTAAACAATTGCAAATAGATCTACCATACGACCCAGCCATCCCAGTGTTGGGAATATACCCAGAGGAATGGAAATCATCAAGTCGAAGGTATACCTGTTCCCCAATGTTCATCGCAGCACTCTTTACAATAGCCAAGAGTTGGAACCAGCCCAAATGCCCATCATCAGATGAGTGGATACGGAAAATGTGGTACATCTACACAATGGAATACTACTCAGCTATAAAAACGAATGAAATACTGCCATTTGCAACAACATGGATGGACCTTGAGAGAATTATATTAAGTGAAACAAGTCAGGCACAGAAAGAGAAATACCACATGTTCTCACTTATTGGAGGGAGCTAAAAATTAATATATAAATTCACACACACACATACACACATACACACACAAACCGGGGGGCGGGGAGGAAGAAGATATAACAACCACAATTATTTGAAGTTGATACAACAAACAAACAGAAAGGACATTGTTGGGGGGGAGGGGGGGGAGGGAGAAGGGAGGGAGGTTTTGGTGATGGGGAGCATTAATCAGCTACAATGTATATCGACAAAATAAAATTTAAAAAAAAAATAAATAAATAAAATAAAATAAAATAAAATAAAAAAAAGAAAGAAAATGTATCTGTGATATGTGCTAGTAACATCACATTTATGCCTTAAAACGTATTGATCTTTTTATCAAGAAATGTTTTAATTAAATTTGTATTTTATAAATTTTTGATTTAAGGCAACCAACTATTTTTCACAAAGAGCTTAATTATTACTCACCTATGGAGCAGTGGAGTAATATAAAAACTAGACAAATGACTACACAGGGGGCAAACCAAATATATTAAACCTCTAGGACTACAGTGCAGTCACTCACTGCCTGGCAGAGGCATGGAGGTCACGTGGCAGGCTTGCTCCAGAGCAACTACAGGACAAGTCCTCTGGCCCCCAGCCCTGTATAGCTTCTACTCAATGAGGTTAGTTTCATCACTTTCTAGTTTGATTCCAGTTGAACAAGCAACTGGAAATTATAGCAAATCAAATATCAATATGATCATTATTTATCAATAACCTATGGATAATGAACTTTCCTGCCTGTGGACATCAACGTTTTCACAGTAAAGTAGGGTTATGGTGAGAATCAAGCACTAAGCAGCTAGCACAAGGCAATTTCTTATAAGCAGCATTATATTTGTTGTTTACCCAAAAATATTTGATCTACAGATAGGATCCAATGGTATTCAAATAAACAGTAATGTAAAAAAGAGGCAATATTTTTCATCTCACCAGCAACTCCTTTAAGCCTTGAGTTTTTAGATCTAACACAGAACTCTGAACCCAGTGAGAATCCAATAGAACTGACTCATGCAAGATGATGAAAATATTGTTTTCCCCTTCGGTATAGACAGACTATCTGGTTTAAAGGCTCCACAGGAAGCATACATGGGTCCCATCTCTTACATTTAAACATATTTTATATTTTATTCCCCATTCATCTTCATGCCCTTCATTTCACCAAGGTTTAATCATTTTCCTGAATTAAGGGACAACATGAAAAGGAGCACCTGACCACTTATTCTATCTATCTCATTTCATTCTGGAACATCTTAGTTAAATCTCATTTCTCTGATTCAGGGAAAATAACTCTACTTTTTTTTAATAGATTCTCAATGTTGTTGAGTGTGAACATGCGCATATATTCCAGTATTAAGCTTTAACATCTTTTCTATATTTAAAAGCATCTTTCAAAAAAACATTAATTTGACATTATACACGTTTATCTTATGGGGACATACTATTTCCCAATTGTATTTGTCCATTTTTGTGTTGCTATAAGAAAATACCTGAGGCTGGGTAATTTATAAAGAGGCTAATTTGGCTCATAATTCTGGGATAGCTGCATCTGGTTGAAGCCTCAGGCTGCTTCTTCTTTGGCAGAAAATGGCAGTGTACCTGGCAGGTACGAGGAGATCACATGGCAAGAGGAAGCAAGAAAGAGAGAGAGTGGAGGTGCCAGAGTCCTTTAAACAACCAGTTCTCATAGGAGCTAACAGAGCTAGAACTTACTCCCTAACCCCTCCCTCCTAGGCAGGGCATTAATCTATTCATGAGAGATCTGCTCCCAATGACCCAAACAGCTCCCAGCATTGCCACATTGAGAATCAGATCTCAACATGAGCGTTGGGGGGGATAAAGCTTGGGAGAACAAACATATCCAAACTATATCATTCCAACCTTGGCCCCCCAAAATTCATGTCCCTCTCACATACAAAATACAATCATTCCATCCCAATAGTCCCAAAAGTCTTAGCTTGTTCCAGCACCAATTTAAAAGTCCAAAGTCTCATCTGAGACTAAAGGCAAAACCCCTTCCAGCTGTGAACCTGTAAAAATCAAAAACAAATTTATCTACTGCCAAGATACAATGGTGGAATAGTGAAACAAGTCAGGCACAGAAAGAGAAATACCACATGTTCTCACTTATTGGAGGGAGCTAAAAATTAATATATAAATTCACACACACACATACACACATACACACACAAACCGGGGGGCGGGGAGGAAGAAGATATAACAACCACAATTATTTGAAGTTGATACAACAAACAAACAGAAAGGACATTGTTGGGGGGGAGGGGGGGGAGGGAGAAGGGAGGGAGGTTTTGGTGATGGGGAGCATTAATCAGCTACAATGTATATCGACAAAATAAAATTTAAAAAAAAATAAATAAAAAAAAAAATAAATAAAGGGGGAAGTGTGAGGGAGATCTTTATGGTGATGGAATATTCTGTATATTGATCTTGGCGGCGGTGTCACAAATCTGTGCACACAATAAAATAGAATAGAACCATATACATACATTGTATCAATATTATTCTTAAGATTCTAATATTATACTATAGTTATGTAAGATGTAACCATTGGGGGAAACTGGGTGAAAAACCTCTCCATACTCTCTTTGCAACTTCCTGTGAACCTCTAATGCAATTCTCAAAACTAAATAAAGGTAAAAGAAATGTAAAAAAAAAAAAAAAAAAAAAAAAAAAAGGAATAGAAATTGGGTACACATTCCCCTTCCAAAAAGGAAGAATAGGCCAGAAGAAAGGAGGAAGAGACACCAAACAAGTCCAAAACCTAGCGAGGCAGACATTAAATCTTAAAGTTCCAAAATAATCTCCTTTGACTCCAAGTCCTGCATCCTGGGCACAATGGGCATTAGTGCCCCCAAAATATTGGGTAGACCTGCCCCCAAAGCTCTGCCAGGTGCAGCCCACTGGGCTGCACTTGTGCCTGTGGCTTTTTCAGGGGAGCATTGCATGTAGGCAGTGGCCCTACTGTTCTGGGGTCAAGATGGTGGTCCCACTCCTGTGACTGTACTAGACATTGCCCTGGTGGAGGCTCCCTGTGGGGGATCTGACCCCACATTTTCTCTCTGCATTGCTCTAGTAGATGCTCTCTGTGGTGGCTCTGCCTCTGCAGCAGGTCTCTGCCTGGGCTGACAGGCTTTTCCATACACCCTCTGAAATCTTGATGGAGGCTTCCACGCCTCCACTGCTCTTGGTTCTGCCAACCTGCACACAATACCACATGGATGCCACCAAGTTTTCCAGCTTGCACTCTCCAGAGATGTAGCATGAACCACACTTGGGGCTGCTTGAGGCAAGACTGCTCCATCCAGAGCAGTCAGTATGCAGGGAGCAGTGTATCGAGGTGGTGCAGGGCAGTGGATGACACTCTGGGTCTGTGCTCTGGAACAATTCAATCTTCATAAACCTCAGAGCCTGTGATGGGATGGGTAGCCCTGGGGATTTCTGAAGTGCTCTGGGACCAGTGTCTTGGCTATTAGCACCTGACTGCCTCATAGCCATACTAATGTCTTTAACAGCCAGTCTATCTGCTGCACCTTTGAATTTTTCTCCTGAAAATACTCTCTCATTCTCTATCACATGGCCAGACTGCAAATTTTCCAAATCTTTATGCTCTGCTTCCCTTTTAATTATAAATTCTGAGGGCTGACTAATTAGTTCAGTTGGACAGAGCACAGCCTTATAACACCAAGTTCACAGGTTGAGATCCCTGTACTGGCCAGCTGCCAAAACAAAATAAATAAGTAAATAAATAAATAAACAAATCTGACTTTACATCATACCCTTGCAGCCATAACTGTTACAAGTAGCCATGTAGCTGTCCAAATGCTTTGCTGCTTAGAAATTTCTTCTGCCAAATATTTTGTTTCATAACTCTTAAGTCCCACTTTCCACAAAGTCCGAAGACATGGATACAATGCTGCCAAGTTCCCTGCTATGGTATAGCAAGGGCAATCTTTTGTCCAGTTCCTAATAAGTTCCTCATTTCTATCTGAGATCTCATCAGCACGGCCTTTATTATCCACATTTCTATCTGCATTCTGGTCACAACCATTTAACCAATCTCTAAAATGTTCCAAACTTTCCCTCACCTTTTTTGTCTTCTTCTAAGTCCTCCAAACTCCTCCAACCTTTGCCTAATACCCAGTTCCAAAGCTGCATCCACATTTTCAGGTATCTGTATAGCAACACCCCACTCCTGGGTACCAATTTTCTGTATTAGTTCGTTTTGTGTTGCTATAACAGAATACTTGAAACTGAGTAATTTATAAAGACCAGAGGTTTATTTGGCTTACGATTCTGGGACAGCTGCATCTGGCATGGGCCTCAGGCTGCTTCTACTCATGGTGGAAAGCAGCAGGCAGCCAGCAGCTGGTGGGTACAACATGAGCTTTGGGGACACAAATTTGAGGGGACAAACATATCCCAACTATATCACCAATATTATGTCATTGAAACAGGCTGCAGATGCTTCAGGTTTTTAAACTGATGCAGAAATTTTAAAAACTGATCACAGCTACTGTGGAAATACTCTGTATGTGGCAGCTCTTAAATTAATTAATTTGAATATATTTCTGTATTAATTAAGCTTTCTGGTTTAATTTTTAATTAAATCACTACATATTTATCATGTTTATCTCACTGACACCAAATGTGGTAAATTAATTACAACTTCATTATGTATATCCATAATTTTACTAATTTATTCACAAGCACAGAAATGCATATATACATATACCTGTACCTACACACATACACACACACAGACACACATACACACATGCACACAGAGTAAAAATGACAAGAAAGGAAATGGTTTACACATATTTCCTCTGTGTCTGAGTTTGGCTCTTACTAATTTAGGGCCATGGCTTCTTTCCATTACTATAGTGATTATGTATTCTTTTTATGTTCCTCATAAATAAGCACACGGACTTTGAATATGAGACATCTCACTAAACATGGAGAGTAAAATGATGTACCTTGACATGTCCCATAACCTCTTAATCACTCAGGTTCCTAACTGATATTGAAATCACCATTCAGTTTTAACACATGATATACCTGCCCCAATGTGAATTATACACTGTCTGCATCTAAATTGTATATCCCTGTTCATCTTCTAATTCTAAATACATTAGAACAAATCTCAATTCTTCACTTTGATGTAGTTTAGAACACCTTCTAATCACTGTGACAGTCTTTTAAAAAAGAAGAAAAGAAAAAATATCTTACCTGTTATCCCTGAGTGAAGGTTGTGCGAGAGAAGAGTACAAACAATGTTGTAATATATTTTCTTGAATTGCAATTCCATGTCTCACTATACTTATTTCCTCTCTTTAGTTTTCATTTGGATGCTTTTTTAAAAAGAGAAATTTTTTCATTTCCATAGCCATGTTAGCTACTTTTCTCAAGAGAACTGTGGTTTTTAAAAGGGTTGCCATGGTTACACATGGGTCAGTAGCCAGTTTTTGTTAAACTTGCTCTACACTAAATAATCATAGCACTGAAATTTACAAAATGGATGGATCCTTACATCTCAGGATTTTCAGGCAATAAATGTTTCTCTACAAAACAGATGCAACTGCTTGCTGTTTTGTTAACTTTAGCAGAAGTTTCCTATTTGACAATGCCTGTCCTAAATCCTACTTCTTTCAGAACTTCCTTCCCAACTACCAGAAACCTAACATATCTCTCCCTGGTCCCTTCTTTGGAATATTTTCTGCTTATTAGTTTTCAAGTGTGAGCCACTGAACTATCTTTACAAGAAGCACCTGGAATGGTTGTTAAGCATGCCAATTCCTAGGCTTTGCCCCAGGACTAATTGATCAGAATCTGTGCTGTGGAATATGGTAATCTAAATATTTAACAAACACCCAGGATAATTAATTTGTACAGTAAGTTAAAAAAAAAAACGTTTAAGAATCAATTTTACAATTATTTTATGAATAAATCTTCAAAAGCACAGGTAATAAAAGCAAAAACAAACAAATGGGATTATAGCAAACTAAAAACCTTCTTCACAGCAAAGGAAACAATCAACAGAATGAAGAGACAACCTGCAGAATGGGAAAAGATACTTGCAAACTATGTGTCTGACAAGAGATTAATATGCAGAATATACAGAGAACTCAACTAAATAGTAAAAAGAAGCAAATAACCTGGTTAAAAAATGGGCAAAGGCACTGGATAGACATTTCTCAAAAGAAAACATACAAATGGCCAACAGGCATATGAAAAAAATGCTCAATATCTATCACTAATCATCAGAGAAATGCAAATCAAAACCACATTGAGATATCATCTCACCCCAGTTAGACTGGCTATTATCAAAAAGACAAAGAATAACAAATGCTAGTAAGGATTCAGAGAAAGAGAAACCCTTCTGCACTGCTGGTGGGACTGTAAAATAGTACAGCCATTATGGAGAACAGCATGGAGGTTTCTCAAACAACTACAGATAGAACTGCCATATAATCCATCAATCCCATTTCTGGGTATAGATGCAAAGGAATAGCCAAGATATGGAACCAACCTAAATGCCCATTTAAAGATGACTGGATTAGGAAAATGTGGCATATATACACAATGAAATACTACTCAGCCATAAAAAAAGAATGACATTCTGCCATTCATGGCAGCATGGATGAGCTTGGAATAAATTATGTTAAGTGAAATAAGCCAGGCACAGAAAGAGAAATACCACATGTTCTCACTCATAGGTGGGGGATAATAATAATAATTATTATTATTTGAACTTTTAGAAGTAGAGAATAGAACTGTGGTTACCAGAGGCAGGAAAGGGGAAGTGAGAGGAAGGTAGTGAGAGGTTGGTTAATGAACACAAAATTACAGCTAGCTAGGAAAAGTAAGTTCTATTGGTGTACAGTAGTGCTAGGCATCTATAATCAACAATCATTTATGTTGTCAAATGGCTAAAAGAGAGGAGCTTAAATGTTCTCATCACAAAGAAACAATAAGCTTTTCTATGATGAATTTGCTAACTACCCTGATTTGATCATTACACATTGTATACATGTATTGAAATATATCTCTGTACCCCATAAATATTAAGTTTTTTAAAAAAAGAAATTTATAACTTTAAGTGCTTATTTTAGAAAAGGAAAAAGTTCTAAAATCAATGATCTAAGTTTCTACTTTATGAAGCTACAAAAAGAGGAGCAAAGTAAGACCAACCAAAAGGTCAGCAGGCATTTTTGCAGAAATTGGAAGCTGATTTTAAAACTTATATGGAAATAAAAAGGATCTAGAATAGCCAAAACAATTTTGAAAAAGAACAAAGTTGGAAGACTAATATTGCCTGATTTAAAAGATTTATTATAAAGCTCATAATAAAACTTATTGGCATAAAGGTAGCTTTACAGATTCACAGAACTGAATAAAAAGGTCCAGAAATAGATCCCCACCAACACGGTTGACTGATTTTAAACAACGATCTCCAGGTAATTTCAATGGGGAAAGGATAGTACTTTTCAATAAATGGTGCTGTAACAACTGGATGTCTGTATGGGAAAAAAATAAACCCTGAACATTTCATCACACCATTCACAAAAATGAACTCAAAAGGAATCATTATTCTAAACATAACGCTAACACTCCTAGAAGAAAAAAAATCCTTGTGACCTTAGGGTAGTAAAAAATTTCTCAGGCCATAAAAACAATGAATCATAAAAAAAAACTGACAAATTGCACTTCATCAAAATTTTGAACTTCTACTCTTCAAAACAGACATCATTTAGAAAATAAAAAGGCAAGTACAGACAGAAAATATCCACAATACCACAAAACTTAGAGCTGAAATGAGTTTCATACAGAATATATTAAGAACTGTTCATTGCAGCTCTGTTTATAATAGCCAAGACATGGAACCAACGATTGGATAAGGAAACTGTGGTACTGTGGTATATATATACCATGGAATACTACTCTGCCATAAAAGAGAATGAAATTCTCCCATTTGCAACAACATGGATGAGCCTGGAGAAACTTATGCTCAGTGAAATAAGCAAAGCACAGAGAGATAAATACCACATGTACTCTCTCATAAGTGGGAGCTAAGAGAGAACGAAGGAAGGAAAGAAAGACCACAGTGGTGTGTTGGACTTGTAGAGGGAGAGAGCACACCTAGGGATACAAAGTGGAGTGGGGAAAGGGGGAGGGAGAGGGAAATTGGGGATAATTGGGTGGGGGACACAGGGTACAAACACAATTTGTGGTAATGGGCATGCTGCAGTTTGAATCTGGCCTTCACATCTTGGGCACGAGGGGTGACAATCAGCTTTGTATCTCATGAATTTTCATAACCAATAAATTTTTTTTTAAAAAGAACTCTTACAATTCAACATTTAAAGATAACCTAATAAAAATGGGAAAAAATATAATAGATATTTCATAAAAGAAGATATATGAATGACCAATATGTACAAGAAAAAGGATTCACCATCACTAGTTATCACGGAAATTCTAATTAAAACCATATTGATATACCACTGCATATTTATTAGAATGGCTAAAATTAAAATCAAGTATTAATTGAATAGATAACTGTTGTCAAATATAGGGAGCAAATGAAATTTCATGTATTGCTGGTGTGAGTTTGTAAAATAAAGTAATTAACACAGTTAAGTAGTTTTTTATAAAGTTAAACATACACTTAACATACTTCCTAGCATTTCCACTTTTAGGTATTTACCCAAGAGAAATAAAAACACATGTTTACAGGGCCCCGTGGCTCATTCAGGAGAGTGCGGCACTGGTAGCACCGAGGCCACAGGTTGGGATCCTATATAGGGATGGCCAGTGTGCTCACTGGCTCACTGGCTGCGCCTGGTGCAGACCACACTGTGCCGAGGGTTGCGATCCCCTTACCGGTCAAAAAAAAAAAAAAGCACCTTTACTTATAATGGCCCCAAACTGGAAACAACTCATGTCCATCAACAGATGAATTAATTTTTAAAAATTATTGTACATCCACACAATGGAAAACCACACAGCAGTACATGGGGCAAACTACAGATATCTCAGCAACTTGCATGAATATCAAAAACAAAATACTGAACAAAATCAGCCATATGATCACATTTATACGAAATTCACTGATTGCCTAGTTCCAAGGGGGAGAGAGTGTTGACTGGGAAGGACCACAAATAAATTTTGGGCGGTGATAAAAATGTTCATGATTGTGGCTGTGGTACACAGGTGTATGCTTTAATCAAAATTGACAGTACTGTATATTTAAAGTAGATACATTTTACTATGCTAGCACAATAAAGTATTTCTTAAGAAAGTGGAGTCACTAGGAAAGTTAGCATAAACAATGTGAATTTTCAAGTTTTGTCTGTAATAGCATTTGCTTTTATTTATAGTAATAGGGAGAAAAACCATTGTAAACAAAATGTTAGAATCACAATGGAATCATTTGGGGAGAGTAACAAGTTTATCACAAAAATAAATTGCATTGGCTCAGCAGTAACTTAGGAGGGGGTTTCATATCACCAAATTGTTTCCCCTGCTGTTAGCATATCTCCCCACCCCAACCAACTCACATGTGACTGTAGAGGCAAAGTCCATATGTCTCAAGTGGTACTGGTAGGTCATGCTATGACATGGCACACATAGTTTGGTTGTTCTTTTTATCTTAACACACATTTTGGATATTTACACAAGTTCAGTACACATCAAACTTTAGCTAACGTTTCAAAACTTACATGGCTGAATTCATATGCCATATTTCGTGCTTAATTGCCTTTTGGAGTAACATCCTATTTGTTTCAGTTTTGTATTGTGATATGACTGCTCCTGATGTGTCCCTCATTTTCTCATCTACTCTGTTAGAATAAAGAATAAAGGAGGTGGTATTTAAATAAAAGATCTATTTAATAAATCTAAATACATATATCTATATACACATAAAATTCATAGTTAGGTCTATATTCATATTTCTACATGAAAATATTTTCTTAGAAACCTAAGGAATAATAAATGAGGAAAAGTAAGGTGAAGTTAATTAAATCAATTAAATTAATTTATATTCATTTTCCCATTTGGACAATGGTTAAGGTTGCTGTGAAATACTTGTTCCAACGTTCTGAATGACTGAATAAAATGAACTTTGTTTTATCTAAGCTTTCAAATTTTTCGATATTAGGAACGATCTCATGATTTTGCATCATTTTAACTTCAAACATTATTTTCATAATTACAAAATTATGTTCATTGAATAGTCCAGTGCCAATCTTGCTTCAGTGCTTTGAATAAAATAACTGTTGATAAATATTTGCCAATGGAGGAACAAAAATCATCTTCTTTATTTGTACCATTGACTTTCTGGTATTCTCTCTTCTATTAATATACGAAGCATCTTCTAACAGATTGGTAAAAATTTAAGGCTACTTCTCCTGGGTCTCCTAATTTAGATGACAGATTTATGTGCATGTGCAAATTTCTCCAGTTATTTTTCATCATCTGTCTGCCAGTCTGGCTTTAAGTTTCTTAAGAAGATTTATAGAAAACCTTGAACATATAATCTTCATTAACATCATTAGAATAGTCTTCAGATTCTATACAGAGTCTCTGAATTTATTACTACAAACTTAAGGCAACCTTGAAAAGATAAACATACAAAAAGTTATACTGACAAGCATTCACGTGCTAAGACCACCAGCAACTATGACAATGAATGATGTATCAAAGTTGGTGACATTTGTGCTATTTGATAGCAAATAAAGGTTTGCATTAGAAAACTGCTAACAACACAGAAAGTGGGGAGCTCAATCATAAAGAAAAAGGTTTAGGTCACATGAAAGATGTAATGGGATATGCATTAGGGATGCTAGCCCTTGATTGAACTGGTGATGGAACGTGAGATGATGGACTTCAAGCTCAGAGCACTGAGAAGTCACCACAGAACTGGAGACGTTCGTGAGATTCTAGGAGCTGTCGGTAAAAATTCTCAGAGTAAGAGATGTTCCAGAATAGGGAATCTGAGTTATTCATCCCTTTATTTGCTGTGTCTATCACAGAGTCTGGCACGTAAAACATGTACATGTGAGTTGAATGAATAATGTGTGAACGAAGTAAGAATCCATCTGGGTTAAAACAGGAGGTAGGATTTGTTCATAGCATAGGTACAACAAGCTTATTTTCCCAGGTACATCTTCACTTTCTCTTTCTTGCTTATTATCTCCAAATAATATTGATTTTCATTATGTTTTTAGAATACCCAAAGCCCCTTCATTCTGAAGAATTTTGCCCTTATTGTGCCATCAGCCTCAAACATATTTCCATAGCTGGCTTTTTTCCCATATTTGCATCTTGACTCAGAAGCCACATCCTCAGGAAGAGGCTTTCCCTGAATTATGGTATCTTAAGCATCACTCCCAGCACAATCCTCTATCATTAATATTACCCTATTAATTGTCATCCTATCAATTTTCTTCATCGCAGCTAACTCAATCTGAAGTTATCTCATCTATGCAAGACTTCATTTCTTTACCGTCTGCACTGTCTTTTCCCAAAGAATGCCACCATCCTGAGAATAAAGTCCCGTCTATCTCGTTCACTGCTTTAATCTCAGCTCCTTGAACACAGCCTGGCACCTATTACATGTTTGTTGAATGAGTAAAATAAACATCTAAAAAAAAGGGTGATTTATTTTTATATCAAGAACCTTTTGGTTGAAAATGACAGAAAAATTTCAACTGGCAAAAAAAGAGATTATTGGTTTCATCATTAAAAAGTTTATACATGAGGTAGAGGGATTCATACCTCAAACAATGTCACTAGGATGCACATGTCAGCTTTGCCTCTTTGGGGTTGTTTCCATTGTCAAGCTCTGTAGGTTGACAGCTTCAGGCACACATCGTAACCATCAGTCCAGTAGGGGAGAAAGTCTCCTTCCCAGAAGCCCGACCTATTTCTCCTCGGCTGTGCTTTCATCACCAATCCAATAACTGGCCAGAGGGAAGGGATAAGCTGTTTGACTAAAGCCTAACAGGTCCCACCTGGGACTTACGAGAGGCACCAATCCCATCCAAAAGTAAATTTGGAGTATTACCACCAGGAGAAGGGGCAGACACTGGGCACCAACACAAGATGTCCTCTACAGTGTCTTTCTTTTAATCCCTTTATTGCCACCAATTATAGCATGATTCAAACCTATTTTTTATTTGAATGTTGTACAGCTTTACACAGTTCTGCTGTTTCTGACCAGAATAAGGAAAACATAAAGGAATGCAGAGGCTCCTCTCCATATTTTGTTCGCAACATTAATAGTTCTTTATAGAACAAGGAAAACATTCACCTCCAAGAAGATTATTGGTGTGAATATTTCTACAGGTCTTAACAGCTGGTTGCTACTGAATGCCTCCAAAGGGAGAGCACCACCATCCTCCAGGCTCATTTCATCCTTTAAAAGCCTTAAATTATTAAACTGTGACTCTTCTCTTTGAACTGAAACCTGATAGATAATACTTAAGAAAGTCTCAGTGGTATGGCCAGCAGAGCCCTGCAGAAATGGTTGCTAGGCAGGCAGGAGAGTCCACTGCTCGCCAGTGATGAGAAGTCTCTCCTCAGAGTTAGTGCCCTCTATCTCTCCTTCAGCTCTTGTCCTTAGCTACCTTAACTTAAAGAGCTCTAATAGCCAACTTTTCATAAGTGATGGAGAGTTTTGCTTGATCGATTAGGGAAATCTTTCTCTTTCTTTGCCTTACTTTCCTCATCTGTAAAATGGGGATGATAGTATTAACTCATAAAGTTGTTGTCATAAAAACTAAGTGTGTGTGTATGCATGCATATGTGTGTATATACTCAAATAATATATATATATATAATTAGAATATCTCCTGTATGTGCTAAATAATATTACAAACTGTCACATGTATTTTGTGAAAAAATAAGAATTGTTTTGCAGGGGGTTGTTTTAAAAGTAAGAAATATTCCCAGATAGATCACAAATGGTGAGTACTAGTAATTCAAAGAGTTGCTTTAGTAGAATTATTTCTCCTAAAATGAATAAGTACGTTGACTTTCTGAATCACAGTTTTTTACTGAGTCTATTATCCGATAATAACAGATACCAGAACCTCAACTGGAAAATTTGTCTGATGAGAGATAATCAGGATGAGGCTGGGAATTTAGTCCTCGATGGTATCATACCAATTTTGACTAAATTCTAAAAAAAACAAATGTGGAGGTGAGCAGAGCCTAGTAAAGTCACAATCTTTGCTAGTGTTGCAGCTGTCCCCTCATCTTCACTTTTTTCTGGTCAACTGGCTACAAGCATGAAAGTAGCTTGGCCACAATTACACGTACCATGTGTATGGACCTCATATTATACTTATGATAATGTAGTAACTAAGCAAGTAAAACTCCATGTATGCTTATTGTCAAATAAGCCAAAAGGAAAATTCAATAATTTTAGTCCTACTCTCAGCTCTACTCACTGTTGTGACTTTTGAACAGTTATTCTCATGGCTATAACTTTATAACACAAAGTTATAGGGAGGTAGGGAAATATTACATCTAAAGAAAATAAAAGTTTTTGGAGCAATCATAGTTGTAGAACACACAGGCCAAATATTCCTTCCTACTAAATTGTGAGAGCTCCTCTCCATATTTTGTTCGCAACATTAATAGTTCTTTTTAGAACAAGGAAAAAATTCACCTCCAAGAAGATTAATTATAACAAAGAATACCACATAATCTCTGCTGTTGATCATTAAGAGTCAAGTGCTTTTGCCACTTCTGATTTCTGAAGAAATTCTCTATATAGGTAAAGCCATGCTTCCAATGGAGCTTGAACCAAAATCCTGGCAGCACCCACCTCTCTCCATGCTCCAGAATATCCAGTTGCCTATTAGATCAAACCATCAAAAGTTTCTGCAGGTATCTCAAACTAAACATGCCCAAAGCCAAAATTACCAGCTCCTCAGTCCTTCTGCCTTCCTTCTACCTCTTAAATGCCTTCTCTTCTCTGCTTCGACTGCCCTCGTCATATTTTAGGCTCTCACCGCATCTCACCTGTATCATTACAGTGGCCTCCTCACAACTGTCCTTGCTTCTATTTGAACTTTTCTAGCTCATTCTAATTTAGCTTGAGAGTTATTTCAAAAGTACATACAAACTTCCAGTTTCCAGTTTCACATGTAAGGAACTTGGAAGTCACCACTCCATCTTAACAAGTAAAAGTCCTAACAGACTGAAAAATCAACAATTTTTCTTAGATTTGTAAAAGAAGTGGGGTCAGAGGACAAACCATTACCCTCAAAATTGAAGAGACAGACAGGCAGATACAGAGAATCAACATACCAGAGCAGAAATGTCCATGAAAACCAATGCCAGGGTCGAAAAACTTGAACTGTAATTGATGAGCTTTTAGAGACTCAGTCTGGATAAATGTGGGAGTTACAAACTCCAGGGGAACACAGTCATATGGTGGACCTCAGGCTTTTGTGAGTTTTATCTCCAAGAGCTCAACCAGGTTCTCACAGTAAATACCTGAGAAAAATCTTCTCATGCTTCTCACATGGGGGATGTGCGGTAGGATGGGGGACTATTTTGAGATACTATAGAGCACTGGATCTTCTAACAAGGCCTGCTCTCAGGAGAAGCTAGTCAACCAGAGCCTAATTCCTGGGGTTTTATCAGAGCCTAACTGACCTGGGGGAAAGGAAATACTCAACTCCAGCCAGCTCTATCCTTTTACATGAGAAAAGTGAAATAGCCAACGCTCCAGCTCACCCTGGCCATTCTGTTTCACATAAAAGGGAAGAAAAAAAACTGAGAAACACTTGTGAAGTTCACAGTCTAGAGGCATGGGCTCACTAACGGACTGAAACCTAACCATAGGACTACAGAACACTTCCCCTTCCCCACACCTTACCACCACATCACTAAAGGCCTATTTACTGTAGTTCCTTTTGCCCAATACATCATGTCTGGCTATCAAAAAAAAAAAAAATGATAAGTTATACCAAAAGGCAAAAAACAGTTTGAAGAGACAGAGTAAGCCTCAGAACTGAATATGGGTAGTATGTTGGAATTATCAAACAAGGAATGTAAAACAAAAATCATTAATATGCTAAGGGCTTTTTACATCACTTATAGCACAATACTTGGAACTGGGTAATTTGTAAAGAAAATGAAATTTATTGTTTACAGTTTCTGAGGCTGGGAAGTCCATTTGGTGGTGGCGACAGTGACTCAGGGGTCTCACATTACACAATGATGGAAGCAGAGAGAGCAGAGTGAGAGAAAGACAGACTCTCCTCTTCTTTTAAAGCCCTCAGAACCACAACCTAGACCACCATCTTTAATCCATTCACTACTGCACAGCCCTACAATCCAATCACTTCTTCAAGCCTCCACCTTTCAATTACCGTAATAGAATTTCCCACCCTCTTAACAGTCACAGTGGGGGCTAAGTTTCTAATACATGAAACCTGGGGGACACAAAGCTTCAATGAGTTTTGGTGGGACATAATTCAATCCACTACAGTGCTCTAATGGCTAAAGTAGACAGCATGCAACAAAAGATGGGCAATATAAGCAGAGAGATGAAAATGCTAAGAAAGAACCAAATGAAATGCTAGAGATCAAAAACACTGAAATAGAAATGAAGAATGCTTTTTATAGGCTTATTTTTACACTGGATATAGCTGAGGAAGTAACTTCTGAGCTTAAGATATATCAGTAGAAAACTCCAGAACTGAAAAGAAAAGAGAACAAAGACTGAAACAAACAAATGAACAAAAAACAGAACACAATATCTAAGAACAGTGGGACAATTACGAACGGTGTAACATATACATGATGGAAATATCCGAAGGAGAAGACCAAAAGAAAGGAAAAGAAATATCTGAAATAATAATGAATGAGAATTTTCCTCAAATTAATGTCAGACACCAAACCATAGATCCAGGAAGCTCAGAAAACATCAAGCAGGATAAATGCAAGAAAAAAAAAACCCTTATACCCAGGCATATCACTTTCAAACATAGAAAATCAAAGATATAAAGAAAATATCCTAAAATAAGCCAGAGGGGAAAACACCTTACCTATAGAGAAGGAAAGGAAAGAATTAGTTCTAATGTTTCCTCAGAAACAAAGCAAGCAAAAAGAATGAAATGAAATATTTAGTGCTGAGAGGGAAAAAACCACCAACAAAGAATCCTGCACCCTGCAAAACTATCCTTCAAAAGTGAAGAAGAAATAAAAACGTTCTTCTCAGACAAACAAAAATTGAGGAAATGTTGCCAGTATCTTGCAAGATATGCAAATAGTAGTTCCTTAGAGAAAAGAAAAATAAATGGGTCAGAAACTTGGATCTACATAAAGAAAGAAGGAGTATTTAAGACAGAATAAGTTAAGGTAAAATAAAAACTTTTATTTTTCTTATTCTTAACTGATATAACAGATAAAAGTTTGTTCAAAATAATAATAGCAACAATGTATGTATGCTTATGTGTATATCTTATGTATGTATATGCACAGCTGTATATATGTGAAACAAATGACAGAAAATGATAGTTGGAATGAGAAGGGAGGATTTAGTATTATTTTGTTTTTATGAGGTACTCACACTGCCCATAAAGTGATATGCTGTTATTTGAAAGTGAGTTTGGATTAGTTGTAAAAGTATTTTGAAAACACGAGGGCAACCACTAAAAAAAGTAAAAAAAAAAAAAAAAAAAAAGAAAGAAAGAAAGAAAGAAAATATATAACTGATATGCTAAGAATGGGAGAAAATTAAATCATATAAAATGCTCAATAAAAACCACATAGGCCGAGATGGGGAGAGGAAGAGGGGAATGAGGCGGAAAAAAGCACAATAGACAAAAAGAGTCAAAGATAAAACAAGAACCAAGAACAGGGGCAGCAGTAACAAATAGGGTAGGTATTAATCCAACTATATCAATAATCAGTTTGAATGTCAATGTATATTTACGCAAATTAAAAGACACAGATTGTCAGACTGGATCAAAAACAAGACCCAGCTATATGTTATCTACAAGAAACCTACCTTAAATTTAAAGACATATATAGATTAAAGGTGAATGGATAGAGAATGATAAACCATGCTAATGCTAATCTAAAGAAAGTGCAAGTAGCTATATTAATTTCAGACAAAGCAAACTTCAAAGAAAGGAAGTTTATTAGGGATAAAGAAAAGCATTATGTAATAGTAAAGGTCAGATCTCGAAAACAAGGCATTAACATGTATGCACCTAACAACAGAGCATCAAAATATGTGAGGCAAAAACTAACAGAACTACAAGGAGAAACAGATGAATCCACTATTATAGTTGAATACTCCTCAGTCAGAAATGGACAGATCCAGCAGGCAAAAAATCAGTAAGGAAATGGTTGAACTGAACACCACCAACAATCAACTGTATATAATTGACATCTATAGATTACTTCATCCAACAGCAGAACACAATTCTTTTCAACCTTACATGGAACATTCAACAAGAGAGACCACATTCTAGGTCATAAAACACACCTTAACAAATTTAAAAGAATACATACCATGTCTGCTGTCAGATCACAGTGAAATTAAACTAGAAATCAACAGCAGAGAGATAAACAGAAAATCCCAAAATACATGGAGATTAAACAACACACTTCTAAATAATACATTTCTTCAAAGAAGAAATTGCAAGAGAAATCTTAAAGTATTTTGAACTAAATTAAAATGAAAACGCAACTTACTAAAATTTGTGGGATGATGCAAAAGCAGTGCTGAGAGGAAAATTTATAGCACTGAATGTATATATTAGAAAAGAAGAAAGATCTAAAATCAATCATCTAAGCTTCCACCTGAGGAAACTACAAAAGAAGGGTAAACTAAATCCAATGAAACCAGAAGAAAAAAATAATAAAAATGATGACAGAAATCAATCAAATTGAAAATAAGAAATCAATAGAGAGAATCAGTGAAACCAAAAACTGGTCTTTGAAAAGGTCAATAAGGTCTATAAACCAGGCTAACTAAGGGGGAAAAAGAGAGAAGACATAAATTATTAATATCAGAAATGAAACAGGAAACACTACTACAGATCACATGGACATTAAAGGGATAATAAAGAAACAACTCCATACCCACAAATTTGATAATCTGGATGAAACAGACCAATTACTTGAAAGACACAATCTGCCAAAACTCACACAATAAGAAATAGACAATTTGAATAGTCCTATATCTCTTAAAGAAATTGAATCAATGGGACTTCCCGTTTTAAAAAAAAAAGAAATTGAATCAATAATTAATAACCTTCAAAGAGCAAATGCATTGGGCCCAGATAGATTCACTTATGAATTCTACCAAACATTTAAGAAAGAAACCATGCCAATTCTCTACAGTCTCTTTCAGAAGATAGAAGCAGAAAGAATACTTCCAAACTTATTCTATGAGGCCAGCATCACCCTAACACCAAAACCAGATTAAGACATTACAAGAAAAGAAAACTATAGACCAATATCTCTCATGAACATAAATGTAAAACCCTCAACAAAATAGTAGAAAATTGAATACAACAATGTATAAAAAGAATTATATGCCACAAAAAGAATTATATGCCACAACCACAATCTAGATTTATCCAGATATGCAAGGCTGACTCAGCCTTCAAAAATCAATTAACATAATCCATCACATCAACAGGCTAAAGAAGAAAAATCACATGATCATATCAACCGATGCAGAAAAAGTACTTGACAAAATCCAACACCAACCTTAAAAAAAAAAAAAACTCTCAGTATAGAGAATAATTTCCTCAATTTGATAAAGAATAAAAAACCTACAGCTAACATCATACTTAATGGTGAGAAACTTGAAATTTTCCCCAAATCAATCAGGAAAAAGGCAAGTATGTCCCCTCTCACCACTGCTTTTCAACATTGTACCTGAAGTTCTGGGTAATGTAATGATAGGAAAAGGAAATAAAAGGCATACTGATTGGAAAGCAGAAATAAAATTATCCTTGTCCACAGATAACATGATTGTCTGTGTAGAAAATCTTGCATAATTAACAAAAAAACTCCCAGAACTAATAAGTGGTTACAGGACACAAGGTTCATATATGAAACTCAGTCACATTCCTATATATACTCATATCAGCAATGAATGAATGGAATTTCAAATCAAAAACACAACAACATTTACATTAGCACCCCCCCAAAAAATAAAACACCTAGGTATAAATCTGATAAAATATGTACAAAATCTATATGAGGAAAACTAAAAAATTCTGATAAAATAAATCAAAGAACTACATAAATGAAGAGATGTTCCATTGTCATGGATAGAAAGACTCAATGCTGTCAAGATGTCAGTTCTTCCTAACTTGATATATAGATTCAATGCAATCCCAATTAAAATTCCAGAAAGTTATTTTGTACATATCACCAAACTCATTCTAAAGTTTATAAAGAGAGGCAAAAGGCCCAGAATGGCTAACACAATATTGAAGAACAAAGTTGGAGGACCAACACTACCCAACTTCAAACTTACTATAAATTTACAGTAATCAAGACAGTGTGATATTAGTGAAACAATATACAAATCTATGGAACTGAATAGATGGCCCAGAAATAGATTGACATAAGTAGAGTCAACTGAATCTTTAACTAAGAATCAAAGACAATACAATGGAGAAAAGATATGGAGCTTTATGTTGCATCTCAACAAATGCTTTATGGTGCATTTCAACAAATGGTGCTGAAACAACTGGACATCTACATTTTTAAAAAAAAAGAAAAGAATTTAGACAGAGACCTTACACCCTTCACAAAAATTAACTCAAAATGGATCACAGACCTAAACATAAAATGTAAAACTATAAAACTCTTAGAAGATAACATAGGAGAAAACCTAGATGATCTTGGCTGTGGTGATGACTTCTTACATATGACAACAAAGGCAAAATCCATGAAAGAAAGAATTGATAAACTAGACTTTTATTAAAACTGAACAATTCTCTCTGAAAGATACTGTCACGAAAATTAAAAGACAAGCCACAGACTGAGAGAAAAATATTTGCAAAACACACACCTGTTAAAGAACTGTTATCCAAAAATACAAATCTACAAAGAACTCTTAAAACTCAGCAATGAAAAAATAAACAACCTGATTAAAACATGAGCCAAACACCTTAATTGACCTCACTAAAGGAGGTATACAAATGGTAAATAAGCATGTGAAAAGATGCTCTCTGTATCAGGTCATCAGGAAAACACAAATTTAAATGACAATGAGATACCACTACACAACTATATGTCCAACATCCAGGACATTGAAAACAATAAATGCTGGTAAGTAAATTCAAAAAAATTGGAATTATCCCATGTATCTTCTCAGACCACAATGGATTAAAACTAGAAATTAATAACAAACAAAACTCTGGAAACTATACAAACACATGGAAATTAAACAGCATTCTACTTAATGACATATGGGTCCAAGAAGAAATCAAGCAGGAAATCAAAAAGTTTATTGAAACCAATGAAAACAATGATACATCATACCAAAACCTGTGGGATACTGCAAAAGCAGTATTGAGGGGAAAATTTATTGCATTAAATGCTCACTTCAGAAGAATGGAAAGATGGCAAGTGAACAACCTAACACTTCACCTTAAAGAACTAGAAAAACAAGAACAATCCAATCCTAAAGTTAGCAGACAGAAAGAAATCATTAAGATCAGAGCAGAACTGAATGAAATTGAAAACCAAAAAACAATTCAAAAGATCAACGAATCAAAAAGTTGGTTTTTTGAAAAGATAAATAAAATTGACAAACCATTAGCATGGCTAACAAAAAAAAGAAGAGAGAAGACTCAAATAACAAAAATTAGAAATGAAAAAGGCGATATTACAACTGATTCATCTGAAATACAAGGAATCATTCGAGACTACTACAAACAACTATACGCCAACAAATTTGAAAATCTGGAGGAAATGGATAAATTTCTGGACACACACAAGCTCCCAAAACTGAACCGTGAAGACGTAGAAAATTTGAACAGACCAATAACAATAAAGGAGATTGAAGCTGTTATCAGAAGGCTCCCAACAAAGAAAAGCCCAGGACCAGATGGATTCACAGCAGAATTTTACCAAACATTCAAAGAGGAATTGACACCGATTCTTTACAAACTATTCCAAAAGATTGAAACGGACGCAAATCTCCCAAACTCATTCTATGAAGCAAACATCATCCTGATACCAAAACCAGGTAAAGATATAACCAAAAAAGAAAACTACAGGCCGATATCCTTGATGAATATAGATGCAAAAATCCTCACTAAAATACTAGCAAACAGAATACAGCAACACATACGAAAAATTATTCATCACGATCAAGTGGGATTCATCCCAGGAATGCAAGGTTGGTTCAACATACGCAAATCAATAAATGTGATACACCATATTAATAAACTCAAACACAAGGACCATATGATCATCTCTATAGATGCTGAAAAAGCATTTGATAAAGTTCAGCACTCATTCATGACAAAGACCCTCTATAAGTTAGGTATAGAGGGAAAGTATCTCAACATAATTAAAGCCATATATGACAAACCCACTGCCAATATCATCCTGAATGGGGAAAAGCTGAAAGCTTTTCCTTTAAGAACAGGCACTAGACAAGGATGCCCACTCTCACCACTCCTATTCAACATAGTGTTGGAAGTACTAGCCAGAGCAATCAGAGAAGAGAAGGAAATAAAGGGCATCCAGATTGGAAAAGATGAAGTCAAACTGTCCCTGTTTGCAGATGACATGATCCTATATATCGAACAGCCTAAAACCTCTACAAAAAAACTGTTGGAATTGATAAATGATTTCAGCACAGTAGCAGGATACAAAATCAACACACAAAAATCAGTAGCATTTCTTTTCTCCAATAGTGAACATGCAGAAGGAGAAATCAAGAAAGCCTGCCCATTTACAATAGCCACCAAAAAAATAAAATACTTAGGAATTGAGTTAACCAAGGAGGTGAAAAATCTCTGTAATGAGAACTACAAACCACTGCTGAGAGAAATTAGAGAGGATACAAGAAGATGGAAAGATATCCCATGCTCTTGGATTGGAAGAATCAACATAGTGAAAATGTCCGTACTACCCAAAGTGATATACAAATTCAATGCAATCCCCATCAAAATTCCAAAGACATTTTTCTCAGAAATGGAAAAAACTATTCAGACATTTATATGGAACAATAAAAGACCACGAATAGCCAAAGCAATGCTCAGCAAAAAAAATAAAGCTGGAGGCATAACACTACCTGACTTTAAGCTATACTACAAAGCTATAATAACCAAAACAGTATGGTACTGGCATAAAAACAGACACACTGACCAATGGAATAGAATAGAGAATCCAGAAATCAACCCACACACTTACTGCCATCTGATCTTTGACAAAGGCACCAAGCCTATTCACTGGGGAAGGGACTGCCTCTTCAGCAAGTGGTGCTGGGATAACTGGATATCGATATGCAGGAGAATGAAACTAGATCCATACCTCTCACCGTATACTAAAATCAACTCAAAATGGATTAAGGATTTAAATATACACCCTGAGACAATAAAACTTCTTAAAGAAAACATAGGAGAAACACTTCAGGAAATAGGACTGGGCACAGACTTCATGAATACGACCCCAAAAGCACGGGCAACCAAAGGAAAAATAAATAAATGGGATTATATCAAACTAAAAAGCTTCTGCACAGCAAAAGAAACAATTAAAAGAGTTAAAAGACAACCAACAGAGTGGGAGAAAATATTTGCAAAATATACATCTGACAAAGGATTAATATCCAGAATATATAAGGAACTCAAACAACTTTACAAGAAGAAAACAAGCAACCCAATTAAAAAATGGGCAAAAGAGCTAAGTAGGCATTTCTCTAAGGAAGATATACAAATGGCCAACAGACATATGAAAAAATGCTCAACATCACTCAGCATCCGGGAAATGCAAATCAAAACCACATTGAGATACCATCTAACCCCAGTTAGGATGGCTAAAATCCAAAAGACTATGAACGATAAATGCTGGCGAGGCTGCGGAGAAAAAGGAACTCTCATACATTGTTGGTGGGACTGCAAAATGGTGCAGCCTCTATGGAAAATGGTATGGAGGTTCCTTAAACAATTGCAAATAGATCTACCATACGACCCAGCCATCCCACTGTTGGGAATATACCCAGAGGAATGGAAATCATCAAGTCGAAGGTATACCTGTTCCCCAATGTTCATCGCAGCACTCTTTACAATAGCCAAGAGTTGGAACCAGCCCAAATGCCCATCATCAGATGAGTGGATACGGAAAATGTGGTACATCTACACAATGGAATACTACTCAGCTATAAAAACGAATGAAATACTGCCATTTGCAACAACATGGATGGACCTTGAGAGAATTATATTAAGTGAAACAAGTCAGGCACAGAAAGAGAAATACCACATGTTCTCACTTATTGGAGGGAGCTAAAAATTAATATATAAATTCACACACACACATACACACACACACACACAAACCGGGGGGGGGGGGGAGAAGATATAACAACCACAATTATTTGAAGTTGATACAACAAGCAAACAGAAAGGACATTGTTGGGGGGGAGGGGGGGAGGGAGAAGGGAGGGAGGTTTTGGTGATGGGGAGCAATAATCAGCTACAATGTATATCAACAAAATAAAATTTAAAAAAAACAAATAAATAAAATAAAATAAAATAAAATAAAATAAAAATGCTGGTAAGGATGTGGAGCAGCAAGAATTCTCACTCATTGTTGGTGGAAATACAAAATAATACAAACACTTTGGAATACAGTTTGACAGTTTCTTTCAAAGCTAGACACATTCTTAGCATATGATACTGCAATCACACTCCTTGGTATTTACCCAAAGGAGCTGAAAACTTATGTCCACACAAAACCCTGCACACAGATGTGTATAGAAGTTTTATTCATAATTGCCAAAACTTGGAAGCAACCGAGATGTCCTTCTGTGGGTGAGTGGAAAAATAAACTGGTAGATCCCAACAATGAAATATTGTTCTCCACTAAAAAGAAATGAGCTATACAAAATTGTGGTTAGAAGGAAGAAGTTCAAGAGAGCTATTGTACAGCAAATGTACCACTCTGGTGCTAGGTGCTAATAACGGGGGAGGCTATGCAGGTGTGTGTGAAGGGTGGACAAGTATATGGGATATCTCTATACCTTCCTTTCAATTTTGCTGTGAACCTAAAAATGCTCTAAAAAAAAAATAGACTTCAAATTAAAAAAAATTCTACATATCTGCTCCTTAAACCTATCAGGTATTTCTCACCTCCTTAAGATTATAGTGGGGGGAAAAAGCCCTTTGCAATCTCTTCTGCGCCTGCCTCTCTAGCCTCATCTCATGTCTCCTCTCTCGCCTCATCTCATGTCTCCTCTCTCACAGCTCTCAGTTCGACATGAAACCCTTGCAGGTCTCCAAATGCACTACATTCTCCCACACTTTTGTGGCTTTCCACCTGCGGTTTCAACTGCCTGGAACACCTTCCTCCTTTCTCTGCCTGTTCACTTCTCCTTTTTCAGAGATTCTGCTTTACCTCCCCCTGGAAGTCTTTTCTTTTCTCCATGTCTAAATCAACTGCCTCTCCTTCATGCCCCCACTACTACCTTCCCTCATAATGGTTTTTAAACTCAACTGTGAGCCTTTCAAGAGCAGGAATAGAGTGTTATTTCTGTATCTCAGACTTATGGTTTTTAGAGTTCAGCAGATGTTGGTTAAAAGAAAAAGTTGAAGTCACTTTTGCTCAGTCGGCAATTTCAAAGTCTGTAAGCACAAAATGCCATAAAGAAGAAATTTTACACATTACTTATCTCCAAATCTAATCAATACATGTACATATGTATTAAAATAATGATGAAGAATCAACATAGTGAAAATGTCCATACTACCCAAAGTGATATACAAATTCAATGCAATCCCCATCAAAATTCCAAAGACATTTTTCTCAGAAATGGAAAAAACTATCCAGTCATTTATATGGAACAATAAAAGACCACGCATAGCCAAAGCAATGCTCAGCAAAAAAAATAAAGCTGGAGGCATAACACTACCTGACTTTAAGCTATACTACAAAGCTATAATAACCAAAACAGTATGGTACTGGCATAAAAACAGACAAACCGATCAATGGAATAGAATAGAGAATCCAGAAATCAACCCACACACTTACTGCCATCTGATCTTTGACAAAGGCACCAAGCCTATTCACTGGGGAAGGGACTGCCTCTTCAGCAAGTGGTGCTGGGATAACTGGATATCGATATGCAGGAGAATGAAACTAGATCCATACCTCTCACCGTATACTAAAATCAACTCAAAATGGATTAAGGATTTAAATATACACCCTGAGACAATAAAACTTCTTAAAGAAAACATAGGAGAAACACTTCAGGAAATAGGACTGGGCACAGACTTCATGAATACGACCCCAAAAGCACGGGCAACCAAAGGAAAAATAAACAAATGGGATTATATCAAACTAAAAAGCTTCTGCACAGCAAAAGAAACAATTAAAAGAGTTAAAAGACAACCAACAGAGTGGGAGAAAATATTTGCAAAATATACATCTGACAAAGGATTAATATCCAGAATATATAAGGAACTCAAACAACTTTACAAGAAGAAAACAAGCAACCCAATTAAAAAATGGGCAAAAGAGCTAAGTAGGCATTTCTCTAAGGAAGATATCCAAATGGCCAACAGACATATGAAAAAATGCTCAACATCACTCAGCATCCGGGAAATGCAAATCAAAACCACACTGAGATACCACCTAACCCCAGTAAGGATGGCTAAAATCCAAAAGACTCTGAACGATAAATGCTGGGGAGGTTGCGGAGAAAAAGGAACTCTCATACATTGTTGGTGGGACTGCAAAATGGTGCAGCCTCTATGGAAAATGGCATGGAGTTTCCTCAAACAACTGCAGATAGATCTACCATACGACCCAGCTATCCCACTGTTGGGAATATACCCAGAGGAATGGAAATCATCAAGTCGAAGGTATACCTGTTTCCCAATGTTTATCGCAGCACTCTTTACAATAGCCAAGAGTTGGAACCAGCCCAAATGTCCATCATCAGATGAGTGGATACGGAAACTGTGGTACATGTACACAATGGAATACTACTCAGCTATAAAAACGAATGAAATACTGCCATTTGCAACAACATGGATGGACCTCGAGAGAATTATATTAAGTGAAACAAGTCAGGCACAGAAAGAGAAATACCGCATGTTCTCACTTATTGGTGGGAGCTAAAAATTAATATATAAATTCACACACACACACACACACACACACACACACACACACAAAACCGGGGGGGGGGGGGAAGAAGATATAACAACCACTATTACTTGAAGTTGATACGACAAGCAAACAGAAAGGACATTGTTGGGGGGGAGGGGGGGAGGGAGAAGGGAGGGAGGTTTTGGTGATGGGGAGCAATAATCAGCCACAATGTATATCGACAAAATAAAATTTAAAAAAAAAAAAGAAAAAAAAGAAAATAATGATGAAAGGAGAACAATGGAATGGTTGTATTTTATTTGTAAGGAGAATTATGTAATATAGAAATCATGTTTTAAAAATTGATAACTTCACAAGAGGGAAATTATCAAATAGGAAATCTGCAGAAGAGTCCATGTTACATGCTTGATGATGTTACAGCAAATACAATAAAACTGCAGGAGCTGAGCTCCAGTTCTGCCATTTTTCCAACTACTCCAATGTAACATAAATGCAACTAGAATAAAAATAGCATTCAAAAGATCTGGAGGTTGGGAGGGTGGTGATGAAGCTTTACCAAAAAGAATAGTAACAAAGTGATGACACCAAAAGCTAATGTCTCAACCACACTTTCAGCATTTACTATTTTTCCAAGAGTTTCAAAACATTTAGGTTAAATAAAGCATTATGAAATTTATCTAAGAGCTAATATTGTGCAGTTAAATTATAACAAGAAAATTTACATTGTAATTACTGAATTTGAAAGAGATAGAGGTTTACAATGGGAGTAGGTAAAAATAAATATTTAACCTTTTTAGATAAGAACAATCAGTAATTATTCATTATTCTCAAAAGTGGGATAGTATATATATTTACAAACTAAAGGATCCTGGTGAATGATTTTTGTTATATGTCAGCCCAATCATTTCAAATAATTGACACGGAAAAATTCAAGTGGAGTTAGACTGTAATATCCATAATGATCTTCTAGATGTATTCCTAAATTGTTAAATGAGATTTTTTAATTAAACTTTTTTATATTGGAATTGTGTTAGATTTACAGAAAAATTGCAAAAATAGTACAGAGTACCTGACATCTAGTTTCCCATATTGTTAACCTCTTACATTACCATTGTACATTGGTCAAAACTCAGAAGCTAACATTGGCACATTACTATCTGAATTTACCGCTTTTAACATTAATCTCCTCTTTCTGTCCCATGATCCCATCCAGAGAAACACACTGCATTTGGCTGTCATATCTCTCCAGTATTTTCTGATCTGTGACAATTTCTCAGTTTAGCCTCTTTTTTTTTTTTTTTTTTTTTTCATGACCTTGACAGTCTTGAGGAGTACTGGTCAAGTGGCCTGTAAAATGTCCCTCAATCTAGGTTTATCTGTTGTTTTTCCATGATTAAACCAAGGTAAAATGAGATTTTTTTTTTAAGGGAAATAGCACTTGTTTAAATAGTACTATGTTAAGGAGTCATTTTCCATGTTTGCAAAAAACCTTGTGAATACCTTCTTGGTTTATTCTACCCAGACTCAAACCCCAAAAGAAGATCCAGAATAATTAAATCAAACATTGTAGTTTTTCACACAAATACAAATTTTTTAAAATTCTTATGGTTTAGTGACGCATTCTTTGTAAGTTACTCTAGCTTTCACAATGTTAGATGCCCTGGTAACCAACAGGAATGGAACTGGAGGGGAATGTCTCCAGTGTCCCTCAAATTAAGCTGAATGAGGGGTGCCTGCCTTTGCCTGCTCAGGTTGACCTTCTTCTGAGGTGCTAATCTCTGTTGTCATGCTCTGGGGAGGTCAAGGTGGGCAGACATTGGAAACATCTTTGGTCAACAAGAATCTGCTATATGTCCTAGAAATGTGAAAAAAGGTAATGCAAACTCACAGCTTCATTTACTAAATTTGTTTTCCTATTTAGCTACTCAAATCATTAATCAAATGAGCCACATAAGGTCCCAAAATAAAATGTGATTTTGGAAGAAATTAGATGTCTATGGAGCAGCTGAATTTAAATGTTAACAGCATTAAATTAACAGTCAGTGAGGGATAAGAATGTTTATCCATTTTACCTGACTTCTGCACCACTTATAGATACTTCCAATGCTCTGGAAAGTTTTTATAATAGAGAATAAGTGGCAACCTTCATAAAAGCTATCTTTAAATGCCATAGAGATGAGTGATCTAAAGATAAAGTTGTTCAAAGTCATTTGTACAACACAGACAAATTTTCCATGGTCTCACGAGGCAACTTAAGAACAAGATTTAGACCTTTACACCTAGTTATATATTCTGAGCGGGACTAAAAGGAGAAGTTAGATTCAAAAATTATTTTTTATTCTGATAATCATGAAATGCTGGGAGATAAAAATTATATTACATAATTATGTTATTGTTTTTTAGATTCCCATAATTATTGATAATTCTACCATCAAAATAGTTGAAACTAATTCTTATTTATTCCCTTATTGACTTGGCTTATTATTAGGCTCTTAATAAAGACAGTAAAAAAGACCAAACTGCTGAAAGAATGATCAGTGATCAGATGTGTTGAAGCCAAACAGAACTGGGTTCAAATTCTGCCTCAGCCACCTTGATAATCTAACCTAATTGTTTCTACATTTTTTAAATGGGATAACACAACCATGGTGTGTTACAATGATTATAGAATAAAATATACTAAAAATACGGCGTTCAGTTCCTAAAACAAAGCAGGTATACATAAATTGTTTACCTGTGTTACTCCTAAACAACCGTAGGGAGGCCCTCTTTTCCTGGAACTTCTCCAGATGTGCAGGTAAAGTTTTACTGAATGATTGATCCTCCTGTGTCTTAGGGAGAGGGCCTGAGACTGGAGGAATAAGCAGAGCATATCCAAAGAGAGACAAAGATTTAATCAACACATAAAACAAGATATTCGAAACTCTTTAGAAAAGATGAGAATGTCTTCCACAGATTTTGAACAAACTCAGCCGTATAAATATTTACTCCTCCAAGATAAAACAATTGCTGGCACATGTAAGTTACAGTTAAAGGGCAAACTAGGCAACTTTCTTCATGTAAATGCAGAACATAAAATACCATAAAAACTGGCAAAATAATTGATCTTCCTGAAGCAACCAGGCAAATAACAATAATAAAGCCTAATTCTAATCAACCATTAGAATTATTTTCATGCAGAGAATCTATATGAATCTCTGTAATAGTTTTCTATGGCTGCCATAACAAATTACTACAAACTCAGTGGCTTAAAAAACACAAATTTTTATTTTACAGTTCTGTAGGTTAAAAGTCCAATAAAGGTCTCAATGGGCTAAGAGCAATGTGTCAGCAGGGCTGTATTCCTTACAGGAGATTCAAGGGAGAATGTGTTTCTTTGCCTGTTCCTATTTCTATAGGCTGCTGGCATTTCTTAGCTTACGGTTCCCTTCCTCTGTCTTCAAAGCCGGCAACAAGAGATGCCATCACTCTGACTTCCTCTTCTGCCTTTCTTTTCCACTTCTAAGGACCTTTCCAATTAAGCTGGACCTACCCAGATAATCCAGGATTATTTCACTATTTAATTTTATTATTTTTTAATTTTTTCATTGATTACACATATTTGTGGGGTACAAACTTGATTGTCAGTACTTGTGCACAATATGTGATGGTCAAATCAGGATAGTTAGCTTATTCATCATTACAATACGTAATAATTCTTTGTACCCATTACCCAATTTCTCATTAACCCCACCTTCCCTCTCCCTCTCCCACTTTCCACGTCTAGTAAGCACAGTTCTGTTCTCTCCTTCTGAAAGTTCAACGTATTATTGCGGATGTTGTTTTTCTTTCTCTCTCTCTCTCTCTCTATTTATTTATTATTTTTTTGTTTGTTTGTTTGTTTGTTTGTTTAGCTCTGCTTATGAGTGAGGTCACGTGGTATTTCTCTTTCTGTGCCTGGCTTCTTTCCCTAACATGATTTTCTCTAGCTCATCCATGTTGCTGCAAATGACTGAATTTCATTCTTTTTTACAGCTGAGTACTATTTTGTTGTGTATATATAGCACATTTTCCTTATCCAGTCATCCATCAATGGATATTTAAGTTGGTTCCAAAACCTGGCTATTATGAATATGGCTGCAATAAACATGGGAGTGCAGGTATACCTTCAACATGATGATTTCTATTCCTTTGGGTATACACCCAGAAGTGGAATTGCTGAATCGTATGGTAGTTCTACCTGTAGTTGTCTGAGGAACCTCCATACTGCTCTCTGTAATGGCTGTACTAATTTACTGTCCCACCATCAGTATAGAAGTGTTCACCTTTCTCTGCATTCTTGCCAGCATTTGTTATTCTTTGTCTTTTTGATAATATAGCCAGTCTAACTGGAGTGAGATGGTATCTCAAAGTGGTTTTGATTTGCACTTCTGTGATGATTAGTGATGTTGAGGATTTTTTCATATACCTATTGGCCATTTGTACGTCTTCCTTTAAGAGATGTCTACTCAGCTTCTCTGCCCACTTTTTAAGTGAATTCTTTAGGGTTTTTTTTTTTTTTTTTTTTTTAACCATTGTTTGAGTTCCTCATATATTCTGGATATTAATCCCTTGTCAGATGCACAGTTTGCAAATATTTTCTCCCATTCTGTAGGTTGTCTTTTCACTCTGCTAATTTTTTCCTTTGCTGTGTAGAAGCTTTTCAGTTTGATGAAGTCACATTTGTTTATTTTGTTCTTTTGTTGCCTGTGCTTTTGAGGTCTTATTCAGAAAGTCTTTGTCTGGTCCTACATCCTGAAGTGTTTCTCCTATGTTTTAACCCAGGAGTTTAATAGTTTCAGATATATATTTAAGTCTTTAATCCATTTTGAGTTGATTTTGGTATATGGCAAGAAGTATGGGGCTAGTTTCATTCTTCTATATATGGATATCCGGTTTTCCCAGCACCATTTATTGAAAAGGCTGTCTTTCTCCTCATGTTTGGTATTGGTGCCTTTATCAAGATCAGTTGGCTGTAGGTACTTGGGTTGATTTCTGGGTTCTCTATTCTGTTCCATTGGTCCACATGTCTATTTTTATAACAGTACAATGCTATTTTGGTTACTTTAGCTTTGTAGTATAATTTGAAGTCAGGAAGTGTAATGCCTCTGGCTTTATTTTTGCTCAGGATTGCTTTGGTTATTTGGGGTCTTTCGTTGTTTCATATGAATGTTAAGACTGCTTTTTCTATTTCTGTGAAGAACATCATTGGTATTTTGATGGGGATCACATTGAATCTGTAGATGGCATATTAGTCCGTTTTCTGTTGCTTATAACAAAATATGCAGAACTGGGTGATTTATAAAGAAAACAAAATGTATTGCTTACAGTTGCTGAGGTTGGGAAGTCCAAAGTCTATCTGGTGGAAGTCCAAAGTGACCCAGGGGTCTCACACTGCAAGATGGTGGAAGCAGACAGAGCCGAGAAAGAGACTCTCCTCTCTGTTCTTTTTAAGCCCTCAGAACAATGCTGCTGACCACTATTTTTAATCCATTCACTATGGCATGGGGCAGGGTCCTACAATCCAATTACTTCTTCAAGGCTCCACCTTTCGATTACCATAATAGGATTTCCCACCCTCTTAACAGCCACAGTGGGGACAAAGTTTCTAATACATAAAACTTTGGGGACACAATTCAAGCTTCAGTGAGTTTTGGGAGGACATAATTCAATCCACTAAAGATGGCTTTAGGTAGTATGAATATTTTCACTACAGTGAATCTTCCAATCCATGAACATGAAGTGTCCTTCCACCCTTTGGTGTCCACTTTAATTCCTTTCAGCAGTGATTTGCAGTTCTCATTATAGAGACCTTTCATCACCTTGGTTATATTTATTGCTAGGTATTTTATTTTTTTGTAGTTATTATAAATGGGCTTGATTTCCTTTTCTGCTAGGTTATTGTTAGAGTATAAAAACACTACTGATTTTCATATATTGATTTTGTATCCTACTAATTACTAAATTTGTTTACCAGGTTTTGATACAGCCTTTAGAGGTCTCCATATATGGGATCATGTCATCTGTAAACAGGTATAATTTGACTTCATTTTTTCCTATTTAGATGCTCTTTCTTTCTTTTGTCTGATTGCTCTGGCAATTACTTTCAATACTGTGTTCAAGAGGAGTGGTGAGAGTGGGCATCCTTGTTTTGTTCCTGTGTTTAAAGGAAAAGCTTTCAGCTTTACCCCATTGAAGATATATTAGTGGTGGATTTGTCGCATATGACTTTTGTTGTGTTGAGATATTTTCCTTCTGTACTTAATTTGCTGAGAGTCATTATCATGAAGGGGTGTTGAATTTTGTCAGATGCTTATTCTCCATCTATTGAGATGATCATATGGTTTTTGACCTTCATTTTGTTGATGTGGTGTGTCACATTTATTGACTTGCATGTGTTGAACGATCCCTGTGTTTCTGGGAAGAATCCCACTTGATCATGATGTATATCTTTTTGATGTGCTGCAGTAATCTGTTTTCTAATGTTTTGTTGAAGATTTTTGTGTCTATGTTCATATAGCATATAGGCCTGCAGTTTTGTTTTTTGTTGTATCTTTGTCTGGTTTTGGTACCAGCGTGATTTCCTGTTTAATTTCCTCTTGGACCCTTAGGCCACTCAGGAGCATGTTGTTTCATTTCCAGGTATTTGTATAGTTTTTGAGGTCCCCAACTACTATTGTATTGGGGTTTATCTCTCTCCTTAGGTTACAGTAGTGTTTGCTTTATATACTTGGGTCCTCCAATGTTGGATGCATCTATATTTATGACTGTTATATCTTCTTGGTTGATGGATCCCTTTATCATTACATAATGTCCTTCTTTGTCTCTTTAATAACTTTTGGTTTAAAGTCTATTTTATCCAATATAAGAATACCTACTCCTGCTCATTTCTGGTTTCCATTTGTGTGGTATATCTTTTTCCATTCTTTCACTATTAGTCTGTTTGAGTCTTCACAGTTGAGGTGGGCAGCATATAGCTGGGTCTGGTTTTTCAATTTTTTGGCTTTTGAGTGATGAGTTCAGTGCATTTACATCTAGGGTTGAAAGGTGTTGTCTAACTCCTGGCTTTTAATTGCTTTTGTATAGCTGTTTTAAATATCTTTTGTTCCTTTCTTTCCCTTTTATTGTGTGTCTTTGGTGTTCACTGGTTTTTCAAGGTGGTATGATATACTTTTTCTGTCATTTGCATATCTGCTCTACCAGTGGGATTTGTTTTTTCTTGTGTATTCATGGTGATGATTATCATTTTTTGGATTCTTGATGCAGGACTCCCTTGAGAATTTCTTGTAGGGCTGGTGAATTCCTGCAGTTTGTGTTTGTCTGGGAAATACACTAATTATCACTTCATTTTTGAAGGATAGTCTTGCTGTGTATAGTATCCTTGTCTGGCAGAGGGGTTTTTTTAGTGCTTTGAATATATCATCCCATTCTCTCTGGCCTGTAGGGTTTCTGCTGAGAAGTCTGCAGTTAGTCTGATGGTACGGAAAACACCCTTATAGGTGACTTGACACTTTTCTCTTGCTGTTTTTAGGATTTTCTTTGTCTTTGACTTTTGACAGTTTGACTACAATGTGTCTCAGGGAGGACCTTTTTGGGTTGAATCTGTTTGGGGATCTTTGAGCCTCTTGTATCTGGAAGTCCATATCTCCACCAATACTTGGGAAGTTTTCCACTATTTTTTCATTGCATAGGTTTTCAATGCCTTTTCCTTTCTCTTCTCTTTCTGGATGTTTGTGTGCTTAAGGTTGTCTCCTAGCTCATTGCTCTTGAAGATTTTCTTCATTTTTTAAATTTTTTTCTTTTTTTTTTTTAGTCTGCTTCAGTTATTTTGAAAAGACTCTTTGAGATCAGAAATTCTTTTTCTGCTTGCTCAAGTCTGCTGCTTAAGCTCTTAATTGTAGTTTTTATCTTCTTGAATGAATGAGTCCTTTAGTTCCAGGAGTTCTGCTACATCCTTTTTATGACATTTATCTCTTTGTTAATTTCCTCCTTCATGTCCTGGATTGTTGTTCACCTTTTGTGTTGTCTGAGTCTTCTCGTATCATACTGAGTTTCTTAAAGATTGTTGTTCACAATTCTTTTTCAGACATTTCAAGGGTTTCCTGTTGTTTGGGGCCTGGTATTTGAGAATAGTTGTATTCCTTTGGTGGTGTCATATGTTCTCTTTTTTTCATATTTCTAGTATCCCTACGTTGATGTCTGGTCATCTGGCGGAGCAGTTGCTTCTTATTACTCTGGGGGTGGCTTTTGAACAGAGACTCCCTCTTATAGATTTGGTTTTTTATTGCCTTTTGGGTGGGTGTTTTGGTCCTAGGTGGACTCTATAGTCTCAGTAGTTCTAGGTAGATTCAGTTTTTCTGGGTAGACTCGGTAGTTCTGTGTATGGCTATGGCTGAAGAAAGCTGAGGCCACATAGCAGGGAGCCCCTGAAGGTGGCTGGGGCTGTGGTGTTGGGCTCTGGTGGCTGGTGGGGCTGCACTGTGTGGAGCTCTGGTGGCTATAGACGTATAATGTAGGCTCCAGCAGCTGCGACCAGAGCCATGTGGTTCCTGGGTCCAGGGCCATTTAGCAGCAGGGGCCAGGATCACATGGCATGGAGCTATGGTGGCTGGGGCCATGTGGCATGGGGCTCCAGTGGCTATCTCCATGTGGTACACAGCTCTGGAGGCTGGGAGTGGGTGGTGTGGGGATCTGGCAGCTGCGTACTCTGGTGGTTGCTGCAGGAAGTGGGACAAACTCATGTCGGGGGAGACTGGCCTCATATCTGGGACCAGACGATGGTACAATTGACCATGGAAGTGGTGAGGGCATACTAGGGCATGAGCAAGAGTAGCGTTACCACTGGGAATTGCTCACAGCTGAGTAGATTCTTCTCACTACAAGGAAGAATTCCTCCTGTGCTTATCCTGGCTGCCCATTCCTTGCTCTGGACCCCTTTTGTGGGAGGATCACGTGCTTGACACCTCTAGTCTCCCAGCTTATATTTCTCCCAGGATTTTTGTACTGTTCTTCAATGTTCTGACCTTCCCATTTGTTTCCATTTCCCAGCTTTTGGGGGTCCTGTGTCCTCCCTATGGATCTCCCAGTTCCTGCAGGTCACAGGGCTACAGAGGCCACAGAGGAGCCACCTGGACCTCCCAGAGAAGTGGACATGGAGCTGTAGTGACTGGACTAACCTTGGTGGATGCCAGAGACAAACATCCCATGAGATTAATTTCTCTATTTTAAAATCAACTGATTAGCAATCCTTAATTCCATTTGCAACCTTAATTCGCCTTTGCCATGTAACCTAGTATAATCACAGGTTTGGGGGATTCGGATGTGGACATCTTTGGGGGACCATTATTCTTCCTACCACAATATCCGAGGAAGATCATTTCAGAATTATGTAATACTAATTCCTAAGTATAAACAATATACTGCAACTCACACACCTTATTCATTTTCTTCTAAAAGTTCAAAAACAGGGTTGTCGTTCTTTTTTTTTTTTTGACACCTTTAGAACTTGCAAAGCAAAAGTGTTTTCATGTTATTTAACAAGTAAACCACAGTAAAAAGTTATGTGACCAAAATTATTCCTGTTTACAGTAGACAGTGAAAACTGGTTATCTTTGATGTCAGGCTTTCTTTTGGCCACAGGAGAAATATGGTATCAAAATTTAATATCCGTGTCATTAGTCATATAAGGCTATCTTCATACACTCCTGTAATCTCTCATACCATTCAAACCTCTTGCATATAGAACTTGCTGTATTTCCAAAGGGAAAAGCAGGTGTTGCATTAGCAATATGTACCTCTCTGTGATAACTTAGAAAGTGAAGCTTTGAATAGTGTGGTTGAGATCTGAAGTGTGAATACAGAAATTGTCATGGGCTTTCCTCCTAATAGACTCATTTCAACAGAGTAATTGTTGATATTGCAAGCTTCAATTAAATACCATTACACCTAAAGATATCTGGTTGCTTGATTTCATTAGGAAAAACTTTAAACTATGTAGGATATCACTTCTCAAGAATATTTTAGAAAACCATTGCTTAGTTCTATGTAAGTGCATCATCTAGATTAAGCAACACAAACAAGCCCAAAGCCCAGGCAGGTAACAGCAATAAATGAACAGGACCAGGTGGGCACTGGGCAAACTTGAATATTTGCCCTGTCTGAAGAGGCCAGCCACCATTCAGTTCCAGCTGATTGTTGTCTTATGAGATCCACTAGTGTTTTCATAATTCAGAAAGTATGATTTTATGTAAATCACTCAAATTTCAAATGTTGGCAACTAAACAATATGTTTCCAAATACCTTGGCAGAGCAAATAAAACATAGCTATGGACCAAATTTAGTTCATGAACCGATAGTTTGCATCTTTGGATCTAGATTCGCAAATCCTCAGTAACTGCCCAATATTTTACTTGATAAAATCAGTAGACTGGTATAACTTATTGTCCTAGCTATCTAATTAAGTGAAAACATTATCAAAAAGTAGAAGAAAAAGTGTGTGTACATAGATGATATTAAGAGCCTTAGCAAATGATTTATTCATTCCTACAGGGAATAGATTATGCCTTGTGCTTTTTTGTGGCCAAGCACATAGCATAGTATCTGTCCCATAATATGCTCCACATAAATGTTAGTTGAATTAATGAACAAATAAACCTTAAGAAAAATCGTGGTAACTCTGAGGGTGTCATTCATATTTGTTAATGTAAAGAAGTGGTCTAGCCTTAGAATTTGGGATTGGCTTAGAAAGTAACAGCTCAATATTTTCTATGTTATCAAAATAGATCTATTCTAACAATTTCTTATTGTACTGAAATGACCAATGAGACCTTTTATATCATAATGGGGCAAAATGAGATTTAACTTAAAACAATAACAAAAATCTAAACCAAGTATTTGTATGGATTTTTTATATTACAAAGTGCTTTCAACGTGTGATTTCTCTTAATATCAGAATATCTCTCAAAGGTAGACAGATATTGTCTTCATTTTAAGAAGGAGAAATTAACTATAAAGGAAGTTAATTGATTTTATAAAGCCTCGCAGAAAGTTAGCAAAAGAACTGAATTTTAATCTCTGACTCAACCCATGATGGTTCTCTCCTAACAGGGAAGCAGCCTAGGGATATGACAATATAGAATTGAATCACATGAACTAAATATGCACAATGGCATCTTTGTAAACAGGGAGGGAAGGAAATGGCCTGTGCTATGGCACAGAAAAGGAAAGAAAGAAAAAGCATGGAAGAGAAATATAATATTTTTCAAGAGGGTATGTAGATATCAGAGTACCTTATTCATCATGACACTATTTGATATCAGTAAAATCATTTAGCAAATTGTGATAGATCAGCTTGATCTGTGTCATTTTATTCAGAAACATATTGCTCTGTGATATTCTTTATTTCCTATATGTATGTCATCTGCACTACAGTGGAAACTTCAGAAGGGTCAGAGGCTAAAACGTATCACAATACAAGTTCCTAAAACACTCTCTATCCAGAAGAAACTCATTAAATTTTTGACTGGTTAATGGGATACATATATATTCGTGACAATATAGCATAATGGTTAAGAACATGTTAATAGATCTGTGTCTAAAACCACGCTCAGTCGCTGACTAGCTGTGCAACTTTGGGCAAATTAACCCACCTCTGTGAGTCATCTCTGCAAAGGCAGACAGTGATGCAACTTACTCCATAAGTTTGCATGGAGGATTAAGCAAGTTAATGCTTGTAAAAATCTAGCAGGATGCCTGATAACATGACATGCATTCAATAAATATTTTCACAACTGCAACATTCTGAAATTTCAAGTTCAGCAAAGTGCAGAAGCTAAATGCTGAATTTTGTAGATATGGAGAAGGGAAGTTTAGTTGGTTCTCAAAAATAAAGTGAGATACTGAAAAGAAATTTTAAAAAGTCATGCAAAACAAAGGAGGGTGAAGAAGACACATACAAAAAAATTTTAAATAAAATAAAGTCACCCAAAATGTATTTTTTAAACAAACTTTTAATTATTCCACATGCCATATGCAATACAGAAATAGAACAAAGAAGAAAAAGATATAGATGCAGTATGATTTACTATCAACATAAATTATTACAAACAAAATCAGTTTGCAAACATAAGCTCACTAAGAAAACGTGTCAACATGTCATGGTTTACAAAGAAGGAGGCATGAGACCTGAGGTTTGGCTGGTCACAAGGGGAACATTCAAAAAAGGGAATATGTGAAATATTCCTTTTTAGAGTAATTTTCCTTGTTCCTAGAAAGAAACCAGCTTAATTGTCATAAATTCATTATTCTATCAATGTCCAGCCCACCAATGTTCCAGTGCATACTTGTTTTTAAATTTTTTATCTTTCACCATACATTTTTCAGACCCTAACTGCTCCTATGCACAGTCAAAATAAACGCATTGATAGAAGTACATTAAAATGAGAAAGAGAAAAATAGAGCACGAATATCCTAAAAGGAAAATGACACATACTAAATGATCTCTGCCATATTCAGGGTGATATTTATGAGAGAAAGTTAGAGCCAAGTATTTGAAATTACTTCTACCCAAAAGTAGCAGGGAAAAAAATGAACAATCACAGAGCAAGTACCATACATCAATTTAGAAGATAATTTGATGCCAATATAAGATAATAAACTACTCCATTTACACTTCCCCTTCTGTGTCGTCAGAGCTGTAGGAGCTAATTCACTGAGCCTGAAAACTTTTAAGTAACACTTGAGCCCTGATCATTTCAGCCTCCGTGTTCAAGCCGAGGAATGCCAGCCAAACTTCTCTCACACAACCAGACCAGTCAGCCCGCCAAACCCACAAATGGTGACTCAGAGAACATCCTCAGTGTCTCCGTCGTGCCCTTCAGTGTCTGGGTTAAATGCCAATGGCCTGGAAGAGTCCTCCATCGGAATGTCATCTCTCTGCCTCCCGTTACCCTCCTTGGTCTCCTCGTGGGTTGACTGTGGCAGACAGTCCTGCTCCGAGTTACTCCGGACGTAGCCGGGTAAAGTCACGTGGCTGTCGTGCTGTCTTCGGGCAGTCTTGGCCGCTGTGCCCGAGAGGAGCACGGTGCGCGTGCTGGCGGCCACCTGCGACTGGCTGCTGGTGCTGTGCGTCACGGTGGTGAGCACCGAACCGTACCTGCGACTGCCACAGGGCGGCGTCCTTTTCCAGTCCACGGATAGGTCACAGCGACTCCACATCTTCTTCACCTCAGCCTGAACCTAAGCCCCGAGAAACACGCCCTGTATCAGAAATCATGAGACCCTGCGACCTTGCTACAAGGTTGTTTGCCTTGATTTCCATGATAGTGATATTCACTTATTGAGGTCCCTCTGGGTGCCAGGGACTTTACATATATTCTCCCTCTTAACCTCAAAAAACCCCGGAGATAGGTGTTATTTTTGGAAATGAATAAACTGAGGCTTAGAGAGAGGTAAAGAGACGTGTCCAAGGTTAGTATTTACATAGAAGTTGAAATGCAACCAATAGAAATATCTGACTTATGGGAGAGAGAAAAAGGGGGATTCTGGGTTGGGATAGAGATAAATAGTGCCAGTGAGCACTGCTGAACTCTCAGCACATGGCAACTCCGGCCAAACCCCTGCACTGAGAGATCTAACCAAACTCTAGCAAGGATTCTAGCAGCATAAGGCTATGTCCCTAGGATGGTCCCAGTTCCCCCCAAAGTGCTTGCCTGAGAAAGCTCAACGCTGACAGGAAAATTTACTATTTGTTCTAGCCTGCACACTTGCTGATAGTTCCCTGACCTCCCTTTCTTAAAGCATTTAAAAAGTGCTCACAATTATTCATATGTAGCTCTTGCAACTCAGAAACATCTCTCTTAAGGACCTTAGAGACATTCCTTCAAAATGCAATCATCAAGAAGGGTAGGAACTCTGTGTCTCAGTCTCTGTGGGAGGAGAGAACCCTAACCTGGATAACTACCAGCTAGCAGGCACTGCTGGCCAAATCACATTTACACTAACCAATCCTTTCTACTTTTTACACTTTTCTGACTCTGCTGAGCCCCTGCATTCCCCACTCCTTCATTCTCCCTCTAAAACGCCCAAATCACCTCTGCCCAAATCTGAATAGAGCTTGGTTCTTTCTCTTACTGTCAGTAGTTAGTCAATAAAATCTGTTTTCAAAACTTTAATGTCCTGTGTCTTTGACACCATCTGAGGCTGAGGAAGGGCGTGGAAGGTGCTCAACTTGAAATGTAACTGCCCCACTATCAATTTGCATAGGAGTGCTGAAGGAGGAAAAACAAGGGCAAACGGATCATAGATAGAAAAGTAGGCACTACCATATGATTAAGCAATCCCACTGCTGGGTATACAGGACATGCAAACACATTAACAGAGTGGGGTTCTTGTTTCCATTCCTGCTACTGAAGATGCAATTCTACTGCTATGGCCACTTTCCAGAAGGGAGCTGATTTGGAAGTTCCATGAGAAGCCATGGAAACCTGGTAAACTGATGTCACCTGAAAAAACGAGCTCCTATCCATTCATCCTGGCAAAAAAACAGCACCTGATCTACTTACTCCACCTGCAAAATCAAGTAAAAGCAATACAGAAGAACATTAGGAAATTAATGAGTTACCACTTAATTTAAGCTCTTTCTGCAGGGACTGGACTAGTGTGGCACAATGTCCAAACCCTAAACATGGTCAGAAGCATCACTGGGTCTACAGCAACAAATCAACACGTATCCTTGTGCTTCTGGGACTTGCAACAAGTTTAAAATTTGAGAGAAAAAAGGAGGCAACTCATCCAACAGCAGGACATGTTAAAAGTTACAAAGTGAAATGTGTGATCCAATGTGGTTACTTCTCTCCAGCCAACTCCTAAATGAACTGAAATTGTCCCATCATCATCTCATAGTTAGAAGAGGAAGACCTTAGCTTATTTACATAAATTATTGATTTCTCAAAATAATTTATGATTAAAATACCTCCCTTCTTCCCATTCTGTCCTGCAAGTTCTGGGAATTCTAAGAGATTCGGGTCACACTGCGATGACCATTTACAAGCTTATTCAGAGCTAGACCTGTAGGGTGTCCAAGATTCCTACCTCTCCATTGCAGTAGCAGTAGATGATAGACACAAAGAAACCCTGGAGAACAAAGAAGAACGTTAGCCCTTTGACGGTTCCTGAAACTCACAGCACTAAAGTGTCTTTTGTCAAAATGTATAAGTTGAAAAACTGGTTTTTTATGATTCTTTCAGAAAATTGTATAAATTATTCTCTCCCAATGTTTCCAAATCTGTAAATTTACATTAAATTTGTTTGAGATCTTTCCTTGGTGTCAGTTGAACCAAACAAGTAAATGAATAAAATACCCCAAGATACATAAATTACTGATTTCTATTATATTAGTTTCACTTATGTTGCCACTCAAGGGTTTTATGATATCCATCCCCTGCTTGGTAAAAGACATTTAATACATTATGAATGCTGGAAGCTGAAGACAGAGCGTATGATATGGTAAGAACTCAAAAAAACCATTCATTCAAAAACATTTATTGAGTTTATACAGGGTGCTAGGAGCTGCTCAGCATGACAGAAATAAACAGTGTAAACAAGGTAGACAAGGTTTTACAAGAGAAGACACATGGATAAAATAGAAACAAACAGCCACGTGAGAAGAATGTAAGATGATAAGGTTATGCAGGTAAAATGAGTGAGGTCAAAGATCACAGTGGAGAGTATATATTAGATGGGAAATCAACAAAGACCTCTGTGAGGAGTTGACATTTAAGCTGTTTTGAGTGACAAGAACAAGAAGCTGCTGTGTGACTGTTAGGGGGGAAGCATTATAGGCAAAGGGAAGAGCACTGAACCCTTGAAGCAGTAAAAAGCTTGAAGAACAGAAAGTACGGAAGCAACAGTGTGGCTCCAACTTAGTGCACTACGTGGAGCGCAATGAGAGAGGGTGAGTCACCAGGCTCCATGCCACGCCAGGCTGTGCGTGCCAGAAAACCACATTTGAACTTTATTGAGTGCAATGAAAGCCTTTGGATATTTTTGGCAAGTAAGTGACATGATCAAATTTACATTTCCAAGATTCTTCAGACTATTGTACGAGTATACAGACTAGATTTAGGAGGTGGCAGCAGATGAGTAAGCAGGGTGAAGAGTAATCCATATTTTCAAATATTTTCAAATGTGATAAAACTGTGGCAGCAACCTCTTGCTCTTGTTTATCTCCCTTTCCCTTTTTTTCTTCCTCTTCCCTGCCCTCACCTTTTGCTTTTATTTATTTTCTATACACACAAGCAGATGTCCCTGCTCTGCAGGTGCTACATATGTGACAGCAATATGCTTTCTTATCTCGCCACCCAGGCTTGCTCGTGTGACAGACAGTTCCAGAACTGCTCCTGCTGTGACAGGACAGAAAGCACAGGCACCATAGAATATCACCCTTTCATTCCCCGTTCCCCCTACCCCCACCCTAGGGGCATCAAAGCTAGAGAGAGGGCAGAGAAAGAGGTAGCAAGGGAGAAAAAAGGCAAATTACAAGAACCAAATGAATAGGTGGCACTCTCTACCTGCAAGGAGTTGAAGAAGAGCTCACAGTGCATGCGGATCTCCCAAGCGAGCCCAGTGAAGGAGTGGGGCAGGCACACAAACACGATGTAATGCACTCCAAAGACCAGGACCAGCACCAGTGTCGACTTGGCAAGTTTCCTGAAAGAGAATGCCAAGCCTTTGTATTAGTCAACCAGAGTGCAGTAGAGACAGCTTGCTGGAAAAAGAAAGTTTAGCAGAGCTTCCAGGGCTGACTCCTCTCTCTCTTTGGATCCCACCACTTCTGTTCATTCCTCCCCCTCTCTCCTCTTCCTATCACTTTTATACAAAGTCACGTAGTTTATTCTCACTCCCTGTAATTATTATCCTATTTCTACTATTCTTGCTTAAGGGATACTATTTTGATAAAATTGTGAAATGTCTCTTTTTCCTGTCCTAACTCTTCTATATTTTTTTTATATGTATAATTATTTTATTTCATTTTATTTTATTTTATTATTTTTTTTAATTTTATTTTGTTGATATACATTGTGGCTGATTATTGCTCCCCATCACCAAAACCTCCCTCCCTTCTCCCTCCTCCCCTCCCCCCCAACAATGTCCTTTCTGTTTGCTTCTCGTATCAACTTCAAGTAATTGTGGTTGTTATATCTTCTTCCCCCCCCCCCCGCCGCTTTGTGTGTGTGTGTGTGTGTGTGTGTGTGTGTGTGTGTGTGTGTGTGTGTGAATTTATATATTAATTTTTAGCTCCCACCAATAAGTGAGAACATGTGGTATTTCTCTATCTGTGCCTGACTTGTTTCACTTAATATAATTCTCTCAAGGTCCATCCATGTTGTTGCAAATGGCAGTATTTCATTCGTTTTTATAGCTGAGTAGTATTCCATTGTGTAGATGTACCACATTTTCCGTATCCACTCATCTGATGATGGACATTTGGGCTTGTTACAACTCTTGGCTATTGTAAAGAGCGCTGCGATGAACATTGGGGAACAGGTATACCTTCGACTTGATGATTTCCATTCCTCTGGGTATATTCCCAGCAGTGGGATAGCTGAGTCATATGGTAGATCTATCTGCAATTGTTTGAGGAACCTCCATACCATTTTCCATAGAGGCTGCACCATTTTGCAGTCCCACCAACAATGGATGAGAGTTCCTTTTTCTCTGCAACCTCCCCAGCATTTATCGTTCATAGTCTTTTGGATTTTAGCCATCCTAACTGGGGTTATATGGTATCTCAGTGTGGTTTTGATTTGCATTTCCCGGATGCTGAGTGATGTTGAGCATTTTTTCATATGTCTGTTGGCCATTTGTATATCTTCCTTAGAGAAATGCCTACTTAGCTCTTTTGCCCATTTTTTAATTGGGTTGCTTGTTTTCTTCTTGTAAAGTTGTTTGAGTTCCTTATATATTCTGGATATTAATCCTTTGTCAGATGTATATTTTGCAAATATTTTCTCCCACTCTGTTGGTTGTCTTTTAACTCTGTTAATTGTTTCTTTTGCTGTGCAGAAGCTTTTTAGTTTGATATAATCCCATTTGTTTATTTTTCCTTTGGTTGCCCGTGCTTTTGGGGTCGTATTCATGAAGTCTGTGTCCAGTCCTATTTCCTGAAGTGTTTCTCCTATGTTTTCTTTAAGAAGTTTTATTGTTTCAGGGTGTATATTTAAATCCTTAATCCATTTTGAGTTGACTTTAGTATACGGTGAGAGGTATGGATCTAGTTTCATTCTCCTGCATATGGATATCCAGTTATCCTAGCACCATTTGCTGAAGAGGCAGTCCCTTCCCCAGTGAATAGGCTTGGTGCCTTTGTCAAAGATCAGATGGCAGTAAGTGTGTGGGTTGATTTCTGGATTCTCTATTCTATTCCATTGATCGGTTTGTCTGTTTTTATGCCAGTACCATACTGTTTTGGTTATTATAGCTTTGTAGTATAGCTTAAAGTCAGGTAGTGTTATGCCTCCAGCTTTATTTTTTTTGCTGAGCATTGCTTTGGCTATTCGTGGTCTTTTATTGTTCCATATAAATGTCTGAATAGTTTTTTCCATTTCTGAGAAAAATGTCTTTGGAATTTTGATGGGGATTGCATTGAATTTGTATATCACTTTGGGTAGTATGGACATTTTCACTATGTTGATTCTTCCAATCCAAGAGCATGGAATATCTTTCCATCTTCTTGTATCCTCTCTAATTTCTCTCAGCAGTGGTTTGTAGTTCTCATGATAGAGATTTTTCACCTCCTTGGTTAACTCAATTCCTAAGTATTTTATTTTTTTGGTGGCTATTGTAAATGGGCAAGCTTTCTTGATTTCTCATTCTGCATGTTCACTATTGGAGAAAAGAAATGCTACTGATTTTTGTGTGTTGATTTTGTATCCTGCTACTGTGCTGAAATCATTTATCAATTCCAAGAGTTTTTTTGTAGAGGTTTTAGGCTGTTCGATATATAGGATCATGTCATCTGCAAACAGGGACAGTTTGACTTCATCTTTTCCAATCTGGATGCCCTTTATTTCCTTCTCTTCTCTGATAGCTCTGGCTAGTACTTAAAACACTATGTTGAATAGGAGTGGTGAGAGTGGGCATCCTTGTCTAGTTCCTGTTCTTAAAGGAAAAGCTTTCAGCTTTTCCCCATTCAGGATGATATTGGCAGTGGGTTTGGCATATATGGCTTTAATTATGTTGAGATACTTTCCCTCTATACCTAACTTATAGAGGGTCTTTGTCATGAATGAGTGCTGAACTTTATCAAATGCTTTTTCAGCATCTATAGAGATGATCATATGGTCCTTGTGTTTGAGTTTATTAATATGGTGTATCACATTTATTGATTTGCGTATGTTGAACCAACGTTGCATCCCTGGGATAAATCCCACTTGATCGTGATGAATAATTTTTCGTATGTGTTGCAGTATTCTGTTTGCTAGTATTTTAGTAAGGATATATGCATCTATATTCATCAAGGATATCGGCCTGTAGTTTTATTTTTTGGTTATACCTTTACCTGGTTTTGGTATCAGGATGATGTTTGCTTCATAGAATGAGTTTGGGAGATTTGCGTCCATTTCAATCTTTTGGAATAGTTTGTAAAGAATCGGTGTCAATTCCTCTTTGAATGTTTGGTAAAATTCTGCTGTGAATCCATCTGGTCCTGGGCTTTTCTTTGTTGGGAGCCTTCTGATAACAGCTTCAATCTCCTTTATTGTTATTGGTCTGTTCAAATTTTCTACGTCTTCCTGGTTCAGTTTTGGTAGCTTGTGTGTGTCCAGAAATTTATCCATTTCCTCCAGATTTTCAAATTTCTTGGCGTATAGTTGTTTATAGTAGTCTCGAATGATTCCTTGTATTTCAGATGAATCAGTTGTAATATCGCCTTTTTCATTTCTAATTTTTGTTATTTCAGTCTTCTCTCTTCTTTTTTTTGTTAGCCATGCTAATGGTTTGTCAATTTTATTTATCTTTTCAAAAAACCAACTTTTTGATTCGTTGATCTTTTGAATTGTTTTTTGGTTTTCAATTTCATTCAGTTCTGCTCTGATCTTAATGATTTCCTTCCGTCTGCTAACTTTAGGTTTGGATTGTTCTTGTTTTTCTAGTTCTTTAAGGGGAAGAGTTAGGTTGTTCACTTGCCATCTTTCTATTCTTCTGAAGTGAGCGTTTAATGCAATAAATTTCCCCCTCAATACTGCTTTTGCAGTATCCCACAGGTTTTGGTATGATGTATCATTGTTTTCATTAGTTTCAATAAATTTTTTGATTTCCTGCTTGATTTCTTCTTGGACCCATATGTCATTAAGTAGAATGCTGTTTAATTTCCATGTGTTTGTATATTTTCCAGAGTTTCGTTTGTTATTAATTTCTAGTTTTAATCCATTGTGGTCTGAGAAGATACATGGGATAATTCCAATTTTTTTGAATTTATTGAGACTTGATTTGTGACCTAATATGTGATCTATCCTGGAGAATGATCCATGTGCTGATGAGAAGAATGAATATTCTGAGGTTGTTGGGTGGAATGTTCTGTAGATATCTGCCAATTCCAATTGGTCTAGAGTCTTGTTTAGATCTTGTGTTTCTCTACTGATTCTTTGCCTAGATGATCTGTCTAATATTGACAGTGGGGTGTTCAGGTCCCCTGCTATTATGATATTAGTGTCTATTTCCTTCTTTAGGTCTAATAGCGTTTGTTTTATAAATCTGGCTGCTCCAACATTGGGTGCGTACATATTTATGATTGTTATGTCTTCTTGATGGATCAGTCCTTTTATCATTAAGTAGTGTCCCTCATTGTCTCTTTTTATGGTTTTTAGTTTAAAGTCTATTTTGTCAGATATAAGAATAGCTACTCCAGCTCGTTTTTCTTTTCTGTTTGCATGGTAAATCTTTTTCCATCCTTTCACTCTTAGTCTATGTGAATCTTTATGGGTGAGTTGGGTCTCTTGTAGGCAGCATATAGTTGGGTCCTCCTTTTTAATCCAGTTAGCCAGTCTGTGTCTTTCGATTGGGGAATTTAAGCCTTTTACATTAAGGGTTGTTATTGAAAGGTGTTGATTTATTCCTCGCATTTTATTCGTTGTTTGGTTGTCTAAGGTGTCTTTTGTTCCTTGATTTCTGATTTACTGTTTGGTTTCTGTGTTTGTTGGTTCCTTAGGTTGTAGATAGTGTTTTTGTTTGCTTGTTTTCTCTTCATGAATGCTATTTTTATTATACTAGTGGGTATTGATTTTTCTTGGGTTTTTATGGCAGTGGTAGTTATTTTTCAGGAACCAAACCCAGTACTCCCTTGAGGATTTCTTGTAAGGGTGGTCGTGTGGTAGTGAACTCCCGCAGTTTTTGTTTGTCTGAGAAATATACTATTTGCCCTTCATTTCGGAAGGATAGCCTTGCAGGGTAGAGTATTCTTGGCTGGCAATCTTTGTCTTTTAGTATTTTGAAAATATCATCCCATTCCTTTCTAGCTTTTAGGGTTTGTGATGAAAAGTCTGATGTTAGCCTGATTGGGGCTCCCTTATAGGTGATTTGACGCTTCTCTCTTGCAGCTTTTAAGATTCTCTCTTTGTCTCTGAGTTTTGCCAATTTGACTATGACATGTCTTGGAGAAGGCCTTTTTGGGTTGAATACATTTGGAGATCGTTGAGCTTCCTGGATCTGAAGATCTGTGACTTTTCCTATACCTGGGAAGTTTTCTGCCACTATTTTGTTGAATATGTTTTCAATGGAATCTCCATTTTCCTCCCCTTCTGGAATACCCATGACTCGGATATTTGAGCGCTTAAGGTTGTCTGATATCTCTCAGATTTTCTTCCATGTCCTTGATTCTTTTTTCTTTCTTTTTGTCTGCTTGTGTTATTTCAAACAGCCCATCTTCAAGTTCAGAGGTTCTCTCTTCAACTTTGACAAGCCTGCTGGTTAAACTCTCCGTTGTGTTTTTTATTTCGCTGAATAACTTCTTCAGTTCAGCAAGTTCTGCTACATTTTTTTTCAGGACATTGAGTTCTTTGTACATTTCCTCTTTCAGATCCTGTATACTTTTCCTCATTTCATCATGATGTCTAGCTGAGTTTTCTTGTATCTCATTCAGTTTCTTTAGAATTATCACTCGAAATTCCTTGTCAGTCATTTCAAGGGCTTCTTGTTCTATAGGATCTAGAGTAAGAGATTTATTAACTTTTGGTGGTGTACTTTCTTGATTTTTTGTATTTCTGGTATCTTTTTTTTTATGTTTATGCATTGTGGCAGGGGGTTCCACAGTCCACCGGTTTGAGACTAATGACTAACTAGGATGTTGCTGTGGTTGCCAATTTCATATGGCTACCTCCGTGGCTGCTCAGTTGGCCTCTAGTGCCTTGTGTGTGTGGTTGCCTTGGGTCTTGGGCTTCTCTGGGGAGCCACCTTTCTGGTCAGCTTGAATTCTGCTGGGCTGGTGGATCACGTACCACAGGGTGTGTGATCACTGTTGAGCTTTCACTTCCTGTGCAGGACTTCTCCCTGTTCCTGTGCTCTGGCCCAGGGTGTTGGATCGTGCAGTGGTGACCCCACAGGTGTGGTTTCTGTCGAGTCTCCGCCTCCCTGGCCGCACGTCTCCCCACTCTGTGCACACTGTGCTGGGCTGGGACGTGTCTTCTGCAACCCTCATCTATCAGCTGGGCCTTCAAGACCCTGCTCGGCACCGCCTCGCCCAGGAAGTCTACCAGCTTTCTGCTAGTCACAGACGACTGGTCGCTCTGGGTGCCTTTGTAGCACTGTGTAGATCTTTCTCGGGACTTGTTCACCTTTGTATCCCCCCGGTATAAACCAAGTCTAGCGCCTGCCTGCAGCCAGCTCTCCAGCAGGTTCAAGCAGACCTGGGAACTCTCCTACCACACTATTCCCAATCAGAAATTGGTTAGGCTTTTTTCCGAACTGGTGGCCGCAGAGATGGTATCTGCCTCCCAGTAACAGGAATTTTACCGGGGGCCGGAGTCCAGGGTGTGGTGGAGTGACAGTCGGCCCGCCCGTACTTCCTTGCCCTCCCGACACTGGCCGGGGACGCCCCCCGCCACCAGCCCCACCAGAGAACCACGGAGGGAGTGGGAGGGGAGGCCGGGCCAAGCAAGTGGGAAGGCTCAGTGACGGCTGAGCCGGGCGGAGCTGCCAGCACCTGGGAAAATGGAGGCAGCCCCGGGGCGGTGAGTGGCCTGGTGATGCAGGCGGGAGCCAGGTGGGCGTCAGCCCCCCAAACAGGGCTGGTCCAGGGGTCACTCACAGGGTTGTGCCAGGTCGGGTGCTCACTCTCTGCCTCTGGTTTGCCGCCTTCCCCGTTCTCGGCTGCTGCTGCCTCGGGCTGTTCAGTCGCGGCGCAGCTCGGGCGCTCCCAGGAATCTTCTTTAATGCCGGCCTGAAACCTCGAATCCTGAGTAGGGCAGCTGGCCGCCTTCAGCGCAGCCCCGGCCTCCGGGATCCTGTCTGCATCCACAGCAGCCCTGGCACCGTGTTCCCTGTTTCAAGACTCGCTTTTGCAGCTAAGAAACAGTTCTTTTCCTGCTCCACACTTCAAAGCTGTTGCCTGTAAATCCTAACTCTTCTTTAGTTTCTACATTGGAGACTTAAGCATTACCTCTATCCTTGCTTTACTTTCATAGGCAGCATTTTGGCTTTTTTTGATCATTTTAAAGTCAACGATTCCCTTGTTTCTTCTTACACTTGGATCTCTATCATTGATTATGCTTATTCTTCGATACATTTATATTTTCTCGTGCTACATGTGCTTAGTTCCTCCTGCCTTCTCTAGATATTCTATGCCACATATTCTATCTCAAATTGTTTATAGTTCTATTTTTGTCTAGTTTTTTGTTTATTTTTGCAAACTAAGTGTTGACATTATTTCTCTTAATAATGGGAATTATTAGGGTTAGAGTTAGGCTTAGGTTTACAGACACTTCGTGTGTATTCGGAGGAATCCCAGGTTTTCCAATATGATGGGTTTACTCTAAATGGCCCCTAATGATCCCCACCTCTTGCTGTTTACACCCATGCTAATTCTTTCCTCCTGAGTGTAGGCAGGACCTGGGACTTGCTTCTAACCAATAGGTTATGGCAAAGATATTGGGATGCTACTTCTGTGATTACATTGCATAAGACTGCAACTTTCATCTTACTAGCAGACTCTCTCCCTTGCTGCTTTGATGAAGCAAGCTGCCCTGCTATGAGCTGCTCCACTGAGTGGTTCATGTGGCAAAGAAAGGTAGCATCTGGACAACAGCCAGCAAGTAACAATACTGCCAACTGTCACATGAGCTTACAAGTGGATTCTTCCCCAGTCCCACCTCAACATAAGACCACAGACCCAAATGACATCTCAAGACTCTGAAAGCAAAAGGCTCTGAAGCAAAAGACTCTTGCCCAGATTCCAGATCTATAGAAACTGTGAAATAGCAAGTGTATTGTTTTAAGCCACTAAGTGTGTAATAATTCACTTTGTAGCGATAGCTAGCACATCCAACCACACCATTTTCTGGTTGTTGGGTTGGGGTCTTTTTGTTGTTTTGGGACGGGTTTTTTTGGTTTGGGGTGGTTTTTTTGTTTTGTTTTGTTTTGTTTTGGCACTTTTTTATACAAGAAATTGCCAAACATAGCTTCTTCTTTCTTACTTATTTCTCAAATATCCCTCTTTCTGTATGATTCATTTATACCCCAGTATCTCAAACCATTGTAACCTTCTTCCTTTTTCATTAGTCTTTCTTCCAGCTGCTTTATTTATTTGTTTGTTTGTTTATTGTTCTTTCTGGAAGCAAACTATACAGGTGAATCGTGATTACACTGGACTAACACTAAAGAGATCTGGATTCAGTGTCCAGACTTGACATTAGCTACCTATGTGGTCATGATTCAATTTTTTTATCTCTAAAATGAGGAATAGGGCCCAGAAGTGCATAAGAGCTCTAATATTCTAAGGCTTTACCAGGGATCATCTTCCACATACATACACTTTCCTACTATCATAACTCACTTTTCCGCTCCTACAGGAGCTGGAGTGTTCCACAAAATCATACTGAGATGCCTAAGTTAGCTGACTGCAGCTGCACATTTGCTCTGCCTCGTTCTCCTTTGCCTGTCTCATCTCTCACTTGTGCCTAGACCATCTGCTCCTCTGGGCTCAGGGCCATCCACTCTGCTCGCATTCATAGTTTCTCTGGGAGCCTACGGGCTTTCTCCTATGCTACTCCCAGTCCTCATGCCTCATACTTTGCGTTACCTACAGTCCACTAGGTTTAAAAATTCTACATCGTCTGTTTCATTCAAGACAGCATTCCTGATAAGCAGTGGGTTTCTCTGACCTAACTAATTCTTTCAACTTTAAGAGCTCCTTGGGATGTGCTTGTTCTAAATTTTGACCAGCAAGTACCCTCTTTCTACCACTGCCTATACAGGCAGAACACTTTCAGTATTTTCAAGGCATTTTAATTCAGTCTACTCAGATAAAAGGGGGCAGCACTAAATTTTCTTGAAGAACTTTGAAAGTCTTATCTAACATCACTCTGAAAAGAAAATAACACTTCCTCTAAGATGAAAGGGTAAATGCCCCCTGGGGACTGTTCTTTTTTATTTTCATTTTTTGTATATTTTTTTATTGGTTATGAATATTCATGGGGTACAAAACTGACCGTCACCACTTGTGCCCAAGATGTGATGGCCAGATCAATACTGGCAGCATGCCCATTACCACAAATTGTGATTATACTCCATGTCCCCCACCCAATTAATCACCAACCTCCCTCCCCCATCTCCTCTCCCCCAACTCACTTTGCAACCCTAGGTAAGCTCTGGAGACTGTTCTTAAAATCAAACTAACTTCGATTGTTCTTATTGTGTGTGGCTAGGAGCCAAAAACTAGGTTAAAACAAAAAATAAAGCAAAGCAACACATGTGAAATGATCACAAATGTAAACATTTAGGGAAAGTTTGGTTCAACGCAGAGTAAGGAAATGATGCCTTCAGCAGCAAAAATTGAGTGGGTATCCTGCTCACTCAGCCCTCTGGACTTGCTCCCTCTTTCTCTATGACTAAGTTATCTTATACTCAGTAGAGATGAAAGCTAATTTGTAAAAAAACAGTAATAGCTGTATTCATTTTCTATTGCTACATTACAAATTACAACACATCTATTGGCTTAAGACAATAGCCGTTTATTATCTCTCAGCTTCTATAGACCAGGAGTCCAAGCACTGCATAGTTGGGTCCTCTGTTCAGGGTCATGAAAGGCTGAGATCAAGGGGTCCGCTAGGGCTGCATTCTCATCTGGACCTCAGGGTTCTTTTCTAAGCTTATGCAGATTGCTAGAAAACCTCAGTTCCTTGCAGCAGCCAGGGGTCATGCAGTTCCTACAGGCTGCCCTGTAGCCATAGGCCCTTACAACATGTCAGATCACTTCTTCAAAACCAGCAGGAGAATCTCTCTGCAGGCTGCCAGGATGGAGTCTGACAAAACATATCATAATCACAGGAGTGACTATCCCACCACCTTTACCATATAGTGTGACCTAATCAGGGAGGGGCTATCCCATCATAAGTCTTACCCACACTCAAGGTGAGGGGTGGGAGGGCAGAGATTACTCAGGGCTTGTGCATCAGGGGGTGGGAATCTTGAGGGCCATCTTAGAAATCTGTCTGCAACAGTAATGCAAATAATTCCACCCATCAAAATGCAAATTGTGTCCAGGGTAACACCACTAATTATAGCCCCGTAGATATTTACATGTTTTGCTAGTTTGCACCCATTTGTAAGTTCATTTCAGCATTCATTATCTGACTTACATTCTGCTTTGAATCAGTTGTAGTACCTGATTTCCTTCATTAATTAATGAGTTATATAAAATATGTGAAATGTGTTTATATTTGTATGAATTATGATTATATCTTCTTTTAAAATGTATCCTTCAATGGCAGTGAACAAGTTAAAGTAATGGCATGTGCCAGACAAACGTAAACATGGGTCATCTGTCTGTCTATTCATTTACTAAGATAGACCTATCCGCTCAGATCAAATCATCCAGCAGTCCTGGGCACATATTCCTTCCAGCGTCCGTCTGGCCAACCATGCACGCTGTTTGTATATCTTTATAGCCTGGCTCTCTGAAGAGGCAGAGCTGTCTAATGAGGTGATGCAGGGATGTACCAACTGATAGTGGCCTTCTGGCTTGCTGGAAACATGGTGATAGCTCTGTGTCCAAGAATAAAGCCATGACGGGAATACAAAGGAGACCAATGATTTCAGGACCCAGTGTCCTGTTTAGAAAATAGATGACCAATCCTTATAGTATCTCTCCCTAGGGGATTTCTCCCCGGGTGAACAACTCTGGAAAATCTCTAATTTGTTTTTGAGTCAATTTAATTTTAAAAATGTACTATTGCTCTTCAGCCTTTATTGATCTCTCCCAGCCTTGAATTAATTTTTCCCTCTTTTCTATACACATAGCATTTTGTACAGGCATCTCTACCGGTATTTTCCTCACTTCATTTAACTAAATCAATCTCAATCTCTTTCCCTCTCTCTTTCTCACTGTCTTTTTCTCTCTCTCTCTCCTCCCCGCCTTCACTAGATTGTGAGTTCAAGGTAGCCTCTCAGCACATGAAGCTGTTGGCTATTAAGCACCACACTCCTGTTACATCCTGCGCTGGCTGCCTCATTCTACTCTGACAACAACCATAAGAGAGAACTATTATTATCCCATTACCAGGTGAGGGGAGAGGCTCAGAAAAGGAAAGCACTCACCCAAAGTTACACAGCAAGTGGAGGATCAGCCTCAATATCTGTCCTCTTTACTATCATACTGCATAATAAATATTGGTCAAATTTATTCTAAAAATAATAAATATTAAATATGATTTTTGAATAATATTGAATGGTAAGTCAAATCAGACAAAGCATTCAAGTATCATTTTTTATTGAATCTTGCATTTTTTGTGTCTCTTATTTTTTCATCCTGGCAGCCTTTTCTTTCTTTGCAAAGATGGAGTTGTAATTTTTATGTATTATCTCTATTGTTAAATCTGATAGAATATTTAATTTTCTTCACATCAATCTTGTTTTGAAACAACTGATTGTAAACTATAGTTATACACTATGTCACCATTGGGGGAAACTGGGTAAAGCGTATATGGGATCTCTCTGTATTATTTTTACAACTGTACGTAAATCTACAATTATCTCAAAATAAAGAGTTATTTTAAAAACTGATTGTATTGGGGCTGGCTGGTTAGTTCAGTTGGTGAGAGCACAGCCATGTAACACCAACGTCAGGGGTTTCGATCCCCATACTGGCCAGCTGCCAAAAACCAAACAAAAAACTAACTGTATTAATTCATTTCAATTTTAAATCACTGTATCAACTAAGGTATTTCATGTGTTTTTCAGAAGTTTTTCTTATTTGTGTGTGAGCACATGCTGATCTGGGGAGACAATCTCAGCTCTGATTTTCAGCCTTTCAGAGTAGTATACATAAAAATGTGCTTAATAACTGTTTCAGACACTACTATTTGGAAATATTTTTTTCATTGTTTTATTTCAGCAAGAATATTTGAATATCTGTTAGACAAAGGTAATAACAAAATGAAATATAGGTTTAAAAGCACAGAAGTGAGTGGATGTAAATTTAAATACTCATTAACTTTCATAGTAGGATTATCACTGAGACAGGGACACAGATTTCATTTTCCTAAGTCTATTTAAAATGTGAGATGCTATTTAAACTTGATAATATAAGACTTCAGAAACTGAATATTGAACTGAATTCCCAAATTGTTGCCAAGTAGGTTCCCACATTTTTTCTCTCAAGAAAATTAAAAAGACAGAGTCATTCTCCGTACAATTTTATCTGTGGCTTACTTTTGACATTATTAAAAAATACTAAACATGTTTCAGCTGTGAAAAAAAAAATGTATTTGGCTGAAAAATACTTTTCTGGACTCTTATTAGTCTAGGCTGTTCTAATTAACCAGTTCAAACTCAAAAATCTTCTGGGCACCAGATTATTTAAAAGTTATTCCAAATTCTGAATAGTGAATGATTTCAATCCCTGATAAATTATTCTCTTCAATTATTCTGAGAAATAATCCCCATCAAATGAACTCAAAATATTGGCTATGCTATTTTTTAAAAGAAACCACCCTCCAGAATTTCTCATACTTTGGGGGCAACTTTTTACTAAAAGTGCAAGTTCATATTATTCAAAACAGAAGCTTTGGTTTGGAACTAGAGAAATAAGTAGCTTTCAAACACCACTGCACTTTTTCACTTTATGAATAATAATAAAAGGCTATTTTCATTTTCTATTGTTCTATCATCCTTTGGCCTTTGTCTTCACCAATGGAATGTGACATGAGACAAACTATGTTAGCATAGCATATGTCCTTCACTGGAAAATCTTATGCACAATTTATATTTTAATACTACCACTTGCAGCACATTGAAATAACTGGAGTTGGCAGCTGCTGGTTTGTCCGTACCATGCATCCTATCAAGAATTTATGCCATACCTGTAGTCTTTCTTGCCTAAATGGTGGAGAGGAATGAATGAACACTCAACTGGCCCTTTTCTTCATGAAAGACTAAGTGATGGAACTTCTTCAATCAGTATATTTGCATGTTCTTAAAAATTTATATTTGGTAGGTGTTAACTTGATGAAAAGATTGAAAACAATACAGCAAACTCAATTTCTTAATTTTTCTCAGTTATAACATATTTTTAAAATGCAGATAAACTTATCTGCCAAAATCAACAAGAGATTTTCTAGGAATTCATATGTTTTGTGGGAAAATCCCAATCTCCTAAGAACAGATTTTTAAAAATACTTAGAATATAAGCACACTGAGAATGTTTTGGGTTATTTAAATCTTCTTAAAATATATACACTTTTCCAATAAATTACATAATTGAACCAAACAAAAACACACATTCATAAATTTAATCTTTTATTGACATTTCGGATCAATCAATATCTGTTCTTTACCTTAAATAGTAACTAAAATATTTCCTCTGATAGAGGCCTGTCCTGGAATTACCTGTATTGCTTTCTTGTGTCATGCCCAACAGCATTGGTCTCCCAAATCTTGGTAGCCAGAACTCTAACTGTATTCAGAAACAGAATAAAATTCAGCTGGAAGAGAAGATAACATTACAAGGAATTATTAAATTAGTCTTCAAGATGCTTATAAAAATTTACAAAAATTGAACTTTTTATTCGAAGACCAAAAGTTACCCATTCCATTAAAGTGAACAAGAATATCTGAGATAAGATGGAAGGCTAGTGATTCTTGATTTGCCCTCATGAAAACACAAAGAAAAATAAAAATTTCAATAGCACTGGAAACCAGAAATGCCAGATGATAATCTGCCAGTATCCGCAGGGAATTTCCCAACCAAAGTTCGGATGAAGCCCTGTGGCAGACTGGAGGACAAAGAATAATCATTATTATATAAATGTAACTGACTGTCCTTTTTGAAATGAATTCCCAGCTTCTGTCTCTATTTTTAGATAGAGGAATAATAGAATTGTTTTGGGGATTCTGTCTCTGCTGCAATTACGAAAAGTATTGAGAGAAGTACACTATGGTTTCAAAAAAAAAAGGCAAGCAAGATGCTGTATAAAAACAGGCCCTCCAAGTAGGCAATTAAATTGATGTCGAGAGATTACAGGTTGGGCACCACCAGAAATAATCAAGTTCTGGCTTTAGAAAAGGGGGAGGAGGCTGTTGGTGGGATAATCCCTTTTATGTCCAAGGGCCTCAAGGATCGGTGAAGAAATCCAAAAGAAGCAGAAGCAGAGGTCTTCAAGTCCGGGGTCATAGGATGTGGAAGCCTGAACTTCTGGTGCCTTTGCTCACGAGATGGCTGCTGCCCAGAAAGTGCTAGTACTTAGGAATAATGGAAATGTGGATTACCAAGAGTGGACACTACGTCAATGGCAGAGCAGGGCCCAGAAGAGAGAACCCATCACGTTCTGCATTCCTAGGAATAACTTGTCTTGCACGGTCCGCAATCATTTGCAGAATTTGGAGAATTTTGGTTATTGGATGATTCATGTGCCTCAGTCCTCCATTCAGCTGATGGTCTGCATCGGCCCTGAACCCCCCACCACCCTCTTTGCCATCCTGCCATTGCCTACCTTGTAGGCACCTGCTCAACTATTTCACGGCTTTCTATAAGAACTGAGGGCTGGGTCTGGAGCCCCATACCCTGCGGAAGGACAAAGGCATGCTGTGAGCTGGTGGAAGAAGAAGGATATTTTCATGCTAATAATAGCTGCCATTTACTGAACACTCGAATTTAAAACCTCTCCTGACAATGGGACAGATATTTTTATTGTGTCTATTTATTATGGATGATGAAATTCCAACTCAAAGAGATTAACTGATTTGACCTGGACTACCCAGCTATCAGATGGAATTTGAACCAGGTCTGGGTGAGTCCATATTGTGACTTCCTAACCATTATCTCATATCTTCTCTTCAGGAGGATAAGAAGATGCAAAACACGAGAAATGAGGATTTCCATCTTTACCCGCTACAGCACCCAGCTCACAGACACAAAATCTTTTTCAGCAGAAGGTGAGAAGCTGCTTGTCCATCACACGGCTGCTGATTTCTGAATTGCCAAACTGATTTCATGCCCTGCTAGTTCCTCTCTCCCTATGACTACATTCCCAAGCAATATGTTGTAGCTGGGGTGAAAATATTGGGAAGTGGAGCTGTGTAACTACTGTGTCGAGGACTAGCAGAAGAAACTGAAGCTGGAAGAACTGTGGGAGCAAGGCCAGCTGGGATTGTCATTTGTCATTCCTTATTCCTGGAAAAGGAAGAATTTTAGATGGCTTCAGATGGGCCAGTCTTAAACTCCACCATATTAAAATGACCAGGACCAGTCACTCTGTCCTCCAGTCAGCAGACCACACCGCTGCAACCCACCAGAAATTTGAGGAAATTTGTAGATGAAACACACACTGACAAATCCATCAATTTAGTAACTGGAGAAGATACACATAAGTGCAACTAACCGGTTTACAGAAAGAATTAAGAATTAAGAAAAACTAAGATTGTGTAGAACTTGCTGCCTTAAAAGATAGGTAAACAAAATGCACATGCACATACACATATTGATATATGCAACAAGAGCTGGAAGAAATTCTAATAATTATTCTGAATAATTTAGGAAAACATACAATATAAGTTAATTAGAAAGTTACTGTTTACTATTCTCAGTGTTTTACATGAATTGGCTCTTAGTCTTCACAACAGCTCTTTGAGACAGGCATATTATTGTTCTCATTTTGCAGATGAGGAATCTGAGGCACAAGTTACACAAATTACACATGGCCACACAGCTAGCAAGTAGCAGAGCCCTAATGCAACCCATGCAGCCTAGATCCACAGTGTAACCACCACATTGTACTGCCCATAAAATGGAGTTGATTTAATAGCAGATTGAGATGAAGACAGAAATTTTTTAAAGAGCAGGATGGACTGACAAGAGAGTCTAAAATATAACTAAGTTCTAAAATCAATATTAGAAACAGCAAGCAGTAGATCTGACAGAGCAGGAAAAGGATTCAGCAATTTAGGAGACACTTGAAGGGAGGGAAAAAGAACACAGACGTGTGTGACAAGGGATAAGATGCTTATATAGAGGGCACAGAACCAAGAGTCAACATGCGGATTATTTCTCTTTCTGAAGAAAAGGTAATAACAAATAGAACAAATCAATAAATACAAAAGAGAAAAAAAAATCCTACACTAAAAAAAGACCTGAGTCTGCAGATGAAAAGGGACTGGGCCAAAAAAAAATGAAAGAGAGCAAGACCAAGAGGAAGCTTCTGGTGAGATGTTTTTATTATTATCATTACTTTAAAGGGTGAAGAAATAATTCTAAGAGAAAGTCATCTAAAGGGTCGTGCATGTCTCATGTAACCTTCTTGGAGAGAAAATTTTGCTTTAAGGTCTACTTCAAGTAAACTACAGATAAAACAAAGAAGTAAAAAACAGAATGTAGAATAAAATGATCTTTTGTAAGCATTAAAGCCAATAACGCAAGAATAAATTTTGTGTAAATGTGATCTTAAAATACTGCCAATATATAAATTAGATTTTTTCTCAATTAAAAGTTTAAATACATTTAAAGATTTATTCGAAGTGAACCACAGATTAATTAAAACAAGAACTCAGAGTTTCATCCATGCAGTCTCTGGCTCCTTAGGCTACCCCATCCCTGAGACTTTGTTCCTAGAGTCCCCTTTGCCTGGCTCCTTCTACCCACTCTTTTACCCTCAGTAGGTTGGCTCATTCTCAGGGCTCAGGTTGAATGTTACTTTTTCTCAGAATTCATTTTTGACCCCCCAGCCTCACCAGAGTACTTGTCATGTTGAACCGTTTCCCTCCCCCACTCTGAGTAAGCTGTGTGAGGAGAAATGGGTGTCCATCTCCTCACCCTCTCATCTCCATTGCCTCATGCAGTGCCTGCCATGTTCTTGGCACTTAATCAAGACCTGTTAAATGCATGAACAAATGAGTGAGTGGGAGATGCATGCTCTAAACACTGAGTATATTGGGGTAAATCAGCATATCTCTCTTACATGTAGAATTTTCACTTTAGGTATCTCTCATAAAAAACATAATCAGAGAAAGAAGTCAAAATTTGGATACAGGAAAAAATAAAATAGAAATAGAAATAAATTTAACCAAGGAGGTGAAAGATCTCTATAAGGAAAACTATAAAACACTGATTAAGATTTTAAAAAAAAGGAAAGATATCTCATGTTCCTAAGTTGTAAAAATCAATACTGTTAAAATGACCATGCTATCCTAAGTTATCTACAGATTCAATGCAATCCCCATTAGACCACCAGTGACATTCTTCACAGAAACAGAAAAAATAATTCTAAAATTTGGAGGAAACCACAAAAGACTCCGAATAGCCAAAGCAATTCTGAGCAAAATGAACTTAGCTTCAAAATATACTACAAAGCTATAGTAATCAAAAACAGCAAGTTACTGGCACAAAAGCAGACACGTAGACCAATGGAATAGAATAGAGAGCCCAGAAATAAATCCACATACCTACAGCCAACTGATTTTCAACAAAACACCAAGAACATACATTGGGGAAAGAACAGTCTCTTCAATTAATGGTGCTGGGAAAACAGGACATCCATATGCAGAATGAAACTAGACTCCTATCTCTCAACATATACAAAAATCAACTCAAAATGAATTAAAGACTTAAATTTAAGAACCAAAACTATGAACTACCAGAAAAAAACACAGGGGAAATGCTTTAGAACATCAAACTGGGCAAAGATTTTATGAATGAAACCTCAAAAGCACAGGGAACGAAAGCAAAAATAGACAAATAGGATTATATCAAACTAAAAAGCTTCTGCACAGCAAAGGAAACAATCAACAAGGAGACAACCTGCAGAATGAGAAAAAGATTTGCAAACTATGCATCCTACAAGGGATTAATATCCAGAATATACAAGGAACTCAAACAATAGCAAAAAATCAAATAATCCATTAAAACAAGAGCAAATGAACTGAATAGACATTTCTCAAAAGAAGACATACGAATGGCCAACAGGCATATGAAAACATGCCCAACATCATTAATCATCATGCAAATGCAAATCAGAACTATCATGAGATATCATCTCACCCCAGTTAGAATACCTATTATTAAAAAGATTTTTTTTTAAATGTTGATGAGGATGTGGAAAAAAGGGAACGCTTACATATTGCTGGTGGGAATATAAATTAGTCCAGCCTTTATGAAAAATAGTCAGGAGGTTTCTCAAAAAACTACAAGTAGAACTACCATATGATCCAGCAATTCCAGTACCAGGTTTATATATCCAAAGGAAGGAAAATCAACAGGTCAAACAGATATCTGCACTCTTACGTTTAATCCAGTATTATTCACAATAGCCAAGATATGGAAACAACATAAGTGTCCATCAACGGATGATTGGGTAAATAAAATGTGGTGTGTGTGTGTGTGTGTGTGTGTGTGTGTGTGTGTGTGTGTGTGTGTGTGTGTGTGTGTGTGTGTGTGTGTGTGTGTGTGTGTATATACTCAATGGAATACTATTCAGCCATAAAAATAAACAAATAATGAAATCCTGCCATTTGAGGCAGCATGGGTGAGCCAGGAAAAATATGTTAAGTGAAATAAGCTAGGCACAGAGAGAGAAATACCACATGTTCTCACTCATATGTGGAATCTAAAAAAGTTGATCTCGTAGAAGTGGAGTGTAGAATAGTGTTTACTAAAGGCTGGAAAAGATAGAAGGGAGAGGGGGAAAAGAGCAAGTGACCAATGGATAGAAAATTGCAGCTAGATAGAATAATTTCAAGTGTTCTATATCACTATAGGAAGACTATGTTTACGATTTATTGTATAATTTCAAATAGCAGTAGAGAAGATTTAGAATGCTCCCAACACAAAGAAATGACAAATGTTCGAGGTGACAGATATGCTAATCACTCTCATTTGATATTGCACGTCGTATACATGTACCCAAATGTCACACTGTACCCCATAAATATGTACAATTATTATGTGACAATTAAGAAAAAATAGATTGAACAAAAATTTTAGGTATAGGAAGGTCGACAGTTACAGAAGATCCATAAAACCATCTCTTTACCCTTGCAATTTTCATCTATGCCTTTTGATACATGCTGGGGAGGAGTGCTTTCTCCTCATTCCTGATTTTTCCTTCCAGAAGTGGGACTCAACTGACGTGCACTTCATTTTCTCTCCCCTTCCCTTTATTCTCTCCACCCCGGAAGAGATGGATTGAAGTATTTGATGAGTCAATGAGGGATGAGACACTAAGTTTGCTTGAGGCAGCTCATCCTTCTTTATCTTGGGAGATGGCAGTGAGCAGACTTTCCCTGCAGCATCTCCAGGGACAGAGGCCTGCCCCTCAGCATCCTGTGCCCAGGTGGGCAGATCTTGACTCATTATGGGGTTCTTCAACGGGCCCACTGCCTAACAGACCCTAAGGTCACATCCTCCAGCTCAGCCTCTGGCAGCAATACGGGTTTTGTTTTGTTTCTCCCTCTCCCCCTTTGCTTATATCTCAACTTGTTTAGAATCAGGGCAGCAAAGAGAGATGCTATGCATTAGTTCCCCTCAGAGACACTCTGACTACATCCCATCTTCTCCCCAATATACTGGCTTATTTTTCAATATCATGAACATAAGAAAATTTTTTCCTTTGTTTATATTCATATTGGTACTAAATATTAAAAATTTAAATAAACTCCCTAATCTATACCAAATACTATAATTTGATTATCTGTATAATAGGTATAAAGACAAAATATGTAGCTCACTTCTTTTTTTTTTAAGCTTCTAATTTTTTTTTTATTGGTTATGAATATTCATGGGATACAAAGCTGATTGTCACCCCTCATGCCCAAGATGTGATGGCCAGATTCATACTGGCAGCATTCCCATTACTACAAATGGCGATTATACCCCGTGTCCCCCGCCCAATTATCCCCAGCCTCCCTCCCTCTCCCCCTTTCCCCACTCCACTTTGTATCCCTAGGTGTGCTCTCTCCCTCTGCAAGCCCAACACACCACTGTGGTCCTTCTTTCCTTCCTTCTTTCTCTCTTAGCTCCCACATATGAGTGAGCACATGTGGGATTTACCCCTCTGTGCTTTGCTTATTTCACTCAATATAAATTTCTCCAGGCTCATCCATGTTGTTGCAAATGGGAGAATTTCATTCTTTATTGTGGCAGAGTAGTATTCTACAGTGTATACATACCACATTTTTCCTCATCCAATCATCCATCAATGGACATTTAGGTTGGTTCCATATATCAACTATTGTAAACAGTAACTCAGTTCTTATCACTTGAATTTCAATTTATTACTTAGGGACAGCATTTATGGTAAATGTTAGAGCTTTAATTTCATTGGAACTTCTATTTCTGACTGGTTTAGAAAGGGAAAGGAGTCCTGGAGGGCAGCTTTTTCTGGGAAAAAATCAATTTGGTATTTGCAATTCGATCAAAGACTAGAGATTAAATTTTATCCATTTTTCTTAAAATTCTTTCCTTACCAGTCATCCCTCTCTCATCCCCATCCCCTGTTTTTAGTGACTGAACCTCCTTTAATAACAAGTGGGGGGAAATGAATAATTGACCCAACAGGAACAGAGAAGCTTGTACCTTGCTGTTTCCTTCTTTTCATTTTTTTAAAAGTAGGTATGATATTTTTAAAACTTCTTACTTAAAATTTTTCCTAAAGGCTTTTGTTAGAATATCATCTTTTTCCTTCTGCCAAAATTCCCTCTGATGTTTTTTGACAGGTATGTGAAACAAAACATTTATAAGGAAAAAAACTGAAAATATGGAACTCTCCATTTAATGCACTGTAAGTAGTGTGCAGCCTCCTCAAGAGTCACTACTTGGTTAGTCATTCAAATTAGATCATTATTCATACAATGAGCAAGCCAATGACAAACACCACAAATTATCTGTTGAACACAGAAATTAGTTCTTAGCTAGGATATGCAATTGTGCTGTGAGGCACAATAAAGGAAACATCTAAAAACAAGTAAATGTTTACCAATAATAAGTGACCCCCAAAAGAAATAATCATTACTGCCCCTTATTTTCCTATTACCATCAACATCTGCAATGCAAACCATAAGTTCTCACAGTTATATCAGTTCTCTGTAGGGTTATTTAAAGGTCAATATCTCTGCAAAAGTGTCAGATTAGCATCAGACAACATAACCTCAAAATGCTTCCCAGCTTGAACATTCTTCGATTCTATGGCTTATTTATGAGGAGTTGTCAGAAAATGAACTACTGCCTGCAGAAAAAAAAGGATAGTCTAATGTCTCAATGAGTAACTGGCCCTGATTTCCAATTTCAGTTTTGTTTTTTGGGTTTTTTTAATGCAGCTGGGAGTTGCTTTAAAGACTGAGTTTTGGATTTTTCTGTTTCATTACTCCCATCCTACAAACATTGCTTAGACGTATGTACTGTAAGAAAAGTGGCCCTGGAAGAAATTTCCATCCTTCATGTATAAAAGATATATCATTAAATTAGTTACACATTTACAATTTTATTGATGACAATATTTACCTTTTCTCAGCTCCTTTAAAAAAATGGTTCTCCTTATTGCACATTCACATTTTAATTTAGCTAAGATGAAGCAACATATTGGACAGGAAAATACTTTGAGGTTTTATGGCACTTCCAAAAGAATAGACTTAAATGAATGGAAAATGTGGGATTGACTCCCATCAAAAGAGCACAAGCCACGGATTGCTGTCAGACTGCCCAAGGTCGCCAGCTGCTGCAGCACTGATCTCCCTTTGTGATCTCCCTAGCAGTTTACACTTGTTTATGGTTGTTCCCATTTTAATTCCTGTCTTTCTTTCAAAGGCTACATCAAGAGCACCATCTCTTATATAGAAATCTGAACATAATTGATGTCAGATTCAATCACATAGGACTATGCACTTAAAGGAAAGTAATTAGTATCGCTCTTAAGCAGATACCCACACCTCCAGACAACTTCATCTAATCTATCCACCATAACGTCTCCAGAGTTTTCTTTTCAAAACCCAAATCTGAGAGAGGGGGTCTGATGGTGGACTAGAGGTGCCCAGCGTGCAGTTCTCCTGCAGAAGAGATCTAGAGCAGAGTGGACAGCAGAAATCAGCGCAGGAGAAATTCTCCCTTGAGAAAAGAAGAATCTACTCAGCTGGAGCACTTCCCAGTGGTAACCCCTGATTACTCCTGCCCCAACCCACCCTCACCACCAGGGAGGTCACCAGTGCCACTGTCTGGCCCCAGGGCAGGGATCCATCTCCCCCCATGGGATTTCCTTTTTCTCCTTGCAGTAGCCACCTATTTGGTGTTTCCTTTACTAAGCCTTCCAGACACAGTCTGGTGCTTTCTCCTCCTTTTTCCTTAAGACTCAGAAGAGCGTGTATTACTACTACATAAACCACCATTTCTGTTATTTCCACCTTTTACCACACGACTACTAGTAGTAGTATTAACTACTATTGCTACCACTTCTACAAGCTATACTATTTACTGAGTCCTCTTCATAGGTTGCACTAGCACTTTAATTATCTTATTTAGTCTTCATAATAACCCTACGAAGTGAATATTAGAATATCCAATTTCCTTTTTAGAAAACTACAGCCTGGAGGGGCTAATTTGTAGTAAGGTCAGCAACTGGCAAGAGTCAGCATCAGGATTCATACATTTGTTCACACAACTACCAAGCAAATTAGACATCCTGCACCTCTTTCACTAATCTGCTGTGTGACCTTGGTTACGAGCAATAAAACTCAGAAAGCCTTCCAGCTCTGAAATCCTATGATTCCAAATCAGATACTTCTCAGTGTGCTGAGCAAAAAGCCAGTCATACCTATAATTGAAACAACATATTAAATGATTATACGGTATTTAAATGTGGAAAATGCCTTAAAATTTTGGCATGCTTAATAAATAATCTTAAGATCCACTATGAGTAACCTTATCAGACATATATGTGTATTTTCCATTCATTCAATATTTTGTACGCATTGATAAGTATCAGGAACTCTAGGAAAACAGAAGAACAGCAGATACTCCCTGCCCCCAAAGGGTACACAGGGAGAGAGCCAATTCATAAAATGCAATATGGTACACTTTTAAAGTGCCTGATCACATGAAACATGACTAGCCTCCCACAACCATGTGCACACTCACTGGTTACACTGGTGAGCACTTTTGCACTAATTTCAGATTTGTCTAATTCAGCGTTCTCCACATAAGTCACTTAAGGTGCCACCACCATGATCTTGCCATATTGATATATTCATCTACTATCTTTCTTCGAACAATCCACTTTCATTAAATTACTAAAATTTTAGTAATTAGTTATTGTTCCCCTTGGAAATACATATCTATGGGTTGTATCTGCTTGACTATGTAAAAGAGTAAGATTTCTTTCTGTCTTTGCAATCTCTTAGCAAATTGCCTGTAAGGCACATCACATTCTGGTTTAATAATTCCATACCAAGACTGTTTTCTTTCTCTACTACTGCCTTTGTGGAGAGGATTTCTGGCTTAGGAGATTATGCCTTTAATTATATTTCCCCAACAGTAGAAAGCTAGAAAGAGCCTTGCTTCCACTATTATAACAAATAATGCTGAATAATCTGCAAATTAAAAAAAAAAAAAAACTTTCTAAATTTTCCTTTAAATTTGTCAAGGCAAAGTTACAGGATGACTGATTAACCCAAAATCTAAATTAAGACTAGCAAATCCAAGGAGAGATGAAATATGAGCACTTGCTTCCACAGCGCACATGCCACAGCTGGTGGTAAGAAGAATTCAGTTACAATGTTTAACTGAACTATCCAAGAAGGAAACTATAAAAACAATTCAATGTACAATAATAACAAAAAGAATAAAATACTCAGGAATAAATTTAACCAAAGATGTTAAAGACTTGTACACTAAACATAAAACATTGATGAAGGGAATTGAAGAAAACAAAGATAAATGGAAAAATGTCCTGTGTTTATGGATAGGAAGAATTAATATTGTTAAAAAGTCCATACTACCTAAAGCAATCTACAAATTCAATACAACCCCTTTCAAAATCCCAATGGCATTCTTCACAGAAATTGAAAAAGCAATCCTCAAATTCATAGGAAACCAAAAAAGACTCCAAATAGCCTAAGCAATCTTGAGCAAGAAGAACAAAGCTGGAGGCATCGCACAGCCTGATTTCAAAATATATTACAAAGCTACAGTAACTGAAACAGTATGATACTAGCATAAAAACAGACATATAGACCAATGGAACACAATAGAGAGCCAGAAATAAATCCATGCATTTGCAGTCAACCGATCTTTGACAAAGGAGCCAAGAGCACACAGTGAGGAAAGAGCAGTCTCCTCAATAAATAGTGTTGGGAAAACTGGATATCTACATAAAGAAGAATGAAATTGGACCTTATCTCACACCATATACAAAAAACAACTAAAAATGAATTAAAGACTTAAAAGAAAGACTTCAAACTGTGAAAACAACTGGAAGAAAACATAGCAGAAAAGCTTTATGACAGTGGTTTGGGCAATGAAATTTTTGGATATAGCACCAAAATCACAGGCAACAAAAGCAAAAATGAAAAAATGGGTTTCTAACAAAGGCAGCCTAGTTAAGAGTCTTAACTACTCTTAACTACTGTGACACATTTGGCCTCACTCCCAAGAGGCCAGACCTCCTTAGTCCTTCACACTATGTCCACATGCATCTGAAACTGGATGTACAGACAAGTCACGGTGTTGCAGAGCTGTCCCCTCTCCTTACATCTTCACACAGACCCAGCAAGAAGGGAGGTAGGGTGCCGGTCAGGTTAAATGCTACCTTACTGTCTGCCTGGTTTTCCAGCAAGTCATGGAAAAACCATGGGATACAGTTAGGAAGCAGGCTTCTTTTTTAATAAAATATTTATCGAACTCAGGAAGATGACATCACATAGGAATGAAGAAAGTGAAAGTGAAAATAAGAACATTATGTTATACATTTCTCACCTTGTGTTTTATTGTGTATGAATAGAAGGTTTACCTAGAACATTACAAAAGTAACAGCTTAATAACTTTTCCAAAATCTGAATATTTATTTCTTTACTGCTAATTAAAGCCTTCTAATATCAAAAAAAATAGATAATGCTAACATGTTTAATAACAGGGTAAAAGTAACCTCTAATCCTAACAAGATTATACCATTTTTGGTAGACACATTTATAGCCTATTTAAAAACAGCCAAGAATGGCACCCTAGGTTTCATGGATACAGATAGAAAGGACATCCTGCTGTCACCTCAGGAGCCCTCATGGTGTCAGCCTGAGGGACCGTGAAGTCTGGGAAGCCAGATCGTCCCTGGGAAGCCTCTCAGGTCTGAGCAGCCACTTAGAGATACACAAGGCATAGGTGTTAGCATTATTGCTGTCCAGAAACTGACATTATTACTTTATGGGAACATTTTTTAATATAGTGTATTGGATGGGGAGGGGTTGCCTGATTTGTGAGCAAGTCATTAACACATAAAATAAAACGATAATAGCGAATGCTCATAGTGCTGTGTGCCAGCCACTATTCCTAATGCAGTCCAGTTATTAACCCATGTAATCTAGCCTACCATCCCCATCGTACAGATGGGGAAAGTGGACCCTGACTTTACATAAATTGCCCAAGGCCAGCCTGCACAATAAAATTTCACCCTGTGCACTCTATCAAAAGGCAGACCTGGGATTCTAACAGAGGCAGCCTGGCCCAGAGTCTATGCTCTTAACTGCTGGGATGTGTGTCTGTACAGTGGTCAGAGAAGGCCTGTCTGAGGAGGTTACCTTTCAGCTGGGACCTGAAGGAAGACAGGACATTAGGTAGGTGACATGCAGGAGGAACAGTATGGCAGGCATACAGAAGAGCACCAGCAAAGGCCCTGAGATGGGAAACCACATGGCATGTTCACAGAACTAAAAGAAAGCCATGATGTGAAGCTAACAGTGTGGCAGGAGACTGCACAATCTAGAAAATGGAGAGAAAGATGGGCCCAGGTCAAAGAAATGAGGAAAGTGTATTCCAAGTGTAGAGGGAAAGTTCTAGAATTTCAACCCCCATTCTTGGTCTCCTTTGCCTCCTAACGCTCTCAGACCCATGTCCTGTCCACTCGTGGTCCCTGTGACTTAAACTCCCACCCAGCAGGCACCCATTATTATCCGGTTGCCCCACCTCCAGTCTCGGCCAAGCCCTGGATCTTTCTGAACAAGGAACAATCTCTATCACTCTCCAGCGTGAAAACCTGTCTCCACTTGTGCGATGAGGTTTCGATTCTTTAGAAAGCATGTGAGCACTTCAGGGTATGGCCCCTGCCCCTTTGCAGTCTCAGCTCCTGACACTGTCTCACATACAACTTCGGTTCAGACACTCCAAGATGCTGTCATACCCCCCCAACCTATGATAAGAATAAATAACGAATTTCCCCTTTAATCATGGCTCTCTTTGCTCAGGATTTTGTGTTTATTAATCCCCATCTACTCCCAAAGTTGATATTAGATGCCTTATTTTTTTTTTTTCTCAAAGCCAGTCTTGTATATAAAGCTCTGGTCTTTGAGATTCTACATAAAATAATCACTCTTCTTGGAATCGAAGTTTTAAAACGTATTAACTTGTGTTTACTGTGTATTTTCGAACTCCTGGATTTCCAGGATTTCAGTGAGAGCTTTAAATTGATCATCTGAACTGCTGCCACTGGCAATCCTACCATCTGGTGTTACACATCTCCGATGCAATTATCCACATGGGGCCTTCCACATTCTTTCTGCCAGAAGAGCCAAATCTGTCCTGGGAGCTCTTTATTCTTGAGGTGTATCTCCTTATTTCTCAAGGTATTTCCCTTATTTTATTGCAAACTCTACTTTGCAGTTTTTCTTTGTAATTCTGTTTTTTCTTTACTTAGTTTTTCACTTGCCTTTTTAGCTTTTCTCTTTCATAATTCAAACTTCTCTAAATTATTGATTAAAAAAATAAGTGGGATATTGATTTCAAATCCAATTCTTGACATTTTATGAAAACTTTCAGATACATTAGTAGATTTGAGTAAATTAAAAGCTTCAAGGGAATTGTGATAACCCTGAATTGTAATAATGAAACAAAAAGGTAACTCTCAATGAACAGAAAGGTGCTCTTGAATCTCTTCTGTGATTTTTGAGGTTCAGTGAACTTTGTAATATTGGAAAAGCATTTAAGAATTCTTGCTCTGAAGCCCATGAATTCATCATAATTTTAGTTCAAGATGAAAATGACCTTCCCCCTAAGTTTTCTTAGAAATTTATTGAGTGTACCACCATTTCTAGTTCTCCTTCACCACATGGTGAATCTTTTAGAAGCTCTTCAGTCACCTGACTTTGCTGTTTTACACTGTAACTTAGAAACTTCAGCAAATAAACTTCTCACCCATGTTGATACTGTGACTTAGATCTGTAAACAAATAACAAAGCTTTGGATAAAAATCAATTTTTTCAATGAAAAATGCCCTATAATTTACTTTTCTCCACTGTCCTTTGCTTCAATTCCTAATAATTTTGCAAGGATCCTTTGGGTTTTAATAGATTCCACATTTAGCTTTGGGACAGTAGTCCTGCTTTTAAGATGCTTGTAATCTTGTATTACATACATGAACACCAGGAAAACAAAAAGTGGTATAATTTCTTCATCAAACCTCAGAGAAGCTGATGCACTAAAGTCTTCAAGGAAAACTAGCAGTAAACATTTTGGTGAGTTTTGTTAGACACAAGGAAGTGTGCAGTTTTGCTTTCCTTTGCAACACAGATGCAATACACATTTGAAATATTACAGTCAGACAAGGTCCAGTACAGTATGCATTGCCAACTCTAGTCTTTTTCTCTATTACCTATTAGGCTTCCGCAGAAATCCAAGGAGTTATCCTTGGAAGAAGTATGCCAAATAAAAGCTTTAGGTAATGCTCTATAATGGATCATACTACCATTTTTTCAGTAATTTCTCTGTTCTCCTGCTATTCCATTTTTCCCCTCCCCACCACCCCGACCTACTACCAAGTGATCAAAATGTTAGAGTGGAGATATAAAATAATGGATGAAAAGAGAAAGAGATTAAGGGCCTTCCAATTGCCTAAACATAAATGTTCATAGATATTTTGAAATCTCACAATTGTCCCCAAGCACCAGCTGATTAAAGTGCTTTCTGCAGGGGTCTCACTGTCAGCCACAAACAAGAGCCTCCCAACAGCTATTGCTGTACATATGAGAGATTCCCAAATCTATTGCAGAATAAAGTGACAAACTTTCTCTGGGTTTTAGAAGGAGTTTAATTTTTCATCTCTTTTTTAACTATATAGAAGCTTTTAAACTTACCCCAATAGCTGCTAAGATCGGGGCTTGATAAATCCACTTGATGTCTCCAGCACTAAGTTCCCAGCACCTGAAACATGAAAAAGAACTTTCATGAATAAATTGGCAAAGCTAATAGGTAGTGAAAATTAAGTAGCATTTTAAGTTTTACCAAAAACTCCAGTCTCAAGCTTCTGATTAAGAAACAAATAGATGAAAATATCTTACCGTAAAACACCCAAACAAGTGGAAAAAACATGTAATGGGTCCTGGTTCCATACCATTAGCTACCCCTTGCAGATAAGTAGTGTTATAAATATTGCTGAATCACTTTCATAGTGACAAGAATAAAAACCACATTTCCAGCACCACAAGAAAATTATAGTCTTCTAAATGCGGCGCAATTGATACTTTACTTTTATTATTATTGAAATGAGCCATAATAATTAAAACTTGATGAAGTCCTCTCTCAGAAATGACAGTAACTCTATTTTATAACTCCTTAAATTGTAGAACACTGACAATAATGCAAATCATTCTTCTCTATAGAAGTGCAGTAGAAAACTGAATGCAAATAATTCTTGTCCATAGAAATGAAAATTAGCTGTGCACAGTGAAATGCAGTTGACTTACATCCTGTAAATATTGACAAGTTTTTGCATTTATTTGTAAATTTTCAGTATTCATTTTACTGAATATAAACATATGGGTCTTTGATCTCTCCCTTGAGCCAATTATAACATCTTACTAATTCCCTCATTAATGAGTTTTTAAAAATCTTTGACAGCTGTTCACTTTATATTGGTATAAGATCCATGATTTTATCTTTAAATTTCAAAAAGTTTGTTTTTAACAGTATTTAACAAAAATTCTATATAATTTACCTATTTATTATATTTATTTTCTGCTTCCCTCACACCCAACTAGAATTTAAGTTCTACATGGGCAGGGATCACTGTTGTTTTGTGTTCTGATATTTTACAAGTGCCTAGAACAGAGCCTAAGTAGTCAATAAATATTTGTTGGATTGAATTGACATGAATTGAATCCAAAGTAAGTTTGACTCAACCTTACCCAATCTGGTTTATACTGGTAAATGTCTTACACCAAAATAAAGAACACAGAATTGATAAAAAGAAAACCAGTTCTACTTGAAACTTTAATGTAGCACTTCAAACAGTTTTTTTTTAATTAAAGATACATAAATAAAAAGCCTTCAGTTTCTTTCTCCTTAGACAAAATTCATCATTGATTGTAGCAACAGTAAATGATATAAATAAATTTGGAGGATAAAATGACACTTCCAGATGATAAACTTATCAAGGAGTTACTTTTATTAATGAGCAAGTTATGGATAATGAAATGCTATTTCAACTATTCCTTAAAGGCAAAACATTTTCAGTACATATCTAATAACTATATCTTCTTTTTAAAGTTTAATTTTTATGTATAAGCAATATATTCTTGTGTCAAAAATCAAACTATATAAAAAGACAGACATTGAGATGTCTCAGTCTCCCCATGTTCCTGTTTACCTCTGCCCCATTCCTCTTCCTTACAGATAACATCTTCTATTACCTTTATGTATATGCTTCCAATGTTTCTTTATGCATATATAAATAAATACAGATGTCATATTCTTATTTTCCCCTCTTTTACAAAGAAATGTATACACTGTTATATAATTTGCCTTTTCAAAGTATTTTTTTCAATTGTTTTCCATATCAGCTCCGAGAGAGTTCAGTAGCACAGCATTTCATTAGGAGAATGTACCACAATTAAAACAACCGGACCCCACACCAGAGTGTAATTCTGGTTCAATCAAACTGAAATCTGCATAGTCAATGAACTTGAAATCTAAATAACATGGAAGACTAAGACACAGAAATTTTATATTTGCATATTATTGAACATTTCCTAGCATTATTTACACGCATCTATTTTTCACCTTATTCAACCAGAAAAGAGTTATGTTACTGAGACATGCAGAATGTGTTCCACACTACCCTAAAAAAGCTTTCTACTAAAGGGAAGGTGGCATATATTTTGTGAATATAAATTTAACATTGATTCACTACCTACAAGGCTCTTGGATTCCATTAATTTTTTTTTCAGTTTTTGACATTTGCTAAAATCTTCACAATCTTCTTTTTTTGCCTCAAGGACATTTCTGCATGGTGTCTCCTAACACACTGGGATTCAAAAATACAATTCTAGCTCTACATAATACTTGTACTCGGATGTGGGTCAAAATCAGCTACCTCTAAGAACATGAAAAACATGACTTTGATGGTTTTCAGTGTCAAAGTTTCAAATTTGCCCCTTGATTTAAGAAAAGAAACTGAGACTTCAGACTTTTTAAAGAAAATGCTATTAATCCTTGTTTTTAATTAATTCTCCAATGCCCCCAGCTCACTCTGTGTTCATTAATATGGCCTGGAAACTACCCTCTGTTCAGATTTTTTAAAATAAATTTTAACACTCTAGGAAATGTAGTTCTGAATGGTGAAGCATGAGGCACAAAGATCTGACGAGCAAGTAGAACTTCCTACTGACAGGGCTGGAAACGGATGCACTGTTCTGCCAGAAGGATCCAGATAATTGTATTGACTGAATACTGCATTCTCACCACAACTCACAACCAGTAAGAGAGGAGGCACAGGCACGAGGGGCCTGGCCCCAACAGCATATGTAGGTGTCCTAGGAATGTCAGAAAGAATCTTTTCTTGGTCCTTTCCATTGCAGGCCCCACATTTCTTGCTGGATGGTGAAACAAAAATATAACAAAGGAGTTATGAATTTCCTTCCCCATTCATTGGCATCTCTTATCTCCCTTGAATGAGTCAGGGAGAAGGTAGTAGGTATCTTGTAAGGTGTTTTGCTTTTGTAAGTAAAAGGACAGAGAAACAAAATTGCTCATTTCTAAATTTCATTTGTCTAACCCAAACTTCTAAATTATCTTAGCCTACCTTACTCGAAAAACACTGTCAATAGAATTTAGAACTGCAAGAAACTTTCTTTGTATATTCAATAGAGTTTAGGCTATTTTAAAAAACAGCATCTGATCTTCTTATCATTGAATGAAGAAGATATAGAGAAAATCAGAGTTCTAGCTTTAAAAGGCCAGATCAGAAAAAGTTGAGTCAAATGTAAGAGACGTGTGTTCATGTAGACCCTGTCCATCCTACGGAGGTGCTCAAAGTCTGATTGCTCCACCAGAGCTTCGTGACATGGCACTCTAATAGGGTCAGATTACATCCAAGAAAACCCACAAAAACTTTCTGTCTACAGAAAAGCCAAATTTCATGAGAAATTGAATAGGGCAATCTTGAAATCATGTCAGATAAATAGTAACAAGTTTAATTTTATATGCAAAATCAAATGTAAAATGAACCCCCACCCACCTATCCAAGATTAGGGCACTATAGAATTCAAGACTTTATTATGAGTAAGGTAGGAAGAAAGCAAAATATTTTGCACAGAGGAGTCACATAATCTAACATATTTCATATTTAATTTTTTACATTAATTCAACTGTTTGGGAGCAATATTTAGCACGAGTTATATTTTTCAACATATGTGTTCAATGGATTCTCTGCCTCAAAAATAATAAACTTTTATTTCTTATTTTTTCAGTGAAAATATTTATGATTTTTAAGGTTTTAAGGTTTAGTTTATGATCTTTAAGAAAGAAAACAAGATGACTAAGAAAACTATCTAATTCAATATAAAATACGTTGTAAACATATTTGTTTTCTTTTTGTGCTGAAGGCCTGGAATATCTGTTACATGGATGAATGAGTCAGAATTCTGCACAAGGCTGGCTGTAAGCTTTGAGAATGTCTCATGTCTCTGGGTCTCATTTTATTTATCTATAAAATGAGAGGATTGGACCATAAAATGCCTTAGGTCCTTCCATCTCTAAAATTCTGAATCTAGGTTATACAGTTATGTATCTCAGAATATGACTATTGTGGCATTAATGAGTACCTCTTTACTGACTCAGCCTCCCTCACCTGGAAATCATATAGCTGATGCTGCAAGTTTTCTCTGAGATTTCCAATATCACTATGTGAACACAGCAATAATGATAACAATGTAAATAACATTGTCCCTCAGTTGTTAACAAATTCAAATAGCATAAAGGGATAAGAGCAAGTAAAAATGCAAAGCCAGTGAGTTTTAGAACTGAGGGAAACTGATTTTGAATGAGACCTTTGTAGCAGGTGGTAGGAAAGCTGCACCCAAAGACAATGACTCCACAGAGTTCAGGCTGAGAAAGAGTGAATTCTTTACAGAGTTCAGGTGCTCACATACTCTGGCATTTTTTCAGTGCATAGCAGACAAAATAATTTCTTAAGGAAATACCTTAAGAAATTATTTTGGTATTGGCTCAAATTTTAAAAAGGCTCCCAGGAGCTAACAAAAAGAGAATTTCTACCATGAAATGTACACACTCTGTGGATATTAAATTAAATTCTGTTAACATAAAAGAATGCTCAGCATTGCTACATAGCTGTCTCTCCTTAAATCGCCTTTTCATTTGTCGTAAGTGTATTAGTCTGTTCGGGCTACCATAACGAAATACCACAGATTGGGTGGCTTAAACAACACACATTTATTTTCCCACAGTCTGTAGGCTAGAAGTCTGGGATCAGGTGCCAGCACAGTCCATTTCTGGTGAGGCCTCTCTTCCTGGTTGCAGGCAGCCTCCATCTCGCCGTGTGCTCACATGACCTCTTCTTTGTGTGCGTGGAACAAGAGAGACAGTAAACTCTCCGGTGTCTCTTCTTATAAGGACACTAATCCTATCATAGCAGGGCCCCATTCTTATGACCTCACTTAACCTTAATGACTTCCTAATAGGCCCTATCTCCAAATACAGTTACATTGGGGGGTAGGGCTTTAACATATGAATTTTGGGGAGGGAAATACAGTTCAGCCCAGTAATAATAAGCTTGACCGTGAGAGCAAAGAGCAGGTGCCTGAATGCTTTTCCACTTTCTCCTTTTCTTTCTTTGACTCATCATTACTAAAAATAGAAATAGTATGAAAAAATGAATGCTTCAGGGTGCATTCATCATATAGCCCCTAAAGAGAAACACAGACAACAAGGGGGCTCTGCCCAAAGTCCACATGAGCTAACTACAAGCATTTGCCAGGCAGCCTGCACTGCAGGCAGCCATGGAGGTGTGTGGAACAGACAGAAGTAAAGAGTGACTTACAACGTCATACATTTATAAGGAACAACAGAAGGACTGTCAAGATTTTTTTCTATTTGTATATAATAATCATACCTTAAAAAGTACTTATTCCCTACCCATACTGAAAGTAATAATAGTTAATGTTTGTCCAGAAGTTGGAGATTACAAAGTCCTTTCATAATGGCTCTCATCTGATTCTCAAGTCAGACACAGACTCACAACCTTAATCATGTCCAAGAATATTATTCTCATTTTACAGATAAGAAGACTGAGGCTGAGGGAAACTGCCATAACTCACAAATGAAAGAAAAACCACATCTCCTAACAACTTACAACGTCAAACTTTATCCTTGCTCAATAGATACTTAGTAAATGGAGAAAAATAGCCAAATGGATCCATAAGAATTGATCAACAAGCATTGGAGAGTTCTCTATTGCAAAACAGAGAATTTCACTCATGCCCATTTAGAATTCATAGTTTACTGGAAAAATGAGACAGTTAGACATGCACATCAAGAGAAATAAGATGATATACAAGAAAGGGATAACTATATAAAATTCATACTAACCGATACCGGAATTTGATAAGGAAGATTTTATATGATGGAACAGTAGATTGCAAACATACTGAAGAGGCACAGCACTTGAAGTTATGGTTTCCCTTTCTGATCACCATGAAATAAAGATATATTTAATTTTATCATGTAAATGAGAAAAACATGTGCTAGTTGACAACACTGTATGTATACATACAATATAAATACACAAGCATGATCTTATATCTCAACAAAAAAAAATATGTGAATTGTTGAAAAGCCCATGGAAGGTGATAAGCTATTTCTGATTTAGGGAACAGAAAAAAGTACAAGTGGTAGAAGGACAAAGGATTGATATAACGAAAATAAAAGAAAACTGTCCAGTGTTCAATGGTCATTGTCCAATGTGTACTTCTCCTTACCAAATTTGTTAAATCAACTGAAAAGTGAGCACCTGTCAGTGATATTGTAAAAGGATTCCCTCTACTCTTCTCCACAGATCATAAAAATGCCACTTATCTCAATAGAAACATCTCGTCTGCCCATAAGCATTTATTGAGTGCCTCTGGAGCCCCACTGCCTCAGATCAAATGCCTTCTCTACCACTTATGGCTGTGCAACCTTGGCACAACTTCTCTGGTCTCCATCTCACAGAGCTGACATGAGGTTTAATTAATTTAATATTTAAAAAATTAGAAAGTACCTGAAATGTGGTCAGCATTCAAAAATGCTAGCTACTGTTTTTATTATTACTTTCCTCCAATTTTCCCCCATGTCCTGGTAATAATCTTTGTAAAATGCAAATTCGCTGTCATTATCACTGAACAAAGACCAAAAACGCTAAGGTGGCCATTGAGGGTCTGAACGTCTCACCCTCATCTCTTCTCCAGCCTAATTTTTAAGCCCTAACTTTGGCAGAATCAGGACTCCATCAGCTTGACAGTATAAAAATTAAAATATCGTAAGCTAGGATTAATGGAAGAATGAGTCCTGCTTTCTAATGGAATAACAACAAAAATGTTACTTTAAGTACCTGGAAGTACAAATTAATGAAACGATTAAAGAAATAATACTTGCTAGTGAGTATTTAGCACTACCAGTCTATTCCAAACTCTGCATTAAGTGTTTGACATACACTATCCCACTTGATCTTACAACAACCCTGCGAAGAGTAGTAGTTTTGCATTTGATAGACAAGAAAACTGAGGCTCAGAGAGGTCAGGTAACAGAACCAAGAAGTGGCAAAACAGGCCTGTGAGATGCCTGCAGCTGAGCTCCTCCTCCTCGCGCTCCCCTTCAGTGCCTCCATCTGCTAGGCACTGCGCTGTTTTGTATGTATCAACCTCATTTTTACACTGTTATCTCTGTTCTGTAAATGAGAAACTGATACACAAAGAAGTCACATGTCTTTCCCATGGTCCCAAAATTAGCAGCATCTAAATCAAGATTTGAACTCAGGTCTGTCAAAAGCTAAAGAAAAGGTTTGTTACCATCACCCCAGTATTTTTTTCCCTGTGATTTTATTTTATTTTATTTTTTTTGTTTTGTTTGTTTGTTCATTTGATTGTTTCAGTTTTTATTTTTAAATAATCTTAAGGATGGTACAGACTTTGTAGCCATAATAGTTTAAGACTAAAGCCATGTATGAAAATGTTACAACTCATTTAAAATTCCTTTTTTATAGTAAATCCAAAATAGTTTTCACTCATCAAAAGTCGCTTTCTTTCTCCAATTAAGTAGTTTCATTAAATTAAGTAAACATACTTGAATTTTGACTATTTAGTTGCCAACTACTCATATTCATTCTCCGTACTAATATACTATATATAATATTGTGTGTACAAGCATTTACTGACTAAAAAGCATATGATCAAAGAGAGATCTAGACTACTCTTAAATATATATCTAAAATCTCGAAGATTTTTTTTTAAACAGAAGTCAAGTTTATACTCATAATCTATTAAGACTATAGATCTATAAATGGAATATTGAGCAATTTAAAAGTTTCCTCTCCTCAATTTCACTGCTGTTTGTATTATGTTTTAAGTAGATTTATTTAAGACATTTATTCTACTGACAAAATTGGAGAAATAGTGATTTGGTGGTAAGGCCTACATATACAAAACTAAATTTTAAAAAGTGGAGAACTTAGGCAATTAGTTTCCCCTGTGATTCTAAATGCTACATTAAACTAACCACATGCTGCCTGGAAGATCTTAATGATTCACAGTTAGAATGTGCATTTGCTTTATTATTTAAAAATATTTAATTTTGATATACAATATAAGAAAACAAACGGGACAGATGAAACCCTAGCTTGCATGAAATATAGAGAAGTGATTAGTAAGTAGAGTACATGTGTGTTAAACATAGGGACTAACTATCTATGAGGCAACTGGGTACTAAACTTTCACGATGTACTAAATATACAAGAAACACAAAATATCCCTGATACATAGGAAGTGCTCAATATTCTTGAAGTCTTAATTCAGCCACTGATTAGTGAAACCCATTCCCACATGTCTTTTGTCCAAAGAATGCAAATAAAGCCCACAGCTACTCAACAGGCTAATCGGGAAGCTACAGCTGTGGCTATCGTACTTGCCCCTGTGTCTCTCTGAGAGAGCAAGTGTGTCATTGGTCCTGGGTACCTATTGTACCTTTTGGGTCTCCTTGCTTTAATTTCATGTCCAGTTCTCATAACTGCACCATTGGGGGGAGCTGATGTGGTAGAGAGAGAAAGACAGGAAGTGTGGACATTGCCTACCGCAGGACTCAGGTAGAGTGGTTGTTTCAGCTGCTTGCACTATATCCTAAGTGTGTTCCCTTATCTATCTCTTTCCCCTTGCTTCTCACAGTATAAGTTGATTTTATAAACCATGGAGCTCAAGCATCTTAATCTGGTCTGTGAGTCTTTCTTTCTATGACCTCTGGGATAGACAGCTTGCTGGTAATGTATCAGAGGCACCACTACACATGACATCTGTAAAGGCAGTGACATCAAGAACAGCAGCAGGTGTGAATTCCAAGCAGGAAGTCTGAGTCTTGAGAAAATCTGAGGCTCTCTGTCTACCTCTTCTTTTTTACTCACCTTGCATCAGCTAGAGTAGCTCGTGCCACAGCCCAGGCTGCAACAAATGCTGCTGGAAACCCTGTAATCAGAAAGGGATTCAGACACCATATTTCTTTTGAGATTAGGGCTTTTCTTATACTCACCACATGGAAAAATATACTATTTGAGGGAGAAAAACAGACATGAAAAATGCTGATATGTGAACAAGAAAAATCCACTTCACTTTCATCTTGTCAATTTCAGAAAAAGAGTGAAAACATTGATGTTATCATTCCTGAAATTCTGAAGACAAAGGTTGGTCCAATTTTCAGCAGAGGGATGTAGGGTCAGGCCATATTTGGAGGGGACTGAAGTTCCCAGGGCCAAGAGTAGGCAGTGGTTGGTGTATTTGACTTTGATTCTTGCCACCCTGACAGCTACATGCTTTCAAAGCATGAAACAATAGGGACTCATGAGAAGATGAGGGATGCTGTTCTTTTAAAAAACTAGAACTTTTTCATTCTAAAAGTGGAATATAGAGAGAGGCTACATGCAATAAGTTATAAAATCAAGAATTTTTTCCAGTTCAGCCTCTTCCTTTTTGGGGGCTCATATTGGTTCAAGACAGAAGCATTTGGCTGTGTTAATAGCTTAACAAAGGGTAACCACTATGTTAGTTTGATGATTTCAGCATGTGATATTTGTCCTTCATAAATGATAAACCCCTTCTGGGCTTGCAACATCAAATCCATTATATTCACTTTCCACAAGTCCTTCCTCCGCCCCCCCAGTAAAGGTTGACTGTTTAGTTCATGTTATAGTTGATTAGATTCTGACATCACACACAAAAAATTCATAAACCATAACTTTAATGGAACACTGCAATAGGGGACTGAAAGATTTAATAGACGACTTTTTGTTATGTGGCCTTGATGAAAGAGGTTTAAATAAAAGATATACAGAGACCATAATGAAAACACTACAGATGCTAGGAAGCAATTTACAAAGGGAGAAAAAAAAACATTTTAATCTAGCTTACAACATTTTTATTGAGCATGATATTAAATTCTCTACCTTTTAAAAACCACATTTGTAATTTTTCAGGTATTCTTTCCTAGCAATAAAGTGAACAAAAAAATAGGCTCAGATGAAGACAAGTTTCAGAAAAAGATAAAAATAAGTTGAAACCATAAAAGAGAATTTCTTCAGTGTCCTCATAACCATCTAACTAGCTGAATTTAACCTCAGCCTGCCTATATGACTTTTGAATTTATGGTTCTATGTTCCAATTTTATTTATCATTTCTATATAACAAATCTTCTCAAATTCTGTGTTCTAGGAAAATTTTCTCAAAATAGACCTACTTAGTTCTGGTTATTTCTTAGGCTCAGCTTGTATATTCTGTCTATCTATCCATCCATCCATCCATCCATCCATCCATCCAACCATTCATCCATTAAGCATTTATAAAGTGCCTGTTTATATGTCAGGGACTAGTGTAGTCTCAGAAAATAAAACAGTTAAGAAATAAACAATATCCCTGTTTTCCTGAAACTCTGGTGAGGGAGGCAAAATTAATAAAAATAACTTCCATTATCAATTAGTGCTATGAAGAAAAAACAAGAATGATACTGTGTACTGGGGAAGCTGCTTCCGATAGGGTGGTTAGAAAAGGCCTGAAATAGATCCCTTTGCTGTTCTGCTATCTTGGCTGTATGCAAAAAGTGTTTGTCTTTGATCAAAACTTTCACATTTTCTCATTTTCAGATCTGTATCTCTGCTTTTACAACTCCTGATCGGAAATTTCCTAAATGATGTTCTATATAATACTAATTAATCATGCTTGAGTTGGCAATATGTTTTAGATAATAATTATATCAAATATCTTATATCAGGCACCATGTCTTAATGAAATTGTTTTTCTCATAGTCTTAAAAGTCGCTTAGTCACAAGACTAGCATCGAGACAACCATGGAAGAATAAAGAACCACTTTGAGGTCTTTAAGAATTTCCTATCACCAATCTTAGTCTCGCATTACTATATAACTTAGAGCACAAAAATACAGGAAAAAAAATATTTGAAATTTAAATGCTATTTTAAATCTAAATGTTAACTTAAGTAAACTTAATGTGAATTTAAGTGTTCTTCAATATATGCATTTACTGAAAGTTGAGTTATTTTTATAAAACATGCTAGTATAATATGATTTGTGAAGAACAGGTTTTATCAATTAAAAATTTTGAGTATAATACATATGATCAGTACGGGCAAACAGACAAATAAAATAACATAACAGGTCATACTACATGCTTCCCATGTGTGGGACTAAACTATATTCACTGCCAAATGGGTGATCAAAAAATGTCTGATGGATTGAGATCATTTTATACAGAGATAACAGAACCACAGAACATAGAACATGAAAATATTCTATGTGAAAACTTGGCAACAAAGATGTAACTACATGATATTTACCAGGATAGGTACTTTTATATGATAATAACTACATGCTGGCATCTAATCTCATAGTTAGAAATTAAGGATGGTTGCTAATACTGAGGTAAATTACCACATTCAATGAGAATAAAGAAGACTGACATTTTTAAATACAGAAGTAAAATATAGGGGAAAAATGTAGATAAAGTAAAACTGAGAATAAAGTGCCTTATTTATGGGAAAATTGAGGCTAGGAGAGAGAGAATTAAGAATGTGATTGGTTGAAAGAAAAAAAGCAGTCATCAACAGTATTTTCCTTACTCCTTCATAAATCTTGTTTTGTGATAAAAATGTGTAAAAACCATCATTTAAAATATGTGTCTTCAATTTAGTAAAGGTCACATCTGCTCCTCTTCAGATTGTAATTTCCTTCCTTTCCAATTTATTGTTAAAAATCATCAAAATCAATGTAAATAATGTAACTCCACACATCACTACAATGTGAGTAATAGAGTTCTGAGTATTCATCGAGCTAAAGAAATCCAAGCAAGCTCTGTTCTCTAACGAAGCCAATAAATCACACCATTGGGAGAAAGTATGAAATTGGATTATCTATCGATTACTCTAGAAAAGGATCCTGCAAACCAGCTATAATGTTTTTGACCATTTGGAGAATGAATTTAGAAAAATGAGTCAGATATAAAAATAATATTTTTAAATCAACTCAGTGTTGAGATAAGAGAAAAACAATCTATTAATCAAACAGATTTGTATATATATATATATACTTCATTAAATAGTAGCTATGTTTTAGGAGCAGAGAGATAATCTTAAAAGAATATTACTATTCTTTTCATTATATATGCCCTAGAGTCAAGAATTTGTAGAGAATGGAGTTGCAAGGAGAGAGTCAGAAGATAGACTTGCTATAGAACCATAACTCTATAAAGACTGGTTATTACTGTTTTGGATTTTAGCTAATTAAGTGAGCATAATGTTGCATGTAATATGCTTTCACAATGAGCTTCCATGAAAATCCTACTTGCTTTCATGTATGTTCTTAAATTATTCTACAAAAAGAAGATTTCAAGCAATGATGCTATCTGTGGTAGTTGATACTCCCATGCCAGAATTTTGGGGGATAAATTAATAAAAGTTGTCCAGGAAGGTAAGAAACCCATACTTGCAGAGAAGCTCATGGAACCTTGACTATTTTTTATTCTCTTTTTCATGGAAAGATTTGAAAACTAGTTTCCTGGGTTTCAGTGGGACAAACTCCTGACTTTAAAGAGGAACAGACTGAGTGATATAGCTCAGTTAAAGAGTTGATGAGAAGGCCAGAACCAGTTAGCTATCAAGTCAATGAATAAGAAAAAAGAATTTATTATGAGTTTGACCAATGATGTAGAAATTTAAAAAAATAAAATATAACTCAGACAAACATCTACATTCATTATTGAATTTTCTATCCACACCTTCACCAATTTATAGTAATTATGTGGGTGCACAGATACAATTATGATTTGAAAGCAACTGTCAAGGAAATTTCCAAAGTGCCCTTAAAAAGTAAATGTGTCTTTTTTATTTTTAGTCACTCGCTGCTAGTCAAAGATAAGGGAGAGTCCTAAAACAAAGGAGCTGCCTTCAGAAATAAAACTTTATTTGTGATGATTATTATTTCATAATAAATGAAGTGTAACAGTAAATTGACCCTTTGTCTTCTTAAAGGTTATTAATTAGCTAGCAGGAAATTCAATATTCTTTATTTACATTTCAATGTTAAAAAAATATTAAGGCAAAACAGGCAAAGGAATATTCTTATAGGGAAAAAAAAAACCCTCCAAATTTAGTCTTAAACTTTTACACTTAGTAAATTTTTTTTCCTATGCTAACCACCTCATAATATTAATATTAAAATAGTAATTGAGATCTGCAATTGTTAATATCCAGATTCTTCTCAATTTTAACCACATATGAGTTTTAATTTCTCTTAAATTTTAACAAGCAAACAGCATCCTTTTCTGCATGTCATGTTGAGTTAGTACCTAATCTAGTAATCCCTCCAGCACTAAGTCATTTTTGGAATGTGAGCTTAATATCTTTTTTCTTTTTAATTACTATGCCAAAAGAAATTTGAGTGATTTCCTTTTTAAAAGACATGGTAAGCCCACATAATTAGTTTGTCATTTGTATTTGTTAAATGTAGTCAAGATGGTTCTTGGCTTATAAGCTCTTTTCTTGCATTCTCATATTATGACCTAGAAATACAAATCAAAGACACATCATTATAGCTTAGAAATTCAAAAATCAAAAATTTTAGGATGAAATTATTGATAATATTGACATAAGACATGAACACAGCAGTTCTAAACGTGTATAGCTAACAACATGTTCTTTCATATTTCTTGCAAAGAATCCTATAAAGAATCTAGCCTAAGATCACTAACTATATATTAAACTTGAAAAGTTTGTTACTGCTGGAAAGACTATAGACGACCTTAATACATTTTCACTACGAACAGAATAATGAGAGAGAAAGAAGGGGAGATAGAGATAAAATGAGAAAGGATTATTTCAGGAAAATAGCTGATGGAATGCTAATGATGAGCATGACAGGAAATCCTCAAATCCATAATCCAGATTGAAAATAAAGATGCAACTTGAAGGACATTACGTTAAGTGAAAGTAAGCCAGGCACAGAAAGACACATACCACATGATCTCACTCATAAGTGGAGTATATACAGAAAAAAAAAAAAAGTTAGCATTATAGAGGCAGAGAGTAGAACAGTGGTTACCAGAGACTGGAGAAAGAGAAGGGGAAGGAAAAACATGGGGAGGTTGGAGAACGGCTCTAAAATTCAATTAGTTAGAAGGAATAAGTTCTGGAGTTCAAAGTAGGGTGACTATGGTTAACAGTTAAGTTTTCTGGATTACATAATAGCTAGAGGAGAGGCTTTTGAATGTTTTCACCACAAAGAAATGATAAATGCATGAAGTAATGGATACATTAACTACCCTGACCTGATCATTATACAACATATGTATGTATCAAAACATCAGATTGTACTCCTTAAGCATGTACAATTACAATATGTCAATTAAAATTTAAAAAAAAAAAAGAAAGGAGATATAAATGCCTTACCCCAGCCTATCAAGATGAAGCCCCACAGGTATTTGGTGTCCGAAAAGAAAGCCACAAAGATTAAACTATGCAAGTAGAGACCTTCCACCAGGATCCAATAGTAGTTGGTAGCCAAGAAGTAAATAAACATCACAACAGCAATCTTGCATCCAATCTGTTACAAATAAACCAGAATTAGATCACGTTAGAACTCTTCATTGTACTAGATGCCAACATTAAACCACCAGGAACAATTCTTCAGTTTCTTCTTTATAGTCTAATATTTCTTCTGTACCTATGAAGGACAATCATGTCGAAAGAGACCAGAACAAAGTTGTTTTAACATAGCATTTTTAAGACTACAGATTTGATTTGATTTTTAAAATAAGATTATTTTTCTTTTAGAAGTTACAAAAAATCACTTTTCCTTCATTTTTTCTTTGTCAAAATAATACATGGTCATCAGAGAAAATCAAAAAAGTACAGAAAAGCATAAAGAAGAAAATATTTCTACCATGAATTTATTTTATTCTGGTCTTTCTTATGCAGCTATTGCTGCAAAACAAACTGCCCCCAAAGTTAATGACTTAAAACAGTCAATATTTAATATGTCCTATGAATCTGTGGATTGGGTGGGTGGTCTGCCAATCTGGGCTAGGCCCACTCACAGAGGTCTACCCTCACTGGCACACCATCACTTCCACTTCTTTCTGTTGGGTAAAGTAAGTCACAAAGCCAGTCAGAATCAGAATTAGCAGGCACTGCAAAGTTACCAGGAAAGGCCTAGATACGTGGAAGGCATCAAGACCATCTACTGTAACTAATTTCCGGATACATTGCTTCAGTGATCTAATTAACTGAATTATTGGATAATTCTATTTACTAACACCGGAACACTTAAGAGCAGAATCAAGCACAATGGAACTTTTTATTGGAACAAGTCTTTGAGTCCACAATAAAGGAATGACATATTCTGGCCTTTTAAATCCCAAGCTTCTGCTTTTGCTGATGGTTTTTTTACTTTTGAAAATGGTGAGCCATAACAGTTGCTATGATCCATATATCAAATGCCATTCCAATAGTGTGCTTTTTGCAGTTTCCATGTCAGAATGTTCTTGAGGAAAGAGCCCAAGCACTTACTCTAATCCAAAATGATGAGCGATTAGACAGGAGAGGACAGAATTGAGGAAGTAAACATCAGTAAACAAATCGGCCATCTAATTTAGTTAGTTCAGAGATAAGCCAAAACAAGTTAAAACATATCTAGTGGACTGTAAAATTTTATTTATTCGTGATGTTATATGAATCACTAGTGAGAGATAATGGCAAAAACTCTTACGTATTGTGATTTGTCCACAGAAGGTGCCTCAATGGAATTTTGTGTGTCATCCTGTGTTACCAGGGTCTGCAGCTCCTTTACTCCTATGTGAGCATGGACCACTCTGTCCTTGACAAAGATGCTTGTAGCTCTCAGCATGAAAGACACAAATAAGTGCATATGGATATAGTTCCTAGTGCAATGCAATCGTCTATGGAGAGAAATATTCAGTGTTTAGATTTGAATAAAATTAGAAATAGGGAAAGAAAATACCTAAATAAGCCCAAACTCCTCCCAAAAAAGGGGAAATATGATAAACATGAACAAAGACAGAACCTATTATTATGTTTCCAATAGAAACAACTAGGATCTAAAATGAAAATGTAACTTTTTGAGAATTAATTTTAAATGTATCCTGATCTGCTATCATGTTTGTCTAGATTTTGCAGTGTTAAACATTATACTATATTACACTGCAGTATTATATGATACTATATATAAAAGTAATAGAATAAATGATTAATGGAGAACCACCTTGAGAAGGCATAAACATTATTAAAACTGTCCATATTTTCAATACATTATAAGATCACGATATTTTGATTGCATGACACAAATTTACTTCCTAGGTATGTTTGAGAGTAAACAAGTTTACTTTAACATAAACTTTGGCATTACAAAAGGATCTTAGACACAAGTTAAGCCAGAAACATATTTAGGAGTAGAGATAGTACCACTAACTTCCAGTATAGCAAGTTAACTTTCAAAAAGTTTTTTTTTTTTTTTTTTAAAGTTTGATGGAAAAAGCACTAGGAAAAAGTTTACACAATCTGGCCAAAAGGCCCACCTCTACCATTGCTTAACTGTAAGAAAGCCAGAATTTAGATGTAAAACTTCCCTGTAAAATGAATACACCAATATTACAGTCATGTACCACATAATAACATTTCAGTCAATAACAAACTACATATACAGTAGTGGTGCCTAAAGATTATAATCAAGGTGAAAAATTTCTACCACCTATTGATGTCATAGCCATCATAACATCATAGCACAATTACTTTTTTAAGTAAATTTAGTGTAGCCTGAGTGTACAAGGTTTATAAAGTCTATACTAGTGGATAATAATGTCCTAAGCCTTCACATTCACTCACCATTTATTCACTGACTCACCCTGAGCAACTTCTAGTCCTGAAAGCTCCATTCACGGTAAGTGCCCTACACAGGCATACTATTTTTTATTTTTTATACCATAGTTTTACTGTGCTTTTTCTATGTTTAGATACACCAATACCTACCATTGTGTTGCAATTGCTTACAGTATTCGCTACAGTAACAAGCTGTACAGGTTTGTAGCCCATACAGCCTAGGTGTGTAGCAGATTATACAATCTAGGTTTGGGTACGTTTGTACGTACACTCCATTATGTCTGCACAACAACAAAATCACCTAATGATCCCAGCTGTTAAACAACGCATAACTATACCTCTCTTTCAGAAAGGACAAAGCACCCAAATTTAAGGGAGTAAGACTTTTTTTAATCCAGTAAATATTTTTATATTTCATTATACAGGGGTGAAAACTCAAATGAGAATGAGCTAAATGTAGAGAGTTTGGAAATGATTACATTGCTATTATGCTATGGACACGTATTTACGTTCATTTGGTCCTCATTCATTGATTTTTCACTGGGGGTGTCTTCACAGGTGAACAGTATTTGGCCAGATAGGCTCTCAGGTGTACATGGCGGTTATTTACTGTGAATAGTGCTATCCTAGAATATAAGTAGGTTTTGATTTTTAAGAGACTCACCATTATTTACTATTCTAATAAAGGAATATTTTGTTCTGTCAAACAGAAGAGTTTCTGAAATTTTAGTATAACCTTTTGCCGTATCGTATAGCAACTGTACAGAAAGTAATTGTGTAGAAATTGTAAAGAATCCACCATTAAATGCTTGTGAGGAATTACTACATAAGCTGAAGAATTATTACTTAGTCATTTGTATGCCGCTTTTTAGATAGCTTTCTTTTTCTATAAAGACTTGTCTATTATTCTGAACAACCAGAGCTAAGTTTGGTGTAATGGAATGAACTCTGGATCAGGAATCAGGATCAAGGTTCTATTCCCAGCTCAACATCCTATCACCTTGTGACCTTGGACACAGAGCTTCAGTTTCCTGGTCTTTAAAATGGAATAATTTCTGCCAGGCCAACTTCTCAAGGCTGTTTTAAGGAAGCCCCCAATAATCCCACAAATCTGATCACGTTACCTTTCTACTTAAAAAATTTCATTAGCTCCCTGTTACTCTTATAGGACAAAATTCAAAGCCCTTGACAAGGGCCTGCAAAACCTAGTGCCACAAAATATAATTTCTTCCTGGCCATTCCTATATGTCCACTCCTCCCTATGCATCAAATGCTCCACATGCATGGGACTGTTCTATGTTTCCTGAGTATATACTGCTCCTTCATACCTCTGAGTCTTTGCACGTTCTGTTCCCATCATCTGGCATCTGCTGAATTCCTTCTCATTGTTCAATACTAGTTCACATGTCAGTTGTTCTGGGAAGTCTCTCTTATCTAGTTGGTTTTGGACTAAATTCTTCATGCTCCCAAAGCCCTTTATAGAGATCTGTATTACAGTACTAACATTTCTTTTTGATAATCACTTAATGGGTCAATCTCTCTCAGTGGTATATATGCTACTTTTCTGTCCTGCAACATATCTTAACACGGACTCCATCAATACCAGAAAGCGTCTGTCACATGGTAGAGTAAAATTTTGTTGAATAAATGGACTACTGAATCTGTAAAGAGATTCTGAGTTCTCAAATACTCCATGCTTTTTCTTGATCTAAACATGAGTTTGGAATGCTCTTCCCCAGTCTCCTCTTCTGGTTAACTCTTATTGACACTCAGGTATCATTTTAGATTTCACTTCTTTCATCTCCCTCCTCTGCCCTCCCAAGTTACTACGCACCACTTGAATCATAGCATCTCTCACACCGTATGCTGTTTTCTCAGCTGCGAGCATCATGAGTATGTACATTCTACCCATGTCGTTCTCTGTTATATCTCTATATTGGTGCCCAAAATTTTGTGTTGATTTAGATTGACTTAAATTGAGTTGTACACAAGTTTAAGTGGATAAAAAAATAAAGCAGAACAAAAGCAATAAATACAGCTTCTCAATGGGCTGCTATCATGTAATTTGGGGATTGCTTAAGATGAATTTTTGTCCAATGGCATCAAAATCATTTGGAGAAGGTGAAATAAGTCATTACATCACATGTGAAAATTTTTGTAATTCATTCAGCTCTATTCTGTATCAGTTTGCAAACAAACATGCTGCAGTGCAGATCTACTGGCTTAAAGGTTTCATATTACTTTGATGCTTTAAGTTTTAAACAAACAAAAACCCTGAATTTGTCATGAAAAATGAATTGTCAAATAATATAATATCATTAGGTTGAATTCAAACATAATTGGGAGCACAGATTGTGAAACCTCTATGTCTTCTATGGAATGGAACCGGAACATGTCCCTGCCTAGAGAAAGTGACTGGGAATCACTCACCTAAAGTAACCAATGACCAGAATAGCCACAGCCAAGGAACCAAAGGAGATGGAGTAGCCAACGGTGTACATGACATAGAGGCGTTCAAAGAATTCTTGCTGCAGGGGAAGAGACAGTCACATATATCATACAACTATTTTATCAAGAAACTGGTAAAAACAATATGTCATTTTTGGAATATTATTTCTAGTTCTCTTCAACTTTTTCTGAGCTGTAATTTACATACAATAAATGTACAGATCTTAAATGAGCAGTTTAATGGTTTTTGACAAACCAAGTTCATTTGTGTCCTTTACTAGTCAAAAAGCACCCACCAGCCACCTCCAGGTCACCACTGTTTCAACTTCTGTCACCACGGATTAGCTTTCTCTGCTCATGCACTTCATATACTTTTCTTGACTGTTCTCAGACTTCTTAGAATTATTTACTATATGCTTTTTTTGTCAATATACTGTTTTTCATATTCATCAATATTGTTATATGTATCAATGGTTCATTGCTTTTTAATTTTTTTATTTTAAAACAATTATAGATTCACAAAAAGTGTAAAATATTGTAAAAATGGTCCCATGTACACTTTACCCAGTAAATCTTACATGGCTTTTAAGATTTTTCTCTTCATCTTGATTTTTAGCATGTTAACTCTGATGGTCTAAGTATGGTTTTCTTTTTGTTTATCCTGCCTAGAGATGGATGAATCTCTTGGGCCTGTGGATTGACTTGTTTCATCTATTTTAAAACTTCTTGACCATTGTCTCCTCAAATATTTATTTCGCTTCACCTCTCTTTTTACACCTAATTTCACATATGTTAGACAATTACAAATTGTATCACAGATCTAAAATGACTCAAATTTTATCATTCAGTTTTTTCTTCATTAAAATGCATCAGCTGGACAATTTCTACTGATTGTTCATCAAGTTAACTGACCCATTATCAGGCTCTCTCCAGGTTACTGTTGAGCACATCAAGTGAATTTTTCATTTTTGTATTGTAGTCTTCAGCTCTAGGACTTCCTTTTGATTCTTTACTCATTTATTTTTTTTTAATTATTTTATTCATTGAAACATAGTTGATTTTACATATCCATGGGGTACAGCATTGAATATCAATACCTGTGCAATATGTGACACTCAAACCAGGATATTTAGTATTTCAACATTACACTATGTAATCACTTTTTGTGACCTTTTACCAATTTCTTTCTAACCCCCATGCCCCCTTTCTCACCTCTGGTGCCCTCAGTTCTAGTATCTCCTTTTGAAAATTCAATGAATTATTGTGATTGTTGTATCTTGCTTTCTTCCTTTCCTTCTTTGTTTATTTTTTTAGCTCCCACTTATGAGTGAAGACATGCAGTACGTCTCTTGCTGTACTTGCCTTATTTCACTTAACATAATTTTCTCTAAATTCATCCATGTTGCTGCAAATGGCAGAATTTCATTCTTTTTATGTCAGAATAGTATTACATTGTGTATATATACCACATTTTCCTCATCCAGTTGTCCATCTATGGACATTTAGGTTGGTTCCACCTCTTGGCTATTGTAAATAGAGCTGCAATAAACATGGGTGTGCAGGTATCCCTTCAACATGATGATTTCCACTCCTCTGGGTACATACCCAGCAGTGGAATTGCTGGATCATTGTTTGAGGAACTTCCATACCATTTACCCTAATGGCTGCTCTAATTTACAGCCCCACCAACAGTGTAGGATGGTTCCTCTTCCTCCACATCCTTGCTAGCATTTGTTATTTTCTGCCTTTTTGATAATAACCAGTCTAACTGAAGATGATATCTCAGTGTGGTTTTGATTTGCATTTCCTTAATGCTTAGTGATGTTGAACAATTTTTCATGAGTCTGTTGGCCATTTGCATATCTTCCTTCTAGAAATGCCTTTTCAGCTCCTTTTCCCACTTTTTAATTGGGTTTTTTGTTTTTGTTTTGTTTTTTTTTTTTTTACTATTAAGTTGCTTGAGTTCCTTATATTCTGGAGATTGATCCCTTATTGGTTGTATAGTTTGCAAATATTTTCTACCATTCTACAGGTTGTCTTTCCGCTCTGTTAATTGTTTCTTTTGCTGTGCAGAAGCTTTTGAGTCTGATATAACCTCATTTGTTTATTTTTTATTTTGTTGCCTGTGCTTTTGGGGTCTTATTCATAAAGTCTTTGCCCAGTCCTACTTCCTGAAGTGTTTCTCTAAAGTTTTCTTTTAGGAATTTTATAGTTTCAGGTTTTATATTTAAGTCTTTAATCCATCTTTAGTTGATTTTGGTATATGGTGGGAGGTATAGGTATAGTTTCATTTTCTGCATATCCCAGCACCATTTATTGAAGAGGCAGTCGTTTCCCCAATATATAGTATTGGTGCCTTTGTCAAGATCAGTTGGCTGTAAGTATGTAGAGTGATTTCTGGGTTTTCTATTCTGTTCCTTTGGTCTGAGTGTCTGTTTTTATGCCAGTACCATGCTGTTTCATTTACTAAGTCTTTGTAGTACAATTTGAAGTCAGGTAGTGTAATGACTGTGGCTTTATTTTTTTTGCTCAGGATTGCTTTGGGTATTTGGGGTCTTTTGTTGTTCCATAGAAATGTCAGGATTGTTTTTACTATTTCTGTGAAGAATGTCATTGGTATTTTGATGGGGATTGTATTGAATCTGTAGATACTTTGGGTGGTATGGACATTTTCACCAGGTTATTTCTTCCAATCCAAGAGCATGGAATGTCTTTCCATCTTTTTTATGTACTCCTTCATTTCTTTCAGTAGTGATTTGTAGTTCTCGTTGTAGAGATTATTCATCTCCTTGATTAAATTTATTCCTAGGTTTTGTTTTGTTTTGTTTTGTTTTTGGTGACTATTGTAAATGGGCTTGTTTTCATGATTTCTTTTGCTGCTAGTTCATTATCGAAGTATAAGAAAGCCACTGGGTTTTGTGTGTTGATTTTGCATCCTCCACCTTTACTGAAACCATTTATCAGCTTAAGAGTTTTTTTGTAGAGTCTATAACTTTTCCTATATATAGGATCATGTCATCTGCAAACAGTTAGACTTCATCTTTTCCAACTCAGATGCCCTTTACTTCTTTCTCTTGCCTGATTACTCTGGCTAATACTTCCAGTATTCGGTAGGAGTACTGAGAATAGGCATCCTTGTCTTGATCTTGTTCAATATCATTCGTTCAGGATGATATAGACAGTGTGGGTTTGTCATGTATAGCTATTATTGTGTTGAGATACTTTCCTTTAATACCCAATTTGTTGAGAGTCTTTATCATGAAGGGATGTTAAACTTTGTCAAATGCTTTTTCTGCGTCTATTGAGATGATCATATGGTTTTTGTCCTTGATTTCGTTAATGTGGTGTATCACATTTATTGACTTGCATATGTTGAACTATCCTTCATCCCTGGGATGAATCCCACTTGATCATGGTGTATAACTTTTTTGATGTGCTGCTGTATTCTGTTTGCTAATATTTTGTTAAGGATTTTTGCATCTATGTTTATCAAGGATACTGACCTGTAGTTTTCTTTTTTTGTTGTATCTTTGCCTGGTTTTGGTATCAGGGTGATGCTGGCCTCATAGAATGTGTTTGGAAGAATAGCCTCTGTTTCAATATTTTGTAGTAGTTTGAAGAGAACTGGTGTTAATTCCTCTTTAAAGGTTTGATAGCATTCAGCAGGGAAGCCCTCCAGTCCTGAACTTTTCTTTGGTGGGAGACTGCTGATTACTGCTTCAATCTCATTGCTTGTTATTGGTCTCTTCAGGTTTTGTATTTCCTTTTGGTTCAGTCTAGGTAGTTTATATGTGTCCAGAAATTTATCCATGTCCTCCAGGTTTTCAAATTTGTTGATGTATAGTTGTTTATAATAGTCTCTAATGATTATTTGTATTTCTGTGGCTTTGATTGTAATGTCTCCTTTTTCATTTTTGATTTTTGTTATTTGGGTCTTCTCTTTTTTTTAGTTAGACTAGCTAATGGCTTGTCTGTTTTGTTTATCTTCTCAAAAAAACAACTTTTTGCTTCATTAATCTTTTGTATCATTTTGTGGGTTTCTATTTCATTTAGCTCTGCTCTGATCTTAATTAACTTTTCATCTACTAATTTGGGGATTGAATTGTTCTTGTTTTTCTAGTTCTTTGAGATGTAGTGTTTGGTTGTTTATTTGAAATCTTCCTATTCTTCTGATGTAAGCATTTATTGCAATAAACTCCCCTCTTAGTACTACTTTTTCAGTGC